>NC_138992.1:35781960-36981960 GCF_964341445.2 Mesoplodon mirus | reverse complement strand
TGATAATGGCCACTCTCCAAATTATACCCACAACCTTAGATTAACTTCAGATATAAACTAAAATCATGCAACATCTAGCTTGAAAGAAACCAATTCCCTCACCTGTGAAAGTAGGAATTTGACCCACCCATGGCTGTTACATAACTATTAAGAGGTAGCCTTCTGACTCCAAGTTCAGTAAATACTTCCTGGATAGTGTACTGAAGGCATCCACATCTCCTATGGATCATTCCCCTACCACCAAAAACTGCCTACCCAAGTTGATTGATTCTGAAGACCAAAAGACATTTCTGACACTTCTACCACCTTAGAACCCAACACAAATTGTGCAGGGTATACCCTACCAGCAATATTCAGCTCTGTACATCTAAGTCAACATTCTTCCCCCAAGTTAACTCCTTTGAATGTTTCAAAGGATATTATTAAATGTGGGAAAAGGTTTACATAGGACATACTTGGGAGATGTAGTATGCAGTTTCCCCAAAATCTGATCACCAAACCTACCTCACAGTATATCTTTTAGGACTATAATTATATAAAACACTTTGCAAAACTGTGGAATTAACACTATTGAAGATCTAGGAATATTCTTAAGTTGTCCAAGTACATTTCTTCTACCCTAACCACTGCACATCCTTCGGTAAGACCTTGCTTCATAAAGTTCAACAGAACTTTTCTCAGCCTGTGAAAATTTTGGGGTGGAAGGAACATACTTCACTTAATCCTCTTTGCTACTCAGATTTGGTGGATTTAAGCTGGACTGTAAATTGCAATTCTGGTTAGATTCTGGGTATGGAACCTTGCTGCCTCTGACATACTCAAATATAAAATAACAATATCCTAAGACTGAAAATGATGAAAATTAAGTCTCTTAAAAATCTAGTACAGGAAAGGAACTCAGTGCGCTCCCTTTACAAAAACAGGGAAAGAAACTGGGGTGTCTGGGAAGTGTTGCCAATATATCTAGCTGCCCCATCCTCTCTAATCCTAGCTTCAGGAAGGTATACTGAAAACAAAAAGAAATTTTTAAAAATGACTGAAATGAATACAGTATTTTTAAAACAAGCTCTGGCCAGTTTTATTAAAGAAAAATTGTGCATGATTTACTTTTCACCAGTCTGTTCTGGCATGCTTCTAATGATATCAGAATCACCTAGAAAATAAAACACAATAATTTTACAATTCATTTACTGTCAACAGGTAATCATCAAATTAGCAATTGTTACCTTCAGAAGTTATTACACTAGCTACGCTACCATTTCTCAAGGTTGATCGGACGCCTAGAGTCACAGACATTTCCCACGTAAGATTCATCATGTAAATCACACTTGGTTTATCACCAGCATTTATAAAACCAGCCCTAGGAAAAGAACTAGGTCTGGGGACACATGCATGGTCTTAATATAGCGAATGTTTAGCCTGCCCTGATCATTACAAAATCAGAACAGCGAGAATATTCGCAGTATTTTATGAATTAAAAATTCGTAAGTTCAAAACATGACATGTTAGGCCCTTCTTTTTCTCAACTTAATTTTATCCATCTGTTCTCAGGCAGCCAGTAAACATTCATTCCTTTTTTCTACCGTTTCACCTGATTATTCTGTCCCTTTATAATCTCACCTTTTACCAAGGCCCTAAAGTCATCATTTCTTAGGTGCTGCATGAAATGAAACTCATGATCTCAAAGTAAAGAGAATTTCATTTATAAAAAGGTAATTCTGTACTGACATTCATTATCAATTCTCTGTAAAATAAAATTACAGGATATCCCTTGCTATATCCAAATCCTCAACATCTGAACTTAGAAACCAAAGACATTTGTATAGCAAGAAATACTTGTATTTCATCATAAAGGAAAAGAATTACTTTATGATTTAAAAAGCATACCTGGATCAATGATAGCAAGTGTGCATACTCTGTAGTATTTTCCACACGCTGTGCCCAATTCAATATTATTGCCACTGTAGTGATGGACACCAGTTTTGGCCAACATGGCATAATACTCTATTTCAGATTTCCTTTGGGAACCAAAAGGAGGCAAATAAATACCATACCAAGTGACACAGATTAAATGTTACTTCTCTCATTAGTTCTAATGTTGGTAAGGCCTTCAAACAGTAAGCCAGTTATTACTTTTAAAAACATTAACATATCCATTATTCAATACAAACCATCCTTCCTTGGATCCCTTACAAGGGATGGGACAACCAGTAAACACCCGTGCTTGTGGAAAAGAGTAGCGTACAAAATAAAATTATCATTTACTTAGCATTTACTATCGCCAGACACTTTACATTATATAATTCCCATGACAACTTCTAAGCCATTTCTATCACCCTCTGGTGCTCTGAAACCTAGATGGAGAGTGATATTACAGGTATACTTCAGTTACTGCATATTCATTCCAGACCACTGCAATAAATCAAATATTGCAATAAAGCTAGTCCCAGGAATTTTTTGGTTTCCCAGTGTATACAGAAGTTATGTTTACCCTATGCTGTAGCCTATTAGGTGTGAAACAACACTGTGTCTAAAAAAACCAACGTATATACATTAATTAAAAAATACTTTATTGCAAAAATAAATAAATTAATTAAAAAGCTACCCATCATCTGAACCTTCTGGGAGTCGCAGCATCAAAGATCACAGATCACCATTAACAAGTAATAGAGAAAAGTCTGAAATATCTTGAGAATTACCAAAATGTGACATAGACATGAAGTGAGCAAATGCTGTTGAAAAACTGGAACCTACAGACTTATTCAATGCAGGGTTGCAACAAACCTTCAATTCATAAAAAAAAAAACAAAAAACAAACAAAAAAACCCTACCTCGCAGTATCTATGATGCACAATAAAGTGAAGTGCAATAAAACCAGGGATGCCATATGCTTGTACTTACCCAGAGTTAGCAGTTTTGTGTCCACTAAGTACATAGACATGAATGGTTTTACGAATTTGAAGGGAGTCCTAATACACTGTTGCCACTACTCGAAGTGTGCATCCGCAGACAAGTAGTGCCAAAAGGTGCTTGTTAAAAATGCATAATCTCAGGCCCCTATCCAGATCCATTAAATCAGAAATTGCATTTAAACCAGATCATTCGTGACTGTGTGCATACTGTTTGAAAAGCACTGCTATAGAAGGTAAGCATGAAAGGTTTGGAATAAGACCAGAGATTTGGGAGGGGATGGGATGGAAGAGATCTCTCCAGGCTTTGCCAATTACCTACAGACACTATATGAAATGCTGTGAGGTTATGTATTACCATAGAAAATCAACAAGGGAAAGGGACTGAAAACAGGGCTTATATTCTGCATGGTCCAAGTTTCTTTAACTTATTTACAATACCCACTAAATTCAGTTTCAAAACAGTGAGGCAAGCAAAAACTGGGTGAACTGGGAACCTGCAGCTCCACAGGCCAGCCTGAACTTCTCTGATCTTAGCTTTTCTACACTACAACAAGTCCATAAAATGAAGCTCTTTTAAAGCATCTTAAAATTAAAAAAAAAAAATGACCCAAAAGGCAGGACACATGGACAAACAAGTTATGTTTCTGCGCTGCCCTCAAACTTGGACGTTCTCTGGTTTTTACCCCTTCTGCCGCGCATTTCTCCCAAAGAGAACCTCACACGAGGAGAGAATATGACGAGGGGGAGAAAAATCAAAAGCCAAAAATCAACAACCGTTAAATTATTCTCCAAGTGTCCCTCTGTAATACAAAATTTTACATGATACCCAGTTTATGCTACCCAGATTGCAAGTTCACACTCCTGGATATTCGCTCACGACCAATTTGCAGTGGGCGACAAACGTACTCAGGTTCTTTCAATTACCTCAAGGCTGGGCAGTTGTTGGCGAGGATGACCAGTTTCGCTTTGCCGTGTCGGATCATTTTCAGAGTCTGCTTGTACCCCAGCACGTACTTTCCACTTTTCATAACCAGTTGGAGCCTAGAGTTGATCGACTCCAGTGACTTTTTCTACAAAGCAAACATATAACACGGACTTGAAGGCCTTGTTTGTAACCACTCAAAACTGGATCCAGCTTCCTGGAAGCTGAACCCCTTAATAAAACCTCCGCAGAGGGTCCCAAATCCCTGAGAGAGTCCTTCGGGTTCATGTTGGGCCCCTACAAGGCCAGCGGGCACGCTGTGCACCCACTGTGCTCGGACCCGCCCGCCCCGGCCGAGACTTATCTCCCCACGTGAACAGGCTTCCGGCCCTGGCCTGCTACACTCACCGTCTTCTTTGCGGCCACCATCTTCCTGCCTTAGGCGCGGGACGCCCCCAGCCTAGAACACAGAGGACAAGACAGAAGTTTAGGATCCGAAGCTCCAAAGGGCAACTCCCTGGACTCCCCGCGTGGCCTAAATCTCGGTACGGAGGAGCCTACTCACCTACTGCAGCCGCCAAGATGGCCGGAGAGCGAGAAAGGAAAGAAATCCCACAATGCCAAGCTCTTCACGTCCGGGCTGAGACCCCGCGACCGGAAGCTGAAGCAAATCACAAGCGGAAGGGGCGGGGCAAGAAGAGAAGGGCTGATGTGGGTATCTCTAGGGACTTCGAATTGGTTTGGCAGCTGACTGGTGCGGCCCACCTGCCGGCTGCGGGCCGTAAACCTCGCCGTCTGTGTTGTTCCGCTGCTCATAGCTGAGGACTGAGGAACTGAGGAAAGTGGAACCGGACGCGAGTTGGAGAAACCGACTGAGAGTGAGGCGGGAGGGGCGGTGAGAAGAGGCGGCGGCGGCGGCGGCGGCGGCTGGACCTCGGTCTTAGCGCCGCTGAGTGCATCTCTGCCCCAAGTCGGGGCTCTTGAGGAGACTCGGGGAGGACCGGGGTGCGCCGCAGCTCCCGGGTCTACCCTCTGCTGTCGGTTCCGCCGGGGCTGAAGCAGCTCCGTGCACTCCCCTGCACTCACCCAAGTTGCCTGTACAAGTTGTCAGAGAACGGTGGCGCCCCCATCTGGCTCCCCTTTGTGGCCGTGTTAGTGGGAACTTCTAAGCCGAATTTTCACTGGGGGTGATAACAGGTCTAATTAAAAATCTTTTTGTTGTGAACGTTGGACCTTGATACAGATATCCAGTAACGAATCATTCAAAATATTAGGCACAGAAAGTCTCTCACCACCACACACACACACACACACGCAAAAAAAGGTAAAATCTGACCAATAGGTAAGCTGTCATCGTGTGTCAACTTTTAGGAATCTATCCTACATTCTCATGCCCAAAGACATGAGAATAAGGATATTTATTTCAGAATTAATTTTAATAGCAAAACAAAAATAGAAACAACATCAAATGTTCATCATTCTTAACCAATATATATGTTGGTATATGCATAGACAATTCAAGTCTGGAAAACTAATCATCGGAACGTATCTTGGATGAGAGATAAGAGTAGGTGGTGAGGAGAGAACATTTACTTTTACTTTGTATGTTTCAGTACTGCTTGAATTATTTTACACTATTATTTTACAGCATGAATTGTTACGTAAAGAGCTCCTTTTTAATAAAAAAGTGGTCGTTTTCAATAGAGCTTGTGAAACATCAATTATATCTTTTTTTTTTTTTTTTGCGGTACGCGGGCCTCTCACTGCTGTGGCCTCTCCCGTTGCGGAGCACAGCCTCCGGACGCGCAGGCCCAGCGGCCATGGCTCACGGGCCCAGCCGCTCCGTGGCACGTGGGATCCTCCCAGAGCGGGGCACGAACCCGTGTCCCCTGCATCGGCAGGCGGACCCCCAACCACTGCGCCACCAGGGAAGCCTCATCAATTATATCTTAAAGCAGTATTTCTCAAAGTATGGCTCCCAGATCACCTGATTCAGAATCACCTGATTCTGAGTCCTGGGCCCCACCCAGGTCTGTGGAAGAAATCTTTGGATGTAGGGCCTGGGAATCTGAGGTTAATGAGCAGCCTCCACGATTCTCATACATACTCAAATTTGAGAAGTAGAGAGGAATGAAATAGCCTAGTTGGTTCTAAGGCATACATGCTTAGACAGAGACACAAACTAATGATGCCTTACACTTTTATAATGAGCTCTATACTTTGAATGCTTTTTAATATCTACTTTCCCTCAAAGTAATCAGGCCAAATATTACCCGCATTTTAGAAAGTATATGATTAAAGCACTTGAGGTGACTTTCCTTGGTGCTTTTCATTTTATAATACCAAATTTCTGGTCCTTAATATATGTCCTCACTATATATATATATATTTGTTTGTTTGTTTGTTTTCTTAATGTCCTCACTATATTTTAAAGAAAGGCCTTAGGTGCTTTCTCACAGGGATCTTACCATGGTTTTGTACTGGAAGCCAGGGGAGCCCAAAGTACTCATTCATCCATGCATTCATACACATGAATCATGACCACAAAATGTTTGAGAATTTTTCCTAGGGAATCTTAACTGATTTTTGCCATATCTTTTTGGAGATATATTTAGGTTCTTGGTTTTTCTATTTAATACCTGCAGGACTTTGGTCAAGTTGTCTAACCTCTCTAAGCTTCAGCTTCCTCATCAAAAAACTGGGATAATAATGTCTACCTCATAGTATTGTTATGAGGATCACAGTAAACGTAATGGTGTATGAAGCACCTAGAACAGGGCTGTGTACATAATAAGTGTGCAGTGGATGTTAGTTCTCTTCCTCAGTCCCACTCCTATCTCCCTAACTCCCCACTGCAGCCACCCATCCACAACTTAAGTTGTGGTTCACAACATTGCAAAACCCAAACACTAGGGGAAGAAACACTTGCCATGCAAGAACGACAGTCAAATCCTTTGGCTCATGAAGATTTTGTAAATATTTCCATGCTTGTATTTATTAGAGCAGGTGTTGGCAAGCTTTTTCTGTAGAGAGCCAAATAGTAAAGATTTTAGGCTTTTGGGCCACATGGTCTCTTTGGCAACTACCTAACTCTGCTGATGTAGCACAAGAGCAGCCACAATATGTAAATGAATGAATTTCATTCGTTGAATGAATGAGCACGGCTGTGTTCCAGTCAAACCTTATTTACAAAGTCAGGATTTGGCTTGCAGGCCATAGTTTGTTGACCCCTGTGTTAGAAGATTACTATTACTTTCATTAAAAATAGCTACTTTAAGTCACGTCATTATTCTAAAGAGATGTGTATGGAAGTATTTACAGATGAAGTGTCATGATATCTGCAACTTACTTCCAAATTGCTAAAATAAATGTAAATAAAATCCTAAAATAAATGTAGATAAACAAGTAGGTAGAGCAAATGCAGCAACATGTTAACAACTGTTGACTTTACAGTGCGGGGGTGGGGGTGGCGGTGAGGTGGGACTTCCCTGGTGGTCCAGTGGTTAAGACTCTGTGCTTCCACGGCGGGGGCCTGGGTTTGATTCCCAGTCACGGAACTAAGATCCTGCATGCCCTGCAGCGTGGCCAATAAATAAATAAGTAAAACTACAGAAAAAACAAAAAGAATATTTTAAAAAATAAAAATGAAAAACCAAGTGGGGGCCATACAGGTATTCATCGTACTATTCAACTTTTTGTGAGTTTGAAAATCTTCATACCAAAAAGTCGAGGAATTTATATATTTCAAGAAAGGACTTTGCCATTCAGACATTATTTTATTTTTTCTGGATGCTAGTCTGTAGCATTTCAGAGTGATTTAGAAAGAATACCAACAGGTAAACGTGACAGGACAGAATTCACACAAGGCTCTCTGGTTTTCCTTCCACAAAATCACTGCTCTAAATTTCTGAGAATTCTGCAGGCACCTGCATTTATTGTGCTTCTGGTTTTTACTTGCTGTGAGAATGAAAAGTGACAGGCTGCATTCCCTGTTAGAGCAAATACCAACAAGATCATCTGCTATTCATTGGTTCAGTACACTGGCCCATCCCCTTATTGTTAAGCAGTTAAATCTATCATATTCATTGTCATCAACTATTAACTTATTCAATGTCCAAATTAGGAAACAACCCATTAATGATTTGGAATTCTATTTGTCTAACTCAGCCTTCATATTTTTAAGGTACCCTGGACATTAAACATGCTCAGAAATAAAGCAGGGAGAGGGAGGGATTGTGAATCCAAGTGAAAAGACTCTGTAAACACAGTGAATGTTGGTGGCCTTTCAGCTACCTAAACATACATACACTGAGACACGAATTCTGAACCCATAGAGGACAAGAGGGAATGAATGCCACCTATTCCTCCCCACCCTTTCTGCCTCCACAATAATGAAGAGTCCAAAATATTTCTCCTATACCCCTTTCTGTTCAGACTGGGAATGCTCCAGGTTGCACTGCATTAAAAATAGGGCAGAGAAACACCTTCTCCTATTTTCTTAAAAATAATTTTTCCATTCCTCAAAATGGGTTTTTGTTTTTTGTGTTTTTTTGCGGTACGTGGGCCTCTCACTGTTATGGCCTCGCCCGTTGCGGAGCACAGGCTCCAGACGCGCAGGCTCAGTGGCCATGGCTCACGGGCCCAGCCACTCCGCGGCATGTGGGATCTTCCCGGACCGGGACACGAACCCGTGTCCCCTGCATTGGCAGGCAGACTCTCAACCACTGCGCCACCAGGGAAGCCCCAATATGGGTATATTTTTGTACTCTTGGATACAAAGAACCCAGAGCACTTTATTCACTATTTTACTGTGGAGGAGTGACACTTTTGGAAAGTAGAGTAGTTTTACATTTCTTAGAGTCAGTTTTTGAAATTTTAGTGTTAAATGAGATTCCTGTGTTTCTAACGGTCCACAAAAGTATGACATTTTACATTTTATTTTTAATAATTTGAAAAGGCTAACATATACTTTTATTCTTAATAAAGCTATAATGCACAGGCTTCTTTTTTTTTCTTTCAAGTAAAATTTAATTCCGTAACACTGCATGTCATGCTGATCAGAAAATGTCTCTGATTACTTAATGGAGAAATAGATAATAAATGAAATTTTGTGACAACATCATAACATGGGTATGTCAAAGAAAAGTGATAAAAGGAGTCCTTGAAGGTAAAACAGATTTATGAACTATGCCTTCAAGATGTAACACATCAGCCTGTAAAATCACAATATCAGTTATGATTCCGTATTATCAAGATAGGACTAAAGGAATAAGACAGGACTGGTAATTGCTAAGAATGAGTGTGGTCTGGGAGAGGGGAGGGAGAGTAAGCATTATATCTTATATCTAAGATATAATGCTTTTGTAAGCAATAGAAAGAAGTTAGCCAGTTAAGCAGAAAAGGAATTTATTTTGTAGTTCACCAAATGAACAGGAAGCCTGCAGAGCAAGAACTGGATCTGTGTATACTGGTCATGGGGGAGGCACCGCCATTTATTAGTCACTGGTTCAGAGCACACTCTGCAAACCTCAGGACAGCATCCCAACTTTCAAAGGTGCTTTACCTTGGCTGTGCCCTAAGTGAGTGCCACCCTATCATCCTATAGGTTTGGCTTCTTCTGGATGATGGGGTATATGGAAAGACTGGTAATTACATAGAAATTAACCTATTACCTTGCTTGTCTCATAGTAAAGTGAGTTCTTTGATAAGATATGATACTGAATGTAATGTCTTGATGGATGTGTAATGGCTTGATAATACCATCCCCTAATTGATGGTGTTAGCAGAGGCATGATGGGCAGGAAAAGCAAATTTAATCCAGTGTGTATTACAGTAAAGATTCTCTACTGTCCCCAAAGAGGTCCAATAAGTCTTCCGCAAGGAAGATCTTCAAAGTAAGGATACCATTTCAGAGGCTTACAGTTGGTTACTCTTGCTGCTGCTGGCAAATCAGGCACTCTGCCAGGAAAACCATGTTAAGTGGTGTGAGCCCATACATACCTTCTATCCTTGTCATTTTATACTTGAGCCCATTGAGCAAGCATTGGGGTGTCTCGTGAGAAAGATCTCGTAACATCCATGGGGCACCTGATTATTACTATTCACCTGATTATAAAATGCTTCCTCTGAAAGAAATGGAAGAGACCATGACTTGACTAACAAATTATCTCTGAGGCAAAGTAAGATACCCAAGTCAACTCCTAAAACATAATTGATGGGGAAAAGGTGGGAACTTTACCTGGGCTCAATAAGCCCTGGTTTAGCACGAAAGCATTAAGAGTCAGAGAATTCCAAGTCATGTATTTATGTTTAATCTGTGAGTGATTGCATCCCTTTTTGTAACAATGGAGTTTTGAAAATTTACACTAGCTAAATAAAATGTGGCTTTCACTTCAAAAAAGAAAGAGAATCATCTGAAGTGGGAGGCTGCTATGAGCTGACTTGTGGCCCACCCCCAAAGTCCTATGTTGAAGCCCTAACCCGCACAGTGGTTCAATCTGGAGACAGGGTCTTTAGGAGGTAACTCAGGTTAAATGAGGTCATAAGGGTGGAACCCTAATCTGATAGGACTCTGGCTTTACAAGAAGAGGAAGATCTTCCCCCCTCCCCAATCCCCCATGTGAAGACACAGTGAGAAGGTTGCCATCCATAAGCTAGAAAGTAAGCTCTCACCAGAAACCACATTGGCCAGCATCTTGATCTTGGACTTCCTAGGCCCAAGAAGTATGAGAAATAAGCATCTATTGTTTAAGCCACCAAGTTTATGGTATTTTGTTATGGCAGCCCACACTGACTTCTACAGGGCCTTTTGATAACATTTATATGAGAAATAAATATTTCCCAAATCTAGGCTTATTCTGAAAGGTCCATCCACATTCCTCCTTTAAACTTCCTGGCACGAATCCTGTATTCTCAGTTCTTGACTTGGAATCCAGCCAAATCATTAGCCACTTTCAAAGTACTTCTCTGTCCCTGGGGCACAGTAACCCCAGATAGAAGGCAAGGAGAAGAATCACAGTACATATTTGTAATGTTGTGAAGCGTACTTCCTCAAAGATACCCAGTCTCCTCTTCCTACCAAGGGATTTGTGAACCGACTGCTGGATGGCCAAGGCTTCATCAGGCTTGTGCTGCAGAAGGGAGAGGGAGAGGAAGATGGAGAGAGAGAAAAGAGAAGGCATCAGGAGGGGGAGGAGGAGGGAAGATGGGAATGAAGGGAGGGAGGGACCTCTAAGCATATGGTAATGTCCATAGTTGTGTACCCCATGACACATAGAGGGAAATATGACAAATTTTAGGTAATTTGAGCATCAAATAAATAATGATGGTGTTATGAGCTGATCGTGTCCCCACCAAATTCGTACATTGGAGCTCTAACTCCCTATACCTTATAATGTGGCTGTGTTTGAAGCTAGGGCCTTTATAGAAGTAATTAAGGTAAAATGATGTCAATCCAATATGACTGGTGTCCTTATAAGAAAAGGAGATTAGGACACAGAAACACATGTCAGGAAGACCGTGTGAAGATACATGGAGAACACTGCTGTCTACCAGCCAAGGAGACAGGCCTTCAGAAGAAACCAACCCTGCTGATACCCTGATCTCAGACTTCCAGCTTGAGAACTGTGAGAAAATAGATTTCTGTTGTCTGCGTCGCCCAGTCTGGTACTTTGTTATGGCAGCCCTAGCAAACTAACACAGATGATAACGTAACTCATTGACTAATATAAGAATTAAGGAGTATTTATTGCTCTAAATAAGTGAATAATAAATGGAGGGAAAGGGAAAGTGCTCCCTTAAAGTAGAATGTCAATAATAAATGTAGATGGAATAATGTAGAAATTAGGAAATTAGAAAAACCACCATTTGATAACCATCATAGTAGTAAGTGTTCCAAGCAAGACTATTAATGTATGCTAAAGTAGCAGATAAAAGTTTGATGAGACATGTACACACTACTACACTTTGAATAG
The DNA here is from genome assembly GCF_964341445.2 of Mesoplodon mirus. Taxonomy (NCBI): domain Eukaryota; kingdom Metazoa; phylum Chordata; class Mammalia; order Artiodactyla; family Ziphiidae; genus Mesoplodon; species Mesoplodon mirus. The sequence goes on along the minus strand of NC_138992.1, from coordinate 36,970,153 downwards.
ATAACCAACAAGGACCTACTGTATAGCACAGGGAACTCTGCTCAATATTCTGTAATAACCTAAATGGAAAAAGAATTTGAAAAAGAATAGATACATGTATATGTATAACTGAGTCACTTTGCTGTACACCTGAATCTAACACAACATTGTTAATCAACTATGCTCCAATATAAAATAAAAATTAAAAAAAAAGTTTGATGAGATACAGGATACTTAGTCTTAAACTCTCTTCCCATAAATTACAAAGACTAAAACAGTAGCTTTTCAGTGGAGAAAACTGGCAGACTAACTGCTAAGTAGTTAAGAAACCTACCTTAACTAACTGATCAAAGTTAACATCACCAGACTTCCCTGGTGGCTCAGTGGTTAAGAATCAGCCTGCCAATGCAGGGCATGGGGGTTCAATCCCTGGTCCGGGAAGATCCCACATGCCGGGAAGCAACTAAGCCTGTGCACCACAACTACTGACCCTGCGCTCTAGAGCCCACGAGCCACAACTACTGAAGCCCACGTGCCACAACTGCTGAAGCCTGCACACCCTAGAGCCCATGCTCCACAACAAGAGAAGCCCCCGCAATGAGAAGCCTGCAGACCCCAACAAAGAGTAGCCCCTGGGGCTTCCCTGGTGGCGCAGTGGTTGAGAGTCCTCCTGCCGATGCAGGGGACATGGGTTCGTGCCCCGGTCCGGGAAGATCCCACATGCCGCGGAGCGGCTGGGCCCGTGAGCCATGGCCGCTGAGCCTGCGCGTCCAGAGCCTGTGCTCCGTAACGGGAGAGGCCACAGCGGTGAGAGGCCCGCGTACCGCAAAAAAAAAAAAAAAGAGTAGCCCCTGCTTGCCACAACTAGAGAAAGCCCGCACGCAGCAAAAAGTTAACATCACCAATAATAGGGCAAATTGACATCATGTGCCCCTTTATATGACTCCACAGACAACATAACGTCTGCCCATTCCAGACAAAACCGCATCACCTGAAAACAATCATGAGGAAACATCAAACTCAAACTGAGAAACTTTCTACAAAATAAATGGCCTGTTCTCAAAACAAAGAAAAAACAAAACAAAAAACGAAAGACTGACGAACTACTTTAGTTCGTTAAAGCAAACAAAAGAGAGGCAGGACACCTAAGTGCAATGTGTGGTCCTGAGCTGGGCAACTGACCACACCTGAAGAGAGAGCGGATTAATAGTATGTTATCAACGTTAAACTTCCTTGTGGTAGCAGTACTACAGTTATGTAAGAAGACTGTCACCACAAATCTAGTCACCAATCAATAGCCACTGGCTACAATCGCCTCCTCCCCTCCCCAGCGATTTCGCGATGATTCAGATGAGCCCTCCCAGGCCTTCGCCCTCTCTCTCCCTGACATCATCCCTATCGCTGCTGAAGCCCTTTTCCTCTCTGCCTTTCCCACCCTCTCCACCTTCTCCCTACCTGGCTCCTTCCTTGTCTCTGTCCTCTTCTGCGTCCTTGCTGTCCCCACCCTGGCTCCTTCCCCCAGCGAGCGGCTCGCTTTCCTTTCCAGGCTTGCGCTCTGCAGCCGCGGGAGCGGCCGCGCGAAGTCGGAGGAACTGGTGCTGAGGCCGCGGTTCGCGCGGGATCCGGACTCGGGGACGCAAGCCCGCGCGGAGCTGGGACAGGGGGCCGCGCTCGCCCGCCGGGCGCCCTCCTGCCCGCGATGGGCTGCTCCAGCAGCGCCCTCAACAAGGCCGGCGACGGCAGCAGGCCCCGCAGCGGTGAGCAGGGGACCCCGCCCCACCCCCGCCCGAGCCTCGGCTTCGGGTCGTTTGCTCCCCGGGTGTCCGTCAGGTGCGTCTCGTGCCCACGCGGCCCGGCAGGGGGCAGCTCCTCCCTGAGGATGCGAGTGGAACCCGGAGCGGCGCTGCTGTGCCCCAGGATGCGGCGGTTCCTGTGCGCTCCGCCGCGCACGTTGCCCCCCGCGAGAGCCCAGGCGTGGGGAGGCCCTGCTGGGGGATGTGAGCGCGGAGAGTTCGCTTTAAATCCCTAACGCCGTCAGCCACAGCGTTCTCTTAAACAGAGGCGGAATTTCCTCAATTGACGATAACTGCTGTTAATCTCTTAAACGTACGAGATTTCAGATTACTCCATCAAATAGGTTACTGCACTTTTAAAGAGGTCAGATACATTTTCCTCTATCCTTGGCTTAAGTATTTCTTGACGAATATGCATGTGATAAAAAAGTGGTCTTCACTGAATCCTGTATAGAAATTCAGCACGTGATCTAAGTGTCTACTGTATAACAGCCAGGTGCTTGGCTAGATGCTGAAGGTATTCAGTGTAAGTGACCCTACTCTTGGGGGTTGAGATTGGAAAAGACAGACAACAAACAAGTTAAACAAATGATTGCAGGGAATGTTACTCTTGGGGAGGGACAAAAGTGTCCAACGGATGGAAGGGGTTTTGCAATACTCTCAGAAAAGAATGAGTAACCTTGTTTTAAAAAACATTTTATCGCCAGTATAAATAACCATCCACATGAGTCACACCATTTCACTTTTTTTTTTTTTTTTTTTTTTTTTTGCGGTACGCGGGCCTCTCACTGTTGTGGCCTCTCCCGTTGGGGAGCACAGGCTCCAGACGCGCAGGCTCAGCGGCCACGGCTCACGGGCCCAGCCGCTCCGCGGCATGTGGGATCTTCCCGGACCGGGGCACGAACCTGTGTCCCCTGCATCGGCAGGTGGACTCTCAACCACTGCGCCACCAGGGAAGCCCCCGTTTCATTTTTTATTCATGCTTTCATTGCTGTTTTAAGTTTTCGTGGATGTTGCTCTGAAAGAAATGTTAAAATGAGTGACAACCAGTTGCATAGAAAATTAAATAATACACTGCATAAATTGCTCAATGCACATCTCGAATCAATCAACAGGTGTATTTTGCTTCTGATCCTCAGTTAGACAGTACTCTCTTGTAATCGGATACTATTGTATGTTCATTAGCATTTCAACTCCATGGTCTTGGAAACCCCATAAATAATTCATTCCTGTTTCTGTAGCTCACAACTTCTTTAAATTCTGTATACAACCCTAAGCCTGTGTTTATGTGCTTTTAGATAAAAACAGTCCAAGGTTATCCCCCACATGCATTTACTTACTGTACCCCCAGTGCTTAACAATGCTTGGCACATGATTGTTGAATGAATTACTTCATTTAATCCTTATAACAATGCTTTGACTAAGTATGATGATCATCCCCATTTTACAGAGAAGAGTAAATAATTTGTCCAAGGTTGCAGGGCTCCTTGAGAGTCAGAGCTGGGCTTTGAACTCAGGTACTGTGATTGTAGAACTTGACATTTTATCTGTTCTTTTCCTCCTTAAACCAGTTTGTGACCACTAGATTTAAACCTATTTTTGTCTCAAATCACTCTGGTTCCCCATTAGGTGTGTGGTCATCCACTATGCAAACAACAAAAGAAATATAGTAAAGTATAATAGGGTATTTATTATAATTTAATAAATTTAATTTAATATTATAATAGAGTTTATTATAGAAATATTATAATACATGCACATAATATATTAATATGATATAAATATAATAAATATTATCACAAGTAAAATATTTATCCCTAAGTAAGAGTCAGTAAAATATGAAGTTTATATTTGCTTCCAAGTTTAAACTAGGAATATTTGGAGGACATTTAGCCTTAGAGATATTTTCAGCAGCTACATGGTTGTAGAGAAGTTTCCTGTGCCCTCCCATAGAGCTACAGATAATCTTCATATCATAAGAGATTCTTTTAAAATTCACAATATCAACCTTAGAACTCCATGAGTTAAAGCTCAAATACATCAACTAGCCTGTAGACTGGATTTCTGTTTGTACAGTTCCGCCTAATAATTTTCTGTAACTGGCTTAAGAACTGTTATACATAGTGCAGTATTAGCCTAGAAGCAAAAGCATCATAAAATAATGGCTTGGACTAGATTACCTTTAAGATCTCTTACAGCTCTAAAATCCTGTAACACTAAAATATGGAGGTATAATACTTATTTTCTGGGCTCCAAAGAATCAGATAGCTACTACTGGTCAGGTAGCTGTTAGGCTGAATAGGAATAGTCCATACTATTGATCGCGTGCAGATATTTGCTCTGACCCATCAGACACCGAATCCCACTGAGCTGCTTTCCACCACCTCCAAAAGATGACTCATTAGGGAAAGAGATGTGGGGGGGAGGGGACGAGGACAAAGGTAGAGACTGGCCTCTGGTGTAAATAATTATCCAGTGCTACTCAAAGTGCAGAACAGAGCCTGGTATGTGGTAGTCACACATAGATTTTTACTGAATGCCCTGAAATGTGTGAGGAAAGAGGCTTTTCTCTTCCAAAGGACGACTAGACAGATTGAATTTGGAATTTCTTGTGTTCATGGAAGCATGTTCTACATATTAGGACAATTTTTGTTCCTTTCAGTGCCTTGAGGAGCTGATGAATCTGAACACAGAGATTCTGTTGACTTCATAGACATTTATGGACCCAAAGGTTTCCAGGTCTTTGGCATCCGAAACTTCCTCCCTATGCTACCAGCCCCCTGCTTCTAGGTGTGATTACTGTTCCATTCTTTCCTGATATAAATGCCATCTGTTTCTGGCAGACTTCTTCCTGAGATTTTATCGCTTAAGCACCAATGTGGACAGAGTAAACAGGTGGTAATTATTGACAAATTCATTGCTAGGTTAATGTGTACATTTCCACTGACAGCTGTAATCATGTGTTTGTTCTTATCTGAACTCTCACTAGCTGCTTGGAGTCCACACTGCCTAGGTAATAGGAAGAGGGTTGAATTTCACAGTTACGTGAATTGATCTTTGTACCGTAGAAATACCTTCAGTCATCAGCAAATATTTTCACACAGTGACATTTCAGTCCTAAATAGACAAACACTTCTCCTTTGTAATTGAAGAACAAACATCATTAACATTAAAATGAGTTTTATAGGCTTTTCTGGCATACACATATTATATAAATGGGATTACTTTCATTCAAGTGCTAGAAGTCTCTGGAATGAGTCTTGTATGTCTTTGTGTCGCCTCTAGAGCTTGGCACAGAGAATGCTCAGTAAGTCTTTGTGGTGGGCTTGACTATTACATACAGCTAATTATAATGGAATATAAGAACTATGTACGTGGTTCAAAAAACTGCAAACATTTGAAAAATGCGTACAGTGAAAAGTATACCTCCCACCCTAGCCCCACCATCTGCTTAGTTCCAGTCATAGCCATGGGTAAATACTTTTATTAGGTTTTTGTTTGTTTGTTTGTTTTGTATATTGTTCCAAAGTTTCTTTATATACTGCAAATATTATTTCCCTCTCCCATCTTTATTCATAAAATATAGTGTATTATACCCATTATTCTTTACCTTGTTTTTTCAGCTAAAAATATGGAGCTCTTTCTATAATCTCTCTATAATATAGAGTACTTCTTTCTCCTTTTTTACCCTTGTTTAAGAATCCATTGTGTAATTTATTTACCCAGACCGCCAGTGAGGGACATTTGATTTGCTTCCAGTCTTTTCCATTGCAAACAAGACTGCAGTGAATTCCTTTACACATACATCATTTTGAAAGTATGCAAGCATAACTGTAAGACCATTTCCCAGAAGTGGCATTACTAGGTCAAAGGGTATGCACATTTATAATTTTGAGAGCTAACTGCCTAAATGCTTTCCATAAGGGTTGTACCAAATTACACTCTCATCAACAACATAATACATCTTTTTCTAAAATTGAAGGCTTTTGACATTAGTGCAACCTCATCACAACATGAGCATGGAGCAGAAATCAGGAGACAAGGTAGGAGCACCCAGTTGGTTTCAGATACTTTAGCTCATAATCTCATGTAATCCCCATAAGAGCCTTAAGTTTCACCAAGTACAGCTAGAAAACTGCAGCTTGGGGAGGATAAGTAACTTGCCCAAGGTCTCAGAGCTAGTAAGTGATGGACCTGGGGCTTAAGCCCAATGTGTGTGCCTCCGAAGCTCTTGTTCTTTTCACAAACTCCAGTTCCATCTGGGTCCTGTCCTGGTTCTGCTAGAACTCGTCATGTGGCTGTCCACGAAGGAGAAATGCAATCCATATCTCTTGAGGGGGTGGTTGGGTAAATGAATGGACTGATGGAGATGGGGATTCAGGGGGATGAGAGTACTACTGAGAAAAGCAGAGGAAGAGTAGGCATCAGGACCCATGGACTAACAAAGACTGGAAGGTAACATTGGCCGAGATGGACTTGAGAAGACAGGGTTGGGTTGTGAAGAGACTCTCCTAGTCATGCAGGAAAAGATCAACACAGCAAAACAAAGCTTTATTGTGTTCTATGAAATCATTCTTCTGTAAGATTGCCACACGTCCCAGCTCACATGTACACTTTCACTCTTTCCCTTTTGTGTTAATGTTTTACAACATCAAGTTTAAAATAAAAAACTAACACTCGTGAGGGTTCCTGAAGGGCTCACCAAAACTGATGAAAAAAAACATCAAACTTGGCCAGGCTTCGAATCCCGGTATATATAAGTGTAGGTAGTACAGGTAATGATTTTGTGTTTTTAAAGCAAAATATCAGAATATAGCTCTCCAAGTGAGTGTTAATGTCAGGGAAGTATCATGATGGCCTCAGAAGCTTCCTTACTGAACCGGAGCTGTTGCTGTTGTTCACATTCCTTAAATCCTTCCTTGGGAATTGCCATCAGGTGCTAGAATTCATTCTTTGTGTGTATTCAAGGGTGTCAGAGCTTCATCCCTTTAAGGGAAAAAATCCAAACCAAAAAATCCAATCCAAACCACAAAACCTCACATTGTTTTTAACAGCTAAAACGCCATAGGCATTACGCTTTATGAAGGTGGGTGAAATAAGCCAGGTGGTGCTAGCATACTCAGAAACAAGGGTGGTCATTGGAGATGGAGAAAAGAAAGGGCAACCTGTGTCATGGGGTCAAGTTCAGCTGACACCATTTTCTTCTCCGTGGAAGGGCCCAAGGGGCTGTAGGGTCCCCAGGACTACTGGACTGGGCTCTGGTGACATGGTGACTGTGTGGACATAGCCCCACATCCAAGACAGATGACCCTCTTTTCTCAGATGACACAATCAACAGTCCTTGGGCCTCTCCTCCAGCCTGGCTTTTCTAATAAGACAAAAGCCCCCAAGGCCTGATAACATGCTCTTTATTCATACCAAACACTTCTCGACTTTCAAATCTGTATGGCTTTACTTGCTTTGAGATGAGCAGATTTATAGTAGGCCCGTTTAGATAAGTGACAGGTCCAAATGAACATTAAGTAGGAGAGGCAAGATGTAAAAAGATGCAAGAAGCATCATGACATCTCTGCCCTATCTATATATTTTCCAGGTCACCGAAAGTCACATTTCATTTATATACAATTTACTCTATGGCCATGACAGTATAATTCAAAGTGGACATCAAAATAGCACCAGTTAACATTATGTAAGACAGATAAGTATAAAATGAACTTGACTTCATAGGCTAAAGATTGAAATGACTCTTGGTCAAGAGGCTGCTCAACAAGCCTTCTCTACGACCTGAGCCCCCAGCCTCGGCCTGCTCCTTTGTGGCTGTTCCAGATTCCTCTCCCCCAGGTCCCCCCATGACAGGCCCCTGGGGGTCAGTGATAGACCTGCTTCCTCTTCACTAGGCCCTTGCGATCTGCTTCCTTCCCCTACAGTCATAAGGATGTACCATCAAATCAAGTATTTTTTTTCCTATCAATTAATTGTCTGCTCCTTTCACCAGGACACTCATTCAGGGACAATACTTTTTCAAGCCTGTAATGTGTTTGTCTTTATACTCCGTGAAAAGGCCCTTTCTGCTTTCTCCAACAAGCAGCTTTTCTTTAAAACCTAGTCCTAAAGGGTCCCTGCAGGATGAGAACATTCCACCCTTTGCAGATTGTCCTGCTTCATCTGTCTTAGCCTTGCCCAGCTAATGCTGCTCTAGTCTATTCTTGGTGACAGAAATACATTTGTCCCTGTGTTGTATGTATCAGAGTTCCCAGCCTGTGAGCATGGGATCCAGTGTGCCAGCCTTCCTCCCAGCCTCTAGGGAGGCAGGGTCGGGATGGTCCGAGCCCTCTGGGTACAGCTTTCTCCATGTGCCCCGTGTGCTGCACAAATACCATATTCTATGTGTGCTGTGTCATTAAAGAGATGGGAAGCCCTGGGCTAGGCCTTCCAACTGCTCTATCACTTTCACGAGTAGTTTCTCTTACTGAGAGAGAACATTTGCCGTCAGCCATCCCAGTGAGGACCCCTGTTGAAATGTCCTCCCCAAACAGCCCTCCTTGTGTCTTTCTCACTGTCATTGGTAATGATAAGGAACTTTTTTCCCCTCCTTATTCTTATCCTTTTCCATTTTCCTAAGACTGATAGGAACCGCATAGTTTCCTTTGGCTAATTTCCTTCTCCTTTGTTTGCCCTGGAGTAGCCTCTACAGACTAGATGTTTTTTTGTTTTTCTTTAATTTATTTTTATTTTTGGTTACATTGGGTCTTCGTTGCTGCACTCAGCTTTCTCTAGTTGCGGTGGCCGGGGGCTACTCTTCGTTGTGGTGCGTGGGTTTCTCATTGCCGTGGCTTCTCTTGTTGCGGAGCACGGGCTCTAGGCGCGCCGGCTTCAGTACTTGTGGCACGTGGGCTCAGTAGTTGTGGCTCGTGGGCTCTAGAGCGCCGGCTCAGTAGTTGTGGCGCACGGGCTTAGTTGCTCTGCGACATGTGGGATCTTCCCGGAGCAGGGCTCGAACCCGTGTCCCCTGCATTGGCAGGCGGATTCTTAACCACTGAGCCACCAGGGAAGTCCTCTACGGACTAGATGGTTGTAAGAGGCTATAATCACCTGTACACCTTGAATTAGTGTGTGTGTGTTTGTGTGTGTGAGAGAGAGAGAGAGAAAGAGAGAGGTGGGGGGCACAAGTGAGAGTGAGAATTTCAACATACTAAGAGACAGTATAGAGTTCCAATTTAAAATGTGGGTCTGGAGTTGACTGGGTCTAAATCCTGGTTCAGGATCATTTATTAGTTGTGTGACTTTGAGCCACTCAACCTCTTTATGCCTCAGTGATGTCATCTGTAAAATAGGATTAACAGTAGTTCCTATTTCATAGAGTTGTTCTGAGGAATAAATGAGTTAATATTATAGTGTACCTGGAATGGAACCTAAATATTGCCTACACCAGGGACTGGCAAACTGGCCTGATGGCCAAACCAGCCCACCACCTGTTTTTGTAAATAAAGTTTTATTGTAACACAGACATGCCCATTCACTTACACATCGTCTAAGGCTGCTTTCTCACTACGATGACAGATGACAGAGGTGAGTAGTTGCAATAATGACCCTATGCCTGGCAAAGCTGAAAATATTTACTATCTGTCAGTCCCTTTACAGAAAAAAATTTGCTGACCCCTGGCTTAGAGTATTGTCTAGTAAGTCCTCAATAAAAATGATCAGTTAATATCAATTTTAGTAAATCTCAATTTGTATTGCTTTTCCAAGATCAAGTTTTGTTTTTTCCCTCAAGATCAAGGTCTAGATCTGAATCTGTTGATTTTCTGACCTTTTTTCCTTTTTAGTAAATGTGTTAAAGGAAAGTGACAAAAATACTGTCAGTAATAGCACAAGTGGTACAAAAATATTCAAAAATCACAAAAGTGGTTATGTGAATGGCCCAAGTTTTATGAACATTTTTCTAAGGCTTCTAGAGCTTATTTTGCTAGGTTACTTGCTCTTGTACTTTTGCTACTATAATTTTTAAAAAATAGACGATTTTAGAATTGTTTTAGATTTACAGAAAAATTATGAAGATAGTACAGAAAGTTCCCATATAGTCCACAGCCACTTTCCCCTATTATTAACATCTTACGTTAGTAGGGTACATTTGTCACAAGTAATGAACCAAGCTTGATACATTATTATGAACCAAAGTCCATACTTCATTTATTTTTAAATTTACTTAATTTATTAATTTGTTTACTTTTTGGCTGCATTGGGTCTTCCTTGCTGTGCATGGGCTTTCTCTAGCTGCGGTGAGCAGGCTTCTCATTGCAGTGGCTTCTCTTGTTGTGGCGCACTGGCTTAGTTGCTCCGCAGCATGTGGGATCTTCCCGGACCAGGGCTCGAACCTGTGTCCCTGCATTGGCAGGCGGACTCTCAACCACTGCGCCACCAGGGAAGCCCTCCTTCACTTCCCTTAGTGTGATCTGTACTAACCATGACAGCAAAGTCATCTGAATCGCATGTGGATCCCTAACCTGAGAGAGCAGTAGCAGCGGTCAGCTGAAAGGCCTGGGTTCACAATCCTACTTGGTCTGCCTGCTGCTTTTTCTGGGGGCTCTCAGGGTACACTAACAACCCAGACTTGAGGTCCAAATGTCTGCTGTGACTCTGACTGCTCTGTTGCAAAATTTAAATATTCCATCCCAGCCACAGACTTGCTAACTGGTAATGGGAATACTCCCTTCTTGAGCACAGACACCTGCTCTTGGCCACAGGCACCTTTGTACTCTGCACCGTGATGGAGTGAGGCACAGACACAGTGGCTGAGCCGGGAGAACAGCCAACAATATGAGCATCGGTGGAGCCGCCTGCTCACAGCTCTTAGAGAGCAAGGCACAGCAAGTATTAACCTTCATTTCAGATGAGAAATTAGAAGACCTCTTTGTCCTGACCTAGCCAAGGTGGAGGCTTAGCAAACCCAGCCAGTTCTGGGACATGAGGAAGCTTGAGAAAAATCTTGCTTCCCAGTATGGAGCTCACTTAGATCAGCTCTGGCCCTTTCTTCATTGCTGAAGCAATATACTCACCTCATCTCTTGTGCTGCCGTGGCATGCTAGCATGAGGACAGAGACCATACCCAATGTTTAAAGATGGGCAGCAATGCCTGCGGAGAACACGGGACACCCACACCCATCAGTTCTGTGTGTTTGTCGTCCACTTTAGTCTCCCCTAACTAATCCCATCATGCCTTTCCCTGATAAACCCAGAGTGCTGCCATAGATAAGCTAACTATCTGGGGATCTTATTAAAAATACTGATTTTGGGGGCTTCCCTGGTGGCGCAGTGGTTGGGAGTCCACCTGCCGATGCAAGGGACACAGGTTCGTGCCCCGGTCTGGGAAGATCCCACATGCCGCGGAGTGGCTGGGCCCGTGAGCCATGGTCGTGGAGCCTGTGCTCCACAATGGGAGAGGCCACAACGGAGAGAGGCTCGCGTATTGCAAAAAAAAAAAAATACTGATTTTGGTTCAGTGGATCTGGGCTTGGGCCTGTGAGTTAGCACTAAAACAAAAACCAGAAACCTCCCAGGTAATACTGATGGTACGGGTCCTGGAACCACAATTTGCTTTAAAGCACCTAAATCTTCAAAGTAGGATCACACTTCCTTTGGCTCACATCTGAGCTCTGCTACTCTGAACTGTGCACCCTTCCTGGATAAATGTTCTTAATCTTTCTGTGCTGTATTTCCTCAACTGTATAATGGAGATAATAATGGACTTACCTTGTGGAGTTGTTGGGAAGATTGAATGAGATAATCCCTATAAAGCTCTAGGCACAGTGCCTCAATAAATGTTAGCCACTCTTGTTCCTAGTGAAGCATCATGGGCGAGGCCTGTTTAGGTTGATGAAGTGTCACAATTTATACATATCAGAGACATAATCTTCACTTTCTCTTTTTCCTTGTTCACTGACGAGTCTTTGATTTTGTAGACTGGATTTCTACTCAAATGTTGGATTCCCATGTGCCAATAATGACCATCAATCAATGAAACTTGCCTTTTTTAGTACAAATACTGTTGATAATTTTTAAAATGTTTTATGCAATCACTGTAAAATACCTTTTTTGAAATAAGAGTTTATCTTATGGGAATCTAGAAGAAACCAAAGAAAACGAAACTAGAAAATCATATCTGAAGGTGGTGACTATTTGTCATGTTTGATGACTGGCTCTGTGGCTCTTCCATGTCAGCCTCTCCCCTAGGCAGAAGCCCCCCATCTCCATGTGTACTTATCAAGTGTTCCAGAAGTATCTTTCCAACTACATGTTCTTGTTACTCTGTAGTTAAATTTCAAAATTAGATTTACCTTCAAACTTTATTGCATTTACCTTGTGATATCAAAACTAGTTTTAGGGACTTCCCTGGTGGTGCAGTGGTTGGGAATCTGCCTGCCAATGCAGGGGGCACTGGTTCGATCCTTGGTCTGGGAAGATCCCACATGCCACAGAGCAACTAAGCCCATGTGGCACAACTACTGAGCCTGAGCTCTAGAGCCTGCGAGTCACAACTACTGAGCTTGCGCGCCACAGTTACTGAATCCTCTGCGCGCCTAGAGCCCGTGCTCCACAACAAGAGAAGCCACCACAATGAGAAGCCCGTGGACCGCAGCAAAGAGTAACCCACTACCTAGAAATGGTGGCAGCAAGGGAAAATACCAGGATGCCCTTTCTCATTGATTCTCTAGAAAACTCAGCAGACAATCCAGTGAGGTCTTTGGGATGGCTGATATGCCCTAGCCATGGATTAGGAAATATTGACCTCAAGTTTTTCTCCTTGCTGGGTAGAAACTTTTCATGTTTGATTAGGGTAATGAACTGAGTAGAAAAGCTTCCACCATAATGTGAATTTCAGGTATGTTAGTTCTGGTTCTAATCCCTTCTGTAATGTTGCCTAGTATTTAATTTCTTTGTGTGCCTATCACAATGGTGCTTGCAACAAGGGTTCTGTTAGTTCAGCTGTCACAACAACTTTGTGCAGGGATCAACTTACAACAGAATCAAGAGAGATAATGAGCACCAAAGGATTAGGCCCAGAGCAGTGTATGATTTGATAACATGTAGGGTTCAGAAAACAGTCACATCCTTAAACAACTTCGGGTGTGGAAACAATGCATCTGTCCACAATATTTATTACATAATAATACAGATTAGGCATAAAATGTCTCCTGTTTTTGAACAAAAGATCTCACTGCTTTTCAAGTTAGAGTGCTAGAAGAAATGATGTACAACCTTCTTCCATCTCAAGGAGTTATCCTGGGATTCACAAAACCATGTGGACAGAGTGTGGAGACCCTTGGGTAAGAGGTCGTGCATAGGTACCAAGCTGTGCTTAATAAGGGATGTAGCTATTGTTTGAATTTCCGTGCAGACAGTAAAGTCTAGGATGGCGAGGACCAGATCTTCCTTGTTAACTGCTGTGACCCTTGTGCTTAGCCCAGAGCGGGCATATAGTAGGCACTTGATCAATACTTGATGAATAAATGAAATTAAAGCCAACAAACAGAATGAAACATATTTGTTTATATAAAAGCTAACAGTGGCCTTTATTAATGACAGTCAAGTCCGGTCAAATCATAGCTGACATGAATACTACTTCACTCTCTATCAACAACCATGATTTAAAACTTACCATTAGTAACAACAGAATTTTAAAGGTCAACAGTGACAACTTTACAGTGTTTAGGGGACTCTTTATCCAACTCTTTTTTTTTTTTTTTTTTTTTTTTTTTGCGGTACACGGGCCTCTCACTGTTGTGGCCTCTCCCCTTGCGGAGCACAGGCTCCAGATGCGCAGGCTCAGCGGCCATGGCTCACGGGCCCAGCCGCTCCGCAGCATGTGGGATCTTCCCGGACCGGGGCACGAACCCGTGTCCCCTGCATCGGCGGGCAGACTCTCAACCACTGCGCCACCAGGGAAGCCCTATCTAAGCTCTTTAATGTTGCAGTTCATTCTTTCTGCTGCTAAATTAGCTCTAATTTATTGGCAGGGCTACTGCTAACCCACAGAGGACTTTTATGAAATCAGAAAAAGCTGCCCTTCCCACCCCTGATGCATGCAACCTTGCTGGTGCACACAGGCTGGAGTTCATCTCTCCCTTGCCCCTTCAGCGGGACACACCCCCTGCATTGAGAAACCTGCAGAGCCGTTTGCTGCATCCCTGTTTACTGAGTACCTTCTCATGTCACGTACCATGTTGAGTAATTACACACATATCACCTCAGAATTATCAATGATCCTAACCAGCCTGAAAGGCAAAGATAATATCCCCATTTGACAGATAAGGAAACTGAGGTCCAGAGAGTTTTGTAACTTGTCTGGATTGCACAGTTAAGTAAATGATGGGATGAGGAGTCACACTGAACATCAGAACAGTCTGGAATGCCCTGCTCCAGCTGAAGAGGAAGGAGCCCAGATGGATCCCCAAATTGTACTTCCCTCAGCAGCTGGGGATAAAAACATTCCGAAGCATAAGAAAGGAAGTTTTGTGGTCACTGTAGTCTTTAGTATTGTGCTCTCTGAGAGAGGGTTTGAAACAACCATTTGTTTTCCAACCCTTTTCATGTATTGACTCTGATCTTTCTTTTTTTCTGAATAGGCTCAGAGAAAGGTACCAGTATTAGGATGAATGGAATTACCTTACCTTTCTGTGTGTCCACCACGGTCTCTTCCTTGCTAGGGCTGGCAGGTGAAGTGTAATGCTTTCCATGGCTAGCTTGCTTGGCGTTCAGGGGGTGCCAGTCGCTGTGCTGGTGTTTTCCAGGTATTAACTCGTGTAATCCTCACAACAGCTCGACTGCTCCTCTTCCCACTCTACAGGTGATGAAACTGAGGCACAAAGAGGTTTAACAAGGCTCGTAAGTGGAAGAATGAGGATTCAAACCTAATACATTGGAGGTGTCATTTTCAAGATCATAAGATCTCTGTCCTCCCTTTTAGAGCAGATTACTCTCTTCTATCACATAGGAAAAAGAACTACTGAGTGACTAGTGAGGACTTATTAACCCCAAAATACATTTATTTCAAAATTCAGAGTGCAGTTAATCAACATGAATTACAAAATGAGTGTGTCACTACACTTTTCGCACTTTCTCTAATTTTTGGTGATCATTTTAAAGATGTTTTAGCTTTTGGGGCTACCTCAGAAAAATGTTAGAGACAGTGACTTCTCTTGTAATATTTCCCAGCTTGGTTGACTATTTTCAGGTTGCAGTATAAGAATATTATATGTTGAGGACATTTCCCTACTTCACGTATGCCAGTAAGATTAGAAAAAGTATATAAGAATGAAAATTGGGCTTCCCTGGTGGCGCAGTGGTTGAGAGTCCGCCTGCCGATGCAGGGGACATGGGTTCGTGCCCTGGTCCAGGAGGATCCCGCGTGCCGTGGAGCGGCTGGGCCCGTGAGCCATGGCTGCTGGGCCTGCGCGTCTGGAGCCTGTGCTCCGCAACGGGAGAGGCCACAACAGTGAGAGGCCCACGTACCGCAAAAAAAAAAAAAAAAAAAAAAAAAGAATGAAAATCCATACTGTGATCATGGGCATCAATGTTCTAGTTATGGCAAAAATGGATAGATCCTTTGGAAACTTAAGACACCATTTGTGTATAAATAAATTTTCACAAAGCTTTTGGGGAAAAAAACTTGACTTAGCCTGATAGCATAATATATTTTTTCAAAATATAAAATTGAGTGGCTATGATTTGGGTGTGTCAACACATTTTTTCCTTCAAGCTTTCTGCTCTAGAAGAATGATGACAGTAGAATGCACCCACAGCTGGCACAGCTGGATGAAAATCGTTCGTCTCATTTAACTGACAGTACTGATCACTGTAATAACTATTTTACCAGAAAATATAATTTGGCAGACATCTGTGATTAGCATAATAATACATTTCCTTGTCAATTCCCTAAGGCAGCCATCTCCTAAACATCCTTTGTGTGGTATCTAAATGAATTATCTTGTCATAATGAATTTCTTTATAGACCTGAGAAATTGCTTCTGTTAAGTTGCCGTCTGTGCTGTTAATTTGAAGGCTTCGTGCATAATGAGGCTGGAGGGGGAGGCGAAGGCTAGCCCTCCTCCCACCTCTGGACCCCAGGCCCACAGCCTGTGTCCTGTGTCTCACAAAATCCTCTCTGAACTCTGCTTCTCCAGCTTCAGGCTCTAATTCCTTTCCACTGGGGGATTCAAACACAGTCGCAGAGGAAGGGTGGGAGACTATTTGATGTGAATAAATGTATTAAAAAGAGAAACAATTGGCAGTGAAATGAAGTAATGAGAATACATAAACTAAGGACATGATGATCCATGACAGTTACTAACTCAGGGGAAAAACAAAAAAAAAATGTTTACACAAGTAATAGTTTACTACATGGCTCAGTTCTTCGTAGCAGACATATTAATTATGTGTACCTATAACTGAATATCGATATAACCCAAATTACAACATGATTACAATTGTTTTTTATTTTTATTTTTTTTTTTTTATTTTTTTATTTTTTATTTTTTTTTTTTTTCTTTTTGCGGTATGCGGGCCTCTCACTGCTGTGGCCTCTCCCGTTGCGGAGCACAGGCTCCGGACGCGCAGGCCCAGCGGCCATGGCTCACGGGCCCAGCCGCTCCGCGGCATATGGGATCCTCCCAGACCGGGGCACGAACCCGTATCCCCTGCATCGGCAGGCAGACTCTCAACCACTGCGCCACCAGGGAGGCCCTATTTTTTTTTAAATATTTATTTATTCATGTATTTGGCTGCATCGGGTCTTAGTTGCGGCACGTGGGATCTTTGTTGTGGCATGCGGGATATTCCATTGCAGCGTGCAGGCTCCAGAGTGCACAGGCTAAGTTGCCCCATGGCATGTGGGATCTTAGTCCCCGGAGCAGGGATCGAACCCGTGTCCCCTGCATTGGAAGGCGGATTTTTAACCACTGGACCACCTGGGAAGTCTCATGGTTACTATCTTAAATCATTACTAATATGCAATTACTGAATTGAAAGGAAATGTGAACTACACGTGTAATGGGAGAGGGTGAAGGATGATGGAGGTGAGGAAAAAAAGAGCTAAGTCTTTATTTTCCATAGTGGGAGTTAGTTGAAATGCCCAAACTAAAAAATAATGAAGTAGCAATTCACTTAGAGATATAGGGAAAAAAAGTCTCCCTCCCAGACAGCTAAATTTGACCCTAGAGAAGGGGAAAAGAGAGAGGAGACCTGAGTCTTAGTTGTATATCTTAACTTACATTAAATAAGCAGGTAACTCTTTAAACTATATACATATATAACTGGGGTCAGGGGTAACTTAGGGAAAAAAAGAACAAGATGGAAAATTATCTTTGGGGGAAAAAAAGGTAGAAGAGGAAATATATCACCTAGAGGCCCATTTTAACATGCTGGTTTATTTTCTTCCAGTATCTCCCCCTCTGTTTGCTTTTCCTGTCTTTCTCCTTTCCAATGATCAACATTGCTATAATCATACTGTATATAAAATTGATAGCTAACTTATTGAGCACACAATTGCATAGCAGACCTTGTGCTAATATACACTTTATATCCATTATTTTATTTGATTAACCCAACTGGGAGTGCTGTTTTTTTAACTTATTATATAATAATTATTTTATTATTTTAGCATATGGTCTTCATAATCATCTTTTTCATGGTACAATAATATTGCACCCAATGGATTATTGATCTTTCCCCCAAATTATTAGACTTTTAAGTTGTTTTCCAGATTTTGCTGTTATAAAGAATACTGGGATGATATACTTTCCCCCAGAGCATTTCCCTGAAGTTTATGCTTTTAGGGTAAATTTCCAGAAGTAGGATCACTGGGTCAAAGAGTACAAATATGTTGCCACGTTGCTTTCTTAAACTGTCCAGAGGGCACTTGTGCATTCATTGTTTAATGTGATATGATGCCTCTTGCAACTCTGACGTAGGTAGGAGAGACAGATTCACTGCCATCTTATAGATATGATTATTGGGAGCTAAGTTCCCAAGGTCACACATCTGGGGGAAGAGCCAGAATCAAAATGCATGTTTCCCAACTCTCTCCTGATTTCTCTTCTAACCAAGACCCCCAGATGAAATGAAACTCAGGCTGGACTGTGCCTGCCACTTTCTCTCCCAGACATCTTAGTTTTGACCTAGTGGGGCTTCTCTGTCATGGGACCCTTTCCTTTCACTGAGGGCCATTCTGCTTTAGGGGGAAGGTAAGACCTCTCTAGCAGCCCAAGGACCACTTCTTGGGCTATAAAATCTTCTACGAAGCCTAAGGAGGAGAAAGGGTGGGGCAGAGGAAAGAGCATGAGGAAACAAAGGGAACTAAATTAGAATATGGAACTGGAGTCATGAGAAGGTGCACGAGGAACAAACAGGAAAAAACCCTGTGATTTGGGGGGACCTTCATGCTTAAGACTAGGTATTTGAGCTGAAAACACGAAAGAGATTTGACTTAGGGCATGTTAGGGTCATGGTATGGCCTCTCTGTACTCAACTGTACTGTACCCAGGACTGTCTTGAACTGTTAAATTTACTTCTTGATAGCAATACGCTTTCTCAGGATAGAAACTAAACAATAATTTGTATTTTTTCTTTTCAAATGAATGATAAAAAGTAACTTCAAATATGTATTTTTCAACCACAGAAGAAAGTGAGTCCTGCTTTGTCCAACCAAAACCACGTACACTGGGAAGAGAATCTACTTTATTTGGCAAGGTACAAGAGGAAAGCCTTCCTCAACTAGAAAAGCTCAAGATTTCAGCCGTGTCTACAGCTAATGGTGTTAAATCCCTCCATGAACAGCCCCTGGCAAAGGATGCTGCAGACCCACCAGGATCCTCAGAGGAAACTCAGCCTCTTAAGGGACTGAAGGAGTCTGGGTCACCTCAGCCAGGTGGCGAAGATGATACTCCAGGAGCAGGAGAAAAGAAGAAGGACGTGGAAGCCGTGACAGAGACTCAGCCTTTTAAAGGAAACGCTGAGACCGAAGCTTTAGGAGCAGAAGCCAAGAGTCAACCTTTGAGGACAGCGGGAGAGAGGGACTCTCCTGGAGCAGTGGAAGGTACTGAGAATCCACAAGCTGCCAGAGAGATGACACCCTTAGGAACAGCTGAGAAAATTCCACCTCTGGAAGCAGCTAGAGAGCCACAATCTCAAGAAGCTATGGGGACGGATGAACAGTCCCAACTCCCAGATACAGTTCCCAAGGAGATGGAATCTCCAGAAATATTGGATGGAAGTCAGCTTGTGGAAACAGCTGAAAAGCAGCAACTTCAAGAAACACTGGGAGAGGATGAGCAGTCCCAACTTCTAGAGATGATTCCCAGAGAGAATGGGACACCAGAAGGATCAGACAGAAGTCAGCTTGTGGAAACAGCTGTCAAGGATGATTCGCTCCATAAAACTCCTGAAGGTCCAGGAAACATGGGGCAGATCCAACCTGAAAGGATAGTTGGAAACATGGAACATCCAGCAGGAATTCTAGAGACAGGGGCAAATGTGGAAACGGTCAGGAACATTCATGCTAACGAAGAGGACCAACACGTTGAAGGTAAAAGTCTTGCTGTCACAGATGCAGGTGGTTTAGGTGTGCTCCATAAAAGATCACCTCTGGGGGACAGGATTGGCTGACACAGTCCCTCTAGTCTCTGTTTCAGTGGTTGAAGTTCATTTGACCCAAACCAAAAAGGATTCTGTACTTGAAAAACAGGCATTTGACTTTCTGGCACAAATTTTCTAAAGCATAGTCTGTGTCCAGATTTGTAACCTAGAGCTTCATTGTTGAATAAAATGGAATATTGAAGGAATGTTAAATTTCTGAATTTTTCCAAGTTCACTCTTCATCACGCCCCATGTATGGCATGAGGATACAAATTAAAGATGGTCAGTGGAGGAACTGACTTTTTAATGAAAGAACACACAAATAATGCCTCTTAGAGTGTCATTTTCATCTTTGCACTCTTACCCTTGGAAAATTACTGTCAGCCTGCTCCTGTCCTCCTAGAGTCTTTTTATCTTTATCAGAAGACTAGAGAAATGTACTACGTCTTAGCAAATGGTGTTTTTTTAAAATGTATTTTACCAGTATAAAGCAAATGGTATCTATACTGTTCTTTATTGGAGTTATAATTAAAAAAATTCTTCTAGGGCAGGATTTACATTTTGGTAAATTTTGGCTTCACCCTACAGTATAATTAAGTGAAACATTCACCTGTTTTTTAATTCTCTCATTAGTTAATGCAGCAGTTTTTGAGTGTCTAATCATTTGCTAGCTGCAGGAATAAGGGATAGTCCCTGTTCTCAAGGGGCTCACAATCTAGCGGGGAGAAGGCGGAATTTAAACAAAATACTACAGTCTACTGAGGTAAGTGCTTTAGTGAAGGTATATAAAAGTGCTCTGGGAATAACAAGGGAGAAGCAAGTAAAGGTATATATTTGTTAGATCAGGGTTGGCAAACTCAAGTCTTTAGGGCCTAGGATAATGACAGTGGTTGAAGTGAGGGGCACGTGTAATGCTGTGGGAAGCCCCGGGCACCTTGGTGAACAGGAGCACAATCCTATCAAAAGAGGCAGCTGCTTCTGGGCTCCACTCAAAGCACGGGGACCTGTGTTGCCCAAAGTGACTTCTTAGGGAAAAATTTGTATGTGCAATGGCCAGGCTTTTAAATGTTTAAGCTCTTTAAAAGTTCAATGATTGTTTTCTTTAAACACCAGAATGACCAAACAAGACGCTTTCTGGGCACCCATAGAACACATTTTGAATTAAATATAAATGGAACTTTCTATTTGTAATATGTTCTTCTGGCCTTCTTGGGTAACTCTGCATCCTGATTTTATATAAGAAAATGCCAAGACTTGGAAATGGTAAGTGACATGGGCCAGTCCGAGGATCTGAGAGACCCAGGGCAATTGCCTTTCTTGATACCACCAGAGAAACTTACTCTCTAGACCTAAAGAGCAAGAGCTGCCCCCCTTGGAAACCAGCTGCGGAGCACTTTGTTGCTAATGCTAAACAAGTATCTCTTAATATCACCTTTGGTTATTTTTCCAGGTGAAACAGGAGAAAAGGTTGAAACAGAGATGGAGAATGAGAAAGTAAGTGAAGGGGCTGAAACAAAAGAAGAAGAAACAGGAGAAGCTGTGGATCTTTCAGCAGCCCCGTAGATAGGTACGGTGATGGAAGAAGGGTGAACGGACACAGCGTATCATAACAGAGAAGACAGAAAGCGGCAGTGAAGTTTGTGGTTACAGATCTTTCAACATCGACATGTTTTATACAAGGAGTGTGGTTATCATGTTCTTGATTACATTGTTCCATAAAACTGCTAAGCTGTGAACAGTTTTTCTAGCTACTTACAATTCAAAACTACAAAAAAAAAAAAAAAGAAAGAAAAAGAAAACTACAATAGCCAGAGCCAATACCAACTAGGGTATATGTTCGTTGAAGAGTGTGAGGGTGTTTTCTTCACTGTGGCAATGGGTCCATTCAGTGTAGAAAATGAGACCGCAAAAGAAAGTATAAACCTTTAAGTATAGGTGGCTGGAGAAAGGAGTTAGCAGATTTTAGGGAGCTCATGATAATAAAGTCATACAGTTGGAATTAGGATAGAGTAAGAATGATGAACAATAACCGGTCAAACTATACCAGTATTTCTTTCCTATCACAGAATTTAGAGCTGGTGGGAACCTGGGAAAGTATGTCATCTAATTACCTTCTCACCTTAAGTCTATCTACTACCATACATCCTTATTGATCATGGTGTATTAAATATGGTAACAAAATTCTTCTTAAAGGAATGCAGACTCTGGTGCTGTTATAAGATTAGGCATTTTCACAATGAAAGGTTATACATGTTTTATGTGCCATTTTGAATTGTCTAGTGATTTTATACTTATGTGAGGTGTTTCAATTGGTGTTATCCTTTTGACTGACATCAAAGGTATTTTAAATTAACTAACTTTTAAATATATTTCAGAGGCAAGAAACAGCAAGAATTAAAACCTAGATTTGTTGCCTATGTGGAATCTATTCCTTGGGCCCTATTTTATTTTTTTTAAGATTACTCTGATTTAATATTAGGCTTTAGATGTGGAAAAGAGCTGAAAAATCAAGATTTAAAAACCATTTATAATATTCTATTTGTGTTAAAATGATACACCACAGAAAGTCACTTTTCAAGTATTCCTCCAAAGTTGCCAAGGGATTTTGGTAAATGATGATACATGAATAATAATAATGATAGCAACCTTCTCCACCAATGAGTGCCTTGTGTTTATGAATATCAGGATAGAATTATATTCTGGAAACATTTTATATCTTTATGTTATTTGTAAATATGTAGTTTAAAGATAACTGCTCAGATGAATTAACCAGATGAATTGACTATTTTACTTTAGCTTCTATATCAAACTGACTATTAAGATGACGTAATTAATTTTAAGAATATAAGATAGAGGGAAGAATTATCATCCTTACTCTGATTTTAATGTTAGTTTATGTTTCTGACTTTAAAGAGGTGAGGTAGCTAACAAGAGGAGTTACTTGAGTAGATGACTTCATCCTTCCTGCAAAGTAAAGAAGCTGGGTTGTGATTTTATTGAGAACAGGGATTGTTTTATGTGTCTTTGAATTCATGCATTTAGCTCTTTTAAGGGGACATGATAAGTATTTGTCGAAACAATAAATGAATAATAAATACCAAGTGTTCCCATTTACACTTAATTCATTAAAAAAGAATATAGAATTCTTTATATATTGAATTTGAAATATGAATTTGTGTGACACTAATGTTTTCATTCCAAAGCTGCTCAAGCTTAGTAAGACTATATATTTAGTGTAGTTCCAAAAATAGTAATAATTTGGGGTCAGAAAGTTACATAACTCAGAACTGCTATAACATCTTTCAAGCTACATTTTGTACCAAAGGTGTTTTTCCTGACCCAAAGGTATTTTTATATAGATATCTAGTAAATAGAAAATGTCAGAGCTTAGTGTAAAATATGATCACCTTAAAAAGTGATTGTACTTTGTATCAAGTACTGAAATAGTAGGATTCATTTACTTAATAGGCATAAAGGTCCATTCTCCATTGTGTGGATTTTTAAAAAAATCTCTAACATATGTTAAAGAGATCTCTATTCAGAGCTCATTCTTGAAAGAAGTCTTTCTCAAAAGCATTATTATAGAGTTATAATGTAAAAGTTTTCAAATTACTTATTAATACCATTATTTTCCATAATAACTAAAATCATTTATTCTCAGAAAAATTTGGAAATTTGTATAAATTTCTGATACTTTCTATACTTTTGTCTTTGGCCTTTAATGTGTTTACTAAGACATTTTTAGAAATTATTCTTTTAGATAATATTAATAACTTTGTAATTCAAAACCTATAAAGAAAATTGAAATGTTCCATGATATTTGAATATTCTAAAATTAAAATGTTTCATCTAAATAATCTGCTAATTTATTTTTTAAACAAAATTAAAGTAATAAGTGCCTGTAGTAAAACTCAAATAATAAAGAAAGGTATGAAATGGGAAGTAAAGTTGTTCCTCCCATATCCTTTAGTCCCTCTATGAAAAGATGATAAAGCTTCTTGTGTTTACTTCCATAAGAAGGTAATGTAGGGACTTCCCTGGTGGTCCAGTGGTTAAGACTCCACACTCCCAATGCAGGGGGCCTGGGTTCGATCCCTGGTCAGGGAAGTAGATCCCACATGCATGCTGCAACTAAGAGTCCACCTGCCACAACTAAGAGCCTGTATGCCTCAGCTAAAAGAGCCTGCACGCTGCAACTAAGACCCAGAACAGCCAAATAAATAAATAAATAAAATTTTAAAAAGGCTATGTGGGGCTTCCCTGGTGGCGCAGTGGTTGAGAGTCCGCCTGCCGATGCAGGGGACACGGGTTCGTGCCCCGGTCTGGGAGGATCCCACATGCCGCGGAGCGGCTGGGCCCGTGAGCCATGGCCGCTGGGCCTGCGCGTCCGGAGCCTGTGCTCCGCAGGGGGAGAGGCCACAGCAGTGAGAGGCCCGCCTACCGCAAAAAAAAAAAAAAAAAAAAAAAAAAAAAAGGCTATGTGGATATGCTAAAACAGAAGTGTATGCTTATACATCCACATTTTAAAACACAAATGAAGGGCTTCCCTGGTGGCATAGTTGTTAAGAATCTGCCTGCCCATGCAGGGGACACAGGTTCGAGCCCTGGTCTAGGAAGATCCCACATGCCGCAGAGCAGCTAAGCCCACGCACCACAACTACTGAAGCCCACATGCCACAACTGCTGAAGCCCACATGCCTAGAGCCCATGCTCCGCAACAAGAGAAGCCACCACAATGAGAAGCCTGCACACTGCAATGACGAGTAACCCCTGCTGGCCACAACTAGAGAACTCCCGCTCAGCAACAAGACCCAACGCAGCCATAAATAAATTAATTAATTAAGAAAAAAAACCACGAATCACTATTTTGTCCTTACATTGTGAAAAAGTGCGTGTAAAACCACGAATCCATCCTTCCCACTGCTAGAATTTTTTTCTTTTGCCTAAAACTGGTATATAGACTTGGCATATCAAAGTGTATTCTAAGTCCCCAGACTCTGAGAGGAGTTTATCAATTTTGCTTCCAGATTCAAAATGCACAAGTTGGATAAGGCTTGAGCTATTTATAATGAATTAATAGAAAAACTACCATCAGGGCTGGATTTTCCACTGGATTTTCTAATTCCAGTGGCCATACAACCACTTTGTAACCCAGTTTTGTGATCTATTAAGATGATTCAGAATTCTCTGTATCTAGCTGGGAAGGAAATGGTGAACAAACGATTCACCAGCTGGTATCCCCATTAGGGAGTGAACGTTGGCATTTACTGACAGAGGGTGCCAGCTGGGAATCTAGGAAATTCCCAATCCAGACTCCAAAACTCTTGGCCAGATGATGTGCTCTGTACCATCTCCTGATACCAAGCAGGGACCTGTGGGGCTCCTGGGCACAAAGCCTTTCTGTGTCCCCCATTTCTTTGATTACAGGAAACAGCCTTCATTCAGCCTCCATGACCTTCCCTGAGTTCCAATAGTCAGATTCAAGCAGTTGTTAATCAGGGGAGGGAGAGGATGCGAGACCAGGGAGAAACAAACAGTCAAGAGCAGCCTTGGGGCAAGGCTCTGTTTCCCCATCAACGGATGCACACAACAATATCTTTGAGCTATTTTGCAGATACTGAAACCCCCTCCAGGTGGGAGAAGTTAACGATTAATGAAGGTATGCTGACCACAAGCATGTAGACCCCAGACCAGTTGGACCTGAAGGTTGATGATGCCGACTCTTACCTCACCACCAACCCATCTGAACAATGGCCATGAGCAGATCATGCCGTCTTTGAACAATTACTATAAAACTTCTCACTATCTCCTCCAAGTGAGGACACACAGTATGTTGAGGCAGGAGCCTGCTGTGTCCCCTTTGCCTGGCAAAGTAATAAAGCTATCCTTTTCTACTTCACCCAAAACTCTGCCTCCAAGATTTGATTTGGCACCGGTGAACAGAGAAGCTGAGCTTTCTGCGTCACTCCTGGGGGACCCACATGATAGGAGTGTGTGGCCAACATGTGACCTCATTGCTTTTTCCATTTAAACTTTGCAGTAAGAGTCCTAGCATAGCTAATAGCCTTTGAGCAGTCAAAACACCCAGGTCATTATTTTAAAAAAAATTTTTTTGGCCATGCGGCATGGCTTATGGGATCTTAGTTCCCTGACTAGGGATCAAACCCCGGCCCTCAGCAGTGAAAGCACAGAGGTCTAACCACTGGACCACCAGAGAATTCCCCATCATCATTCTTAACAAATACTTTATTCCACACTTGGCCTTGAGTTAAAAATGGCTTTTAAAGGAAAATGTTTCTTTTCCACATTGAAGTGGAAAATCAAAGTGTTGGGTGGTCATAGTCAAATAATCTGTGCTCTTTTGGTAAATACAATAGCTTCTTATAGCATCTAACATTACAAGCATCTCATTTTTATAAAGCTAATCTGGTGACCCAATTCTGAATTGTTTCACAAAAGTCCGCAATGTGAACATCATAAAGCCATTCATGTAGCCCAGGGCATCTGTTGGGTGAAAGGAGAATGATCCTCTAATAGCAAGGCATGGCTGTGTCTGAAAAGTTGAAAGCATTTGCTCACAAGGTATCATTTAATCTAAAACTTTGTCAGCTCCTCTTGTCCCCAGAGCTTATAAAGTTAACGAGTGAGATTGGTTGCAATCTCAAGGTTTTAATTGCAGAATCAGTGTAACCTCAGAGAACTGTTGACAGGTGTGGAATTTCTCTTTTCAGTTCTTGTTACTTTCAGCAAAAGTTAAGGAATTCCGTGTCAGTGTTAACCCATATGGAGTCAAACTGGAAACCTTCAGCTTTACTTCAGAAATACCACCCAGCAAATGTACTGGGCAATAGCTGAGATATTGCAAGTTAACAACCATATCGTTACTTCTGCGCCTAATGAAAGAAGTCTCCAGACATCAGCCAGGCTTTAATAACTTTTGAAGGTCGAAGAGGGGCCAGTCTGTATTATGTTAATCTAAATTACCCTTTCTGTTTAATAATGTGCAACTGATGTGAATAAACATATAACTCTATCCACTACTGGGACAGAGATCTGCAAGCCTCACCAGTTTCCAGAAAAAGAGTTCTGAGAAACCAGTTAGGGACAATAATTTTGGTTTGAAATCTGCCTCATTTTTTTTTTCCTTGTAAAATATAAGTAGTTCTCAAATTTTTCTTAACAAAATAAAAGTAACTGTAGCAAAACATAATTCATACTATCATATAAATTTATGAAAAAAGTAATGCATATTATACTGAATCAATTTATGTGACCCTGATTCCAAATACTTAAAAAATATATATTCAGGGCTTCCCTGGTGGCACAGTGGTTGGGAGTCTGCCTGCCGATGCAGGGGACACGGGTTCGTGTCCCGGTCCGGGAGGATCCCACATGCCGCGGAGCGGTTGGGCCCATGAGCCATGGCCACTGAGCCTGCGCGTCCGGAGCCTGTGCTCTGCAACGGGAGAGGCCACAACAGTGAGAGGCCCGCATACCGCAAAAAAACCCCCCAAAAACCAAAACAAACAAACAAACAAACAAACAAACAAAAATATATATATATATATATATATTCAGTGATAAAGAGAAGAGGCCCTCCACAGCAGCTGTACTGTTGTAGAGGGGCTTTGGGCTGGGAGGGAGTTTCAGCCCCAGCACCTCACTAGGAAGACACAAGGCCCAAAGGTGAACTCATAGCAGTCCACTGTGAAAACAAATGAAAAGTTTATTTCAGCTAGTGGTTATTTACTGGATCAGTATGGATTTGCTTCAAGTTTTCTGGATATCAGAGCTTTGTTAAAAAGTGTGGTTTTTTTTTTTTTTTGTAAAAACGCTGCTTCTAAGTACTTGTATATGACACAGTGATTATTTAGGTAATAGTTGCAAGGAAGAACTCCTTTACTATTAAAATAATAATTTTTTCTTTAGTAAAAATGAATACATGTTCATGGTAGAAACTTCAGAAAATATAAACTTTAAAAAGAGGAAATCTAACATTACACATAATACAATCAGTCAAAAATCATGTTGATGCATCCGAGGGATTATTATTTTTTTAGTGTTGCAATAGCAAGTTAGCCAAAGCACAACTATTAATAGAACTTTATGTCTGTTGAATCGCTGAGCATAGAGCACTTCTGGATTTTCCTCACTGGAATCTATTGGAGACAGCAGGTTACAGAGAATGTTCCAAAAATCCTTGCTATATTAGTAAATATTGATTAGTGTTACAGAGAGAGCAACTATGCCCAAGTATATTAGCACTTAGCTGACCACAATTTATGATAACTAATTTTTTGATATCTTAGGAAAAAACACTGAAACTAAAAATTTTATTTGAAGTTATTGTTAATGCTTTCTAATTGTTGACCAAATGTTAGTGAAAAGATTGTAAGCTCTTTAGAGAGCAGGAAGAGTGCCCTACAGGACCTAGTACAAATTTTGCACTCTAAATGCTTGTTGATGACACATGCTCTTTATTCTTAAATAATCATGATAATTTCCTCAGAACTGAATATAATTGGCTATAGGGAAAATATGGCCAAAATTTTTATAAAATTATTTTGTACTGCTGGTTCAATATTTACAATTTTGATTGAATGTTATTAGAAATAAAGTGTTTGAAAGCTTTTCTCTGTATTTATGTGAATTTTTGTTATAGAAACGTATTACTTTTGACTCATTGTGTCCTTCAGAAAGCAAAGCGTTTTTTAAATTACCCACTCCCTGAAAGGTAAGGAGTATGACAACAGCAGGGAAATATGGGTGACTCTTTAGACATTTTATGATCACTTAGTATCTGATTTCCTGACTACAGTGACTGGTTTAGGAATGCATCCCTATCCTGGGCTGGACCAATCAGAGGCTTCTCTGAGACTCTCCTGCCAGAGATATCAGGAAATGATGTCTTTCTGCTGGGTTAGTACCTTGGTGGTCTCTCTCTACCTTGGTGGCCCTGCAGCATCTTCCCCTAAGAGACAGATGGAGCCGGGAGTTTTCTGGAACACACATACTTAAAGCCAGCTGTACTCTGGATTTCTCTGTTACATGAGCCTATGAACTCCTCTTTTTTTCCACTTATACTAGTTGAGTTGGGTTTCTGTCACATCCAAATAAGAGTCTTAATATTAAAAGTAGAAAGAAGTGTCATAAATGAGCTGAAGAAAACATTAAATATAAGAGCAGAAATTAATGCTAAAGAAAAGAAAGGTAATAGAAAGAATCAAAAGAGCCAAAAAATGGTCTTGTAAATAGATTAATAAAATTGATAAACTTCTGGGCAAGACTGATTAAAAAACAATAGAAGCACAAATAAACTATATTAGATGAAATGAAGGCACTTGAATACAGATGCAAGAGATTAAAAAGGTGAAATTTAGATGAAGTGTGCAAATTCTACAGCAATGTAAATGACCCCAAACTGAAGTAAAGACTAGAAAATCTGAATGTTCCTGTTACCATGAAACAAATTGAATCAGTAATTTAAAATTTTTTCCCAAAGAAAATACCAAGCCCCAACAGTTTTATAGGTAAACACCATCAAACATTCAAGGATAGATATTTACAACCATAAGCTCTTTTATAAAAGAAAAAAACCAGTCTCACAGCTGAACATAAATGTAAAGATCCTAAACAACAAAAGAAATACATCATTCTGAATTTCAGTGTATAAAACATACATTATAATATATATGCTGACCAAGTTGAATTTATCTAGGAATGAAAGGTTGGTTCTACATTATAAAAAAGTCATTACTATAGTTGTATTTTACCATATTAGCAAATTGAATGAAAAAATCATATCACAACCTCATAGATAACAGGAAGAATTCAACAAATTTCAGCAACCATTTTAAACTCCAATGTCACCTTCTCACTGACCCTATTAAACCTGCAATCCACTATACTCTCCAACTCCCCTTGCTTTGCTTTTCCCTATAGCTCTTAACAATCTGACGTAATTTTTTGTGTCTGTTTTTTCTTTCTTACTTTAAAAAATTGTGGTAAAATATAGATAACAAATTTTACCATTTTAACTGTTTTTAAGTGTACAATTCAGTGGCACTAAATACAGTCACAATGCTGTGCAACCATCCCAATTATTTCCAAAACTCTTCCATCTCTTCCAACAGAAACTGTAACCCATTAAGCAATAGCTCCCCATAGCTTGCTACTCCCAACCCCTGGTAAGCTCTAATCTATTTTCTGTCCCTATGATATATATTTCCCTAGTATATAATTTACTTGCTTTGTTTGTGTAAATTCCCTGAGGGCAAGAATTTTAGGCTGTTTATTGCGGAAATTACGGCACTCATGACAATATCTGGCTTATTAAGTATTTGCGGAAAGAAGGAAGGAAGGAAAGAAGGAAGGGAGGAAGGGCTTTTAGCAAAGTAGGTCTAGAAGGAAATTTTCTTGATCTAATAAAAGGGATATATAAAAAACAATAGTGGGGCTTCCCTGGTGACACAGTGGTTAAAAATCCACCTGCCAATGCAGGGAACACGGGTTTGAGCCCTGGTTTGGGAAGATCCCACATGCCGAGGAGCAACTAAGCCCTCGAGCCACAACTACTGAAGCCTGCGCACCTAGAGCCCATGCTCTGCAACAAGAGAAGCCACTACAATGAGAAGCCTGCGCACTGCAACGAAGAGTAGGCCTTGCTCCCCGCAACTAGAGAAAGGCCACGCGCAGCAACGAAGACCCAACACAGCCAAAAATAAATAAATAAATTTATTAAAAGAAAACCAATAGGGAGCATCATACTCAATGGTGACATGTCAAAGACATTCCTTTAAAAACAAATAACAATGCAAATATGATTTCATTTTTGTTTCAGCTCAGAGACTTAAAATATTTCAATGATTCAAACATTCGATAACAGAAGAAAGAAGAAATGATAAATGCAAAATTCAGGTTTCCTCTGAGATGGGAGGGAAGGGGACATCCGGATTGGAGCATCATATCTGGTCTTATATAGCAGTAAGAGTGTTCTTTTTCTCAAACTGTGTGGTAGGAACGTGGGTGGTCAACATTCTTTTGTATCTGCTTGGTGTTAGATGTTTAAAAATTTTTTAAACCATAATATCGAGTGAAAACAAGTCAGACAAATATATTCTGTATTTTATTAATATAAAATTTAAAATCAGGCAAAACTAAATGATCTTCACTTCTTCTTTAAATGCATAACTTCTAAATGGCAAAACTATAAAGACAAGCAAGAACAATTCATATAAAATTTAGAACCGTAGTTACCTTTGGCAGAAGTGAGGGTAATGGCTTATGCAGGGCTCCCAGAGTATTGGTGATGTTCCTTTCTTGGGCTGGATTTGGTATGTAGATGTTCATTTTATTATTGTTTAAACCATGGATATAAATTACATAGCTTCTTTGATAAGTGTGAAGTAGTGGATAATAAACTGGTTTTGATGGGTAACATAAACTCAGGTATTGTCCTAGACAAATTTCATCACCTGCCAACATTTTTCCAAGCACACTTTGCGGGGGGTGTTTATCACCTTCTGATTTTCCTAAGTCTTTTTTTTTTTAAAATAATTTATTTATTTATAATTTTTTTTTTTTGGCTTCATTGGGTCTTCGTTGCTGCGCGTGGGCTTTTTCTAGTTGCGGTGAGACGGGGCTACTCTTTGTTGCAGTACACGGACTTCGGATTCTTAAACACTGTGCCGCCAGGGAAGCCCTTTCCTAAGTCTTTATATTTTTAGGCAATAGCAGTTAACTATGAGCAACATTTTTTAACTGAAAGGGAAAAGACCTTTCACTTAACAGTCTACCACAGACTGCATTACTACAGTCCTTAAAAAAAAAAGGTTTAAATTTTCTAGGGCATTTGTATGTACAAAGAGTACCCAAATACTCCTCCTCCCCACTGCACAGTTTCCCCAATTATTAACCTCTTTAATTAGTGTGGTACCTTTGTTTCAATTGATGAACACCGACACATTATTATTAACTAAAGCCCCTAGTTTACATGAGGGTTCACTTTTGAGCTTTACATTCTATGGTTGATAAACGCATGATATGTATCTACCATTACAGTATCATACATAGTAGTTTCACTGCCCTAAACATCTCCTGTGCTTCACCTGTTGATCCCTCCCCTACTTCCTCTGCCACCCTGGCAACCACTGATCTTTTTACTGTCTCCATAGTTTTG
Organism: Mesoplodon mirus; assembly: GCF_964341445.2. NCBI lineage: Eukaryota > Metazoa > Chordata > Mammalia > Artiodactyla > Ziphiidae > Mesoplodon > Mesoplodon mirus. The sequence goes on along the minus strand of NC_138992.1, from coordinate 36,938,575 downwards.
CCTTTCCCAGAATGTCACATAGTTGGAATCATACAGTATGTTATCTTCTTAGGTTGGCTTCTTTCATTTAGTAACGTGCATCTAAGGTTCCTCATGTCTTTTTGTGGCTTGATAGCTTATTTTTCTTTTTTGGCTGTGCCACACAGCTTATAGGATCTCAGTTCCCCAACCAGGGACTGAACCCAGTCCGTGGCAGTGAAAGTGCCAAATCCTAACCACTAGACCGCCAGGGAATTCCCTCATTTCTTTTTATTGCCAAATAACAGAAAGGTTTCTATCATTATCATCATAGCTATGTGCCAGGCATTATTCTAAGTGCTCTATACATATTAACTTATTTAAACCTTACAACTTTAGAAGGTAGGTACTAGTAATATCCCCATTTTACAGATGAAACAAAGGAGATATTTTACAGAAGAAACAGAGCAGAGAGCTTAAGTAACTAGCCCAAAGTTACAAAGCTAATAAGTGGTGGAATAGAATTTGAAATCAACAGTTTGGCTCCAGAGCCTACACCGTTGACTACTGTACTGTACTGCTTCATGTAAAAATGTCTAAAATAATTGTCAGGGCCTAATCTTGTTTATCAACTAATTCATAGTGCTATACTCCCCAACTCTTACCTCCTTGAAGAATCCTCATCCTTATCTTTTATGTCAATAAATTTAGGTATGTAAATAGCAGAAACTTTTCCATCTAGCACATTATTCTATATGATAATTATTAAATACTGATGAATAGTGACAGCTTTTTTTTTTTTTTTTTTTTTTTTTGCAGTACGCGGGCCTCTCACCACTGTGGCCTCTCCCGCTGCGGAGCACAGGCTCCGGACGCACAGGCCCAGCGGCCATGGCCCACGGGCCCAGCCGCTCCGCGGCATGTGGGGTCCTCCTGGACCGGGGCACGAACCCGCATCCCCTGCACTGGCAGGCGGACTCTCAACAACTGCGCCACCAGGGAAGCCCTAGTGACAGCTTTTTTGATCCTTTGCTGTATGCTAGACACTGCTAAGTACTTTCCATATACATTATCTTATTTAATCCTTACAACATCCCTTTGAGAAGGTGCAATTATTATCTCTCAGGAAACTGAGACTTAAAGAGGTTAAATAACTAGCTCAAGATCATACAGCTAATAAGCGGTAGATCTGGGCCTTGAATCCCGTTAGAATTACTCCAAAGTCTGTGCTCTTAAACTCGTTATTGACTGGGCGATTTTTGCAGAAACTATCTCCTATGGCCGGTGATTTGTTATTAAGTGATATTGGTATGTCTCTCTGTCAATAACGTTCGGGTAACAAAAGACATTAATACATCTCTAGTCAATGTGTTATAACTGCTCTTCCCAAGTGCTTCTGATATTATCTTTTGGTTTACCAAACTTTTCAAATTAGCATGACATTTCTAAATTAACCTCAAACAAATAGGTATATGTAAAATGTTATGTGTGTATGTAAAAATGTTACAGCAGCATTGATATGATAATTTTGCAAATATGGAATTGTTTGGATCAAGGGTTAAATCACCTAAGGTATATTTACACAAAAGATGACTCCGCAACAGCTTTAAAAATGAGGTAGATCAATAGGTAGTTACATGGAAGACCTTCAAGACAAGAAGAAAGCAATCTGTAGAATAATATATACAGTAAAGCTCCATTTATGTAAACAAGCCAAAACCAAACTAGATGATTAAGTATATAACGAATAGAAAACTATCTGCTGGTTACACTCAAAACTCTTAGCAGTGGTCATCTTTGGGGAGGTAAGTGGAATGGCCAGTGAGTGAAGGGGACTTTTACTTTTTTTTTTTTTAATTTATTTATATATTTATTTTTCGCCGCATTGGGTCTTCGTTGCTGCACGCAGGATTTCTCTAGTTGCGGCGAGCGGGGGCTGCTCTTTGTTGCGGTGTGCGGGCTTCTTATTGCAGTGGCTTCTCTTGTTGTGGTGCACGGGCTTTAGGTGCATGGGCTCCAGTAGTTGTGGCTCGCAGGCTCAGTAGTTGTGGCTCGGGCTCTAGAGCGCAGGCTCTAGTAGTTGTGATGCATGGGCTCAGTTGCTCCGCAGCATGTGGGATCTTCGCGGACCAGGGATTGAACCCATGTCCCCTGCATTGGAAGGTGGATCCTTAACCAGTGCCACCAGGGAAGTTCTGGGACTTTTACTTTTTAATCTACATAATTCTGTGTTGGAATTTATTCTACAACAAGGAGGTATTCATGTAGTAGTTTCTAAAAATGTTAAAAGACTTTAAAGAACAAAGACAAAATGGTTATACATAGCCTTATTACCAGTGTAAAAATGTAAAGCCAGAAGTAAGCTTTGAGAAAAAAAGTTGGAATTTAAACTTCATATTTCCCCCACCTTTATTTAGGTAATAGGATTTAGTGTATACATTTAAAAAATAAATGAACATAATCACACAAAGGAAAATTTGCATGTTATTTTATTTCCATTAGAAAAATATTATCTATATAAAATTTGGTCCAGTTTCTTCTCCTTTACCTCTACCATTCAAACTTAAATGCTTTAATTTTACTCAAGTAAAAGCAGAATCATGTATCTGACATGAGAACTAAATAGTTCACACCATTAAATTAATAGAGTTTAATTGAATTAGGTGTGCTCTTTATTATTTCTCAGGAATAGTAACTCATCTTTTCTACATGCTATTTCCCATTACTTTTATTTTTCTGAGTAACTATGTAATGTGTGTCTCTTTTCCCACATCTAGTAATGAGTGTTACAGAAGTGTAATTTATAACATCAGTAACTAGATTCATCATTAATCTTCAACTCATGTTCAATTCCCCTTATTATATGGTATTTCCATAATAACTTCAGATATTTCAGTCAACCTTACACTTTCCAACAAATACTGTAAAAATTAAGATGTTAATTTAAAAACATTATTAAAATTCCAGACTAAATAACACTGGGCCCACTTAGAGCGAAGCTGTCACGAGAGGTCCTTGGACAGCTACTGCTTCAATCTCAACACGGCCTCCCTGTCAGGAAAATAATGAATAAATTAAGAGAGCACCATAATACCTACTAAAAACATATGCAATTTTTAACATATGCATTTTTTAACATTAAACTTATCAAAGAAGTAAAGGAGGGGGCACACGCACCAAGAGTCTACAGTAGGCCAGGTTATCATGCTCAATGTGTTCGTCTATGTTAGCTCATGGGATTCCCACAGCAGCTCTATTATCAGGGGTTCTCTCAATGCAGGGGACTGATACACTGTAGCTTAGAAAGGTTGTTTAACCCATCCCAGGACACAAAACTAAACAGCAAGGTTCAAACCCATGTCTTATAACTCCAAGTTCGGAGCTCCTTCCATCACATTCTATACCTTAATAAGTTTGATGATACTGATCATTCCAAGTAACAAAAAAACCACTCATAGAAGATAAATTTCTTTAGTGGAAAATTGCCAGAAGTCCATAAGAGCTGCTTCTTTATAGGTGGAAATACTGTGCTGCTAAGGGGCATAGGAAGAGCTTCTGGTTCGACTAGAATACCAAAGCAGGGATGGTGAGAAATCTACGAGCCACTGGTTTTCAGATGATTCTTTCTAATAGAAGGTCTACTGTTGTTTTGTTTTTTGTTTTTGTTTTGGCCATGCTGCGTGGTTTGCGGGCTTAGTTCCCCAACCAAGGATCAGACCAAGGATCAAACCTGGGCCCTTGGCAGTGAAAGCACAGAGTCCTAACCAGTGGACCGACCGCTAGTGAATTCCCTAGATTCTTTATTATATGATAGAAAAGTAAAATTTTTACTGCAGAACTCACAGACCTGGCTCAATTTATAGTCTCTAAGTAACAGTAAAACAATACAGCTGCTGTTTTACTTTTTCTCACAATTTAAGTACTCTGATTCTGTTGTGTTCATGTCCATGTGTGGCCTTGATTTTTAATTTTCTTAATTTTAAGACAAACGTGTACTTACTTTGGGCAAAGCAGCAACCTGGTAAGCAGCTCTTGCAGGAAAACTACTCTGGAAATCTAAATTTAAAAGAATTTCATTTTAGTTTTCAGATACTATGCTGAAACTCAACACTGCAGGAACAAGAATCTGGTAAGTGCTTCAGATATGTGTCCGTTCTTAGATATAAGCAACGTGGAAAAAAAAGAAGCTCATATTTATATTTGATAAAATATTTTGCCATGATTCCCATGATGTTTAATATTTAAAAAAATATCTTAGTTTTCTGGGGAAAAAAATGAAAATACTCACATACTCTGACACTTTGATCTTGTTTGACATGAAGGAGGTTGTTTTTAAAGTGATAATTATAAGTGATGATGCCTTTTCCATGTTATACCTTTGTCTTATCTCACCAGGTGGTAGGGATATTCATTTTCCCCACTAGGACAGCAATGTTAATAATAACAGATAACACTTACTGAGTGTTTACAACGTGCCAGCATCTGTTCTAACATGTTTACATGTTGTATTAACTCATTTAAAATTCCAACAACCTTATAAGGTTTTATCCCCATTTTGCATATGAGGAAACCAAGGCACAGAAATATTAACTAACCAGCTAATGATTCTGAGAGAGTAGAACAGAGGTGGTGGCTAGACCTTATCACAGTGATAATAAATACAATCTATGTGTTGAAAAATGATTAGGAGGGCTTAGAAAGCCTGAGGAGGGTAACAAAATTAAGCTTTAGGGAAATGGATTTGTCCAGTTGTAGTATGTTATTCTAGGGAATGCAATAGAAATATCTTGGATGTTTTCATGGGGGGGACACTGTGTATTTCTAATCAGGCTATTAATTCTTTTAGGACAGGATCTATGACCATTTCTTTAGCATCTCCCAACATTCCTAATTCATAATGGACACTTATTAAGGTTAATAGATATATTTCTCTTTAAAATGGAAAATAGTAATAAAGCCAAATTACTTACATTGTTTGTAGATGTCATTGACAGTACTGAAGTCGTTTATGTCAGCCAGCAAAACAGTTGTTTTTACCACTAGGAGATATATACATTGTCATTAGGTTTATTTAGTTATTTGGTCTGATCCAAAACATTACTAAAAAAACAGTACTGATGAAATAAGATTCATATTTTAAGGCAAGACAAGAAAAATTTAAAGATAAAAATTTTTTCTCTGCCCATTTAGTCCTCCTCTCTCCCCTCTAGTGTGCAGTGTGCATCTGCACTGAGCATTAGCTGGACCCCTCCAACAACAGAAATACCTGCCCAACCATAAAGTTCAGTTGTTCTTCTGCTGGTGCCAGCCATGTAACCCCTTAGATCATAACATTACTTACTTATGACCTTATTAATGTCACTAGCTATATTACTTGTGTTCTGCCTATTTTACAAGATTATTGTTTCTTGCATTATCAAATGTGACTGAGCCTCCAATAAAAATAATAACTACAGGACTTGAAATTATTCACCTAAAATATAGTTTACAGGATCAATGATTATAACAGTGTAACTCTCGATATGGGAAGAAGCAACAAGAGAGAATCATTTCCTGGCTTTTGGCTACTATTAACAGAGCTTTAGTCCAGTAATAGCACATTGAGTGGCATATTAATGAAATCCTCGCCTGACCTGGGAATGAGCATTTCTAGGACCACGGGACAAACTGGTCACCAAATGCCTCCCAAACCTTGGCTGAAATTAAGATTGAAAGAGAGGGGATTGTAAAGTAAGACTGTTGCCCACCATCCAGTTCTACAAGAATCAAGTCATTAGCCACTGCAGTCGCTGACCTACAATACACTGAGAAAGGAATTCAGGGAAAAGATCAGGATAAGGCACTTTGTGCTCTGGGAAAACTGGCAGAACCGGCCCTCAGATATTTTCGGGAGAAAATTTTATGAACCTAGTTTTTCACATATTCCCAATACTAAGAGAAGCACTAAAACCATTAACTAAGATATCCGTTCCTCGCGAACAGCAGTAACCTTCTACCAAGATGTGTGCCATTTTGATTGCATGTATCCCTTTGTCAAAATCATATATATTCTGGCCTTTCCCCTTACCTCTTTGGAACAGTCGTCTGATCTTTCTGTAAGTCTGCCAGGTTATAATCCTCAGGCTGGGTCAAATAAAAGTTTCCATTTTTTTCTTAGATTGACTAATGATTAATTTTTCATTGATATTATGTATATGGCTCTGGACTGTCTTGATTAAAATGGGACTGAAATTAAACCGACTTCAAATAACAAAGATATGGCATGACATATTACTGGATGCCATGTGTTCTTCAAAAAGACCAAAGAAATATCAAACAGAAATGTGAAATAATATCAAGTTGCTCACCATTCGTGAAGTCACAGCCTGCTGCTTTCAGAATTTCACCCATGTTTGTAAGAGCCTGTGAACCGAGGTAAGAAAGGCCTAAGGCACTGATGCTACATTGAAGCTTTAATTCAATTCAATTAACCATCTTTACTAATATCTCTTTAAATAGCCTATGTTGCAGAAAAATCTCCCTTTTCTAGGAAATTCTACTCTTTGTAGGCCACCTCTATACAAGTGATTTGTTTCTTGGCTTTCTTTAATGGAATGAATCTTTCTGAAATACAGTGAGAAGTTGCCTCCTTTTGTGAGGAAAAAGACTGAAGTCTCTTCCTCAGTGCTAGAATGGTGAAATTCTCAGCCAATGTCCACTAAGCTAAAACAGAAATTATTACTGGGGCTCCTAATTCCATATCACTCTGAGGATAAGTATGAGCTAGTAAGCATTAAAACCTGTTTTCTTTAAAGCAATATTTGATTTTTTTTTTTTTTTTTTTTTTTTTTTGCTGTACGCGGGCCTCTCACTGCTGTGGCCTCTCCCGTTGCGGAGCACAGGCTCCGGACACACAGGCTCCGCGGCCATGGCTCGCGGGCCCAGCCGCTCCGCGGCATGTGGGATCTTCCGGGATCGGGGCACGAACCCGTGTCCCCTGCATCGGCAGGCGGACTCTCAACCACTGCGCCACCAGGGAAGCCCGCAATATTTGATTTTAAAAAGGTTTTTTGCCTTTTTCTCAAAAAACAATAGTAGTAAATTGTGTACATGTTTGATATTCTGGGCTTTGGAAAAACGTTAGTTTTTCACCCTGTCCTTAATTTATTATTTTTCAATTCATTCTTCCACTTTGATTGGTCACATTATAATAGTTGATGATTTAAAAAAAATTAATCTTCTAAACAGGTAATACATAGATATGACAAAAAATTCAAAAGCTATAAAAAATCATATACAGTGAAAAGATGTCGTCCACCCTTACTCCCCCTCCCCAGTTTCCTTCATCAAAGGTAACCACTGTTTCTAGTCTCTTGTATATCCTTCCAGAGACAGTCAATGCTTGTACCAACATAAATGTATGTATCCTTAGACACACACACAGAGGGTAGCTTATTGTGCATGCTGTTCTGCATCTTGGTTTTATTTTATCATATAATAATTTATCTTGGAGATCTTTCCATATGAATTTAGTTGTACAGATGTAGCATGATTTATTTAACTAGTTCCTCATGGATGGACATTTAGATTGTTTTCTATCTTTGGATATTACAAATGACTCAGTGAATGTATTAAATTATAATTTAATTCCATTTATTGGATTAGAATTATATCCCCCATTCTTATTTAAAAAAACGTACTGCATGTAACCTTTGATATTTCTCTTTCTAACAAAATGTTGACTTTTACTTTTGTGGTGGTGGATTTTTTTTTTTTTTGCAGGTCATTGGCCCTGATAAAACAATTTCCCAACCCATGTGGAAGTGGCAAGATGTTTTCAATAATTCAGGGTTTTTCCCTCCCATTTTACTGAAATATAATCGACATAAAACATTTATTAGTTTTAGGTATATAACATGATGATTTGATACATGTATATACTGTGAAATCATTACCACAATAAGTTTAGTTGATATCCAATAATTCAGGTTTAAGGTTAACTTGGAAAGTAAAATCTCTTTTTTTTTGGGTGTTAAATGATTCATCACATTTCCCACTTTCTACTGATGTAAAACTGTCTTAAGTCAACCAGTAACTTAAAAAGTACTTATCTGATTATCTCTATAATAAACAAATCAGCCAAATGGATTCTTAATACTCCTCAATATTAAGAAGGAGTAGAGAAGGGAACTTCAAATGTGGAAAATGACTCACTTGTTTAGCCTCTTCTGCCACCCCTCCTGGCACAAGCTGTCCACTTGCAGGATCCATGCCTAGCTGTCCTGAAATGTAAATGGTCCTGTCGACTAACACAGCCTGACTGCAATGAACAGAAATCCAGGATATACGTAAAACATAAATATAAACTGTAAAACTCAATGCTAAAAGATTTCTTTGCTAAGACACAAAAAGAGCAAAATATAAAATTAAAAAATTGATAATTGGACTTCATTGAAATTAAAACCTTTTGCTTACTGAAAGACATCTTTAAGAAAATGAAAGCCTAAGTCACGGGTTGGGAGAAAATATCTGCAAAACACATATTTAACAAAGGACTTGTATTCAGAATATATAAAGAACTCTTACAACTCAATAATATAAAGACAACTCAGTAAAAAATCGGCAAGTGATCTGAACAGACACTTCACTAAAGAAGACATACAAAAAGTGAAGGAGTAATGCAAACCAAAGCCACACTTATGATGCCATCACACAGTAAAGCATCATTGATAGTAACAAGTATTGATGAGGATGTGGAGAAACTGGAACCTTCATACTTTGTTGGTGCGAATGCAAAATAGTACACACACTCTGGAAAACAGTTTGGCAGTTTCTTAAAAATTTAAACAGGGAATTCCCTGGTGGTCCACTGGTTAGGATGCGCTTTCACTGCAGAGGGCCCTGGTTCAGCCCCTGGTGGGGAAACTAAGATCCCGCAAACTGCGAGGCGCAGCCAAAAAAAAAAAAAAACCACCACATACACGTAACATACAACCCAGCGACTTCTTTCTTAGACAACTACTCAAAAGAAATATGTCTGAAAACTTCACATGGATATTCAGAACAGCATTATTCATGATAGCAAAAAGGAAAAAAATAAAATAAAAAACACCCACGGATAGATCCAACTAAAGACTACATATTATTTGATTCTACCTATATAAAATTCTAGAAAAAACAAACAAAAAAAGCAGCAGAAAGTAGATTAGTGGCTGCCTGGGGTCAGGGGTAGGGGTGGGAATTGAACACAAACGGGTATGAGGGATTGTTTTTGCAAGGGGGGGTGGTTTGTGGGGGTGATGTAAATGTTCAAAAACTTGATTGTGGCAGTAGGTGCATGACTCGATACATTTACCCAAACTCATGGAACTCTACACTTAAAATGGTGAATTTTGTATGTAACTTATACCTCAATAAAGCTGTAAAACGAGCAAAAGAAAGCAATGCCAAGAGCACTCTTAAGAAAATAAGTAATTAGACAAGGTTAATCACTGCTGAAGGGTCAATTAAGGATCCACCTGTGAGGGTACACTTTTCTGCAAAGTGCTTATTTTCGGAACTGATTATTTCTCTAATGAGGATACTAAATATCAGAATTAGGATAAGGTCTCAAGAAAAAGCGTAAGCTACACTGAGACCTGAAAGAGAGCCGAACACATCAACTTTAAGGGCAATTTATTCGTTTTTGGATAAAGAAAGCCCCGCCATTGTTTCTCTTAACTGTGATGAAAGATATACATCAAACATAAAATTTACCATTTTAGGGACTTCCCTGGTGGCGCAGTGGTTAAGAATCCACCTGTCAATGCAGGGGACACGGGTTTGATCCCTGGTCCGGGAAGATCCCACATGCCGTGGAGCAACTAAGCCCGTGCGCCACAACTATTGAGCCTGCGCTCTAGAGCCCGTGAGCCACAACTAGTGAAGCCCGCGCGTCTAGAACCCGTGCTCAGCAACAAGAGAAGCCACCGCGATGAGAAGCCCGTGCACCGCAACGAAGAGTAGCCCCTGCTCGCCACAACTAGAGAAAGCCCGCGCGCAGCAACGAAGACCCAACACAGCCAAAACTAAATAAATAAATTTATATTAAATTTTTTTTTACCATTTTAACCGTTTTAAGGTACACAATTCAATGGCATTAAATGTTTAAAAATTTTTTTGATAAAGAAAACAATATCAATTTAAATTTAGAAGTAAAATTTGTTTTACCCCATTTCACAGTTATTTAGAAAACAAGATATTCTCATTTCTAAATTTCTAGTTCCCTATAGTTTGTTTTCCAACATGCTCCCAACTTTCCTATCTTTCATTTCATGGCATTTCCCCTGATTTGCAGACCGTTATCTTTTTTCTTTATAATTTTAAATACAAAATTGATAATTTTATAACACGTAGTGGGTCTCTCGGTGGGCTTCCCGCTTTCCCGCGTTCTGTTTCCGGGTGCAGCATGTTGCATGAGGTTGCCCGGTGAACCCCGAAGGCCCCCCGCAGCTCGGACCCGGACTGGCCCAAGCCCCCAACTTCCGACCCCACAACCTCCGACCCCACAGGCCCCGCGTCCTTCTCAGCACCCACAGGCCTCCTGTACCTGTAGGGACCAATGGCCGCTGGGGCTTTCGCGGTGCTGATCACCTTTCTGATCAAAGACGACATGGCTAATCCTTTTTCCTTGCCGCCCCTCGGAGACAACTCCCACGTAGGCTGCTTTTACTCCTGTCTCACGGGTCTGAACAGCTGGGGCTAGAATCCCTGCTTTAAAGAGTCGCTGGTTGGCGGGGGAGGGGGTGTTCGCTCGGCATTCTGGGAGTTGTAGTTTCCGTGCGACTCCGAGCCACGTGGAGGCCGCAGTCACAGTGGCGCATGCGCCCTCCAGCTCTCTCGCTGCGCACGTCGCGCCGGAGACTGTGGTAGAACATTGTCATCCTGACCCGGGACCACGGAGCGTCTGGCAGGTAGGTCGTGAGGGGCTGGCGTCCGCCAGCGTTCGCAAGTATGGGGGAGTGTGTGTGGCGGTCCCCACCGGCGCCCCAGTATTGGCCAGGCTCCCCTCCGATTCTCTCCCTCACACCCAGCTGACCTACTCTTCTTCTCTTGCTGCCTGCGTAGGGGCCCCTCTCCCTGCCTGGCGCCTCTTTCTGTTACCCAAGAACTGGGTTCACGTCTTGGTGGATGTCAAGACAAACAAAACTAAACAAAACCAAAAAAACCAACCAAGACAAAGATCAGGAGAAGGAAGGATTTATTACTTGCTGCAAGTAAGGAGAACACCGGGGATCTTTCCCAAAGCAGTATCTCCCCAACAGAAAAATTGGGGAAGTTTTAAGCTAAGGATACATGCATATTCATGAAGGGGCTCCAGCAGAGGGGAATTCAGCATTAAATTGTGGCAAAGGTCAACAGAGTCCAAGCTTTAGTTGAAACCTCCAGGGTCATAAGGTCAACATCATCGTAGGTTAGGTTCTGTTGATCTGGTGATTGAGTGCTCGAGGGGGTTCAGATTCTGCAAAACAGCTCAAGAAAGTGCTTCAGGCTAATCTTGTCTTGGAAATAGAAATGGGAGTTTACAACTGATTTTTACTATTGTTACTTCTCTTGCCTGATAACTGTCTGTCGTTTGTTCTTTAGTTCCATTAAGATCACTATTACTGAGACCTGTTTAAAGGCGAGCATTGTGGTCAGGCTTAGATCACAAAATGGCTTGGGCCAAAAATGGCTTCTCTTATGTCAAGAAATTCATGCCTGCTTCTCTTTCTCCAGGGACCCCCTACTTCATCTACTTACATTTCAGCCCCTGTGACCGAGCCCACTGTGTCTGTCATTTCTCTGCATTGCACCTCCGGGCAGAGGCCGACCTGGGAGCAGGCTTGCGCATCCTAAAGGAATAAGATGGGTCACTGAGGGGACCACGCTGAGACCTGGGCATTGTTCACCTACCCCCTCCCATGCTCCCTTCTCTGGGAGAGCTCCCCAAGATTTTCAAGGTGTCTCTGCGTTCCCTTTCTATCTCAGCAGAAGCCTAGTGACTGGGATCTGATTTCAGGTAGGAGATTATAGGTCTTGGTCCAGTAAATGGCCCCAGAGCTGTTCTCTTGGCAGATATTCGGTCATGCTGTATCAGAAGCGGTGGCACTTGGCTAAATATTTTTTACTGTTAATATATGCATTATAGGCACATTTCACTCCATTTATGCGTGCACATGTACATTCAACAAATATATATATTGAGTCCCTGCTTTGTGCAAGGCTACGTCCTGGAGATGCAGCAGTGAAAAAGACTGGCAAAATCCCTGCCCTACTCTGCTTCTGAAACGGAATATAAGAAAGTCCTCGTTATTCCCTCTCATCTTGTTCTACATACTGCTAAGGTTTTGGCTTTCCAACTTCTGGCTTTTTCATTGGTTTAGAGTTGTGGCCTCCCCTTGCCTACTCAGTTTTATCCCCTTCTACTGTCTCTTCCCATTCTAGTCTAGTTATCCAGCATCCTCACTCCTGAATTCATAAAGCAGATTCCTGAATACTTTCTTCCCTAAGTTCCAACTAGTGAAATCCTATTTTCTCATTGACTTTTCCTGCAGATTCACAGATTCACATTTCTTTCCCTTATCCAGTTTCCTATTGTGCTATACTGCAAAATTTAGTCTCTTATTATATGTGGTCTTATTCTTTAAGTTTTTTTTAAAAATTATTTTATTTTTATTTACTTATTTTTGGCTGCGTTGGGTCTGTTGCTGCGCACGGGCTTTCACTAGTTGTGGCGCATGGACTTTCTCTAGTTGTGGCTAACGGGCTACTCTTCGTTGCGGTGCGCGGGCTTCTCATTGCGGTGGCTTCTCCTGTTGCGGAGCACAGGCTCTAGGCATGTGGGCTTCAGTAGTTGTGGCACACGGCCCCAGTAGTTCTGTCCTGCGGGCTCTAGAGCGCAGGCTCAGTAGTTGTGACGCGTGGGCTTAGTTGCTCCGTGGCATGTAGGATCTTTCTGGACCAGGGCACGAACCCGTGTCCCCTGCATTGGCAGGCGGATTCTTAACCACTGCGCCACCAGGGAAGTCCCTAAGTTTTCTTTGTTTTAAAAATAGTGAATAGAGCCAGACTGCCCGGTTAGAATCCCAATACAACCACAAGCTTCGTGTGACCTCTCTGTGCTACAGTTTCTTCACTCCCTCATGGAGTTGTGAGACTAGATGAGTGAGGCATGGGGAATAGTGCCTGACCCAGGAAGTTCTCAGTAAGTGTTGGCTGCCTGAGACGACTAATTCTTTAAGGAAGGAGGCCGCACCCATGTACTACTTTGGTATATGCACAGCCCAAAGCTATTATGCACATCGTAGGTACCCAAAAGCTTGTTAAGTTTGATTAAACTGGATAATTAGGAGGTGTTTTTAACTTACAAAACAGTTCACCGTATGATTCTTTAAATAAGGCGCTTTCTTGGAGCATTACAAATAATTGAGTAAAATATTTCTTGTGAAACAACATACCTGTATTCATAAGGCAGACTTTATATTAAGTCTGAGTCACCAATTTTTTAGATTGAAAGAAATCAGACATAACCCTTTTAATCCCCAGGTTTTCAAACCAGAGTCTACTCTACCAAAGGGTGTGTCTGATCAACCAGGGGATCATATGCTGTATGAGAAAACATGACACGTCCAGTTTGAAGATTTTGGGAGAAAACACTTTTATAAAATCTGACACATATTTAGTGGTCATTAAAATTTTGACTAAATGGATATGAAAACAAATACAAACTGTGACTCTTAGGAGTAGATGTAAAATTCACATGAATGTTAAGGTAAGAGTTAAGATTCCTTCTGGAAGCTATTTTAAACTAAATCCTCAGACTTGATAAGGATGTATTCTATATTCATTCTCTTCTGCTGTCAGAACTGTTTGAGGATCATTGCTAGTTCAATCTGCTAATTTTTTTTTTTTTTTGCGGTACGCGGGCCTCTCACTGTTGTGGCCTCTCCCGTTGAGGAGCACAGGCTCCGGACGCGCAGGCTCAGCGGCCATGGCTCACGGTCCCAGCTGCTCCACGGCATGTGGGATCTTCCCGGACCGGGGCACGAACCCGTGTCCCCTGCATCGGCAGGCGGACTCTCAACCACTGCGCCACCAGGGAAGCCCCATGATAACGTTTTGATATCATCAATCCAGTTATAATAAATGGAGATTTATTATATTGAAGAATCAAATTTTGAGTCACTTGAACATTTATCCATTAAATTTATTTTTATTTTTGAAGGGAAGTTCCTTCTCCCTGTACTAAATTTATTACTTTCTTTCCAGAAATGTCTACTGCAAAAGAAAGGAAACATGCTAAGAAAATGAGAAACCAGCCCACCAATGTGACTTTATCCTCTGGCTTTGTGGCTGATAGTGGTGTAAAGTACCATAATGGAGGTGGAAAACCTTTCCAGTCTCAGAAAGGTAAGATAAACATGGTGCTCTCTACACATACTTCCATTTGGATCGGATTGCTTTTGTCAGCTCCTTTTGATAGTCATAATCTAAATGATAAAGGAGTTGAGTTAAAACTAGATACAGTTGACCCTCATTATTTGCAAGTTTTATATTTGCAATTTCACCTTGTTGCTAAGTTTGTAACCCCAAACTTAATACTCATGGCACTTTGGTCATTCGCGGACATGCAAAGAGTGGGGAAAATTTTGAGTCACCTGATGTGGGTATTCCCAGTGGAGGTTCCCAGTGCCTTCCTGCTTCAGCTTCATACAGAGATGACCAGAGGAAGGAGGCTGGTGGGACAGGGCAGTGTAGTGCAAGAACCTCCAGCTCTCACCGGGTGTTTTTTTTTTTTTTTTTTGTGGTACGCGGGCCTCTCACTGTTGTGGCCTCTCCCGTTGCGGAGCACAGGCTCCGGACGCGCAGGTTCAGCGGCCACGGCTCACAGGCCCAGCCGCTCCGCGGCATGTGGGATCTTCCCAGACCGGGGCACGAACCTGTGTCCCCTGCATCGGCAGGCGGACTCTCAACCACTGCACCACCAGGGAAGCCCCATCACAGAGGTTTGAATTCCGATTGTGGGGCAGCCTCAGGCAGGTCACTTAACACTTCTGAACCTCATTTTCTCTTTGTAAAAGAGAGGAAATAGAATCTACTAGGATGAGTTGTTCTTATAATTTAAGATCATAATCTCTGTAAGAAGTATATATGCATACATACATAGATACATACTTGTTTTCTCTAGGAGCAGTGGTTCAGTGTTCACTAGTTCAGTGTTGGCTGTGACTTTCTAGAACATAACTGCTGGGAATAATGAGAATTGGCTGTAGGTATTTTACAGCTGATATATTTTATCTGTACCTTAACAGTTATTAAATGACACTTCTATATTTCCTGAAAGAAATGCAGTGCATTCATCATATCTGCGTTTAACTTGTGTGCTGATTTTAGAACCTTGTAAAGTGATATGAAGGGGATAGCTGTTCATCAGGCAGCAACAGAAAATTGATTCAGATCCAACGTTCATGCCCACTGTGCCAAGTGAGAAGCCATAGAACACATTATCTCATTTAAACCTCACAGTGACAGACCTTGCAACATGTTTCATGATTATAGGGGCTTAATAATTATCCCTGCCATGGAAATAAACAGGAAGGCTGTAAAATTCTCTACTGATCTTTCCCTGTATTCATAGAGATATTGTGTTAAAGTCAGAATGGTTTGAATGCCTAGACATTTTATAGAGACTCTGCTTTTATTTCTTTCTTAACATAGTGGCTCTCAACTTGAGTGTGCCAGAGAATTATGATGAAAGACTGCATATGCAAAATCATGTGGATTATAGTATTTAAGGGAGCTTAGGTGTAAAAGCCACATTGCACTATTTATATGGAGAAAAGTTCCCTCATATCTGTTACACCCAAGGTTCTTTCATGTGTCACACTGACATGATTAGCTAATGTGCTGCCTCCTAGCTATGTGACCTTGGGCAAGTCAACTCACCTCCCTGCCTGACATCCCTCCTCCTTAAGGGGAGGACAGTAATAGCCACTTACAGGGTGGTTGCAGGATTAAAAACCTGATCAGTGTTCACCCAACACTCTAATCCTTATTTCTGATAAAAGTGACAGTTTTTCTTTTTGTTTTCTTTTTTGAAAATGTACTAGAGCCTCATTGTGGAACTTCACAACAGCGACAAACCAAAACGACCCACCATTCACTGGCTGAGTCTGATGCGAAGGAGCAGTCTTCCTCAAGGGTAACCTTTAAAAAAAAGGGAGGATGGAAAGCAGGTCCCGAGGGCACTTCTCAGGAGATTCCCAAGTATATAACCGGTAGGTATTTGTACAGAAACCAAGTTTGATTGTACCGGGAGCTCTCCGTTTCTCCTGCAGCCAGATTTCTAGTGCCTTCTCTCCGCCCAGGCCTTGGCCCCGCCTCCCCGTCTCTCTCCTCCCCTCCGTCCACATGGGCGCGTCTCACCTCCAGCCTGGACTCAGACCAGCGCCTCCCTGGGCCTGCTAGCTGTCCCTCCTTTGGGCTCCCTCCTCTCTCTTACTGTCTTCTTAGAGGTTCTGATTTGTGAACTGTTCCTTTTTGTCTTAAAGTCATCTTTGTCACTCCCTCCCCCCTTTTTTTTTTTTTTTTTTTTGCGGTATGCGGGCCTCTCACTGTTGTGGCCTCCCCCGCTGCGGAGCACAGGCTCCGGATGCGCAGGCCCAGCGGCCATGGCTCACGGGCCCAGCCGCTCCGCGGCATATGGGATCCTCCCAGACCGGGGCACGAACCCGTATCCCCTGCATCGGCAGGCGGACTCTCAACCACTGCGCCACCAGGGAGGCCCCCTCCCCCCTTTTTAAAAAGTATAAAACGCCATCCACACTCCTCAGCATGGCATCTCCAAAGATAAAACCCAATTTAACGCCCTCTGAGGGCAACCAAGACCTGTAAGTACCTGTCTCTAGGCCCTTTCCAGTCTCATTTCCCAACACCCCCCTTCACTGTCACCCCTCACTACCTGGTAACCCTGTATTCCTTGTACACACCTTAAGCATGCCTTCTGGTGTTTCTTTATGCCTTCTTGGAGGCATTCACTTAAATTTCTCCAGTGCTCTGTTTATTATTCAGAAAAAATAGTCTATTTTTTCAATAAAGAAAAATAGTTATGGTCACATATTTGTAAAAAAACAGGAAATATTAAGGAAGAAAACCCCTAGACTCAAAATCATTTAAAATTTTGTTTTTTCTTTGTTTTCTTGTGGGATTATTACACTTAAGAATGGTTGTGATTATATTGCATGTAGCTTTCTTTTTTTAATTTTTTAAATAAATTTATATATTTATTTTTGGCTGCATCGGGACTTAGTTGCTACACGTGGCCTTTCTCTAGTTGCAGCGAGCGGGGGCTACTCTTCGTTGTGGTGCGCTGGCTTCTCATTGCGGTGGCTTCTCTTGTTGCGGAGCACGGGCTGTAGGCATGTGAGCTTCAGTAGTTGTGGCACATGAGCTCAGTAGTTGTGCACAGGCTCAGTAGTTGTGGTGCATGGGCTTAGTTGCTCCACAGCATGTGGGATCTTCCTGGACCAGGGCTCAAACCTGTGTCCCCTGCATTGGCAGGCGGATTCTTAACCACTGTGCCAGCAGGGAAGCCCAGCTCTCTGTTTTAAAAAAATTCTTTTTTACCTTATTTTTTAACTAAATTTTTTCTGATGAGAAAAGTAAAACCGAATCCTTAGTTTCACAATCATGTAACAGAAATAACTACTATTGGTGATAATCTATTAGGAGTTAGGGTAGTGGGTGAATTGTAAGCTCATGTGCTTCAAATCTGTTTTCCTTCTGAAACCTACCAGGAAAAGTGTCAATTCAAGATGAGTTTTTAATGATGGTGGTGTTTTCTTCGACAGCTTCTACTTTTGCTCAAGCTCGAGCTGCTGAAATCAGTGCCATGTTGAAAGCAGTGGCCCAGAAATCTTCTAATTCACTGGTTTTCCAGACGCTGCCACGGCACATGAGACGAAGAGCCATGAGTCACAATGTCAAACGCCTTCCTCGACGGTTACAGGAGATTGCCCAGAAAGAGGTATAAGTGTCCCTTAATGTAAATGTTTAGGTTAGTGGTTCTTAAAGGAAATTGAGAAGTATTAACCTAACATAATTTATTAAAATGAAGACTAAAAAACAGTATGCTCATTTTGCATATCTTTTGGTTTAATCATTATCTTCCGCACCCCCACTTCCACTCCCCTCCAAAATTAGCAGGCTGTTGGATATTACAGCTACTTTTTTTTTTTTTTTTTTTTGCGGTACGCGGGCCTCTCACTGTTGTGGCCTCTCCCGTTGCGGAGCACAGGCTCCGGACGCGCAGGCTCAGCGGCCATGGCTCACGGGCCCAGCCGCTCCGCGGCATGTGGGATCTTCCCGGACCGGGGCACGAACCCGTGTTCCCTGCATCGGCAGGCGGACTCTCAACCACTGCGCCACCAGGGAAGCCCTACAGCTACTTTTAAATACAGCATTTGGAACCTCTCTCTCTTTATGATGTTAAACAGTTGATGTTCCCCTGCCAGATTTAAAATGAAAATTTGACCTTCTTACCAGATAAGTAATTTTAGCTCTGCACTTTGGGGGTGTGACCAGTAGAGAGTCGGAAGGTTAAAAAAGGCAGCATCAATGCCTAGTATTTGCCTTTTGTCTTTTTTTAATGTTGAAAACTTGAACTTGGATTTAATTTTTTGTTCAAGTCCAGTTGTTTTTGGCTTTACCAAAATTCTTGGCTTGGACATTCTTTGATTGTCTAACCACCCTGTGTCTTTACTAATTGATTCAAAATTTCTTTATCAAGTGCCTTCTGTGTACTGGTATTATGCTGGTGGTGGGGTTAGGGTCCATTAAGGTAAAGTCCTTATTCTTAAGGGGCCCACAAACTAATGGAAAAGAGTTTTTTCCCACAAAAGTTTAGCTTAGCTATGGAAGAAGTGAAGAATGAAATTTTGTTCTCTCTAGATTTAATGTGAAGTCTGTTTCCTAGTGATAGCATTTAGCATTTGTCTGTCAGTACCTAAGTGATAGGAAATGTGCAGGTTTTCCCCACTTTTATGTCTTTGGTCCTAAGTTTTGGGTTTCGTTATATTCTTAGATGCTAAAAAACAATAAAAAAAATCAACACAAAGCTAGCATTTGATTTATTCTTTCTTGCTTTCTAATATTAATAGCCACAAATAAGTTTGAGTTACTGTGTTGAACATTTTATAAATACTCTAATCTTCCCAGTCCCCGAAGCTTGCCCAGTTAGTAAGTGATAGAACTGTGTTTCCTTCCTAGGTTTACCTTTTTCTAAAATCTTCACTCTTTCTGTTGCCTCCTCTAC
Source organism: Mesoplodon mirus (assembly GCF_964341445.2). Taxonomy (NCBI): domain Eukaryota; kingdom Metazoa; phylum Chordata; class Mammalia; order Artiodactyla; family Ziphiidae; genus Mesoplodon; species Mesoplodon mirus. Next base: position 36,919,305 of record NC_138992.1, on the reverse strand, counting down.
TTTCATTGGAGAAATCACCAAGTTAAAAAATTAAGCAAACTAATGGAGTCTGTAAGGTACTCCACCTCACCTAAAATTAGCTGTTTGAATTCCTAACATTTAACTTTGTTTTGAGATGGTTACCAACTAGGATCTGCCTGTCTTCTTGAAACTATAGGCAGAGAAAGCAGTTCATCAGAAAAAAGAACACTCAAAAAATAAGTGCCATAAAGCTCGACGATGTCACATAAACCGGATACTAGAATTTAACCGGAGACAAAAGAAGAACAAATGGCTAGAAACTCACATCTGGCATGCGAAGCGGTTTCACATGGTCAAGAGGTGGGGCTACTGCCTGGGGGAGAGGCCGACAGTCAAGAGCCACAGAGCCTGCTATCGAGCCATGACGAGCCGCTGCCTCCTTCAGGTATGCTTTTCCGATTGCTTTCCCCTTTATTTTCATTTGGACCCTTCCTAATTTAGACTTTTAGACTAGTTCATGGTATGCCAAAGCCCTATCTAAGATTATTCATTTTAAAAATAATTACTGGGCAAGAGGCATTTTGCCAGATGCTGGAGATGAAGCAGCCTAAAGTTATTGGGGCACACTGACTTTAATCAAATAATTAGCCAAATATACAACTGTAAGGGAATACTATACAATACCGTGACCATTCGTAACAGGAATAGGAGTGCTTCCCCATGGAAGTGTTGCTTGAGCTGAGCTCTGAGGGATAAGGAAATGGCAGAGTGGGTGAAGGCAGAGGCAGCCAGATAGGAAGGAAAGATTGAAATAAATTCATTGTGACAAAGATGAAGAGAGTGAGAGCAGGGCTAATATAGGGCGAGATTAGTTCTGGAGAATAAGGAACCAGATCCTGCAGGGTCTTGTTGGTCATGCTCGGGGTTCATTCAGCAGTCATTCACCACCACAGATATTTGAGACCCATCTATGCTGGGAAGTTTGTTTTAAACTCTTTAAGAGGACAGTTGGTTTTAGAGCTGCATAATAGCATTTATTTGGCTGTCCTATCTTCTCCTGCGCCTCCCCCCACCCCACCCCGCCCCCGGTCAGTTGCTAATTCAGTAGCTTTCTCTCTCTTCCAGTACATGTTTAGAAATTTGTTCTTTGCAGAGGGCCTATCTTTCAATGGCAGGATGGCCTTGGCCAACTTTTTTTTTTTTTTTTTTTTTTTTGCGGTACGCGGGCCTCTCACTATTGTGGCCTCTCCCGTTGTGGAGCACAGCCTCCGGACGCGCAGGCTCAGCGGCCATGGCACACGGGCCTAGCCGCTCCGCGGCATGTGGGATCTTCCCGGACCAGGGCTTGAACCCGTGTCCCCTGCACTGGCAGTTGGATTCTTAACCACTGCGCCACCAGGGAAGTCCTCCCTCATTTTTAAGGCAGAATAATATTTCATTGTATGTATATACCACATTTTGTTCATTCATTCATCTGTCAATGGGCACTTGAGCTGCTTCTACCGTTTGGCTGTTGTGAATAATGCTGCTATGAATATGGGTGTACAAATATCTCTTCAGTTCCTTGCTTTCAGTTCTTTTGGGAATATACCCAGGAGAGGAATTGCTGGATTATGTGGCAGTTCTATGTTTAATTTTTTTGAGGAACCATCATACTTTTTTCCATTGAGGCTACACTATTTTACATTCCCATCAGCAGTGCACAAGGGCTTCCGTTTCTCCATGTCCTACCAACACTTGTTTTCTGTTTTTTTGATAATTGCCATCCTAATGGGTGTAAAGTAAATACAAGAACCTTTTAAGAGCCTTTGATTTGAGGACTCAGCAGCAGAAATCATGGATTATAGTCAGATTCTTCATTTTGACTGTTGAGGAGCCTGGGATCCAGAGAGATGAAGTGACTTGCCTAGGGCTGCACAGCTTGTTGGTGGCCTACGTAGCAAGATAGGCCCTCCCCAGTGCTACGTCGGGAGCTGATTCCCCTGGCCTCTGCTTTTTCCACCGTACTCTGTCATCTCTCAAAGTTTAAGGCAGACATATAGTTACTTCTCATTTTGGACAGAATTTTTTGCTGAGGTTATCAAGTATTTTCTTTACATTTGATTAGTCCTAAGTAATAAAAATAATAGCTCGTAATAACAAATATTTTTGAGTACTTAATTTATGTCTGTGTTTACATGTGTTTACTTTACATGTGTTTTTACATGTGTTTACTCACTTAATCCTTAGTCCTTTACACGTGTTTACTCAATTAATCCTTACAGCAACAGTATGGGGTAAGTTTTACCATTATTTCCATTTTACAAATAGAAAACTGAGACATTGGGCAGTTTATCCCCGGCCATACAACTAATGAGTGGTGAAGTTGGGATTTGAGCCCAGGTGGTCTGGTTCCAGAGTTCCACGCTCTTAACCATTATTCTCTGCTGTCACCCAGTTGTACACACTCTGGTGGGGTTCCTCTGCCACTGACAGCTGAGAGTGGATCGCTATTGCTGGGAAGATTTCTGTGTGTGAGTGATAGCATTGATTAATGTGAGTTTGTCAGAGCCTTACCTATCATTTTACTTTCAGTTGCTGCGTGTACTGAAATTGCATAAAGGAGCTATGGCAGAGGGGTTGGTTCGGGGGTCGGTGAGCCTGACTTGAACGCTAGCTTCTCCACTTACTGATGATATGGCTGGCTCTGTTCAAGTAACAGTCTCTGTCTCAGTGTCCTCATCTGTCAAATAAGATTACCATAGTACCTGGTTCATCAGGTCTTGGGAAGATTGAATGGCAGTCCATGTAAGGAGTTAGCCCAGCACTGGCACTCAGTAACCTTGCAGTATCCATTAACCATTATTATAGTTCTTTAATGTAATTGATTTTATTCGCTCAGTCTGAGCTCTCTTCATCTTATTTAAATTGGTACGGCCTTACTCCGATTGCTCTCAGTTTTCCTTGTACATTGCTTAGTCAAATTTGGATATCATGGTCAAGACTGAGCAGTGGAGAAATATGGGATAAACTGCCACGTGTGTCTTTAGGCTCAGTGTTCAGTAATCCTGAGGTCCTGAATTAGGTAACCAAAGTGAGCAACCTTAACATAATATTGCTGAATTTATTCCTGTCTTGCTTATTCTACTCTGATTTTTTTACTTTAGTTAGGTTTTGGAGAGGGATAATCCGTTACTTAGAGCCAGTAGTTTTTACACCCTACTTCGAACTTATCTGTGAGTCTGGGATAAAACACACATTTTCTTTCTAAAAAGTAGGATACTGCCGCTTACATTTTCAATGGAAATTCAAGTTTTTGATTGTATCTCCCTCGTTTTGCAGGATTTATCCTACTACTGTTGTTTGGAGTTGAAGGGCAAAGAGGAAGAAATACTGAAGGCACTTTCTCCAATGTGTAGCATAGACACAGGTAAACTTGTTTCCGAGCTGAGTCCCATTTTATTTTATTCTATTTTTGATACATTTATTTATTTTTCTTTATTTTATTTTTGGCTGCGTTGGGTCTTCATTGCTTTGTGCGGGCTTTCTCTAGTTGCGGCGAGCGGGGGCTACTCTGCCTTGCAGTGCGTGGGCTTCTCATTGCGGTGGCTTCTCTTGTTGAGGAGCACAGGCTCTAGGTGCGCGGGCTTCAGTAGTTGTGGCACGTGGGCTCACTAGTTGGGGCTCTCGGGCTCTAGAGCTCAGGCTCAGTAGTTGTGGCGTATGGGCTTAGTTGCTCCGTGGCATGTGAGATCTTCCCAGACCAGAGCTCGAACCCGTGTCCCCTGCATTGGCAGGCGGATTCTTAACCTCTGCGCCACCAGGGAAGCCCAGAGTCCTATTTTAGTCTTTAGATATGTATTCATTTCATGAACAAGTGTCTGCTGTAAGCATTTTGGAATTTAAACATGCTTTACTGAGACAGTTCTTGTTACCAATGACTATGTTCATATAAGGAAAGCTTGGGGTGGCTTTTAAGCCATTTCAAATATTGTTGAGTGTAAAGTGAGAGAACCATTATTCTGGTGGAGTGAGTTTAGGCAGGAGGAAACTCAGAACTCATTAAATCATTTACTCAAATATTTATTGAGAACTTCTTGGGTGGTTTTGATCACTTCTTGATCTAAGCAGTGATCAAAACCAGCACCTCATCCATCATGGAGATAGACAATAAATAACAGTGTGTCTATCAGGAACTAATAATGCAGTCTCAGCGCTTGAAATCTTAGACTTTTGTTTTTGTTTATGTCAGGATTGACTTTTGCAGCAGTTCACTGTTTGTCTGGAAAGCGCCAAGGTAGTCTCATGCTTTACCGGGCAAATAAATATCCTAGAGAAATGCTGGGTCCTGTGACATTTATTTGGAAGGCTGAGAAGACCCCTGGTGACACTTCTGAGAGCAGGCAGTTGTGGATCTGGCTTCATCCAAGTCTTAAACAGGTATAATCCTTGACAGTATTTCCTCATCACTCTGTTACTGTATTCTTGATTACTGTTGGAAATCAGTGCTATAGAAATTTGAATAGTCTAAAAGTTTGATTAATAGCTTGGCATTTGAATATAGGGAGGATAGTTATGTGAATATTAAGTGGAGCAAATCTTGACCTGACTTTTAGTAAGCCCTAAGTAGAAGGAGAGATGAAAACCCATCTTATTATGCAAAGGGCTTGAAATGGTGCACTGGGACTAATGCTCCCATCAGCCTGAATTGGTTCATTGGTATTCAGGTGCTTGTGAGAGCCTGTTTGATGATGAGAATCTGTTTTGAGTAATTCTGATGATTTTTTAATACTGCATTTAGCTTAGCTTTCCTTTTTTATCATACTCACTGCTTTTATATAGTAGACTGTAAATTTTCTCCAAATTCCTCTTTAAACTAGTTTAAAAAAAAACTGGTCAGAGTATTCATGTTGTTTTCATTAATCTTTGACATTTCAGAGTTCTTTTTTTGTTCTAAGTGCAGAGGAATCAAAAAACCTTTTTGATGATAAATTTAGTTTAATTTGTGAAGAATAAAAATGTACATTTTTAAAGGTAGAAAAAATAACATAAACTAACCCAACTTAAATTCGAAACGTATTTAAATTCCAGAGTTTAAAAGTAAAATGTTTAAACGTATCCTTAGGATATCTTAGAGGAAATAAAAGCAGTGTGCCAGTGTATGGAGCCCACCAAGTCGACTGTCTGCCTCCCTGATCCCCTTCTGACACCATCCCAAGGAAAAAGCCAAACTGACCTGCCCAAAGAGAAAATTGGCAAGAAAAGAAAATGGAAAGATGATGAGGAAAATGCTAAACCAATTAAAAAAGTCATCGGTGATGGAACTAGAGATCCACTTCAACCGTATTCTTGGATCTCTCCAACCACAGGCATCGTAATCAGGTATGGGTTGAATTTGCTCTGAACCTACTGACTGTTTTCAGTGAAGATGTGCTCTGTTTTTGCTGGTGAAACAGACATCATATACGATGGAAGTTTCCATTTTAAGACCTTTTCTTTCTTTCAGTGATTTGACGATGGAGATGAACAGATTCCGGCTGATTGGTCCACTTTCCCACTGCATCCTAACTGAAGCACTCAAGGCTGCTTCTGTCCACACTGTGAGAGTAAACGTGCTTGTAATGTTTTATTCTGGTCACCTCCTTCTTAGCAAATTTGTGAAACCTAACGTAATTTGGTAACATTTTGGGCCATGGCTTATAAATGTTTGTTTCCCTACTTAGGCTTATTATCAAAGACTTTCATCTTTCACTTTTCCTAGAAGAGCAAATTGAAGTGAATGTAATAAGTAAACTGACTTGTTCTTATTTAAATACAGACTGCCACTGCAGCTTCTGAGTCTTGTAGAAGGTTCTTAACTTCTCCATAGGCAGCTAACAGGGAGCCCGTAAAATCCTGGAAAGTATATGCTAGTTTTTTTTGTTTGTACTTGTGTGATGCATATTTTCTGGGGCTAGTTTTAAGGGTGATGCCTAACAGGTTGAGAACAGTGTGTTGAGTACATCTCTGTCCAATAGAACGTTCTGTGAGGGTGATGTTTCTTTGTGCCGTCCATTACGGAGCCACCAGCCACAGGTAGCTACCGAGTTGCTAGCGTGACTGAGGAAGTGAATTGGTTCCTTTATTTAATTTTAATTAACTAACAGTTAAATTCAAACTGTTCTCTGTGGCTAGTGGCTGCCATGTTGACAGTGCAGGTCTGGAGAATAGAGACGAGTTAGGAATCAGACATTTTGGGTTCAGATTCGGTTTGTTTTTCTGTATTTGTGCAATTAACCTCTCAGTGCCTGTGCCTCTCGCAGATTGGACACGTTGAATATGGTGATAGATCTGAACAGAGTTTGAGCTGTTAGAAGACAGATACTTTAAAAAAAAAAAAAGACGACTTCTCTCTCCCTCTTCCCTGTTTCCACAGTAGTCTCAACCATTGTTGTCTCTTTCCTGGATCCTGAAGCAGCTTCTTAACTTTCCTTCATTGCTCTCACTTTTCACTCTGTTCTCCACGCAGGAGGCAAAGTGATATTTTGACAGTTTATTCACATCACGCTACTTCCTGATTAAAAGCTTTTGGATAGCTTCTCACTGTATTTGAGATAAATTCCAAAGCCCTTGATTTGACTGGTAATCTTATACCTTCATGTCTGTCTGGCCTCATCTCTCCTTGCCTTTGGCACTTCAGCCACCCCGGCCTTCTTCCAGGTTCTAGAATATGTCAGATCTCACCTCCCTTAGAGCCTGTCTGAATGTCCCACCTCTATCGCTCTTCTTGGCTAAGCCGTCCTCATTCTTTAAGTTTCAGCATCTGTATCATTTTCCTCTAGAATCCTTTTCTGATCCCCTAAGTTAAATTATATCCCCCCTGTTGTTTTCATCCCCTCTTGCACATTTCCTCTACTTACGTCTAGATTTGTTTGCCTATTTGTTCGATGTTCGTGTCTCATTAGAGTCTGAGCTTCGTGATGGCAAGGACGGGGCAGTCCCATTCTTTACTCTGTCCCCTGGGCTTAGCACAGTGCCTGGTGCAGAGTTGTTACTCCATGCTAGCTCATAAGTTGCAGAGGGAGGATTTGAACCTAGGAAGTTTGGTTCCAGGGCCTGTACTTTGAACCACTAGTTTGTGCCACCTGAGTTTGTGTGAGGTAAAGGGCGCATGTATTACAGGTTAGAATCTGTAGGGGCACATCCTACTTCAGTGAACTTTGGTATGAATCATGGCTGTAGGTTCTCTTCCTGGGCATGCTTATGGTACTTGAGCTGCTGTTTGAAACCTTTCCCAATTCCTAGTTCTGTTCAGAAAAAAGGCAAGTAAAATACTTGTGTAACTTTCTGGAAATTTCTAGAAATACTATAGTACTAATAAATCCTTTTGCTGAAGATTTCTTCACAAGGTATTGGTTTGGTTTTTCTTTGGTGAGGAAAATTTTATTGCTTCATTCTGTGGTGATGAAGTTGGTAGAGTGGGAGAAGAACAAGGCATCTCTTGTTGGCTCTGTGCTGCAGAGACCCACAGGTGTGCAATCAATTAGGTAGGTAGTCTCTCAGAAAACCATGAATGTTTTTCTTTGTTTGTGAAATCTTGAGAGAAGTATAGTCCTGTGTCCTTGTCTGTAATTAGAAGAATCATTAGTCTGATGTGACAGTTTCCCTGGTTCCCCTCATAAAAGATTCATTCCCACAAACAGGGAAAAAAGGATGGAGGCCAATAGCACAACCATTTTAACCAAAATTATTAAGTCTGATCCATGATTTGTCTGGTGAACAGGAGTTGTTGTTTTCCAGGAGGGAGAGGACACAGAGAAGACACCTCACTGTTGGTGGATTGAAACCTGCACGGATCCTGATAGCGTTTCCCTTCATCACAGACAGGAAACCATTTTTGAATTGTTGGGAGGTATAACAGGGGGGATACTGGGTTGTACTGGGGAAGAAGGGAAGAGTGGGAAATGGGTTAAAAGAGCATCTTGCAGTTGAGCTACCTAAATGTAGTGTGCTTTTTAACTTGTAACTGTTTGTTAAAATACAGCAAGAAAGCACAAATGAGGTGTTAGTATTCTAAACAATTGGCATTCCGTTGCTATAGATAAATGCATGTGCCAGCTACTAAACTAAAATCTTACTTACCTTCGCATGATTGCATTTGTGTGTGAAGCTCCTGTAGTTATTGACAGGAACATACATACATGTTCATGTCGTCAAATAACCTGTTATGTTAATTTAATGCTTTTTGTAAGAAACTTCACTCTGTATGAACGTTAATTTATTCTCTAAAAGTATCTTTCGGGAAAAAAATGGGGAATACGTTTCTTTACATAATTAGCCCAAGATGAAAGTTTCATTAGAAAAATTTGAAAATAAAAGCAAATATGTATGTATTTGTGAATAACTTTCTGTTTGCTTTTTGTTTTGTTTGCTAAAGGAATAACATCACCAGCAGAAATTCCAGCAGGTACTATTCTGGGACTGACAGTTGGTGATCCACGAATAAATTTGCCTCAAAAGAGGTCCAAAGTTTTGCCCAATCCAGAAAAATGCCAAGGTAAAGTTCTTGAGACAACCTGGTTTTCCTTACTATTTAGAGCAGTCAGTCCCATTAGAAGAGTTCTGTCTGTGACACTTCTGCAGTAACTTTATCTGTAGAAGAATTAAGGCAGTCTTTACCTGCCTACCTTTCAAGGTGATTATGATCAAAGGAGTTGTGTATGAGGAAGTATCTTAGCTGTAAACATGTAGCCTGATCCTTATGTTCATTTTTTTCCCTGAGTTCTCTATTTTTAGTATCTAAGTAAAACCTGTCTCTGCAAACTTGGTTCTCTGAAAATGCCTGGCTTTTCAGAATTTTAATTGTGAGGAAGGGATCGGCACCCGCAGCTGGTCTTGTGCTCTTTGGAAGCCTCTGTCTGACCATACAGATGATCCAGGTTCGAATCCTGGCAAGGCCATCCCAGGTGCTGAAGGGTAAGATGTCTTGGTTTAGACTCAGTAGAGTGGCCTGCAGGAGTTCTTTGGGGTGACACGGTGGGGGATGGGTAGGGGCTGGCTAAAATTTTAGTCTAAAATTGCGATTTGCAGCAATAGTGATCATGTCTCGTACTTACTGTCATTTAAACACGGTTAATTGGAAGAATAGTTAAAATCAGCTTATGAATTTTTGGGGAAAGGACACAGGTGTGTGTAGAAACAACTTCAGAATTTTTTTTTTTTACCTTCACATGTAGTTAGCTTATTAAGGGGGCAATAAAGTACTCTGCCAGAACTTTACATGAAAGGTGGATTGGATGAGGGAGGAGTTTAAGATGTATAGGTAAGTTAGTTAATTACGGAGCCTAACACTTTAATCAATTCATTGTTGCCTCTTTCTTTTTTAATAGCAATATGGTCTGGCACAACCATAAAAGTTAACGGCATCTACTACACCAATAAATGTTTACTGTCGTAATCATCTCAAAACTGTAGTTAAACTCTGCTTAGTTTCTCTTGCTGCCTCAAACCCTTTTTTGGAATAAGGCAGTATTAAATTCTTCCTAAGGCTTTTGTCTTAATATAAATCAATTCAAGGAAAATTAAAGTCTATCTTGAAAAACATGATTTAATTTCTACTATTAAAGCTTACCGTCTTATGTCATTGTATTTTTTAATAATCAAAGTATAATTGATTTACAATATTATGTTAGTTTCAAGTGTATAACATAGTGGTTCAATATTTTTATACATTACCAGATGATCACCAAGATAAGTCTAGCTACCACCTGTCATCATACAAAGTTATTTCAATATCACTGACCATATTCCCCATGCTGTACATTACATCCCCATGACTTACTTATTTTATAACTGGAAGTTTGTATCTCTTAATCTCCCTCATCTCTTTCACTCATCCTCCCCACGCATCTCCCCTCTCACAACCTCCAGTTTGTTCTCTGTATCTAGGACTCTTCTGTTTTGTTATGTTTGTTCATTTGTTTCTTTTTTAGATTCCGCATATTAGTGATATCATGTGCTATTTGTCTTTCTCTGAGTCATTTCACTTAGTGTAATATCCTCCAAGTCCATCCATGTTGTTGGAAATGGCAAAATGTCATTCTTTTTACGTCTGAGTAGTATTCCATTGTATATATATCACATATTCTTTATCCATTCATCTGTTGATGGACACTTCCATACCTCGGCTGTTATAAATAATGTTGCAGTGAACATAGGGGTGCATGTATCTTTTCGAATTAGTGTTTTCATTTTCTTTGGAAATATACCCAGAAGTGGAGTTGCTGGATTGTATGGTAGTTCTATTTTTAGTTTTTTGAGGAACCTCTATTCTGTTTTCCATAGTGGCTGTACCAGTTTACATTCCCACCAACAGTGTATGAGGGTTCCCTTTTCTCCACATGCTCGCCAGATCTGTGTCCCCAGGAGGACTCCCAATTGCCTTCTGCCTCTCTGGGAAACTCTCTAAGATCAGCAAGTGGCTCTTTTCAAATTACTGCCTCTGTGCTGGGACTTGGAACATGTAGATTTTACGTGTACCCTTTAAGAGTGGAGTCTGTGTTTCCTGTAGCCCTCCAGCTCTCCTGTTCTCAAGCCCAGCTGGCCTTCAAAGCCAGACGTTCTACAGGCTCATCCTCTCTATGCAGCACCCCCAGGCTGGGGTACCTGATGTGGAGCTTGGTCCCCCTCCTCCCTCGGGGAAACTCTGCAATTAAGATTCTCCTCCTGTTTGTGGGTCGCCTACCCAGGGGTGTGTGTCTTGACTCTACCATGTCTCCACCTCTCCTAGCTGGCTCCTTCTTTATTATCTTTAGTCGTGGAGAGCCTGTTCTGCTAGTCTTCAAGACGTTCTCATAGATAGTTGCTCTGTAAACAGTTGTAATTTTGGTGTGCCCATGTGAGGAGGTACGTTCAGAGTCTTACTTTACCATCGTGGCCACCAATCTTATTGTATTTTATTAAAACCTGTTTTAAGTAATTTCTTTGAAGAAGTATCGGCATGTGAGCTATATAAAAAAGTAAACTTTTTAAGGAGTTAGTATTACACAAATATTATTAACAAATGTAACATACCATCTGGGATGACAATTCAAAACTAATTTTAGAAATACACCTTGATGAGCTGGGTCAATTAATAAAAGATTAATCCTTAGAAGAATCTTAAGGTCATGATGGTCTTAATTCACTGACATAACTTCCAGTCTGTCTTTCCATATCTGAAGTCATTCTTTGTTTTGAAGGTCATGATGGTCTTAATTCTCTGACATAGCTTCCAGTCTATCTTTCCACATCTGAAGTCATTCTTTGTTTTGACTTGGACAAAACAGATCAATTCTGGTGCTACTTAAACCATAGGAAGGGTTTGCCTGACTTGCATAACATAAACAATTTATCTTCTTATGTGTGCTGGGAATTATAGAGAGCTTGGAAAAGAGAAGATGCAGCAATGTGATACTGTGAAGTAATAAGAAATACATGTTTTGGTGTTTGTCCATGGTTCCTGGCACCTTGCTTCTAAAACTCTTGTAATTTCCTAAGTGACAAGAGCCTTAAAGGCTAAAAGGAGAGCCTTTTCTTATTCCTAACAAGCCCCTTTCAACCACACCTGAGTTTATGTTAATGAGGTGTCTTTTGGTAAAGCCCCGAAGGTTGGGGGCTGGTTGCCAGGGGAACCAACCAAAATGTTGGAACTTTCAGGCCCCACCCCTTCTCTCCCTAAGAAGGGAGAGGGGCTGGAGATTAAGCTTAATCCCTAATGGCCAATCAATCGTACCTACCTGATGAAACCTCCATAAAAATCCTAGAGTGGAGTTTGGAGAGCTTCCTGTTTGCTGAAGGAGGTGCTGGGTGGTGGGGTGCCCAGAGAGGGCATGGAAGCTCTACACCCCTTCCCTTTTACCTTGCCCCGTGCATCTCTTGCATCTGGCTGTTTCTGAGTTGTATCCTTTTATTAAAAAATCACTCAGTAATGTAGTTAAGTAAACTGTTTTCCTGAGTTCTGGGAGCCATTCTAGCAAACTATTGGACCTGGCCAATTTATAGCCAGTTGGTTAGGACTTAAAACTGGCGTCTGAAGTGGGAGCTGTCTGTGGGACTGAGCCCTTAACCTGTGGGATCTGATGCTATCTCTAGGTAGGTAGCGTCAGGATTGAGTTAAATTGTAGGACACTCAGCTGGTGTCAGAGAATTGTTTGCTGTGGGAAAAACACCCACGCACTTGAGCGTCAGAAATATTGAGAGTAGAATAGAGTACAGAGATGGAAATGGTTTTCTCTTTCAGTGAAGACCCTGAAGTGATGATGCATATCCTCAGGTGCTTTGAAAAAGTTTACTTGATCATTTCTTTCTTTTTCTTTTTTAAATAAATTTATTTATTTATTTATTTATTTATTTATCTATCTATTTATGGCTGCGTTGGGCCTTTGTTGCTACACGCGGGCTTTCTCTAGTTGCGGCGAGCGTGGGCCACTCTACCTTTCTGTGCGCGGGCTTCTCATTGTGGTGGCTTCTCTTGTTGTGGAGCACAGGCTCCAGGCACACAGGCTCAGTCACTGTGGCTCGTGGGCTCTAGAGCGCAGGCTCAGTAGTTGTGGCACACGGGCTTAGTTGCTCCGTGGCATGTGGGATCTTCCTGGACCAGGGATCAAACCCGTGTCCCCTGCATTGGCAGGTGGATTCTTAACCACTGCGCCACCAGGGAAGTCCTATCATTTATTTCTTGAGTTTGATAAATATTAACAATATGTTTTTGCGAATCTTTTCAACTTCATTAACACAGCATTTCACTGTGTAAAGACCTGGTTTTCTGGGTGAAATTTAAAAATACAAGTTCTGCTCTACTATCTGTTCTTTTAGTATTTGCTCTCCTTAACATCTGGTTTGCTTTGTAAGATTATTTTAACTAGTCTTTGTCTTACAGAGATGAATTTGCTTTAGAAAATACTGACCTTACATTGTGCTCATGGGCTCTTTTTAGCCTTTCTCTTTACACCCTCTCTATTACCGTGTACCCCAAACTGTTGACTTTCTCAAGTTCCCAGTTATTGGTCATTATTGCCATGACTTCTCAGTTTCTGCTCTTGGGAGAAAAAATATCTGATAGCTTCAGCTGGGCCTTTTTAACTGTTCTGCAAATTTAATTTAAAATAGAGTGAATTTGAAGGCTGTAACTTTGGTTCATTTGAATCCCAAATGATTAAAGCTTTTATTCATTTCCTTTGCTTCTCTAAGAAACACTTAAGAAAATTTTAAAATCTGGTGATCTTCAAATACATTTAAGAAAGGAGAAGATAAGCTATTCAACCTTTAAGTCACAATTCTGGAGTTATGTAGTCAATTAGCTTTGGTCCGAGATGAAAGAGAATGTGTTTTATGTGAATCTTGGGGGAAGGACTTAGAATTACGCTCGGAATTGACAGTCATTCTGGGCACACTGAGGGTCGTGCTGACTCGGCTGATGATATTTTTTTCTCCGTAGTGAAGACTGTTGACTTAAAAGGCCTCCTTTGGGGCTTCCCTGGTGGCGCAGTGGTTGAGAGTCCGCCTGCCGATGCAGGGGACACGGGTTCGTGCCCCGGTCCGGGAAGATCCCACATGCCGCGGAGCGGCTGGGCCCGTGAGCCATGGCCGCTGAGCCTGCGCGTCCGGAGCCTGTGCTCCGCAACGGGAGAGGCCACGGCAGTGAGAGGCCCGCGTACCGCCAAAAAAAAAAAAAAAAAAAAAAGGCCTCCTTTGCCTGCAGACGTGCTCTGCTTTGTCATTCTAGTATCACACAGAATAGTGTCACTGTCCTAAGTCAGCTGTGCTGTCTATTCATCCCTTTCTCACTGCTTCCAACCCCTGATCCTTCAACAGTCTCCATGGTTTTGCCTTTTCCAGAATTCACATAGTTGGAATCATACAATATGTAGCCTTTTCAGATTGGTTTCTTTCACATAGTAATATGCATTTAAGGTTCTTTCTTGTCTTTTCATGGCTTGATAGCTCATTTCTTTTTAGTGCTGAATAATATTCCGTTGTCTGGATGTACCATCTACTTTGTTTCATCTATTTACTTATTATTTTTTAGAATATTTGAAGATGAAGTTGTGCTTTCCTATGCCTTTACACCCCAAGTATTAGCCATCTCTTTTTTTTTTTTTTTTTTTGCGGTACGCGGGCCTCTCACGGTTGTGGCCTCTCCCGTTGCGGAGCACAGGCTCCGGACGCGCAGGCTCAGCGGCCATGGCTCACCGGCCCAGCCGCTCCACGGCATGTGGGATCTTCCCGGACCGAGGCACGAACCCGTGTCCCCTGCATCGGCAGGTGGACTCTCAAACCACTGCGCCACCAGGGAAGCCCTAGCCATCTCTTTTGTCTGCAGCCAAATCTGAATAAAATCCCAGCTCTGTCACTCAGATCTATGGCAGCACTCCACAAGAAAGCCTTCTCGGCAGACAGCTGTTTGATGGGGCTTTTTTGCTCCTAGAGAGGCTGTGTGAATTTTTACAGTACACGCCTTGTCACTTGAGATGCTGCTGGTTATTCTCTCCAGCAGCACTAGAAGCAGTTGCTGCTTTTAAGGAGCTTTCATCTCAGATCTTTTCTTCAGTTTCGTTTTTTCTAACTTGTTTATCCCTGATATCTGTCACATTATGGCCAAGTCACTTCCAACTTACTTTTTTCAGCCATCAGACCCATGCAGGTTGAGTGACCTTTCTATGTTACATTTTAGGACCTTAGCCTAAACTCATGAGTTGTCTGACTTTTTACTTTTAATTCTTCAGTCCAACAAGATAAGATTTGAAAGACTTTTTTCCCCTAGTGTTTAAGTAATTGCATGTAGGAAGTCTCTTCTATCAATATATATGTTTATAACTGAAAAAATTCCTCCTCCTTCCCCACTAGAGTACTTTTTGGCATGGTGTAGCTCATTTAAAGGGATGAAACAACATATTTCACAACAAATATATTCATTTTAAAGGACTGAGAAAAATACGTTTTACAGAAAGGAATAAATTCAATTCAATAAAAAAGGGTTATCAGAGACTTGAAGTAATAGGACAGAAGAAAAGGATGGTATCTGTTGGCTCAAGACCATTGGGTCAGGGATGATATAAAGAGCCCTGAAGCCAATAGTTAAAATATGATTTGTGCCGTCAGAGCATATAGTCAAGAAATGGTTCGCCTCTGCAGTGATGCCTAGAGCGTGATTATCTTAAATGTGGGATCAGGCAGATATTTAGAGGCAATTTAATGTAATATTTGCATCTTACAGGCTAAAAATAAATGTCAAAGAAATAAGTTTAGGAGCCTTTGTTGTTTCACAGATTTTGAAACCAACTGTAAGAATAACAGTTTCTACTCAAGTAAATAAATTCCTCTAGAGAAGTTAGGCTTCTAGAGGAGCCTATAGAATAGTTTCTTGTAACAAAAGGTCACCTGGCTTTGTTTAGAATTTGACCTCACTGGTCTAAGGAATGTGGTTTAAGGCTATTTCTTTTCCCTCTTAGATAATGAGAAAGTTAGACAGCTGCTTCTGGAGGGTGTGCCTGTGGAGTGTTCGCATAGCTTTCTTTGGAACCAAGATATCTGTAAGAGTGTCACAGAGAATAAAATCTCGGATCAGGTAACTAATGGTAAAGTCGTGAAAACAGGCTGAAATTCATCACTCTAGAGACCATGAACGTTATTTCATACTTTATAGAATCCCATAGACTTCCTTTTATTTTCAATTTTTGGGTCCCTTACGATATATACCATGCTATTTTCCGTTCTTAGAGAAGAATAATCTCTAGAAAAGGATAATACAAAGACTTTTTCTTGAAATGATAATCTTATGGTTTAAAATTTTTTTTCTTTTATTATTTTTCCCCTTAAATGTTCTCTGTCATTAATTTCACAATGATTGAGCTCCTGTCAGCACCAGGTATTGCATTAGATAATGAGGTAGATGACTAGGATCAGGTTGAACAAGTACAGAGTACAAAGGAAGCCCAAAGAAGGGGCACTGAGCCCGGACTAGGGAAACTGGGGAAAGCTTCCTGGGTGGAGGAGCTGGTAGTTGAGCTAACTCTTAGGTGTGTGGTCAGAAGTAACCAGGCTTCTTGCGGCCAGGGGCCCGGAGCCAAGGCTACAGTGGAGAAAGGATCGTCAGAGTTGAGAACGAGGGCAAGGGCCCAGGCCAAAAACAGGATGGCATGTTCAGGAATCTCCACGTAGATCATATCTTGGAGTTAAGGGTAGGGTAGGAGATGGAACTGAGGAGATCAAAAGGGGCTATAGCATAAAAGACCTTGAGGCAGTTTTGGATTTGGACTGAAGGTGCAGGGGCCATTGAAGATTTTAAGTTGGGCCATGACATGGTCAGAGTTCACTCTGTCAGTGCTTTGGTGACTAGGGATGGGGATAAGGGGGCGGAAGAGCTGGAGAAAGGGCTTGTGGTTGGAGAGGGCTTAGAAGAGACCCTTGAAGTAGTCCAGATGGCATGATGGGGGCCTGAAGTGTGGCAGTATGGCTGGAGTGGAGGGGCTGGGGTTTAATACATGTACCTGGAAGGTAAAACTGACTAGACTCAGTGGTTGATTGGAAGATGGTTAGTGAGAAAGGAGGAGGCCTGTGGGTTAGCTCCTAATGGTCTAGCTTGGCTTTAGGAGCTCAGCTAAAAGAGGGGCAGAGCAGGTCTGGCTTGTCACTGCTGTCTTCCCACGTTCTAGCTAAGTGCCTGGCGTATACCAGGTGCTTAGGAAATATGTGAATGAGCAAGTAAATGAATGAAGACTAAATATTTGAAAGGATGAATGAATGAGCTAATGAACTGTGAGAACTGTATGTCACTCAGCCAGCCGGGGCACACAGGAAGAGAGTGACGCAGCGGGGAAGATGAGTTTAGTCTCAGATAAACGGAGGGGCCTCAGGACGTCCCAGGAGCAGATGTCCAGGAGACAGGTTTCTATCCCAGGAGGAAAAGTTGGGACTAAAGAGATAGATGTTTTGGAATTACCAATATGTAGAAGGTAGTGGAAACTTGACCAAAGGTAAAAAAAGGAGACTCGGGACGTGGTCATGCATGAAGGGTATTCATGAGTTAGACTTTGTAGCATGGAGGTGGTCTCCTGTGTAGTCTTCTCAACTGAGCGGCAGGCCTGTCTCCAGCTGGCAAGAAAAATCTGCAAGGATGTTGTTGTCCACTCCCTGCAGTCCACTTAATAGATAATTTATAGCATCTTCTCTTTTAAGACCTGCTGAGAAATTTTCTTAAAAGCTGGAGTATTTTCCCACGTGCCCCTCCTTGAGAAATTCTTGTTTATAGCCCTTTTACTTCATGACCACCAATCTTAACCAAAATAAATGTAGAGCCAGAGTATCAAAATGTAAGATTAATCCTGATAGATAAGGAATTAGCAGAATGAATGTTTATTATTTTATTACTTTGAATCACCTAGTATATTCTAATTTAAGACAATTTGGCATTTTCTACCAAAGCACTTGTATAGAGGAAAATCATCCTGGGAGGAATACCTTGTACTTAAGATGGCTCACATTTATTTATTGAGAACACCATTTTCTTGCTTTTTAAAAGAGCATTTAACTTTCTAAAGCTGCCTATAGGGAGACCCAGTAGGATCTCCTGGAAGACTAGGGTTGTTTGTCTTGAATTAATTTTCTTCCACTTCAGGATTTAAACCGGAAGAAGAGTGAATTGCTGGTGCCCGGGTCACAGCTTTTTTTAGGTCCCCATGAATCCAAGGTTCCTATACTTTTGATTCAACAGCCAGGAAAAGTGACTGGTGATGACCAGCGAGGCTGGGGAAGTGGCTGGGATGTCCTCCTCCCAAAGGGCTGGGGCATGGCTTTCTGGATTCCATTTGTAAGTTACTCTTCGATTCTGACCAACAGTTACAACATTTAAAATACATTCCTAGTGAATGCCAAGCACTGAAAATGTTCCTGACTTTACGCACGACCTAGAAATTGAGTGCTAGTTTTCTGCCCTTTGAGCTATAATCCTGGATATGAGATACTTCATAGAGTCCCTGGAGCCCGGTTTTCATTACTAAGAGTTGTGCTGACATTTTTTGAATTTTTGAGGTTTTAAAAGTGGCCTGATTTTTGAATAGTAGTGGCAACAAAATGTTGAGGTTTCTTTACTTGAAATTTGTTACAGTTTAAAAGCCAAAAGACTTAGTTTTTATAGATGTATAGAATACAGTTTTTTTTAAAGTGCTGTTCCATATATTCCTCTTTTGTTAACTGCAGCTAAAAATTTTATTAAAAATCTAATGTGTGTGTTTTTTTTTCCTGGTTAAATAATTACTTTGAGCTAGAGAGCATAAAGGGCATGACATGTAAGACTGTTAGATTCAGGCAGATAATTAATTTTAGTGATTATGCATAGTGCAAAGGACATTCAGTTAATCATTTAGGAGTGGGAATATTTTTAAATCTAACTTTAAAATTATGAACTGTTTTAAGCATACAGAAGGTATACCTGTGTACCTTTCACCCGCCATCCAGCTTAAGAAATAAGACATTATAGGTTCATTGGAAGCGCTCTGTGTATCCCTCTCCAATCCCATTTCCCTCTCTCCTTCTAAAGGAATCACTAGTCCTATTTTTGGTGTTTGTCACTATCATGCATGTTTTTATAGCTTTCTTAAGTGTGTGTATATATCCTAAAATAAAATAGCCATATTTGACATGTTTTTAAACTTTATTCCTTGTATAAATGCTTTTGCAACTTGCAGTATTCACTCAACATTGATTTTTTTCATGTTGATTGGTGAAGCTCTATTTCATTCATTTTTACTATTGTATGGTAACCCATTATGGGGTAGTTCCCCAGTGTATTTATCCATTCTATTTTTGATGGGTATTTAGGTTTCCCGTTTTTCTCCATACAAAGAATTTAGCAGTTTCACTTTAAGTTGGTGTAATGACAGGATCTTTCTGGCATTTCTTTTAGATCTATCGAGGTGCAAGAGTTGGAGGATTAAAAGAGACTGTAATGCATTCTCAGTATAAAAGGTCACCTAATGTCCCAGGTGATTTCCCAGACTGCCCTGCTGGGATTCTCTTTGCTGAAGAGCAAGCTAAGAATCTTCTTGAGAAGTACAAAAGGTAAGAAACTGGCTTCTCTAGTTTGATGTCTTTTTTTTTTTTTTTTTTAGATAAATTTATTTATTTTTTGCTGCGTTGGGTCTTCATTGCTGAGTGTGGGCTTTGTCTAGTTGTGGCAAGCAGGGGCTACTCTTCATTGAGGTGCGCGGTCTTCTTATTGCAGTGGCTTCTATTGTTGCAGAGCATGAGCTCTAGGCGCGTGGGCTTCAGTAGTTGTGGCACGTGGGCTTCAGTAGTTGTGGCTTGTGGGCTCTAGAGCACAGGCTCAGTAGTTGTGGCGCACGGGCTTAGTTGCTCCGCAGCATGTGGGATCTTCCCAGACCAGGGCTCAAACCCGTGTCCCCTACATTGTCAGGCAGATTCTTTTTTTTTTTAAATAAACTTATTTATTTATTTATTTGGTTTTGGCTGAGTTGGGTCTTTGTTGCTGAGTGCGGGCTTTCTCTAGTTGCAATGAGTTGGGGCTACTCTTCATTGTGGTGTGCGGGCTTCTCATTCCTTTGCTTTCTCTTGTTGTGGAGCATGGGCTCTAGGCGTGCAGGCTTCAGTAGTTGTGGCTCACGGGCTCTAGAGAGCAGGCTCAGTAGTTGTCGTGCACGGGCTTAGTTGCTCCGCGGCATGTGGGATCTTCCTGGACCAGGGCTCGAACCCGTGTCCCCTGCATTGGCAGGCGGATTCTTAACCACTGTGCCACCAGGGAAGTCCCTAGTTTGATGTCTTAAGGGGAAGACACATTGAACAATCATGTTTGTCCTGGCTTCAGGGACTCTTACTATATAATGTGGAGTTCCTAGACTTGTCAACATTCCCAAGACATAATTAAGAAGATACTACTTAGGTCAGGAGATTGCCCTGTATCTAGATTTTATAGCCCCGTTACAAACCTTTCTCTTGGTTATTTGCTTCACTGATGATGGTGTACACCTAAGCTGTGGACCTGAGTTCCAGGCGCTTGTTAATTGATTCCCGCTACTGAGCCCTGCTTCGTCAAAATGGAAATTGTGTTTTTCGTAATGGTTATAGATGGAGTACATACTTATGAATTTTAATGAAAGTATGGAAACATACAAAAATACTTTATAAACTGGTGTATCCCTTTTATCCAGAGAGATAAGCACTGTTTTTACATTTTGGTATCTATCCATCTAGACTTTTTTCTTTTTCCATTGGAGGAGTGGCCAGTGAGGGGCTTTATTTCCTTTATACTCTGGAAAGGAAACATAGGGCACCTGTGTTTCCTACTGAACTGTAGACTTCTGGCAGCACAAAAACTCTCTTGTTTGTTGTGGCATCTGCAGTATCTAGCCAGTGCCTAGTGCACAGTGGGCCTTAATACCTTTCTTTTTGTTGACTGATGAACGGGTGACTAATTGAATGTTGTATTTCCTTGACGGTGAGCTCCACAGCTGTGCTCTCCTGTGCACTGCTGCAACCCCAGAGACAGGCCCTGCTTGGCTTTCCAGCTATTGTTTGAATGATGGATGAATGAGTGAGTGAGTGAACGGGGATACGTTCCTGGATTGCTGGTTTACAAGCCCTTTGAGGGCAGCCGTTGTGTGTTGTACATCCTATGCCTCCCATAGTGTGCAGGGGCTTCTCCATGCTTGTTAAATAATAATTGACAGTAATACTTATTTCTCACCCTTTAGATTTTTTTATAGACACAAATTTTTTTTAAGGCACTGTATTACATATACTATTTTGAAACCTGCTTTTTTCATTTAGCTGTATATTATGGAAAGTTTTCCCATATCAATAAATGTGACTCTAAACCAAGAGTTGGCAAACTTTTTCTGTAAAGGGCCAGATGATAACTATTTCTGGCTTTGTGGGCCCTTTGGTCTCCATGGCAGCTGCTCAACTCTGCCATGTGGCACAAAAGCAGCCTCAGAGGATGCATAAATGAGTGAGCACGGCTGTGTTCCAGGCTCACGCTATGGACAATCCTATTTGAATTTCATAGCATTTTCATGTGCCACAAGATATTATTCTCTTGTGTTTTCTTCTTTTTCTTGGCTGCACCGCGCGGCTTGTGGGATCTTAGTTCCCCAACCAGGAATGAAACCCGGGCCCCCTGCAGTGGAAGCGCGGAGTCCTAACCACTGGACCATCAGGGAATTCCCTCTTGTGTTTTTTTTCAACCATTGAAAAATGTAAAAACCATTCCTAGCTCGTGGGTCATACAAAAACAGGCAGGGGGCCAGGTTTGCCCAGTGAGTTGTAGTTTGCCAATGCAGTATGGCTGTTGTGTGATTTATCAGTGGCCCATTAGGTTCTTTCTGATTTTTTGCTCTGTGCTTCTGTGAACAGCTTTCCATTTGTATCTCTACATATTTGTCTGATTTATTCATTAGCACGTGTTTACTTAGAACTTGCCATGTGTCACAAAACCTTTCTAGGCACTGAGACTGCAGCAGGGGACAGGACGGGCAAAGTCTGCTCTGCCCTTGTGGAGCTGCTTCTTTTTTTTTTTTTTTTTTTTGCGGTACGCGGTCCCCTCACTGCCGTGGCCTCTCCTGCCACGGAGCACAGGCTCCGGACGCGCAGGCTCAGCAGCCATGGCTCACGGGCCCAGCCGCTCCGCAGCATGTGGGATCCTCCCACACCGGGGCACGAACCCGTGTCCCCTGCATCGGCAGGCGGACTCTCAACCACTGCGCCACCAGGGAAGCCTGGAGCCTATTCCTGATGGAAGTACATGTTTCTACACTAGTGGGAGGGATCCAGGCAAGGGGAGGGAGGCTAAAATGGCAAGAGCAAAGCCCTTGAGTGAGGAAGACGGGGTAGCGTCCAGGGCATAAGGGGAGGGGTGACGTTCCTTAGGATCAGGCTTAGCTGTCTTATTTTAGTAAGCTGGAAGGCTGACTCTGAAAATGTGCATACAGATTTAGGTAGGCTAGACTCTGCGCAGAGGTTGGGTAGTAGTCTGATCGTGACCGTCTTCTCAGTGAAAAATAGGCAAGGTTATCATCTAGGAATAAGGGGGAGAGAGGCTGTTGGAGATTTGAGGAGAGAGGAATTGATATAAACACTGTCCTGGGAGAGTGGAAGATAGAATCGACCGGAGAAACGTATCAGATTTGTAAGAAATGTAAGAGTCCACTTAAGTTGTGTTGAGAGTGAGACCCTTCAGGGCTACTGCATGTTCTTCTCCAGCCATGTTCTGCCAGCCAGGTGCTGGCGTGGGGTAGTGGAGGGTTGAATGTAACCAGGAGGGCCTTTGCCGGGGGAGGGACTTGGGGGTGTGTGTAAAGGGAGTGCCTCTCTTAGGAACTGTGGCATCTAGGCTTCCAAGAAGAGAGATGTGAGGACGGTAGTGAGCAGTGATGAAGTGGTAAACGAATACAGTAAGTCTCCTACATACGAACCTTCAAGTTGCGAACTTTCAACGATGCGAATATGTGTTCCATCAACATCAGGTATGAGTGACATTGCAGCCTGCTCTCCATCTCCTATTGCTGAGGATCCTTCAGTTCTATCATCTCCCACCTCCTCTCCCTCCTCCAGTCAGTAACTCTTCTTGCCTGGTCACTCGATGCCAGCACCTGTATGCCAGCTGTTGTTGTGTACTACTGTACTTTTCAAGGTATCGTACTGTAAGATTAAAACTGTTTTCTTTATTTTTTGTGTCTGTTTTCTATGTATTATTTGTGTGAAAAGTATCGATATTATAAACCTATTACAGCACTGTATAGCCGATTGTGTTAGTTGGGTACCTAGGCTAACTTTGTTGGACTTAACGAACAAATTGGACTTAGGAATTCGCTCTTGGAACGGAACTCATTCGTATGTAGGGGACTTACCGTAGTAAGTTCCAGTGGTTGAGGAATTGTTGCCGTGGAGAGGTAAATGGGCAGGCAAAATAGGAGGCATCATTCTGAGTGAAGGATACTTGAAATTGAGATTTTAAGGTGGAGCAAGCGTTGGCAGTGACCAAAAGGTAAGGTGTGACCAGGAGACTGGGTGGTTGAGATGGGATGAAGTAAAAGGTGTGAGAAGTTTCTGGTGGGCCAGGGTACTAGAAGGATGATATATGTAGCTGCTGAAGCCATGGAGAATGGGTCGGGATGGAGGGGAAGGCAGAGTGGCGGGGAATGGGGTGCCTGGGGAGTTGACCGAGGCCCTGGCTGAGCAGGGAGAGCCAGTGGTTTATCTGATGGCTTGTGCTTCAGGGGAGCAGGAAGGAGAAGAAAAGCAGTCTGGGGGCATCAGGAGGAATGTGCCCACCCCTAGGCCTGTGGAGTGTGAAAAAGAAAGAGCTATCACTTGAGAGGAGCTGTAGGGGAAAGAAGGCAAAGAAGGACCTTAGGCTCAATGTCATAAATAAGATTTCTGGTTAAAAAAAAAAAAAAAGCTGCATGCTTTGAGGATTTGATGTACTATTGACAAATTGCTATTTGTATTAGTGTAGAATTTTACCTCTAGTTCTGAGGGTGCCTGTTTTCCCTCACGTCTCGATAACATGGGCTATTACCAATCTTTTATTTTTTAAATTAATTTTAAAATATTTATTTATTTATTTATTTATTTATTTTTGGCTGCGTTGGGTCTTTGTCGCTGCATGCGGGCTTTCTCTAGTTATGGCGGCTTCTCTTTGTTGCGGAGCACAGGCTCTAGGCGCGCAGGCTTCAGTAGTTGTGGCTCGCGGGCTCTAGAGCGCAGGCTCAGTAGTTGTGACACATGGGCTTAGTTGCTCCACAGCATGTGGGATCTTCCCGGACCAGGGCTCAAACCCGTGTCCCCTTCATTGGCAGGCGGATTCTTAACCACTGCACCACCAGGGAAGTCCTTACCAATCTTTTAATACTGACAAAACAGATGAAAAAATGGCATCTTACCGTTTTCATTTTTTGTTTGTTTGCTTACAAGTGAGGTTGGGTACTCTTAAGTGTTTTCACCATTTTTTGTCTCTCTTTTTGTAAACTGTCCATGTCTCTTTTTAGAAGTTTCCGGGTGAGGCAAGTACCCTGAGAGGGTTTTTCACCAGCTGCCCCTCTCAGGAGGCCAGAACACATTTGGTTCAATCTCCAGAATATAGGCTCAAACTGAACCTCTGATTAAGCATACAGGTTCATTTCCATTTGAGGTCCTAGTGCATAGCACACAGTAAGAAACAAAGGGGGGAAGGAATGTCTGGGCCTGTCCCCGAGAAGACCATCAGCCTGAGGGTGCAGGCTGGGACTCCTACAGAGTACCCCAGCCCAGAAGGGCCCATGGCCAGGCTGCTCCCTACCTCTTGGGGTCATTACATACCAGAGCAGGCCCTGGTTCCCACTAGTTTGTGGTTTTTTGAAGGTTCTCCCTCACTTACATGTTGCTGGAAAGGTCATTTGGTATCACCCATGTGGAGGGCAGTTTGGAGATATCTGTCAAAATTGCAAGTGCTAATAATACTCGTTGCCTTAGCACTTCCACTCCCAGGACTTTATCCTGTGGATATACTTGTACTTGTACAACATGTTCAAGGTCATTCATGGCAGCATCGTTTATAGAAGCAAAAGCTTGAAAATAACCAAAATGTCCTGCAGGAGAGGACTGTCTAAATAACTTAAGGTATAACCATCCAGTGGGATAGGACTTGTGCAAAAGAGTGAGGGATGTCTTGATATGCTAATATAAAATGACCTCCAAGATATTTTGTTAAATGAATAAAGTTAAGCAAAAGAATACAGAATCGGTTTGCCACCATTTGTGTAAAACGGGTAAAAAAAGAAATATGTACATATCTGCTTGTAAGTTTATAAAATGTCTCTAGAAGGATATATAAGAAACAGATGGTGATATTGTCTCTGTGGAGGACAGCTGGGTCACCAGAGGTCAAGGGTGAGAGAGAAACTTCACCATCATCCCTTTTGTACCTTGTTAAAAAAAATTTTTTTTAAATTTTTGGCTGCATCGGGTCTTAGTTGCAGCACGCGGGATCTTGTGTTGCAGCGTGTGGGCTTCTCTCTAGTTGTGGTGCACGGGCTCAGTAGTTGCAGCATGCAGGCTCTCTAGTTGCGGTGCGTAGGCTTTCTAGTTGGGGCACGCGGGCTCCAGAGTGCGTGGGCTCAGAGTTGCTTAGTTGCCCCATGGCATGTGGGATCTTAGTTTCCTGACCAGGGATCGAACCCGCGTCCCCTGCATTGGAAGGCAGATTCTTAACCACTGGACCACCAGGGAAGTCCCCCTTTTGGACCTTTTGAACTTCAAACCCTGTGAGTATTCAGGGGCATCACTGCACAGCTCCAGGAGCACCTTTTACCTGCAGTTCTTCAGGAGTGGCACTCCCCGGAGTGATGCACGTAGGGCGACTTTGTGGGTGCGTTATCTATTACAGTAAAAACCGAAGAAAACAAAAAAGCTCAGCCAGTGGAGTTGGTTATTATTATTTTTTAAAATCGTATTTCTTAGAAAACTTTTTTGTATGTTTGTTTTTAAAATAGAGATGCAGTACGGTGGCCATGGTTATTTTGATAATCCATCCTAAATTGTTCAAAATTAGTTTTCCTCTTTGATTTCCATTAGACGCCCTCCGGCAAAACGGCCCAACTACGTTAAGCTTGGCACCCTGGCACCTTTCTGCTGTCCCTGGGAGCAGTTAACTCGAGACTGGGAATCAAGAGTCCAGGCCCAAGACAAATCACCTGCAGCTTCCTCTCCAGGTGGTGAGGAGAGTAGCCTGAGGAGAGATGTGGTGCCTTGTGCTCCCACGCCTGGAAGGACTCGTCAGCTGTCTGATGACGAGGGCACACCCCTAAACGACTCCAGCGAGCCCAAGGGAGTGATGGACACAGATGATCCAGCCTGGGCGGGCACTGAGGGGGGAGTGGGCCAGGGTGCCACCGGCAGTCTCCTCTGCGTTCTGAGGTGAGTGCACACGACTTCCGGGTACGTTTTTGGATTGTCTGTTTTTTGATACTGACCAGGCTACAGGAAGTAAAAGTTATCATTGTTCCTTTACACAAAGCCCAAGTGAATTTATGGACCTTGTGGAAGGGAAAGCCAGTGAATCATAGAGGGCCCAGGGAAAAGGCTAAATCACATACATTTGATTTGGGGCATGATGCTAACTGACGAAATGATTTAAAATATCGCATCCATAGACCTGAACCAAGGCAGTTTATGACCTGTTTTATTTAGTCTTTGCTCACAAAGCAGTCCCCTCACGATTGTGATCTTAAGTAATGAAGAACCCCTGCAAGTATTCTTTACATCGTTGAATTAGATTTCTTCCCATTGCTTTTGAATGATCTGCATTTGTGGCCGACTAGATTCCCATTCGTTGTGATATTGTCATATCACAGAGGTTACTGTGTAAAATGTGTTCTTCTCTCAGTGCTGCTGCAGGCTATTCGATTCTGCTTATCATTGACCCTTTCTTCTGTGCTCTGATTTTAAAAGAGTGCCACCCCTTTGCTTTATACTTACTTTTCTGTACAGTAATTTCATATCCTTCCTTCTTACTTTTCAGATAAGTGTCCCTTACAGTTTCTTTTTTCATCAAAACATCAGTTCCTTTTTACTCGAATCCTCTCGCTATGAATATAGCCATAGATTCTACTCCACTGTCTTATTTTTCTCTGCCTTCAACTTTAAACCTTTAATCCTTGAGTCTCAGAGTAGTAGACACATAAAAAGAAAAGTATCATTACACAAGTGTGTAAATGTGTATTTTTGATTTTTAAAAAAATCAAAGTTTTGATCCTTTCCCCCCACAGAGTATTAAAAAATCAAATGAACTCTAGCAATGTCCAGTCTTCTAACTGCATATTTTCTCCTTGAACAAAATATCCTCAAAACGTGTGTCTCCCACTTCATGCAGGAGTAGAAAATTACTGAGGCAGCTGTCAGCCTGGTGTGGACCCAGTTCTGGGGACAGTCGGGCAGCCCCACGAGCTCCTGGCACAGGGCAGCAAGAATTGAGCAGAGAGGCCTGCCTGTCCGTCCTGGACCGCTTCCCCAAGGCCCTGGTGTGGGTCAGGCTGTCCCTGCTCCGGAAGGGCAGCCCCGAGCCGCACACCATGATCTGTGTTCCAGCTGAGGAGGACCTCCTCCAGCTCAGCCAGGATCGGCTGTACTGTGGGCCCCAGGAGCCCAAGCACAGTGACCCATTCAAGAGCCAGATCCGGAAACAGAAGGAGAAGAAGAAACTAGAGGAGAGGCAGAAGCGAGGCTGTGCTGCATCTGAGGGCCTGGCAGAGGGGGACCCTGCCGCTGGGCACCAGCCTCTGACCCTGGGCTTGTGGTCAGGCCCTCTCCCGGTTGTGACTTCTCACTGCTCCAGAGTTCTCCTTGGCTTTGTCACCCAGGGAGATTTTTCCATGGCTGTCGGCTGTGGGGAAGCCCTGGGGTTTGTTAGTTTGACGGGCTTGCTGGATATGCTGTCCAGCCAGCCAGGAGTGGAGAGGGGTCTCGTGTTGCTGAGGCCGCCTGCCTCTCTGCAGTATCGATTTGCGAGAATCGCTATTGAGGTGTGAGGTCGGTTTACATCCTGGCACAGATAAGAACTGTGTTTGCCAAGTCCCACAACTGGAGAGTTGTTTTTGCTGTCTTCCGTTTCAATATATCATGTTAAATTCCTTGGAAACGAGAATTTAAAAAATTATGTATTTATGCAAATGGATGAAATGTTTACCTCATTCCAGTAATGTCCTTGATTTCCATCTTTCCCTGTCCTTGCTGTAATACTTTAAAATTTTTTGGCATATATAGCCAAAAGCTTTTGTATTTTGATTTCTTTGTCTGTGTAATTCTTGCTGAAAATAATTAGAAGCTCTGTTGTTTTCTTGTGTCCTATCAAGAACAAAGGGCTGTCAAGGCTATTTGAAAAATCTTGTAGTCATGTGATAAGCGACGACAGTTGTTTAATGATTTGATTGTTACAGAAGAAAAAAAGACTAGAAACATCTGGTCTCTGTGCATGAAGTATGGGCCCCTGTGGGCCACGTTCAGTTCTGTACTGTGATCAGCATGCCCAACGCTTTACACCATAAAGAAGGAAATCGTGGAAAATGTATTGTTGCCTCTTTTCAGGCAGGTTCAGTTTATGGCAAAAGTGTTGAGATGGCACTAGAGTGGTGGTCTGTGGTTTTATGACCACTCGTCCTCTGTGTTGCTGACCAGCACATGATTCCAGGAGTTACTTAATTTTTCTGTGCTTTGTTTCTGCAAAGAATTTTTCAAAGCCATAGAGGAGCATTTCTCAAAATATATTCTATGACATATGTTACCTAAGGAAAAGAGTCCAAGGACAGAGTGGGAAATTCTGGGTTAAATACAGTTAAGCGGGACTTCCTTGGTGGCACAGTGGTTAAGAATCCACCTGCCAATGCAGGGGACATGGGTTTGAGCCCTGGTCTGGGAAGATCCCACATGCCGCAGAATAACAGCCTGTGCGCCACAAACTACTGAGCCTGTGCTCTAGAGCCTGCAAGCCACAACTGCTGAGCCCACATGCCACAAGTGCTGAGGCCTGTGCGCCTAGAGCCCATGCTCCGCAACAAGAGAAGCCACTGTAATGAGAAGCCTGCGCACTGCAATGAAGAGTAGCCCCTGCTCGCCACAACTAGAGAAAGACTGCATTCAGCAAGAAACATCCAATGCAGGCAAAAATAAACAAATAAATAAATACAGTTAAGCACTTCTTTTTAAAGGACTTCTAGAACCTTCCATGTGGTAATGTACATTGTGATTCCCTAAGAAGTGGATAATAGTCTATAGTATCTTTTTTTTTTTATAGTATCTTATAAATCTTTTTGAGCCCCAAATTCTGTTTTCAAGGACCAGTGTTCTTAGGGACATACTTTGGGAAGTGTGGCCGTGCAGTGCAGCGATGACCTCTGCAAGGTGATAGCTAAAATGTCGAGCTGCTTTTAAACGTTCATGCAGTCCCATTGTCCACCTGACATTTTGAGCAGGGTATAAAAGAGAGGTCTCATCCTGCCCCATAGGAAGAGTGGCGTCATCACTGCTTTTTGTCACTTGCAGGGAAGCTAGGTGCTCATCAGCTTTTAGTGGCTGTGCATGTCTCACTCATACTCTTACTCTGTCGTTTTCTGCCATACATTTCTAGCAGAGCTTAGGTGGGATTAGTATTAATTTTTTATTTAAATGTACAGTTAGGTGTTATTGACGTAAATGCATTGTGTTTTTGCAGTAGCGTTTAGCAGTGACTGTCTTTGGGAGTGACACGTTGGGGAGAGATACAGCAGTATTACAGTAGCCAGTGAAACGTCTGTCATTTTCCCTCTCACCCTGCCTCTGAAAGTATTTGTGTCCAACGCAGATGAGACTGAAAAAAATAGTATAATTTTTTTTTGGTTTCTGTAAGCAGAATAAATTAAAATGTCACCTGGTGCTTGGTTGTTAATAGTTGATGGGCCATTCCTCATTTGTTTTCTAGGCTCTAAGCCACTTCTGTGGCTTAGCTCGCTTGATGACAGAAGTCTGAGCGAGCTGTGTCACTGAGTCTCATTCCGTACAGCACCCCGCGTGGGCCCTGCTGCCCTGCCCTCATCACAGGGGACAGGGCACAATTGCTCTGCTTTGTGGTGGCAGGTCAAAGAACTATGCGCTGAGAGGATAGACTAGCATTTCCCAAAATACATTCCTGGGAGCCCTGGTCCCTGGAGATGTTTCCTGGGAAAAAAGTATTTCATGGCTACATAAATTTGGGGAAGGCCATATACTGTACCCTCCTATTGCAGATCCACAATGAATATTTGTATAGTTGAGGCTCTGCAAATACCTATAGGAAGGAAATCTGTCTTTCACAGACCACCACTTTTTTTTTTTTTTTGGCATACCTATTGTCTGGAGAATGCTAGTTTCGTGAAATATACCTTGCAAAACAGTGTGACAGAATTTGCATAAATAGATAAACAGGAAAGTGTCCATTTCTGTTGTGAAAAAGACTGATAGGAATGGTCTTATTCTCTGTAACAATGAAATGAATGGACGTGTTTATGGTGATCCTACTAGGTGTCTGCCGAGCAACCGAATAAGTACAGTGTGGCTCCTGCCCTCTGGTTGAGCAGCAGAGATTTCATTCAGTCAGGAAGTGTCCTGAGCAGCCAAGTTGTGAGCTGAGCACCCGGAGACCAGCTACACGCCTGAATTGTGCATGAAACAGAACTCTGTCTGTGTGATAATGCTCTGCTTTTAAAAAATATTACATAAGTAACGTTTTTATATTAATTATCCACATTCATCATAAAAACCTAGAAAATGCAGATAAGCAACAATAACAAAACTTAAGTCACCTGGATTTTCACCATCCAGGTTGTAGGCACAGTTACCTTTCTGGTGCATATCCTTCTAGGCATTGACATGTATGTCGGCAGTTTTCTTTTAAGGAAAATTGCATCAGCAATATATAATGTATAAAAAACCCATGCAGGACATGCACCGCTTAAGTGCATGTTGCCAGTTCCTTATGGAGCTTGATTATCGTGACCCTAATGTTCATCCTCCTTTTATCGGAAGTTAGTACTCAATGTTGCATTGCTGTCTTGGCTGCCACCTGCCCAGGGTGAGTTCTTTCTTCCTAGCCAGTGGCAGGTGGTGTTGCTGAAATCTTGGCTTCTCTGTGCACTGATGCCGAACAGAAATAGGGAGACAGGTTTTGGAGGGTGAGAGAGATGGCTTTATTTTCTGCCAGGCAGAAGGGAAGACACAGCAGGCTAGAGCCTCAAGAACTGCACCTCCCTCCTCGGGGAATCAGAGCTTTCATACGCGGGGCTTGCAGTCAGGGGTATGTGATAAGGATCAAAGTAGTGAAGGCCTTGTATTCTTTTTCCTTTGCATTATTTCAAAACAGTCATAGCTGGCATCAGGCAGGCCGGTAACTTGGGTCTGGTATTCTGGTAATTGGGTCCATTTGTCTCTGGTTTATCGGCCGGCGACCTTCTCTCTGAAATGGTGACCCTGCAGGGGGTGATTTGTTAGAAGGGGGCGATTTGTTAGAAGGGGGCATAGGGAATGTAAGCACAGGATGTAATAAGGTTAGGGAGTGATAGGCACAGGATGTAACTCACACAGAGTTAGGGGTGATAGGTGCAGAGTGTAATTTACATAGTGTCAGGGAGTGAGGTTAGCTTTGTGAAGTACAAATCTAGTTACAGACAGGATGGATTAGTAACAGTCTGCCTGCCAATACAGGGGACACGGGTTCGAGCCCTGGTCCGGGAAGATCCCACATGCCGCAGAGGGCTGGGCCCGTGCACGCAACTACCGAGCCTGCGCTCTAGAGCCTGTGCTCCGCAACAAGAGAAGCCACCGCAGTGAGAAACCCGCACACTGCAACGAAGAGTAGCCCCCACTCACCACAGCTAGAGAAAGCCCGCGCGCAGCAACAAAGACCTAACTCAGCCACAAATAAATAAATAAATAAATTTATTAAAACACAAAACTAGGAGTGATTAACTCTTTCAGGCCAGGTTATGTTTCTTCTCTAGTCTGTTCGCTGTTCCTTTTTTTCCCCTTGCTCTCAGGAAAAGGAAAATTCATTTCTATTTTTGCTGCAAGAAATTCCCCACTGCTAGTTCATTCCCTCCATATCAATGAAGGAAGGGAAACGGGTGTCATTCTCGTCTGGCTGAGGACAAAACTTCAGTTTTGCTCCATTTGACAAACACCAGCTGTCTGGTCCAGGGGCCTATCTCCTACTTCAGGCCCACCCCCAGGGATGCCGACTTCACGAGTCAGGGGTGTGGCCTGACTCTGGGATTCTTATGAGCTCCAGGTGACTTGCAGCCAGGATTGAGAACCTGTGGTCTAGACTTGAATATGAGGTTCAATGCAATTAGCCAGGGACACAGAAGCTCATCAGCTTATCATGCAGGGCAGGAGCAGATAGATGTAGCCTGTCTTCAGCAGGGCATGCAGCTGTCACTGATGTCCCCGGATGGGGTCCTGCTGCCTTGGAGCCAACGGCCAAGTTCACATAATGGCATTTTCCTTCTTCTTTTTTTAAAATTAATATTCAACCAGCTACTGTTCTGGAAGAACCCACCCATACCACCTGTGTGCTTTCACTTAAGGAAGTGTTTATGAACGTGGACCACTCCTAGGTCCTGGCCCCAGCCTCACTGCACCCCGCTTCGTTCTCTTCACTTTGCCCTGAACACACTGATCTTTAGGCTCCTTGACCAGCCAGGCTCTTGATGCCACCAGACATGTGCTGTGCTTTGCCTTCATGGAATGTTGTCACCCCTCCCCCATACTTTCTGCACCCCTGTCCCTCTCATCCCATCCTGCTGAGCTTGGCCTAATGTTTCTCAGGGAGACTCGCTTCTGCCTACATTATTTTCTATCACACAGTGGATTTATTTCCTGATGACAGCACAATGTGTAATGATTATTTTGTTGTTTACTTGTTTGTTGTCTTTCCATGAGGCTGTGAGCTTCATGAAGGGGAGACCATGTCTTATTTGGTTACCTTGGCACCTCAGATTCTAACACAGTCCCTCACCCATATCTTTTTTTTTTTTAATTCATTCATTCATTTATTTTTGGCTGCGTTGGGTCATTGTTGCGGTGCGCTGTGGCTTCTCTGGTTGTGGAGCACGGGCTGTAGGTGTGCGGGCTCAGTAGTTGTGGCTCGCTGGCTCTAGAGCGCAGGCTCAGTAGTTGTGGCGCACGGGCTTAGTTGCTCCACGGCACATGGGATCTTCCCGGACCAGGGATCAAACCCGTGTCCCCTGCATTGGCAGGCAGAGTCTTAACCACTGCGCCATCAGGGAATTCCTCACCCATATCTTGTATTTAATATATTTTTGTTGAATCGATGTCTTAATCAAAGAGGGTGTTTGTGTTCAAACTACAATACCATCTATCCCCAGTATATGTTGTAATGGACTAAGGAGCCACTAGGTGGTGCCAAGACCTCATGAGAAAACCGCCTGCTGTGGAATAACATCAGAACTGGAATACAATTCAGTCGTGTGTGTGTGTGTGTGTGTGTGTGTGTGTGTGTGTGTGTGTGTGTGTGTGTTGTGGACTTGGGGGAGTTTATGAGGTTACAGATCCAGCAATGTTCCCTCTTCTGGGGCAGACCCCTACTCCCAAGATCCTACTTTGAAAAGGCTCCGTGATTTTTAAAGAGGGGCCTAGAGAAGAAACAACTTGAAAAGCTCTCATCTAAAAAATAAATCCCATACACATTATCCCCAATAAGTTTGCTGAATGCCTCCCATGACGGGGAGCTCATTACTTCACCTGAAGATGCCATCTCCCCCTTGGCAGCATGCTGATGGGCGACCTGGTCCTTTAGCCCCAGCTTCAGCCTGCTCCCCTCCTCCCTGCTTCCGTCGGCTAACATTGAGAACCAGCACTTTACGTTTAGGAAGTCAGTTATTAACCTTTTTGCTTTCTCTTCTCCAGGCTAAACAAGCCTCATTTCTTTTATCTTCCCTTCTCTTGTTTCCAGCATCTCACAGAGGACCTTAAACTATTTTTTGGACAAGACATAATTTGTTCTCAGAACACCCCTGCACTGCTGTATGAGCCTCGGGCAGGGGCTGCTGGCTTTAGGGAGCGCCTCGAACATTCTGGCTCACTCTGGGTCCGCTCTGAAGTCTCCAGCCTTCTCTTCCCTTGCCCTGCAGGATTTAGCCGCTACTGCTTGAGGCGTGTGTGAGCGTGGTTTTCCTCAAAAGCAGAGCCTGGATGGCTTACGGGCAGGTAGTTTGTTTTAGGAAGTGACCTAAGGGAACGGGAATGCGGAGCCGGGGCAAAGGGAACTGGAGAAGGCGTGAGAGCCGATGAAGCGTGCATTATTCAGCTGGTCACCCGTGGAGGCATGCCCTTACAGCTGGACAGTAAGGGCACCTCGCACTGTCCACGTGAGGCCCAGGAGAGAGGAAATCTCTGTATCAGCTCTCATTCCTCCTGGGCAAGGGCTGCCCCAGGGAGTCTTCATTTCCTTGCACCTCCAGGTCTGCTTGTGGGCATCCCAGGGAGGCCTGTGCAAAGCCCCGAGGCAGAAGAGGTGCAGCTAAGGCTGGGCTGCAGCAAGCGCTGAACAAAAGCTGTGCCCGGGGGTAGAGCCCTTGGAATAGGTGACTCTCTCACGGTGCCACTTTTGAGAAGCCAAGGGGTGTGTGTGGGTGTGGGTGGGTGTGGGTGTGGGTGCACGCATGTGCACGCTTGTATGGGGGAGGTGCTTGATGAGCTTTCTGGAATAAGTGCCAGCAGTTGGCGTGTAGACTCTGAAGCTCATCTTGCCAAAGTGGGGACAGCTATGGTCCAGCCGCTGCCACCTCTCCTTCCGGGGGTGGGGTGTCTCTGCGGAGAGCCTTTCTCCTTTGGTGAGCCCCGCCTTGCACGGTTCTGAATATTCCCCATTGTACGCCTGCAACCATCATTAGGAAACAAGTCCCAAGACTCCTGTCTGGTAAGGAAATCCCCCAGTGGAGGTGTTCTGCTGGCTCTAGGGCTGACTCTCCCGTCATTTTTGCCCAGCTAGCTTCCAGCTCCCTTTGGCTCATCCCCACCCACCTCATTGTTTTCCTCCTAACTCAGCGGTTCCTCTCTCAGCCTCCCCCATTCCTGCAGCTCAGTTTATCCGTTTCCTCGGTAATATCGATAGGGACAGAGAAAAGGGCCAAAGTAGGTGATCAAATAATTAATCCCACTGGGGGATTGCAAGTAGACAAAAAAAAAGTATGGGAGACCCCTGTAAATTAATGATCACTCGAGAAAGCAGGCTTGCTTAACAACAAAACCAAGCAGCCTTGCTTAGCAACAAAACATGCAACAGAAGCATGAGACATGCCCCAAAACAACAAAACAATGGTAACCTGAGACCCACATCCTGCCCAGTGAGGTCAGTAAGTTAATGATTCCTAGGACATGCTCCTCTGTGCACACTAAAAACAAAAATACAAGGAAAAGATGAAATTAGACCGAAACCTGAGATGGTTTATCATATTTTAGTATACGTTACTTGCCTTTTTGCTCATTTCTGTTGTGCCACGACAGTCCCAGTTTGACCATGTAGGGACCAAGAAAACTCCCCTGCCCGACATGCGGGAGGAACCGATGATGCAACGGTGACGTCTACTCAAGAATGAGGAAGAAGGTGGTCTTCCCCTCCCCCCAACTTTCCCTTTGATTATAAAACTGTAGCCCACTAAGTTCTCAGGGCACCACTCCTTTGCCCGCCCGCTTGTATCTCTCACAAGCATCCTGTACTAATAAATTCTTTCCTTACCTGTCATCTGCCTCCCCCTGAATTCCTTCAGCCCTAAGACAGAAGAACTGACGCTCTACTAAGTCCCGAGACACGTTCTGCCGGTTTCAATAAAGGGGAGGTTGGAGAACAGTCTTGCATCAGCATTAGAAATGCAGGGTCTCAGGCCGTACCCCAGACCTCCTGAAACGAGTTTGCGTTTGAAGAAAGTCACTAGGGGATTCACGTCCACAGGAAAGTTGCAGGAGCAGCAGATCGATTCAGTGGTTTCTAAACCTGGTTGTCATTAGAAGCACCTGAGGAGTCTGATAAAAACACAAATTTCAGACTTCCCTGGTGGCGCAGTGGTTGAGAGTCCGCCTGCCGATGCAGGGGACACGGGTTCGTGCCCTGGTCCGGGAAGATCCCACATGCCGCGGAGCGGCTGGGCCCGTGAGCCATGGCCGCTGAGCCTGTGCGTCCAGAGCCTGTGCTCCATAACGGGAGAGGCCACAGCAGTGAGAGGCCCGCGTACCACAAACCACCCCCCCCAAAAACGAACAAAAAACCCCACAAATTTCTGAGCATCGGTGGCCCTGAAATCTGCAATTTTTATTAAGCTCCCTTTGTGATTCCAACACAGGCCATTCGTGGGATCATGTCTGAGAATCACCAGAACAGGCAACTTTTGATTTTTTTCCACTTCTAAGATTCTGACATTTTTGCCGCTCACTGACTTTTCACAAATTTGAATGTCGCTCTTTTTGGGTGTTATGAATTAGCAGGACCTAAGGTTTTTGTGTGTATGTGTGTGTGTGTGTGTGTGTGTGTGTGTGTTTTAAACAGGCCTGGTTTCTAATTTCTGAATATTCTGGTCAGGAACTTGTCTTGCGTCCAACATCTAATGGCCCTGGAGTCCCAGTGTCCTGATGTCCCTTTAAATAACTCATGGGTACTTTGCCAAGCCCTGCAAGCTCCCACTGGAGACACTCCAGTGGCGCCTGGGATGGCATTTTGCCTCAGCCCCTCAGGCGTTAAGCGCTGGATGCCGTGCCTGAGATGCCCGGTCCGGACTCCCTGGTGATGCTATTGAGAGATGGAGCCCGAAGCATCTACGGAGAGAAGTCAGGGTGTCTGATTGCATTTGGTCTCGTCAGGCGTCTCAGATGCCCCGAGTTGGTCCTGTCCACCGACCTCACGCCCACGCAAGCCTGAGCAGCCTTTGAGAAGCAGCTACAATCCTTCGCCATGGGCGCCTTGGCGGGGGCATCTGTGGTGGCACCTCATGTGGAGAGGAGCTTGGCTGGCTTGGCACTAAATGTCCCCGGAGCACAGAGCACTGCAGCGTCTGAAGACCTCCGGGCACCCCAGCCGGATGGCAGGAGGCACCAAACCGAAAGAAAGATTTCCTTCGAAGGTCCTCCTGGAACTTGGGCTCTCATGCAAAGCCTAATATCTCACCCCATTAAATTCCTTGATGTGTCATTCATGGTTTTCTGCCTCTCTGTGGCAGGCAGAGCCATCCCTTTGGAACAGAGAGGAGAGAAGGTAGGAATTGTTTTTCCCTAAGGGCAGAGCTTGGCTCCCCCAAAAGCTTGCCATTCGTTTAGCTGAACACACTGGGGACAGGGTACCCTGGACGAGGAAGGAAGTGGTAGCCAAGGGGAAGCTGGCTTTCAGCCTGGGGTCATGTGGGTCTGGGGTCTGGGGTTTGTTTTTCCTGGGCCAGCATCATCACAGACAGCTCTGCCCACCCCACCCTCCCAGAGGCCAGAGTTGAGGGGGGCCATGGGCTGCGTGTCTGCCACGTTTGCAGCCTGAATCAGCGGACACCTCCCCGAGTCTGAGGGGGAGTGGAGAGAGGAAAGAGGGGAGCAGGGGTGGCTAGGGAGCCCCAAACCCCAGCATAACGTCTCCCTCATCATCATCACCCATGCTTCCTCAGCCTGTATCTCCCCATGGTATGAAAAAACTTAACTCTACCAGCGTGGCATGTGGGATGGATTTTCAGTTTCCAGCTACTTCCTTCAGTCATTAGCAGTACCAAAGAGGCACTGACACAGTGCTCACGGTACACTAGGCTTTGTGTGCAATATTCTAGTTACTATTTACAACCACACTCTTATTATGTCTCCATTTTACAGATGAGGAAACTGAGGTTTAGAGAAATTCAGTAATTTGCTGGAAAGATACAGATTCGGGGTCTGGTTGCCAGGCTGTGCTGCCCCCCCTCCTTCACCCATTTGGACCATCAGAGTCGTGTGTGTTCTGTGCCAGGCACCGGAGGGTCAGACACAAGCGTGAATCAGACGTGGGCGCGTCCTGAAGCCATTCAAGGTCAACAACTTGCTCCTTTGGTGCCACGTGAAGAGCGTTCAGACTTTTGGCTCTTGGTCTGGCATAGGAATCAAGTCTTTCTCATCCTGATGTTTTCCTAGGAAAGATGGCCCTGGAGTCCCAATAGATTTATTTCACTTGCTTTTCTCTCTCTTCATTTTGCCCCGATATGCTGCTGTTATTTATGATTCGAGCACCACCCAGACCATTCATCTTGCCATTGATAGGCATGTATGGAAGGCCCGTGATTACATCTCCCAATTGGCCTGCTCACGTTTGAAATATCGGCCAAAAAGCAAAGCAATAAAAAAACAGCCACTCTTCCTCCCAGAGAGGAGTGGGTACACAGTACAGCATGGTCTTTCTGAACCCAGAGGGTGGTCTCCCAGCACGTGCCTCTCCTCCCGCTCTGCCCAGTGTTGGTCTTCGAAGCCTCAGATCATCTGATTCTTGTCATCTTGCCCCCCAGTCAGTGGGCCCAGCTCCCCCCCGCCCCCACATCCCTGCGAGCCTTGCTTCTCCCCCGGCCGCTTGTGTGGGCCTCTTCGGGCCCAGCCCTGCCGTCCCAATGAGGATTAATGTTAATCTCCTGTTCATGAGAGTGAGTTGAGTTATCCTTTCCGTCTGTCACCCCCCAGGCCGGAGCTCGGTGTCCTCCTTACCTTCCATTCGAGGTCTCTGAGGGACAATGGCAATGACCCCCGACCCTGGACACATAACTGGATCTCTGCAAGGCAGGCTGTCCAGGGACAGGTTGGGAGCTGAAAGGCCCTGAGAGACGTCTTGGCCAACCCCCTCACTCATTTTGCCGACGAGGGGACATCGCACTGTCACCCAGTCACAGCTGGGACCAGAGCCCAGGTCTCCTGACAGGGCCAGGTGCTTCTCAGGACCATCTCTTAAACTAAAACTTTTTTCAGAAAGAATCTAACATCCACAGGAGAGTGGAGCAGGTCTATGCTGCACTCAAGTTCCGCAGCTACTCTTTCTTCCTCTCCTGTGATGCCCCCAACTTTTCTTTGGCAGTTCTGCCCTCTGCATCTCTTCTTCCAGGGGCTGCCTGGAAAGCTAGCAAGAATAACAAGACTTGGGTTCAAGTCCTGGCCTCCCCTCTGCCGAAAGGCCCCGGGCAGGTCCCTTAAGCGGTTGGATCCACCATTTCCATTTTATTTCGTTCAAATGGAAATAATATTAACGTCCACCTCACCATCTCGAAGCAAGACTCAAGTGGAGTTATAGAAGCACGAATGCTTGTGTTTATATTTGTCGAGCACTTGCCACGTGCCATTCACAGATCCTTGGCTTCATTTACACGGCTTCTGTAATCCTCACAGCAATTCTGTGAGTTATATAATCCGCATTCTATAGAGAGGCAAACTGAGGCTCCGTGAGGCGAGGCAATGCCCAGGGTCACACAGCTAATTGGGATCAAACCCACATCTGTCCAAGTCCTTAACTGGGTTGTCAACAGTGACCTCCCTTTAATAGGCCCTTAACAAACAGGGGCTTAAGGTATCAAGGGCCAAAACAATGGAGGTCAAAGCATTGCCTGTCCTTTCTCAGAGACTTCATAGGGGGAAGGAGGTGGGGCTGAGGATGACCAGCTCAGGATTCCTATTTCCCTCAAAACTGGGGATGAGGATGATCCTACTGGCAAGGTGGGCGGCGGGGCTCCCACAGTCCGAGACGATGAAGTTCCCGGGTCTGGCCGCGGGGTGGCGCCGTGGACCGACACAGGCGCTCCCCCAGGTCCCCGGGAGAGGAGCCTCAGTTCAGCCTCCGACACGTCCGTGGATGGAGATTCGGGAAAGCGGGCCCTGGAGGGGCCTTCAGTTTTGTTGTCCAGCGCTGCAGCCCGGGAACCCGGTGAGGTTTACGCTCCTTTGGATTCAACAGGGTTTGAGGAGCTCTGGCCACAGACCAGGACCCGGGCTTTGGGAACCCAGGGGGCCTACATGAACAGGTCTGTCCCTGTCCCCTAGGAACTCACAGTCCACCTGGGGAGGCAGACACGGATACCGCTGGTCCCTTCAAAGTGAATACAAAAAAAACAGGACAGTTTTTTATGGCCTTAAAAAAAAATTTAAAACTTGTATTTGCTTTACCACCAGCAAATGAGAACTTCATGCTTCCCCAGACCTCCACCCGCCCTGCCTGCTCACTGGGAGTGACCCATCCCCATAGGAAGTGGGATCTGGGAATCCCAGGGCTCAGATGAACGTTCTAAAGACCAGGAATGGGCCTTCCTCACTAAGCACATCCCCCCATTCACGACCAAACCCATCTCACCTGGGGCAGGTCTCTGCCTCTTCTAACCTGGCAAGCTCTGGTTCTTCCTCAGAGAGCTACCCATCTACCCTTTTGGGGTCACTTTTCCTGAATCCTCCAGAATTAACCACCCCCTCCTGTGTATTGTGTACCCTCCAATGACTGGACATTTGCCACGTATAGTAATCTGTCTGTTTACAGGTCTGCCCTGCTAGACTAAAATGTCCCTGAGGGCAGGCTTTTGGGGCTTGAATCCCTAGCATCCAGCACAGTTCCAGGTAGGTAGAATGTGCTATTTAGGCACTTGTTGAATTTGAGTTACTTGAGTGAGACCGCACACAGGATTTTTTTAACAGTGATTACCTAATTCATTCCTAACAACACCCTGTACACTTGGTATTATCTGCATTATTTTAGAAGTGAGGTGATGCGAGTTGCTGCAACAGGTCAACCCTGAAATCTAAATGCATAACACACCAGAAGTTATATTTCACATCACAGCCATAGCCTTCTTCTACCTCAAAGCTATTTCATCTAGAATACATCTTTCCAAGACTGCTACTCTGGCTGCTGTAATAAAATATCGCAGACTGAGTGGCTTTAACTGTAGATATTTATTTCTCACAGTTCTGGAGGAATGGAAGTCCAGGATCAAGATGCCAGGAGATTTGGTTCTGGGTGAGGACTCTCTTCCTGACTTGCAGACGGCCACCTTTTTGCTTGTGTCCTCACATAGGAGAGAGAGAGAGAGAGAGAGAGAGAGAGAGAGAATGAGATGTGCTGGTCTCTCTTCCTCTTCTTAGAAGGACACTAATCCCATCATGCGGGCCCCACTCTCATGACCTCATCTAAGTCTAATCACCTCCCAAAGGCCCCACCACCAAATACCATCACACTGGGGGTTTGGGCTTCAACATAGGAATTTGGGGGGAACACAAACATTCATTTAGTAACAGCTTCCACTACACAGACACAGGGGCTGCCCTGGACCGGAAGTGTACACACCTATGAACTGTGCTCTGACACAAGTCCTAAATATGAAATCACCTCTATAGACACAGAGAGTCTGCAGAACATTGTGTGTCCCAAAAGAAAAGACTTGTGTAAAAGAATCTGCATGTTGGGAAACGAAAAGGGCTGCATTTCTTAAAGAAGCTATTTTTCCCCATTGTTATTTAGCAAAGTGTTATGCTTACGACAGAAAAAAAAAATGAGGTTTTGGGAGAAAATTTGCAGAGCAGCAGACAAGCAGGTGAAAGCAAGGATGACACAGAGAGACGAGGATGTTCTCTCTGTTTCTGAAGATAACAGAGTTCTGGAGACAAGCCATTCCTGGGCGGTTTACAGAGGGAGCAGCAAAACATCATCTTTGCAAGATTTAGCTTGAGCACCAGAGACAAAGGTTTTATTTCTGATAATTCTCTTGCATATATATAGAAACAGGAGAGGCAGGAAGAGGGGGTGACTATACCTCCCCCTCCTCGCGGCTTTGTGCTGCGCCCGCCTTGTGGGTGTTGATGGCTGACGTAGAGGTTAAAAGCGACTTCTGGGAGGTTACCTGACGACATTTTGACGTTACAGAGAATGGAGGTGATGCGTCTTTGTGGGAATTAAGATATTGGGGCCAATTATAAAAATAAACCTGCCTTAAAGGGAAAAAAAAAGAAAAGCCAAGGTTTTAAACCCTCGGTGTTGATTGATCCCCCCTTCCCTCTCTCAGGAGAGGCCTGAGATTAGTGTCTGGGACACAGAGACATTCCTTCACTCTGGCGTTTCTGGCCCGGATCAGGCGATAATGAGATTCCCTGAGAGCTTTGGATTTCACTCCAACAACTCAATCCAGTTTGATAAACATTCCTGGAGTGAGTGCTGGGGGCCTGGCACGTCTCTGGACACTCAGAACACAATGTTCTCTTGGTTTCTGCCTGCAGGGAGCATGCAGTTTGGTGAGAGAGAGAACGCATGTGCTCTAATAACTGGAAGACAAAGAGGGGTGAGACCCTGTGGAGGGGTGTATGTGTGTGTGTCTGTGCGTGTGTGTAGAGGGTGCATGGGGAGTGATGTGGGGAGTCTTCACACCAGCCCTTGGAACGTGGTACCACTTAGCTCTGACGGGGAGGGGCACAGACTAAGGCACATGGGAGCTCGCTCAGCATTGCCTGAGCAGCTGACCCCTGACGGGAAGTGCACAGAAAGGTTGGGAAGGAGGCTGGAACCATGGCCAAGGCCACCCTGCAGCAGCAACACCTGACTTCCCTTGGCCACCAGAAGCCCCCGCATAAGCACCAGCTGAGGAAGCTGCATCTTGCAGTTGGGCCATGGCTGATGGGAGTGGGAGAGGGTGGAAGGCGACACAACAGTTTGCAGTGGTGGGCATGGCTCAGGGATGGGGGCTTGGCCCTGCGGGGT
This sequence comes from Mesoplodon mirus, assembly GCF_964341445.2. Lineage (NCBI taxonomy): Eukaryota > Metazoa > Chordata > Mammalia > Artiodactyla > Ziphiidae > Mesoplodon > Mesoplodon mirus. The sequence goes on along the minus strand of NC_138992.1, from coordinate 36,877,121 downwards.
CTCCCACAGCACCCAGGCAACAGCGGCCGGGCAGCTGCCTGAGGGAGAAGGAAACCACGGTCATCAGCAGTGGCTGCACTATTGTTCGCTCTCCTGTTCAATATCTCTCTGCCTTGGGCTGGAATCACACCAAGCGCTTTCCATGTGGAGCCTGGAGCTGGGGAGCCCGGACTGACAGCCCAGCTCACCCCTCTGGCGAGTTTCTTGTCTTCTTTCATCTCAGTCTCCTTATCCAGAAAGTAAATCAAATAATGACAAAGACTGGTTGGCACATTCTGTACCTCAGGCGGGTAGTTTCTGAGCTGGGCTGTTCGCCATGAAGCTGTCCTGCCTCGTGCCACCCTGCTGGGGTGTAAGGAGGGTAGAGGGAGGTCATGAGGGCCAGGGAATTAGCACCTGGCACACAGGGACTCCTCAGTGTATGTTACTGTTATGGACTGAAAGTTTTTGTCCCTGCCTGCCACCCTCCCATTTGTATGTTGAAGCCCTAACCCCCAGTGTGATGGTATTTGAAGACGAGGCTTTTGGGAGTTAATTCAGGTTAGATGAGGCCATGAGGGTGGGGCCCTTATGATGGGATTAGTGCCCTTCTAAGGAGAGACACCAGAGTGCTTGCTGGCACTCTTTCCACGCTCACACAAAGAGGAGGTCATGTGAGCACACAGCCAGATGGTGCCACCTACACACCAAGAGAAGAGGCCTCAGAATGAAATGTACCTCACTGACATCCTGATCTTGAACTTCCAAGCCTCTAGAACTATGAGAAATAAGTATCTGTTGTTTAAGCAGCCCAGTCAATGATATTTTGTGAGGGCAGCCCAAGCCAACAAAGACAGTTACCTAACTTAATCTTGAATCCCCAGGTCAATATCATTAGACCCACATTCCAGGTGAAAAGCAGAGGCAGAGGAAGTTTAAATAATGAGATCTGGGCAACACAGCTACAGAAGCTCCAGTTCTAGCTCAGGCTTGGAACCAGAGACCCAAGTACCCCAACTCGGGGAGATGACTTGATGTCACAAAAATAGTGTGCTAATTGGCTTCCAAGAGAGCTTCCAATGACCTTTACCCCCAGGTATTCATACCTTGTGTAGCCCCTCTCCACACTGAATCAGGGCTGGCCTGTGTGGTGAATAGACAGTGGTAGAAGTGATGATGGATGACTTCCAAGGCTATGTCAAAGAGACACTGCAGCTTCTGCTTTGGTCCTAGGATCACCTGCTCTGGAGGAAGCCAGATTCCATGCCAGGAAGAGACTCATGCAGTCCTGTGGAGAGGCCTACATGGGCAGGAGCAGAGACCCCAGGCCAACAGCCCAGCACCAATTTGCCAGTCATGTGTGTGAACTACTTTGGAAGTGGACCCTCCAATCCCAGCCAAGCCTTCAGATAGTTGCAGCCTTGCCTGGAACCCAACTGTAACTTCATGAGAGAGTCTGAGCCAGAATTGTCCAGCCAAGCGGCTCCTGAATTCCCTACGCACAGAAATGATGAGAGAGAATGGATGGCTCTTGGTGTTTAAGTGTCTAAGCTTTAGAGTGATTTGTTATGCAACATTAGCTAACTAATACAGACAGGACTCAAAGGGTAGACTTTCAGACGTTAAGACCCTTCCTGGAACCGAGCTGCCCACTCTTGGAGCAAGGCTGATGCCCTGTGGTCTGGGAGCATTTTAAAATCACCTTGCTGCCACCTGTGCTCCATGTTGTTGCCCCACTGCTAGCCCTCCCCTTCATGGCCTCGGTGTTGCTCTGCGCTCCCCACGCCTGGGTGTTGCCAGTGTTCCTTGGTGGCTGCTCCAGTGCCCAGCACTGCCAGAACAGTCGGCTCTGCTTGCTGTCAGCATTCTGCCCCGCCCCCAGGCCAGCTGGTTTGGGTGAGGAACACGAGGCAGCAGATGACTTTCCTCCTGAGTCCCTCGGGGTCTCCATCATGGGCCACGACTCTTTGGGAATAAAGGACTGAGGTCAACGGGATCTTCTGTCTGGAATCTGGAGGGCAGGGCTGCAAACGTTGACGCATTTTTAAACATCTTACAAGAGAAATGAGTTGGTGCTGCTCCTAAGATGTTCTAAGCAGAAGAACCTACCCAACCAGACAGCCAGGGCCTGGGGGCGGGGGCCATGTGACATTTCTCCCTTTCTCTCTTTTGTTCATTTGTTCATTCATTCCTTCAACCATGACTTGTAAGTCCTAAGCACTGGTGAGCTGGCAGGAACAAAACAGTAATCCCTGTCCTCAGGGGAGCTTACATTCTGGTTGGGGAAGTGGACAATAACCAAAATAAGTAAAATAGATTCTGTTGAATATTTGCTAGCAAGAGGTTCTGTGAGGAAATGCAAGAAGAGAAGGAGAGAGCAAGTCAGGAGGTGGCTGCAGTTTCAGTCGGCAAGTCAGGAAGGCGTCACCGAGCAGGTGACATCGGGTAAAGGCCTGTGGGAGGCGAGGGCTGAGTCCAGTGATTCCAAGGGGAGGAATGTCCTAGGCAGAGGAGCAGTCAGTGCAGGGGCCTTGAGGTGCAAGTGTCAGGAGTTTTCAAGAGACAGCAAGTGGCCTGTATGGCTGGAGCAGTGTGAACAAGCAGGGGAGTCGTGGGGACGGGCCACGGGGGCAGGGAGAGGGCACACACTGCAGCTCCTGGTCATAGGTGTGTACACTTCTTGTCCTGAGCAGCCCGGGGAGGGGGGCGGGCTGGTGTCTCAAGCACCGGAGCCTTCTATTGCAGAGGCCCCCTGCCTGAGTTTGCTTCCCCTCATGTCCCTGGTGGCTCTAAAGCTCCAGTCCCCATCCACTCAGGCAGGGCCTTCAACTCCTCCCTCCCAAGGGGACATCAGGTGTATATATACACCAGGCTCTTAGCCAGGGTCGCAGGTGCACAGGCCCTGTCCCGGACATGCACTCCCTGGGGGCCAGTTGGAGGAGCCTCACCACTGCTCTGTTGCTGCAGCCCAACGTGGGAGCATCATGTGGTGGCCGCTGAGTCCGTGTAACCCTGGGAGCTGGAGAAACACAGGATCCATGCAGGCAAGGGAGAGAGGCCACCTGCCTTTGTCAGTGACAACTTTGGCAACTCTGTGCACAAGCCACGCTACCATGGGACCCAGGTAACCTAGTCTCCCGACCCAGCAGCATTCCCGGGGCTTGGCGCTCACCTATCTGAGCATCATAGCCGGAAGCCAGGACCTGCTCACACTTATCCTTCTTTTGCCCAACGTGAACTCCGTCCTCCTTTTCAATACAAAAAGTCCTGGATTCTGGTGGGGTTGGAGGTGATGGAGTGCTGTCAACACCTGCAGCGTCCGAGGGCCAGCTGGCCAGATGCCCCCGGATCTCTCCCTTGGCCATTGGCGTTACTGCCCTCTGAGATCCTGTCCATTCTCTTTCCTCTTGTCACACTGCATGTCCCCATGACTGGTTTGCACCTCTTGGAAGGTGGCTACTGGGTCCTGTTCTCCTCTGTATGTCCTTCTTGTTTCTTCAGCGCCTACAAGTGTTTTGGGCCCTGGCGGACCTTCAATTTAATGTTTAATCTTGGAGTCACATAATAGGTGCTTGGTCTCTTCTGGATATAGCCAGAGACAAATTTGTCAGATTATCTTCGACACACTGGGTGTTCTCTTTGTGTGCTTGTGGTTTGCACATTATACATGTCATGTGGATGCCGATGAGAACATGGTCTCCACGTCCCTTTCCTAAGCAATTTTCAAGCTGGGCTGTTATCCTCGTGGCTCTGGTCTCCTTGCTGTTGTTTTCTTCTTTATTTCTCAGATCTCATCTGAGATAAATCTTCAAGCCCTCCACCCATCCTTGAGCTGGTCTATGACTCACCAAGTCCCATCCTTGAGAATAAACAGGCTGTCCCAGCTCTCCCGTCTCCACCCTCCATGACCCAGCGCTCTCTCTCCAGCAATGATGGACCTTTACTGCAGCGATGGGTCGGGGTTTGGTCTTGAGTTGGCGACGTTATTAAAAACAGATTTAGTAATGTTCAAAACAGTGAGTCCCCCTGTCCAGTAATGGTTCATCATAGTCATAAAGCTAAACGGGACGATTAGGCGTCAACTGATCTCTGCTTTTAAAAGGCATGACCACACCTACGTCATTCCAGGGAGAAGGAATTATCTTTTACTTGTTATTTTTTAAAGACCTCCAGAGAGAGCTCAGCCTCCTGCAGAAAAGCACTCCGGTGATACAGTGTTCCCTAGGCCACGCTGAGCTGAGTGTGCAAGCGATGTGCACACTCCGGGGTTTCTGTGACCTTTCCTGTCCCCACCACTCGCCCTCCGCCCCCTCCTGCAGGCACAGGGTCTGAGACAAGGCAGCAGTCGAGAGCAGAGAACAGAGAAGGGGGGGAACAGCTGGGCGTGTGAAAAGGCTGCAGGCTTTGGTGCCTGGATTCAATACCACCTACCATTGACTTGCTCTGTGACCTGAGGCGAGGCTGATTAGAATCCCTGAGACTCGGTCCCCTCGTCTGTGACAGGGGGAGTAATAACTGGTACTTTGCAACGCTGTGAGGCTGGAAGTAATATATGTACAATGCCTCTTCCCATAGTAGCTGCTCCACAAATGCCTACTAGTACTGGGGATAGAGAAAAATGATGCCTGGGTGAGGCAGTGGAGACATTTGGACTTTGTGGTCTGCATGGACACACTTCAGTCAGGGGTGAATCCTCCTGCGAGTCTCCACTGCTCACAGCACGGGGCTCCCAGGGAAATCCTGAGGCTGCCTGCTGAGCTGGAAGGGGTGCTGGTCCCATGGGCATCCTGGGTACTTCCAGCTGACTGGCCAGTGCATACTTGCCCCAGGTTGGGGAGGTCATGGGCCCACATCTGTGGGTTCTGTGGGGGGTGATACAGGTTGCCTGACTTGATGAGAAGCAACCTGTCCCTGGGCTGTTGGTTTCCATGGCAGCACAGGGAAGAGCAGCCAAGCAACCAGGCAGTTATGCTTGAAAAAAAAAAAAAAAGCTTGATTTGGGAACCTAGTGACTGTCTTTGCTCTGTGTATGCAAAATACAGAGATTCGATTATGAAACAAATGTTTATTCAGAATCTACCACATACCAGGCACATGGGATATATCAGTGAGCATAACAGAGATCCCTGTTCTTAAGGAGCTCACAGTGTAGCAGGTAGGGGTGGAGAGGCAGACAATGAACAATAAGCGTGAGAAATACATACGTTGTAGAGTGTTTTAGGAGGTGAGCCATGATATGAAGAGAAAGAGGTATGGGGAACTAACAGTGCTGGGTGGAGGTGGGGTGGTTTGCAATATGAAATAAGGTGGTCAGAGTAGGCCTCCTTAAGGAGGTAACACTTGAGCAAAGACTTAGGTTTCAGGAATTAGCCTGGCAGAGAGACAGCAGCATGTGCAAAGGCCCTGAGGCAGGAGTGTGCAGTGGCGGGGGGGGATCAAGGAGTAGGGAGGACGCAAGAGGGGGCCCTCGGGGCAGAGAGGTTGTGGACATCAGACCACATCAGGTCATCTGACTTGGGCTTTTCTACTGAATGGCCAGTTAGAAGTCTATGGTGATGATCCAGTGGGAGATGATGGTGGAGGCAGTGGAGGTAGAGATGAGTCCAGTGAATAAAGAGTTGTAGTTGAACAGGAGAAATGGGACGGCACACAGATGACCGTGACCCAAAGTGGAATAACCCGAGAGTTGCACACACACACAAATCAAAATCAAACCAAATCAAATATAGAAGGGATTCTAAGGAGGGAAGGAGCACATCTGGCGGATAAAGTCATAAAAGTCTTCAAGAATGAAGGATGGATAGATTCCATCTGGGAGCAGGTCCGGGAGGGCAATGAGGGCAGGCGCTGCATCTGGGCAAAGCATGAAGGTGGGAAAGGTAGGGACAGATCAGGCCTTTTTCCATCTATGCTTCCTCTCCTGCCTTCGCTGGCCCCCACCCCAGAGCAAGCACAGAGCATGCAGGGCATCAGAGAGAGTGGAGACAACCGGGCTGACCAGTGGGGAAGCTGGGGTGGTATTTCAGGTGGGAAGTAGGGAGGATCTAAAGCAAGGGCTGCAGCTGGGGGTCTGGGGAGACGGGAAAGGTGGGATGCTGACTGTTGAGTGACTGGCTGTTGGCCAAGCTTGGAGTCGGAGGTGGCCCTGAGGCCCAGCTGGGAGTAGGGAGCACAGGGGTGCCACTCAAAGGAGTAGGTGGTGGAGAAAAGAGGAGACAAGAGAGGCAAAGGCTTTGCCTTTAAACACACTGACAGCAAGATGTCTGTGGGGCAGTGGTCAGGCAGGGGCTGAAATGCCAGTCAAGGAGTTGTGACCACACTTGGCTCTCCGTTGATTTGCACTGATCTGTTTTGTTGGGGGCTCCCAGGATCAGTGGAGAGACTGCAGGATGAGGTTGGGAAAAGAGGCAGTGAAACCAAATGGCTGGACCTACGGCCAAGGTCAGGCTTCTGGCAAATGCTGGATGGCGTCGCTGGTGCCTTTACAACTAGATGTTGGATGCTGCCCCTGCTGGTGGCAAAAGAATACATTTTAAACAGGCCCGTGCTCCAGACTCAACATTCTGGGAGGAAGTGTCAACTGCCAGGGCTTGGGGACAAGGGGTCTTGCTTTTCAGCTTCCAGGGTGTGGGAAGGGTCTGCTTCCCCACAAGGTTCTCACCATGGTCGATTCCCCAGTCACAGCACATGGGGCACATGCTGGGGGCTGAGGGAGACAAAAGTCCCTGTGTCGGTTTGCTAGGGCTGCTGTAACAAAGGACCACTGGGGGCATTAAGTCAGGAATGTATTGTCTCATAGTTCTGGAGTCTAGGAGTCCGAGGTCAAGGTGTGGGCAGAGTTGGCTGCCTCTTGAGGGCCGTGAGGGAGCCTCTGTTGCATGCCTCTCGCCCAGCTCCCGGTAGCCTCAGGCGTTCATTCCTAGACTTGGAGATGGCTGTCTTCTCTCTGTGTCTTCACACTGTCTTCCCTCTGTGCGTCTCTTTGTGTCTAAATTTCCTGTTTTTATAAGGACACCAGTCATACTGGATCAGGGCCCATGCTGATAACCTCATTTTTAACTTGACTACCTCTGTCAAGACCCTATTTCCAAATAAAGTCCCATTTTGAGGTGGCGGGGTTTAGGACGTTGGGGGGACACGATTCAGCCCATGACAGTCCCCTGCAGTAGCATGTTGGTTTGGCTTTTTGTAACTTCAGTTCACTTCTCAAGAACAGGATGGTTTCCTTTTTTTTTTTTTTTTTTTTGTGGTACGCGGGCCTCTCACTGTTGTGGCCTCTCCCGTTGTGGAGCACAGGCTCCGGACGCGCAGGCTCAGCGGCCATGGCTCACGGGCCCAGCCGCTCCACGGCATGTGGGATCTTCCCGGACCGGGGCACGAACCCGCGTTCTCTGCATCGGCAGGCGGACTCTCAACCACTGCGCCACCAGGGAAGCCCCAGGATGGTTTTCATCCTGATGGTTTTAGGAAGATATTTGTGTAATTGTCAATTTTTAAATTACGGAAATTAAATAAATCTGCTTTGCTGTTTCAATCATTCATAAGAATCAGTTAACAAGCTTCGGTTTGCTCTCAGCAATTTCTGTTGATAGGTTGGAGATTCAATGCGCTGCTTGCGGAGTGTCCCTGGCCGTGGGATAAATGTTTTTTCCATTATTAACTTTATTGTTGTGGTGCAAAAATCAGTCAGGACAGTGGGGCTGTTCTCACTGTTTTTGGACGGAGAAAACATTTTCAGCAAGTGGGCTGCATCAAGGGGCCAAATACCAATTTACAGCAGAGACCCGTCACCCCAGGCCCACCCGGGGGTGGCTGCTTCACCAGTCAGACCTTCTCCCCACACGTATTTGATGTCCCCGTGGTTTCCAGAAAAGACTCAAGTCGCACATGTGTTCAGCCTGACGTCTGGGTGCCTCTGCTGCAGCCATCTGGATTAGCTTTTCCCGTCTGGTCACCTGCGCCTTTGCTGTTGACTCCACTGTCTCGGGAGCATTCTTCTGAAGGCGGATGTAGGGCCTCGGTGGTGCCAGATCTCAAGTTCCCTCTTTCTGCTGTCCCTTTACATGTGTCATCTGCTTTTTCTTCCACATCTTCCCTCTGGGCCCAGCAGGCCAGGGAAAAAGAGCTCTGCTTTATAAACAGGAAAATGGGGCATCAGAGGCAGACAAGCACCCAGCAATTGGCATCCCTCTAAACAGGGAGAGAAAAGGGAGATTTGGGAATGGACCGGGCAACCCCCCAAATAAACATACGTGCAACTAAAGGAAGGGAAATGGCAACAGGGGAGGAAAAAACTCCTCACTTTCAGCGTTCTTTGGAGGGGGCTCCGTGCCCAGATGTCCAGCGGGGCCCCTGGCCCGGGTGGAGAGCAGCAGTGCTGAGTAAACAGGAAACGCCAGGAATCTATTTTTATTTGGTGCTGTCTTTACTTTCCCTTGTTTCAGTGGAAAATGAGTCTGCATTCCACAGACTTCTGAGTGCCCAACAAATAGAAGCGGAGACAGTGCCAAGGCTAAGGTTCCTCTGCGCTGATTTGGACCCGGTTCTCCTTTGCGGCGACCTTGGAAGGCTCGGCCTGGCAGGAAGCAGGTGGTTTGCTTTAGAGAAGACCCGAGGGAGGCAGCGGAGAGCGCCTGCACCCGTGACAGATTTCTGTCCGCTCTGCAGCAGCCTGCTTCCCATCAGCTGTTGACAAGGGTCAGCCCCGCTCCTGGCCGGACACCATCTCCGGGGCTGACAGCGGAGGCGGCCACGCCACTGGGAGAGGATGGCCGTGGCCGCAAGGTCTGTGAGGACACCCAAACTGTTCCTGGAGGCCGAGCGAACTTGGCCTAGGGGTGAGGCCAGATACGGGGCTGCGGTGGGCTGGGGGGTGCTGGGCGGAGGGCGGGTGGTGCATTGCGGGGTTTTGCCCTAAGGCCCACCTGCTCAGATCTGCAGGCCCTGGAGACAGAGTCGAGGAATGAGGTATTTAAAGGGCTCTTTCGTGGTTGAGCTCCCTGGTTTTTTCCCCTGTCTGTGACTGGGGGTGACTGATCTCTCTCTCCACGTTGAGACGGCTTCACGTGTGTCTCCAGCTCCCCATGGCATCCCTTTCTTCAGCCCCTCTCTCATTCAGCAGATGCCTCAGACATCCTTAAATCACCACATTTCAGGATTACTACACCTTTAAAAAAACAACAAGGGGAGCTTCCCTGTGGCGCAGCGGTTAAGAATCCGCCTGCCAATGCAGGGGACACGGGTTCGATCCCTGGTCCGGGAAGATCCCACATGCCACGGAACAGCTAAGCCCGTGTGCCACAACTCCTGAGCCTGCGCTCTAGAGCCTGCGAGCTGCAACTACTGAGCCCATGTGCCACAACTACTGAAGCCCGTGTGCCTAGAGCCCGTTCTGCAACAAGAGAAGCCACCGCAGTGAGAAGCCCGCGCACCGCAACGAACAGTCCCCACTCTCCGCAACTAGAGAAAAGCCCGCACGCAGCAACGAAGACCCAACGCAGCCAAAATAGATAAATAAAAACAAAAACAAAGTTATGATGTCATCAAGCCTGGGATCTACCAGGGACTTCAGGTCATTTTCTTGGGCCCACCTTCTTCTGCCTCCTGTCTGAAGACTCCCATTGAACGGGTCTGCATTATAATTTGAATACTCGAAAGAATGTCCTCCTGGTTTTCATGAAGCATTTCTCCAGTGGGCTCATCCTTTCCCTTTCTGTGCCAGCAGCCCCATCTAACGCATGTCTTTTGGAAACTCAATGAGCCCTGGGAAAGTCAGGTTCTGGTGGTGGCCGGGCACAGATATGCTCTGCAGCCAGCTGGAAAGGGCTTGGCTGGTGTTTAAGTGTGCTCACGAGCGAAGGTGAGCCTCAACACACCTGGGCCTTCCCGACACAGGCCTGGGCCTTGGCTCTTTCTTGGTCAGCCCCTCTTGAGTCTCTGCTTCTCTTGCAGGATCTGTTTACTTGCCTTCCTCTGCTAGCAGATTTGGCTCTTAGCTCTTTTACTCCATGATTCCCTCTCCCCTATAACTTTAATTTACTAATAATTGGGGCTTGCTCATGGCCCTTAGCTGTCATTCTACCTTCACACCTTTCTAGGGAGGCTTCCAGCTTCAGCTCCCACTCCTAACTCCTTGGCTCTCTCCACATCACCCAATTCAGGTTCTGGAGGGTGCGGCTCTGGTTGATCCAGCTCATCCTCCTCTGGGCACAGCTTTTATGCCCACAGGCCATCTCAGTGGTCACTGTCTAGCCTACGACCCTGTTGCACTTGGTCATTTCTCAGAGGACCTGATGTGCCACAAATGCAAAACTTGAATTCGATCATTATTTCTTGAATGTTTATTATGCCATCTGATGTCACTCGTGAATGACTAAGAAAGATACAGAGGAAATGTCTTTAAATTCTGATAGGTGAGCTTTTGAAAAGATACTGATGATGTCCTTAGGTCCACCCCACACCCCCAGAAATGAAGTTAGTGCCATCAATTTACTTCCCAAATCAAGTCCAAATTCTTGAGTCTCTATCAGAGCTGGCCACTCAAGGCCTTCTTAGCTGCCTTTCTAGTCCTATCGATCTGTCTTCCTCTTCATGTGACCCACGTTCCAGATGTTTCCCAAGCTTGCCTTGAGCTATTCAGCTTCTCTTTTGCTCACAGGTTTCCTCTAATGTCCAAATTCTACATGTGCTTCAAAGGCCAGCTCAATACCTGTGTTCCTTTCCTGTGGTTGTCCCAACAAATTACCAGTGGGTGGCTTAAAACAACAGAAGTATATTCTCTCACAGTTCTAGAGGCCAGAGCTGAAGTCAAGGTGTCAGCAGGGCTGTGCTCCCTTCAAAGGCTCCAGGGGAGAATCCTTCCTCACCTCTTCTGGTTTCTGGAGGCTCTAAGCGTTCCTTGGCTTGTGGCTTCAGGCTGTACGCTCTGTCTGTCTTCATGTGGCCTTCTCCTTTGGGTGTTTGTGTCTTTTCTGTTTCTTACAAGCATCCTCATTTTTAGATTTAGGGACCACCCAGGTAAGCTGGGATGATATCATCTCAAAATTCTTAATTTAATTACATCTGCAAAGATCCTTTTCCCAAATAAGCTCACATTCATAGGTTCTAGGAGTTAGGAGGTGGACATACGTTTTCGGGGTTGGGGGCCGCATTTGATCCACTACAATCCCCAATTCCTTTGAAGGCTGTCACCTAGCCAAAAGTGACCCTTCTCCCTCTTGGGCTCCCATGCCCTTTATTTAAGACTCTTAAGGCCCTTTGACATTCTACTGTGCAGTTTAGATATTTTGGTACTAGTGGTAAGGGTGTGGGTTGCAGAGGCGTCCTGGGTTCTAATCCCAGCTCTGCCACCTGCCAGCTGAATGGCACTTGTCAAGTTATCTAACTCCTCTTGCCAGGGTCAGGGTGCTGTGAGGCGCCTGGGGTACACAATTTAAGGGGGCCCTTATTCACAGGGCCTGCAGGTGCAGGGTTGGCCCTCTCTCTACCCTGAGGGCGAGATTCCCATGAGCTTCCTTACATTTTGTGCCCTAGGTGCCGCTCTTGTCTTACCCTAGTCCCTGCCCCGCCTCTTGCCCTGGTTTTTAAGTCTGTAAAGTAGAGATAGTGACCTCCCTGAGAGAGAGAGAGAGATTATGAGGACTAAATGAACGGCAGAAGTAAAAGACTTACACAGTAAGGGCTCAACAGATGAAAGCTATCAGTTCTCTGACCAGACAGTAAGTTCCTGAAGACCTAGCCTTCATGTCTAATGTGTTTTTATATTTCTAATAACTTGAAACATATTACATTGAAAATAGTATGTGATCAATTATGTTTGAGTACATTAATGCATATTTGCTGTTTGAGGCATGTGGTAATTGGGTTAGTGTCTATAACCAGGCAGGCAATTCACGCTTCAAGTCCCTAGATCAAACGTTCCTGAACTGATTCATTTCCTTTAGTTTAGTGTTTAGAAGGTTTAGGTGAGGTGCTTTGGACAGAAGGAGTAGAACCCAAGACTCAGAAGATTTTCGAGGCTGGTTTTCAAATGAGAACCATGAAGGAAGAGGCTCCAACAGCAGGCTGCGTGCATGCTGGAAGGATGAGCTTGCGTCTGGATAGCAGCAGCTCAAATGTGCAAAGTGGCTTGTGTCCATGCATGCTGGTCCTTCAGGAATGGATGGGCTCCTTCTCCGTTATGCATTTGCCAGCTCCCTGGGAAGCAGATTCTTTCCTGGAACACGGAGGCTATCTTGCATCTTGCCTGGAACTCTGTGAAACTCCAGCTGCGTGCACCCCAAAACACCACATTTATTTGATATTGGGATTGATATTCCTCTTTTACATTGCGGTTGGGACTCATTAACTCTCAATAAGGACCGACACTGAAGGCGGAGTTTCCTCCCTTTGTAGCCAAAAAAAAAAAAAAGTTTCCTTGGATGGGCCACAGCTCCTGTAACTGATTTGCTCTCCTGGCACAGGACAGCATGTTGTGTGGTACCCTGAGGCTGGTGAGAAAGGGGAGAGACTCAAGAATTCCTGGGTGGGAAGGTTCTTCCCTGCATTTACCACAATTACTAATACACTATATTTAATAGCCCAAGACTGGTCTATATTTGCATGGAAACCACATATATGTGGAATTCTATTTTTTTTACTTCAAGATGGCCATAATAAGAGCCAGACGGTTGATGAGTCTAACAATTAGAAGCAGCTTCTAAATTCCCCACACAGTCATGTTGGGTTCAATTCTGAGATCTTGTTCTAAAAGTTCAAACTGTGTGGTGTTTATCTAGCAACCTCACTAAAGCACTCATATTGGCTGGTGCCAGACATGTGCATTAGGTTTGCAGTTGCCCAGTTCAAGGACTGCTCTATAACCAGCCTTGGAATTTAAATAAAGCAGTCTGGAAGGGTGTTGGAAAGGTTCATTTTAATAACTGGTTATATTTACGTCCATAATATCACTATTAAATTGGCAAGCAGGAGGCAGCCTTCGGTGTGGCCGAGCGTATATAGTCACCACCCCTGGATGAGCTGTGTGCTTTGAAACAAGGAGCATAAAGAAGTTCTTGGCTTCAGGAATTTGGCTTCAATGCTTCTATCCACTTGAGCCATGTCCACCATTGCACCTGCTTCTTCTGGAGCCAGACTTACACATTATCACCATTATTCTTCAATAGCACTGAAATTGCACTAATCTATGAAATCTGTCTCTTCCCTTTCTTTCTCTGCCACAAACCTGAATCTCCAGGAGCTTGTGGGAATGGGTTGCGGCGGGGGGGGGGGGGTTGAAAACTACATTCTGGAATCACTGCTTGAGACATTTTTTTATTATATTTTTTTCAAGTGATTCTGGTGACGAAAGTAGTATAGTTACAGGGCAAGCAAACACTGAAACTGATAACGATCAGATGGTAAGGACCTCTGCTTTAATCTGCTACGTGAGAGGTAACTGCTACTCATTTCTGAGGCAATTATCCACTTAAGAGTGTGGGATTGGAGAGGCCCTTCCGATAGAGTTAGTGGTGCTCATAAAAGAACTGCTACCTTCAACAGAGAAGAATTTGGGCACCAATGATGAACTCATTGCTTTCATTTGTATCTTACGTAAGCAACAAGATCCTAATGTAAATATCAAGACATGGCTAACACTCCCATTGTATCCAGTTTGTTTTTTAAACTCTTGAATGCCCAAGAAGTAAAGAAGAAGCAGCACGGCAAGGGCAGAGGAGTCTAGACCAAGGGTTGGAAAACTATAGCCCACCAACTGGCCACCTCCTTCTGTAAATAAAATTTTACTGACACCAGCCACGCTCATTTGTTTATATACTGTCTATGGCTGCTTTCATGCTACAATGGCAGAGTTGAGTGGTTGCCACAGACACTGTATGGCCAACAAACCCCAAAATATTTACTCTCTGTGTCGTTACAGGAAGAGTTTGCAGACCCCCTGGTCTAGACAGTCAGATGAGTCAAGTGTTGGCTAAAGGTCCCCAACTCACAATGCCAAGAGAAGGACAGGGTTGGCTTTGGTTGTCGTCGTGCAGTGTGTAATTTAAAAAATCTTTACAAGTCAGTACAAGTAAATCTCCTATTCACCTTACCTTGGAGACGCAATATGGAAAGTAAAATTAGGTCTGAATATATTTTATATGTTACCTAAACTCCTGAAGCATTGCTGGATTGTGCAAATGTGCATGTCAATGTCATTTCTTACAACTTTTAAAAGATGCAAATGTTGGCGACCACTAAAGTATTGGCATTATGCAAAATTCTACAACGTGCAAGACCACGTGCTATAGCTATAAATATAGTCCCACTTCCAGTAAAACTCTTCTAATTATTTTCCAAATTTTTGAAACCAGTTTTAAGAGTCACCAGAAATCTGTAGTTTAAGGCACCAGACACATTTCTTAGCTGAGCCTTCCAATGCCAACATGTTGGACCAAGTTCAGTAAAACATGCCATAAATTATATGACTATGTTATTTGAATTAATGGGACACTTTCCACAATGGCAGGAATTGTTACCAGGAGTTCAAAAGCCAGACATGGGCTCTAGATTATTATTCATACATTGGTGATGGATTTGAATCTCACCTTTGTGGCCCGGTTTGGTTGGTCTGGTCAGGAATGCAGGTCATGACAGAGAACAAAGATAAAAGACCCAAAGCAGTTAAGACTATAGTTTCAATAGTTCTGAGTTAAACAACCAAACAAATGCAGGACAATTAGCTGGAATAATATTGGACTGGCCTGTCAGAAGTCATCTGAAGGTTTTGAAATGTCATTAAGGAGGGGGCTTATTATTTGGTGTTGGTGATAATGAAAGCTAGCTCTTTTCTTCTCATTTAAATATTAGGAGATCATAAATAATAACAGATATGATTACGGACTCTACCTGCAAATGTATCTTAGTAGCTATGTCACTATGGCAGTGGAAGAGCCATTCGGGGTATGGTAGCACCTGGGTTTCCTCCCTAGACTTAGGTTGGACCCCTTGGCTGTGTTCTATATCTACAGATTTAAAAAGGCTGAAATCCAGTTCTCTAATCATAACTGTTCTTTTACCTAGAAGAATTTTATTCTAAAGCTTGAAGTAATGCCTTGAGGAAGAAACAGTGTTAGTGAAAATATCACTAAGAATTTAAATATGATTTTTGAGACGTGTTATAAGTTAAAACATAAAAACCCACTTGATAAATTATAAGATCTAAACAAATAAAGGCATAGTAAATGAAGTATATGTATACTATATGAAGTATATAGTATATGAAGTTTGTCTTCAGTTTCAATTCAAGTATAATAGGATCATACAGCTGAAGAAAACATCACCATTCTATTACAGTTTTATTTAAAAAATTGGTACTAATTCTTAAATTTTTCCTTTCTTAAGCTTAAAAAAGTCCACCAGTCCAGGTCTTTTGATTTTGGTATACCCCATCATAGAATGGGGTATAAATTCTAATTTAAAGACACCCTTAATTTTCAAAGGATATTTGTGATAGGGCTAGTTTTCAGAAAAGATGATTCACCACTCAATTTGGGAATAGGAAGGTGAAATGTTTTGGGGAAGGCTCATAAAAGGTGTCTCAGGAAAAATGAGTGCTCTCAAACCTTTGGTTTAGGAGCGAGGTGCTGGGGCTAAAGTGTCCCCTTAAAACAAAGCAACTGACCTTGCAAGCTGTATGGGAAAAGCAACCGATGTGTTCTGCAGCCAAATCGTGAACGCACATTTTTGTGTGACATTCCTGCTTGGGCAGCCAGGCTCTAATTAAGATCTAGCCAGTTCGATGATCACTAGGGAGAGGTCCAGGGTGTGGGGGAACACTTCAAATCACATTCCATGAAAATATTAGACTGTCAAAGCTTAGGAAGGCCCTGATAGTCCATAGACATGGAGGTGGGGTAAAGGACTGAAACAAATGGGAGCACATGTCAGCATAAAATAGCTGCTGACACAAATTGAACATGTGCAATTTTTTAAAAGGTGGTATCGAATAACAGGCCAGCAGCCATCCCTCTCGGCATTTCAGACCTCTTTCTTCTCTCCACTTGGGCTCTTTGTGGAGTCACTTCCATTAGGCAAAGTTCCATAGGATAAGCCGTTTGAATCTGGTTGTATTTTGTCCAATGTTTGTTTCCCTGTGGAGATAATAATCACAAAGAATCTTTTGAGCTCTTTCAGCAGAACAAGTCTTAATAAATTCTCCTCTATCTAGGCCACATTTTATTCCTTTAAAAAATACTAGGTGGTCACCCTCTAAATAGAAGAGATAAAAGTCAAGGAAGAAAGGCCCATGGAACTCCACGCCCCTTGATGTGTGATCATTGCTGTCCACATGACCGAGCTGTCTCCCACCCAGGGTCTACCATGCTGAGCACGGAAATCAGGTTGGATCAGCCAGGAGATTAACATGAAGCATGCACTCATCTCCAAACCTCTTTCCCCAGTGTTCTGTCTCCTTGTCCATGTTTAGTCTAATGCATATAACAACAGAGAAAAGCAGTCTTTCACAGTGGCTTCTAAAGCTGTTACTGATCCTATGTATGGGGCTATGTGAAATGAAAAATAGAGTTAAAAAGAAGTAAACTTTATTCCCTACCAAAGAACCCCTAACCATACAAGGCATCTCTAACACACACCCTTGCCACGAATGCCAATTCTTGCACTGAGTGCTCTTAGCTGATAAGATGGCTCGAATGGGAAAGAGAACACAGAACTCATAGGGCCATATTTTCTCAGTCGTAGGGATGAGGCTTTAATGGTGTTTGCTTCAAAGGCTTGGTCCTAGCAGAATGGTAGAGGAAGCTGTGAGAACATCACTGCTCCTTGTCTAGAAACCTATAGGTCACCCCAGATCCCTAGCAAAACTGGAGATTGTTGGGGGTGGTGAGCAGGGGAGGAGGTGGGGACGCTGCAGCCTGTTTCCTTTGTTCTGGTTATGGCTTGTGTTGTCTACGTGACAGAAGCTAGTTAGTCTCAGCGAGAGTGGAGAGCTGGGACAGCGATGCATCCGCTCTGGATGAATGAGGTAAGGAAGAGGGGAAGAAGCTCACATTCAGGTGGTCGAGAAGAACGTCTCTCTTGGCCCTACAGTGCTCAGGCCACCTCCGTCTGAGCACCTGACTTTCTGGCCTTAGATGTTCCCTGAAAGGCTCTCCAAGCAGCAAGGGTCTGTTCTTGCCACTCCTACTCCTTTCCCTACCCTTTTCCAACTTAAAGAAACCTAAAAAGGAAATTTGCAACATCATCCAAATCAAGAAAACAGGATCAGTTCCTTTCTAACCCCAGGGTTCTGTGCAAAGCCGAGAGTCAAATAAATGATTATTAACATTTACAGTTAAACTATCACCTCTGGTTTCATCATTAAATGTACATGTTTTTGAGGGTAAGAATTATGTTTTATATTAATTTAACACCCCAAATCATACCAGCAATAATTAATTTATAAGGATAAAATTTCCTATTCTAAATTAAGGAATATACAGTTTTACCAGGGACACGTCCAAAATCAATGTAAGACTGTGGCAGATGTTCCTTTCCTCGATTTCTTGTGACCAAAACCACACCAAGGAATGACAGAAAACACCTGTAAGAATAATGGTAACAAACAACACAAGATCACTGAAAGAACACACAGTGTTAAATAACTGAATTCCATATTCTACAGGATGACATACATTCCACCGGTTTTATTCTTTCTGTTTCTCATGGTAAGCTGCCTAGAACTTGTCTTAATTGCTACAGCCAATAATATTTGTCCCCAGAACCAAGACCTGGGCAGCTTCCAATAAGTCTCTGCTTCAGGTTTTTACCATCTGGAGGCTAATTTAGGCTCTAAACCCTTTGGGTAGACACTAGGTCTCATTTTCTATCCATGCATGCCCAGACTCATTACTGGCATGCAACACGAGCAAAAAATAATTTATTCTTTAATTTTCTAAGATATTTTGTTGTCCTTGGCCATAAGAATAGTCATAGTTTCCAGATCCCAGAAGTTTAGCCTCGCCCAAAAATCTTATGAGATTGAATTCTCAAGATAGATGATTTTCTACACTGAAAATAGTCTGGGCTCAAGTTTGCATAACAATGGTCATGCAGGGTACCACATCAAGAAGCAACTAAGCATTCATAGAGTGCCAGCTGGAACCAATGGAAGAATCGATACATTGGCGATATTCTGTCAAAGTTCTGCTCTCTCTTTGCCAGAATGCCAGCAGTGACTGTCCTCCAAATCTCTAGGCAGGGTTAAAGCTGGGCACCCAGACACAGGAGAGGGATGGCACCAATCTGATGTTATTAGGTCCAAAGGTAGGGATCTGCCCCAGTCTTGGTCTTTTGTTCTAGGTGATCCTAGAGGCATCTGTGGTTCCCTGATTGAGATCTAACCTAGGGGTTCCCAAGGGTGGGGTAGGTCTGAGAGAGTATAAAAATGTGGAGTAGCTACAAGGGCCAGTGGATTTACCTTGACTTTGGCTGGAAGAGAAAATCCCCAATGTTTCAGAACCCTCAGAGAGATACTTAAATCACAGAGACACTGAGCCCTGGGTAGGGTGTTAAGTTGAAAAATATGTTTCTTTTAGGAGCTCGGGGAACTGATGTTTCTTATATAATTTTCCAATTTTCTATGCCTCAGGTACAATGCCAAAAACCTCACATAAAAGTAATAGGATTTCACATACCTTACTTCTGAGACATTTACTCACCCAAAAAGATATATAAATATAGTGAGAAAAGCTGCACCAAGGAATTCCTGATAAAATATGATACCTACCACAGAAATAGAAGATAACATTAATTTTAGGGTAAGAATATTTACAATAGCTACATATTGTTTTTCAAATTAATATATTATTTTTTCTAAGTATAGTTACCCTTAAAATGCACATCCTGTAGTTTAAAAATATTTGCATGCCATACTAACATTTTCAGTGATTCCAAAAAAACAGATTTTTAGACTTTATATAATGTAAGTATCATTATTAAAAAATCTGCACCATTAACATAGCTTTTGCCAACAGAAATTTCTTATCCAGTCCAAGATTTGTCCCCCTGGCACGTGCAAGAAAACAAAACTCGAGTGATATTTCCCACCCACAGTTTTAAGCCTGGGGTCAGCAAGCCTGACCTGTGCATCTGGGTGGACTCTGGGCCTTTGACACAGCGCTTGCACTTCCGGCCAGATGCTCCCCATGCTGTCAGTCTTGGCAACACCCTGCGGTTTGTGGGTCTGGCACATGCTCATTCAGGCAGTGGAAGTTGCTGATGTGCTACCCCGGCTCCATTTCTCACTGCCAACCCCTCTCCCATCTCCTTCTGGGTGAAGGGAAATGTGGATGTGTCCTTTACTCTGATGAGATTTTCTTCTCTCCTTGTTAGTCTCAATGATTTCCTCTTGGGCTACGGTCCCAAAGCCTTTGTAGAGTTTTTACTAAATAAGTTATCTTTAAATTATATATTACTTGGAATCAAATTTGTGTGTGTGTGGTGTTAGCCTTGCTACCCTGTGGACAAGTATTTATTGAGAGTCCTAAGTGCCAGCCACTGCTTAGGTGATGCAGATACCACAGGGAACAAGACAGGGGCTTTCTCAGTCTGAAGTCTATCTCCTCACCTAGAGGATAAACTTCCTACAGGAATAAGCCATGTCCCATTCTGATGAATATTTGTTGAATGAATCAACACTTCTGAAGCATTTTTCCATGCTATTACACATTTCCTTGTGATCATTTAATGTTTTCTTGTTATTCTGAGCTGGTGCCCCATAATATTCATTTCTTGAAGGACATTTTAAATTGTTTCAAATGTTTTGCTTTTGTAAAGTGTCAATAAACTTCTCTACAAATTTTTTCCCCAGTATTTTAGGATTCTTTGTTGTTGTCGCTTTAAGAGGAATTTCTGTTAAAACAGAGCAAAAACTAAAAAAAGTGTAGTAAAATACACGTAACATAAAATTTACCATCTTAAACATTTTAAAGTTTACAGCGCAGTTGTGTTAAGTATACAGTCGTCACTTGGTACCCACAGGATTTGGTTGTAGGACCCCTCCGTGGATACCAAAATCTGAGGATGCTCAAGTCCCTTATATAAAATGGCATAATATTTGCATATAACCTACACACATCCTCCACAAATATTTAAATCATCTCTAGATTACTTATAGTACATAATACAGTGTAAATGCTATGTGAATAGCTGCTATCATGCGGCATATTAAATTTTTGCTTTTTGGAACTTTCTGGTATTTTTGGAGGGGAGGGGATATTTTCTATCCACTGTTGGTTATATCCACAGATGCAGAACTGTTGATATAGAGGGCCAATTATATTCATATTGTTGTGCAGCCAATCTTCAGAACTTTTTATCTTGTAAAACTGAAACTCTATACCCATTAGACAACTTCCCCATTTCTGCCTCCCGCCAGCCCCTGGCAATCACCACTCTACTTTCCATTTCTGTAAGTTTGACTACTCTGGATACCTCATATAAGTGGAATCATACAGTATTTGTCCTTTTGTGACTGGCTTGTTTCACTTAGCATAATGTCCTCAAGGTTCATCCATGTTGTAGCATGTATCAAAAATTCTTTCCTTTTGATGGCTGAATAATATTCCATTGTATGTATACACCACATATTCTTTATCCATTCATCTGTCAACTTATGTTGCTTCTGACATTTGGCTACTGTGCATAATGCTGCTATGAACCTAGGTGTACAAATATCTGTTTGAGTCCCTGCTTTCAATTCTTTTGGACATATACCCAGAAGTAGAATTGCTGGATCATACGGTAATTCTATGCTTAATTTTTTGAGGAACTGCCATAGTGGCTACACCATTTTACATTCCCACTAACAGTGCACAAGGGTTCCAATTTCTTCATATACTTGCCAACACTTGTTATTTTATTTATTTATTTGCTAGTAGTCATCCTAATGGGTGTGAAGTGGTTTTGGTTTGCACTTTCCTAATGATTAGTGATGTTGAACATCTTTTCATGTGCTTGTTGGCCAAGCACAAGTACATCTTCTTCGAAGAAATGTCTTAATCAAGTCCTTTGCCCATTTTTTAATTGGGTTATTTGTTTTTTGTTTTTGAGTTGTAGGATCAAAAAGTAGAAACATTTTTAAGGCTCTTGATAAAAACTATGACACTCAGTTCTAGGAGGGCGGTACTATGGTACCCGGCTCCACGAGACTGCCTGCAACACTTCAGCCTTGTCAGCATTGATTACTGAGATAAAAAGAGCAAAACAAAAGCTTTACTAATTTAGCAGGCAAAATACGGTATCTCATTTTCGTTTCACGCTATATTTTTTGATGGGGGCAAAGAGGAGAAGTAAGTCAAGAAGCTTCACCTCCATTCCACACTTCAGTAACATCAGGTGAACTATTATCACTCCCAGAAAGTTCCAGCTTCCCTGATTCATCAGTTACTTGGTGTGCTAAGTATTCAGACCCAGCCCTGTTGGTCCTCCTATAAAACCTTCTTTTCAGGGGAACTACATGTTTTACACATCTTTAGCACAGTCATCTTAATTACT
Organism: Mesoplodon mirus; assembly: GCF_964341445.2. Taxonomy (NCBI): domain Eukaryota; kingdom Metazoa; phylum Chordata; class Mammalia; order Artiodactyla; family Ziphiidae; genus Mesoplodon; species Mesoplodon mirus. The sequence continues at coordinate 36,855,614 of NC_138992.1, read as the reverse complement.
ATGCTGTGTGTCACGCCTATAAATGTTTTTGGCCTTGCTCTTTTCCTTTTTCAATATTTCTGGGGCACACAAGTGTACAATCTTTTGTTACTTTCTTTTGTCAACAAGCATAAAATGCTAAAAAAAATTAGATGTTTCCGGATAAAATCTTTCTCTTTAAAGGTATGTTTCAATTTTGGGAAACAGAAAATGCATTAATTACATTAAAAAATTGCCCCTTGGCAGTCACCCTGTTTGCCATGAAATAAACAAGATGTGTCCATTAGGCAACAGATAATACCTAATTACCTTCCAAATACATAAACTTTGCATTGGGAAATGAAGTCCCAATATGACAAGGTAGTAAGTACATCTAATAAGCCAATGAACTAAGGTATACCAGTACCAAACTTACCAATGATATACCTGAATCTACTGTATTTTTGTTTGGACCAAATTTCAAATTTATACTTTTTGAACACTATTGTGTCTGACATATTTAAAAAATTAATCCTAGAAAGAAAAAAACTACCATAGTAGAAAAATAGAGGCCAGAACAGCAAAGGTAGTAGTTTCTACTCTCATCTGTCTGGCCTTCCCTGGAACACTGGATTCATTTTTGGACCCCTCTCTCTGATGCAGGTGGTGAGGACCAGGGAGGGAAGAGTTCATCGAACTGGGGATGTTTGGTCCAGAGACAGGACACAAGAGGACCTGCGCTTTGATTATCAGAAGGGCTGGCAAGGAGAAGACTCCAGAAAGCAGAACTAAGATGAGCATCTGGAATTCACAGGGAGGCTTATTTCAGTTCCAATACAGGGGACTACTTTCTACTAATTAGAGCTCTCCAAATTATTAGAGTGATTCAAACCAGGACTGAACTGTCTCGGGGGACAGAGAGCACTGGGGAACATTCACACAAAGTAGAATAACCTCTCCTAGAGGACGTTATGGAGGAAGTTCAGACACTGGGTGGTAGCTAGGAGGATGTGGGTTATACATTCCTTATAACTGAAATCTTCCTCGATTTTCTCATTACTCTGCGGGAGACCTCATTTATGCTTGTTATGGGGATAGAATCACCTCAGCGTAGAAAGCCAAAACTCACCTGCAATAATGGCACTGATTGTAAAGAAAGTATGGTTAGTGGGCACCACCGTCGCTGTATTGTAGAGTTCTGTGGCTTGATTCAGGAGCCTAGAGCAGAAGGCACTTACTGAAGCTCTGTCTTTAAGAGACGCTCAAAAATAAGTTAACAATAACATCGAGAAATGCATGTTCTTTAGCTACAACTACAAAGGGAAAGGAAGTGCAGTAAAAGGGCATTTCCAATCAGCAGTCATAGCTTATATGCATCTGATGTATGAGATCAGATGTCAGGTTTTACGGTCTGTTTAAACCAACAACAGTAACAATGAAAAGCAATTAATCATATTTGGAGGCCACAGAAGTTTGAGTTGGAAGCGATTCAAGCTGCTGGACCAGTATCACACTGGGGCTGATTCATTAGGATAGACTTTAGAACCTGTTAAATATCATATCTGGGGAATGGTATAGCTATCCCTTGACATGCCACGTGCCAAGAAAGAAGATGGAGAAGTAAAGGAATGTTTAATGTTTCAAAAACAATGCTCGGCCCTCCAGCTGCAGAGCACATGTGGGAGCTCAGCTTCCCACTTTGGCCGCCAACATGGTTCAGGTTCCCACAACTGCACTGTGCAGCCCTGTCAGGGACTAGACCTTTGCCGAAGCAGTGCATTGCATTGACATCACCTGGGCACTTTAAAAAGCACTAATGTTTAGGTCCTATTCTAGAGCAATTGAAAAAAAATTTGTGAGTAGAGCCCAAGTGTTCCTCTATGTGTGTGTGTACATGCATGCACACACATGCATGTACACAGGCATGTAAGTATATATGTGCATGTATACATATATGTACATACAAACCTCCTCAGGTAATGAATTGTAATGGGAAGCCAGGGCTGAGAACCATGGTTCTACCGTTCTAGTGTGGTCACATAGTTCTAGGGTGAGAAGTGCAGGGACTGAAACAAGGGTGATAGGAATGTAGTTTACCTTCAGTTGTATCTGGCTTTTAAATTCGTGAAGCAGAGTTTAAAGATAATGATGCTAATCACTAAATTCTGAAAGCTATTGTAACTGTACCGATTAATTCAGAAGAGAGATGAAACAGAACAGTTTCATGATTCAAGTGTTAGATACACACTTGGTCTTATAAACAAACAAAAGAAACAGTTTGTTTATGACAAATGAAACAGTGACAGAACATTGGATTTCTCCTGTAACACACTCGTTGTAACAGGGTCCATGTTCAACCCGTAACAATTAGACTTGACTTCTAGCACCTAAGGAAGGAGCTGCTCTCCTCCAAAATTTGGGCTTTGATTTCCTGGCTGGCACTGGGCTGCTGCTCAGTTTTGGGGTAAACAGAAAACTTTCTGGTGGACTCAGGAGAACCTAGCAGCAAAGGCAAAATCATGATGTGAAATGGAGGGGAAGAGATTGGAGCAGATGGAGGTGGGGGGAGAGAAGAGCAGAAATTAAAAATGTTCCATATCACCACTGTGAGGTCCCAAGAGAAATGTAAAACAATCATTCTGCAATCCCGTGGGTGCAAAGAAAATTCTGGCTAAAGATGCAAAGTTTTGGGGAAAGGATTTCCCTCCCGGCCAAACGTCTGGTTTTGTCCATCTCTGGGCAATTAATGAGTATGAGCTAAGAAATGAAGGTGAAGGGTTCATGTATTTCCTATATTTAGAATGAAATCCTGGATGTGGACCTGCCCCTTTGATTTATTGCTAATGACAACCTGTGTGCGATGGATATTAATTACAAGCAGAAGAGCATCAGGAAAGTATCAAAGTGCACTTAGCTGGATTATGGCCACACTTTAGAACTCACAAAACATGAAGGCAATGCTTCGTAAAAACTTATTATTGGATGTGAAGGATAAAGCCAGGGATATTGGCTGAGGATAAGCATAGACCCCTCACCCTTAGAAATCAGTTGCATCTAATTTTAATTATCATCTGAGGCCAATAAAGATTAATGGTCAGAGAAGCACAGGAATATTGAAAGAGCAGTGAGTATGTAAGAGCTAACTTACTTGACTTGGAAAACACAAGATGCTATCATGATGATAAACATGATATAGAAGATGGGATAAGTTAGTTGCATTTTATCCGTCACAGAAAAAGCGATCATGCCTGAGACGGCTTTTACTGAAATAACAGTCAATGAGGCTGAAAAAGAAAGCACAAAACACAAATAAAATACATATCTTTGATAGAATTACAAATAAGTATCTTTACTTTACATGGTAGAGTAGTAAATACCCCTATTATGCTTTAAGAATGAAGACTGCCCTGAGAGGTGTAGGGTAGGTTGTGATGCCAGCCAAGCAGTAGTCCTGTTGCTCAAGCTGTGGCCTTTCCATTTGCTTAAATCAGCTAAAGATCTGCTGTGTGACTGAGTGCTTATCTTTGGAGCAAGATGCTTATTTTCCAGCCCTCACTGTTGAAAGGATGCTGTGGAGGCTATAATTACTAGTAGACGGGAAAGGAAGAAAATAATGAAGGGAGGAGATAAGAAAAGGCAGATTGCCCCTGTGACATTAATGGGAAAATAACTATTAAACTATACTGAGGGGCCTCCCTGGTGGCGCAGTGGTTGGGAGTCCGCCTGCCGATGCAGGGGACACGGGTTCGTGCCCCGGTCTGGGGGGATCCCATATGCCGCGGAGCGGCTGGGCCCGTGAGCCATGGCCGCTGGGCCTGCGCGTCCGGAGCCTGTGCTCCGCAACGGGAGAGGCCACAACAGTGAGAGGCCCGCATACCGCAAAAAGAAAAAAAAAAAAAAAAAAAAAAAAACTATACTGAAAAAATTTAAAGCCAAATAGACGAGAAGACTGGAAAGTGAAAAGCAACTCACTCCGTGAGTTTACTAAGAGCTCTACTAAGTCTACGTATGAGCCCTTTTGTTAGTAAACGCCTAGAAGTTTTCATTAAAAATATTTTTTGACAAGGACGTTAATAGTAAGCAGGACAGAGCTGTGTATTCATTTCTCAGAGTCGACCCTAAATCTAAGATTTACACAAGCAATGTCTGTTTATTTTCTATGCTAAAGAGGAACTTATCACTATGAGAACAAGTTCCTCATATGTTTCAAACAGCAATGAGGAAAAAGTGATTTGATAAGGTTATGTTAGAATGAAAGCAAGGAAGAATTTTCTGGAAACACAGTGTTTCTGTAGGAAGAAGAGAGTTTTCTTTTTGTCTTAGGTCTCTTGAAACTACTGTTGCATATAATTCCATAATTTAGCTGAAACCCACAGAAAGTTAAAAAATAATTTTTACATGAAATCAAATATCTGTAAGTCAAAGGCAGTGTGAAGAAGAAATACTATCTTTGATCTACTTGGTCATAATATATCTGAGCTTTATTCCTTTTAGCTTTTGAAAAGGAGATATATATATATATATATAATGTTTAAAATAGCAGGTGATGGCCAACTAGGAAAAGCCTAGTTTTCCAAAAACTAAAAATATACTTTGACTTGAAGGATACCAGGGCGTACTTCCAAATTAGGCATTTTCTTTCTGTTAAAAGTCATAATTAACAGAGGAGACCAGGTGATAAATTCTAAAAACAAACTCCCAATCTGAACAAAGAGGCCCTTACAGCTGGGCCCTTCTTCACCTTAAATGTTTTTTGACTTGGTCATTTTACATATTTTCTATAGATTATGAAAATAGTCATATTTTAGCTCATCTAGAAATGTAAAATACCTATAGACATGTATGTCACTTGATGGTTTAAGTTTATAAGGTTAGCTCTTGAGGGACCTTGATTTCCTCCTAAGCACTTGGCTTGAAATTAGAGCACAATGTGGTGATGGGCTTGTGGTCTGAACAGCCAGGTTTCCAAAAGAGATCATTCACGGAGAAAGAGTTGAACACACTGTTTCCTTCGCCTCAGAACCTCAGGGTAGCAAAGGCCACCTAATTCAACCACCATCTGATGTTAAATTTACTTAAATACAAAACAAAAACAAAACTAGAATTCTTTATTAAACAGCTAAACCAACTATCAGTTGCTAGAGTTAATCACTATATTTTCAAAGCATGCACAATCACCACCTGATTAATCACTGTTTATTGTATTTCTAAGCTGGTGTTGAGTACTTCTAAATTTTTTGGAGGGCGGGGGTGGTTAATGAGGATGGGTGGGAATACCAAATTGTAATGCGGTATCATTCTAATGCTGTAGATGTAAAAGTAGAAAGTACTTACATATGCACAGAAAAAATGGCTAGAAGAAACTACATCAAGATACTATTAGTGGCTATCTCTAGGCAATGGGATTATGAATAAACATTAAACTCATTTTTTTAAACTATAAAAAGTATACATGCCCACTTACAAAAATTTGGAAAATGCAGAAAAGTCTGGAAAGAAAAATAAAAATCACCTGTAATCTCAACCCTCACCCCCAAATCATTTTTAACATTTGAGACTCTGTAGTTATTTTTCAATCACTAAGCACAAATATATTATAACATGTGAATCATACAGTATATACTACTTAGGAACCAATTTTCCATCACCATTAAGTATTTTCTATGCCAGTAATTTTTCTTCTAAAGTATGATTTTTATTGGCTGGAGAGTAAGCCTTTGTATGAATGGGAATGCCTTTTGGGAATTCCTTACTCTTGGATATTTTGATTGTATCCATTTTTTTGGTATTAAAAATGAAACTGTGATGAATGTCCTTGAATACAAATCTTTGTATATCATTCTGCCAATTTCTGTAGGAAAATCACCTAAAGGGCAATTACTGTGTTGACAGCCACTGTTCTTCTGAAATCTATTGGTAAACTATCTTCTACAGAGGACCAGACACACTCCCATAATATTACGCTGCAGTGCTCAATTATATGAATTTTAATATTTTATATTAAAATATTTTATATTTTCTTGTTGTCTTTCTCTGTTTTCTTAATTCTCAGCAGTAGACATGTATTATTTTCATCATTATAACAGTACGATTTTTGCCCAACATTAATTATGCTGACCCATGTTTAAAAGTCAGCCTTCTCAGTTTATTCCTAGTTCTTCCTCAGAACTGATTCTTGGGTTTATTTATTGATCCATTGCTTTTCTGCTTTCTATTTCATTAATTTTTGCCTTTATCTTTACTAATTGATCCTTTCTGCTTGCCTCAGCTTTATTTCTGTGCTTTTTTCCCCTAACTTCTTGAGTTGAGTACTTACTTGACTTACATTTAAAGCAATGAATTTCCTTCTGAATATAGCATTAGTCATAAACTATAGGTTTAATATTAAGTGTTTTCATAATAATTTAAGAAATATATGCTGTAATGAAATCGTGGTTTCTGCTTTGGCCCAGCTGCAGTTTAAGCATAGTGTTTAACATTCCCAGGTGGTACGGTTTTAGTGGTTCTATTTTTGTTATTATTTTCTGTTTTTATCTCACTGTGATCTGAAAATGTGGTCTGTACTATTTCAACTTCCTGGAATTTATCAAAAATTTCTTTGTGGCCAATTATAAGATCAGCTTTTGTAAATGTTACACAGGCACTTGAAAGAAGGTGTATTCTCTGCTTTCTGGATTTAGAGTTCAACATTAGAGCTGCCAGATCAAAATTAAGCATTCAGTTTCTCTAATTTTACATATTTTTCTGTCTCCTTATTTCCATGAGCTAAGAGAAGTCTCCTACTCCTCTTATATTTATGCTAATGTAGTTTCTGAAATAGCTGCTGCCCAGTCTACTGAGGGCCCCTGTCCCCTGATGCCTCCTCCTTCCAAGCCCCAGTCCTACCCTGATTAGCAACTAAATACCAATAGGGGAGCCTCCAGGATCCTCTGTTGCATTTAGTGCTTCTGCCTTGATTTTAACTTAGATGGTAATATAATGACCTTCTGCTTTCTTTTACTTTCAATCTGAGTTACCTTGTTTAGATGAAATTTATGTATGAAGTCAAAATATTTCACAACCAGCAGAGGCCAGTCAGAAAGGGTGCTGTTTCAATAACCCTTATAGAGCTAAACCAGAGGAAACTGGCTGAATCCAATTTCACAATCTTTTTCAAAATCAATATGGGAATTTTTCTGAAGTACAATTTGGAAATATTTCTTTTTTACTTGGTAAACTTACCCCTTTTACATTTATGATCAAAGCTGATATGTATGGTCTTAATTCTGTTATCTTACTTTCCTATTTAAAATTTCCTTTATTTTCAATATTTTCCTACATAATGTGCATCTTTTCTCTTAGTTTGCTTTTGTTCTCCCTACCTGGTAATTTGGAAGAAAAAAATATAAAGTTTCTTTTCTGTTCTTTTGATCAACCACATACCTGAACATGTTCTAGAGTAAATTTGTTTCTATAAGTAACTATCACAAATGCAAATCTTCCAATTCAAAGGAGAGTTGATGAAATGAAGAAATGAAACCTCCAGCACCTCATGAACATGGGAACTGCAGCTGCCTCAAAGGTATAACTACAATGTACAAAGTTAGAGTAAACAACATGTGATGGATGGGTCATCTTAGGCAAAGAAAGAATAATAAATAAATTTTTGAAAAGGGAATTTCCCAAATGATTAGTGAGATCTCCTAGTGTTGAGATATATATATCTATATATCTATATATCTATATCTACATCTATATATCTATTTATGTATATGTATATGTGTGAGAGAGAGATACAGAGGAGTGGGGAGGGAGAATAGATTTAAAAATATAGAGAGGGCTTATGTAAGCAACAGTTTTCAAATCTTATAAGGTGCCTCTGGAAAAAAAGGAAATGGGTAGTTAAATAATGAATGAAAGAAATGTTGTATTCAAGAAAAATCATACTGCTCACATTTGTTTCATATTAGCCATGTTTTAAAGTTTTTTATTTTTCTAAATGTAAACAGGATAGGCCTAGATAACTTCTGATACAAAAGTTTCATTTGGGTTTATTCATTTGTTTCTCTTTTAATATTCTTCAATTATTTACTAAGAAAAAAATCCCCAAATTGTCAGAGAGCAAATAAAATGATCAAGAAGTAAAAATCCTTAAATATATTAAAAATTAAACATATATCAATTGCAGCAATGGACATGCAAAGTATAATTTGCATAACTGAGACTCAGTTTCTATAGATCAGAATTGAAAAGTAGAAACAATGAGAAAAAATAGAATGCTCAAATATTTTCCTTTAAACTCTTTTATGATTTAGCATGGCTAGATTAGATAATTAGAAAACAAAAAATATCCTTACCTAGAAGTGCCACCAGGGTTAGCAGAATCACAATGTGTTTTATTCCTTTTCTTTTATGGAAATATAGGAGAATGCAGAAAATTAGTATTTCTAAAATCTAGAAATGAAAAAGAGTAAAGTGTAAATTATTCTATACGAAGTCTTCAGAATGTCACACTTCTCTTTTTGATTTTTGCAACAACTATCATATGAGGGTTGAGGATGACTGGAGCTCCTAAAGACAATTATAAATATATGAGAGCAGCATAAGGAGCCTTAGTGATCCAGACCCAGAGTTTTAACGTCACCTACATGGCACTGATGCCCAAATCTAGATCTCCAGTCCTGACCTCCCAACTCCAGTCTCATTTATCCAGTTGTCTACCAGACATTTTCACATGCGTTTTTTTTTTTTTTTTTTTTTGGCTGTGTTGGGTCTTTGCTGCACATGGGCTTTCTCTAGTTGTGGTGCACGGGCTTCTCACTGTGGTGGCTTCTCTTGTTGCGGAGCATGGGCTCTAGGCACGCAGGCTTCAGTAGTTGTGGCATGCGGGCTCAGTAGTGTGGCTCAAGGGCTCTAGAGCACAGGCTTAGTAGTTGTGGTGCACAGGCTTAGTTGCTCCACAGCATGTGGGATCTTCCCGGACCAGGGCTCAAACCTGTGTCCCTTGCATTGGCAGGCAGATTTTTAACCACTGGGTCACAGAGAAGTCTGACACATGCATAACAGCCATAACACATGAATATGGGCAACACTTAACTCTTTTTTTTTTTTTTTGGCCGCGTCGTGTGGCATGCAGGATATTAGTTCCCCGACCAGGGATCGAACCTGTGTCCCCTGCAGTGGAAGCGCAGAGTCTTAAACACTGGACTGCCAGGGAAGTCCCAACACTTAACTCTTTATTTATTTATTTATTTGGCTGCGTTGGGTCTTCATTGCTGCACACGGGCTTTCTCTAGTTTTGGCGAGCGGGGGCTACTCTTCCTTGCCGTGCACAGGCTTCTCGTTGTGGTGGCTTCTCTTGTTGTGGAGCACAGGCTCTAGATGCACAGGCTCCAGTAGTTGTGGCACACAGGCTTAGCTGCTCCGTGGCATGTGGGATCTTCCTGGACCAGGGATTGAACCCGTGTCCCCTGCACTGGCAGGCAGATTCTGTACCACTGCACCACCAGGGAAGTCCCCACACTTAACTCTTTTTTTTTTTTTTTTTTTTTTTTTTGCGTTATGCGGGCCTCTCCCGTTGCGGAGCACAGGCTCCGGACGCGCAGGCTCAGCGGCCACGGCTCACGGGCCCAGCCGCTCCGCGGCACGTGGGATCTTCCCAGACCGGGGCACGAACCCATGTCCCCTGCATCGGCAGGCGGACTCTCAACCACTGCGCCACCAGGGAAGCCCTCCCAACACTTAACTCTTGGTGGCCTACCTTCCCTACCTGTTCCTCCTGGGCCTCCACCCCATCAGGAGATGGCATCACCTCGTGCCCTGCTGCACAAGCTGAAAACTCCTCCTTTTCCCTCATTCCTCGCCGCCCTCTCTGACTAGTGCAACAGCTTCTACTTCATCTCTGATTTGACTTTTGCCTCTTTACAATCCAGACATTCAGCAGCAAGAGAAGTCATTTAAAAATACAATTTGGGGCTTCCCTGGTGGCGCAGTGGTTGAGAGTCCGCCTGCCGATGCAGGGGACACGGGTTCGTGCCCGGGTCCGGGAAGATCCCACATGTCGCAGAGCGGCTGGGCCCGTGAGCCGTGGCCGCTGAGCCTGCGCGTCCGGAGCCTGTGCTCCGCAACGGGAGAGGCCACAACAGTGAGAGGCCCGCGTACCGCAAAAAAAAAAAAAAAATACGATTTGGATAATGAAATATTTCACTCATAGAGAGTATATATGAATATACATATCAGGTATTTACAGTAATGTGACAAGTACCATTGTGCCCTCTACTCAACCTGAGAAACAGCACCCATCACTCCTGTGAAGTCTCTCGTTCCCAATTGCACTCCCCTCCTCCTGCAACCTCCCCAGGAACCGCTACATTGAGCTTTGTGTTTACCATTCATTTTCTTTATACTTTATCACATTTCTACGTATCCCCAAATGACGCCGTTTATTTTTGCACACTTGTTCTTTATACAAGTGGAATTATACTTGCTTTCACTCGCTTGCTTTTTTTTCACTGTGCATTATGTTTATGAGATTCATCCAGGATGATACATGTAGTAAAAATAGAAATTAGATCTAGTCATTCCTTTGCTTAAACGTCCCAGCACGTTAAGAATAAGCTCCGCTCTCCCTCCTGGATTACAAAGTCCCAGTTAACTTCTGGGACCTCATCATCTTGTACGACTGGCTCCTGGACGGTCCAACCTGCACCAGCCACAAATGGCCTAGCCCTCCCCGCCAACCCCTGCCACCCCGTTGAGTCCTTTGAGGTCCTCAGATTGCTCAGCTTTGGGACCTTTGCACTAAGAGTTTGCCCTGCCTGGAATGCTCTTTCCCTGGGCTATTGTTTGCACAATGACTCCTAGTCACTCAGCTCCCCAGACAGATCTTCCCAGGTCGTTCTGATCTCACAGAGCCACCCAGTCATCCCATCACAACCCCAACTTCAGGTGGCTACTGTGGAGTATTTTATCATGACCTGTTCGTGTGGTTATGTGTTTCTTGTCTGTTTCCCACTAGCACATCTGCTCTATGAGAACAGGGACCTTTTCTGCCTCCAGTGCCTGGAATACTGTTGGTCACTCAATAAGTATTTTTCTAATTAATGAGTAAATTACACCTCAAATTTATTATGAACAACTTGCCAAAAAACAAGCCTAATGTCTAATAAACTGAGTGTTCAATAAGTATTAATTGACTGAATGTCTAAAAATTTCCTACCTTTAAGAAAACTAGTATAATTTTGAGTTCTCAATTTTATTTTTGTTTTAGCTTTTTTTTCTTTTTTGTAGTCCTTAAGATAACCTGAAGCATAGCTTTTTTTTTTCTCCCCCCAAAGAGACAGTATCTCTGGACTGAAATCATAAATATGAATGTTTACATTGGACAAGTGAAAATACCAGCATTACTTTTTTTTCTTAAAAATGACTAGAGTTAGGGACTTCACTACTTTCAGGGTTGCATTTTACTTATGGAGCCGTAAATAAACATGTCTCTCCTGTTCTAACGCAAGGTTTTGCTCGTTGGTTTGTTTCTCCCTTTAATCCTCTGTGGGCATGGAAAGCAGCAGGACCACATCTTCCTCATTTAAAAACCGTTTCATCTAATATGGAAGAGTAACTCATCCCTTAGTCTTTTCTTTTCCTGGCAAATTAAACCAATCATTTTAACTCTTCCTTATAGCACTTATTTGCCAGACCTTTAATTTAATCAAGTCGTGCTACAAAAGCTATTCAACTCCTATCTCTTTGCTTTCCTGAAAGCTGCCATTGAAACCGAAACATCCCTCTCGGCTTGGTCTCCCCTCCACCACAGTTGTCCATTTCTCATGTGATACAATTACAGACAGCTCCCAGCAGCTTTCGGGACCACTGTGTTTGTGGCTGGAGGGAAGAAAGCTCTTCCTGCACTAAGGCACAGAGCATGTTAGCTAAATCTGTTAGCATGCCAATTATTAACATTTTTGGGGGGGATGATGGTAGTTATCAGTTTTGAAAATCATGTATGACTTTTTTTTTTACAAACTCTATCTCTGTGGCTTCAGATCTATAAAACATGAGTTCCTATTATTCACAGAATGACTGCAGTTGCCCTGGGTTCTGTCCTGTGGCAAGAGATCACGGAGCTCCCGGGAATAAAATATTCAAGCAGCATGAGTTAATGTTAATTTTTTCTCTTCTAGTAACATTTTCTCTCCTCTCTGAAAAAATCAATATCAAAGAAGCTGTGACTTCTGCAGGTTGTTGCGACCCAGGAAGAGGCTGCTTTGCTGACTGCTATCTCAGAGGCCAGAAATAATAACAGCACCTAGTGCATGCCTGCCACATGCTTTACTTGTACTAATTCATTGAATCCTCACAACAGCCTCAGGAGGTGGGCACTATTACTGTCCTCATTTTACAGATGGGGAAACCAAGGCTCAGAAGGGTTAAGTGGTACAGCTCTGGAAGGCAAAATTATGCCCCCCCTCCCACCCCAAGATGTCCACGTCCTAATCTCTGGAACTTGTGTGTATGATACTTTACACAGCAAAGGGGCTTTGCAGATGTGATTAAGGCTATGGACCTTGAGATGCGGAGATTATCCTGGATTATCCGAGTGGGCCCAGTGTAGTCACAAGGGTCCTTAAAAGCAGAGAACCTTCCCAGCTGTGGTCAGAGAGAGATGTAACATGAGAAAGACCCAAGTCAAAGAATGCTGGCTGCCTCTAGAAGCTGGAAAAGGCAAGGAAACAGATTCTCCCCAAGGGGCGCTCGCAAGGAATACAGCTCTGCCAATACCTTGATTTTAGTCCATGAGACCTGTGTTGGACTTCTGACCTTCAAAACTGTAAGAAAATTAATTTGTGTTGTTTTAAGCCACTAAGTTTGTGACAATTTGTTATGGAAACGATAGGAAACTAATTCAGGTTTGGGTACCTGAAGTCTTTCCAGAGGAACAAAATTTTCAGGAAGAGTTTTCTGAATTATTCTGGATTTTCTGGATTCATTCTCCAATTTCATTTAAAGGCACGCATCACCCTGTTTTCAGTGGTAAAAAGAGCGCTAGCAGCCCATGGGATCATGTGACAGAAGAGATACACAAAATTTCATCACTGGAAACCCTAGTCTTACTACCAGAATCTGAGCCTGTGTTCACCTCCTTTTCTCTCACCGAGTTCTTTCTGAAAGTATAGCTTTTGATATAGCTGCCTGGTCCAAAAGAAATGAGCTCTGCAAAGGTTCTCTCTAAGGCCAAGCCTGGACAAAGGTCTGATACTCGGAGGTCAGCTTGTATTAATTCTGCTTGGAGAGCTGTGTGGGGAAATGAACTGGAGTGTGCACCCCAGAAGTGGATGACCCGGTTTTGAATTCTGGCTCTGCCACTGAGTATTTAAGTGACCTTGGACAAGTTACTGAACCTCCCTAGCTCAGTTTCTCCATCTGCCAATGCCTAGGGCTGTTGTGCAGATGAAGGACAGAACATGGTTGGAGTGGGCATAGGGCTCAGACTGCTCGGTGAGGCTGGCTACTGCGGCCGCAAAGTGTATCCTAGCGCAGACCTGCGAGTGCTACTTACATGCAGACAACAAAGCAGATGAACCTCATGCAACAGACACGGAGGCTTTGTACACACATAGTTTTCTCCCTTCAGGTTTTAACACCTGCTGGTGGGTGGTTGAAGCAGCTTTTGCCAGAAAGGCCAACTTAATAGTCAGCTTCGGGGTAGAGAATTACACCAATCGACAGGCTGGGTCCCTGGTTCGGCTGATTTAATTTTTGGTCCAGTGGAGAGGAAATGAGCACCACGCAGATGATTTTGTAAAGGATTCTGTGTTCACAAGAGAGGTTTCCATCTGAATAGTCTATGGGGAAATCTGGGTGGGCAAAACAGCCACAGTCAAGCCTGCCAAAGAACCCGAACTAACTGAGGCTCAGAGCCATGTTTCCTCATGTGGGTTCTGCAGAGGCATTAATAGTTGCTACTCAACAAAAGGCCCTTCAAGAAAAGGGCCTCGTGGTCATATAAGCCTGGGCAGGGCAGGAGTAACAAGGTTAAGCCTGTCTCTTTCCTAAAGGACTTCCAGTTTTTAACTTGCTGATGGAGATGATGAATTTCTCAGGGGGCCATGTATGTTTTATAGCATCTCTCCAAGCTAGTTTGACCTTGCAAACTTGATTGCTCTTTGTTTTTTGGCAAACAGCAGGTGGGAAAGTCTGTTTTAGTGGGTGAGCAAAGGACACTTCATTCCTCTCTGGCCAGTAGACACCAGGCTCCTCAAATCCTCTTCCTGCCCAAAAGAGTCCCAGCTCAGAGGATAGGCTCCCGGGCCTTGTTTCTGAGGCTTTGACTTCATGTAAGCCTTAAGGGGAAAATGGATATTGACCTGGGACAGGTCAACACATGATACAAGGAGATGCTATTAACTAGTCGGTAATATGACTTCACAATCCCCTTTTGAGACATGTAAAATTTATTCAGACTTAAAATATTTTTATTCATTTTATTAGTTATTTGATCAGTCCCGAAAGGCAGTTCAGGTGTTGCATTTATACTTGGTGTAATACAAAAACTGTTAGATGAATGTACTTCAAAGAATCGTCTTAATTACTGTAATTATGATCTTTGCAATTATGGTTTGCAGAAAAAGCACAGAATCTGCGACGTTGAAGGATTAAATATTAATTACGTAGATGTTTAACAGATTTAAACCAAACCTCAGCTCAAGATCTTAGTATGTAATTGATAACTTCTAGAGTCTTTAGAGATGCAACATATAATGGATTAAATTCCAAACTGAGATAAACTGAGATAATATAGATCTATTCCCCTAAGAGTCTAATGCCAATAGTGCTATCCAAATGTGACTTTATTAAGGGTTTATTTTATGCTATCTTATAAATATCTGGAATTATTTACATTTTTGGCAACATTTACTTGCAAATATACTTTCATTATTTTACAGGAATATGGGTCTCTCCCAGGACTATAAAATTCCTGCTTCAGGAATTCTCCTCTGTATTCTAGGTGGCTAATAAGTTGAATGAATTGTGAATAAATGAATGAATTAAGAGCTAACTTTGGAAAGTGGAAAAATGCAATTATTTTCAGAGTACTTTTTTTGTGGAACTATAAGGTTTAAAAAGGTAGTTTTGTTCTTTTAAAATGTTTTCTATGGTGTTAAAATGATATAGAATACATCATCATCAAACAGTGCTGTTTATTCCAGGAAATAAGTCTTGATGCATCTTTAATCTCCAAAGGATTCAGCTCAGGCTTTTAATTTTCTGGTCACAGACTCTGTGACCCTTTTCTTACTGGATGAAAAATTCGTTTTGCTTATAGGCAAAGAATAATAATGTGTTGGTAGGACATCAAGTCTAGACTATCATGAAATGCTCAATGAGCCCTTCTAGTGCTTAGATTTGATTGATGAAAGCCTTAATAGTTAAAGGACTGGGTATGGTGGACAAGTAGAAAGATAAAATAGGGGAGGGGGAGACACAAAGTATGACGGACCTGAGGAAACCTACTCTGAATTGGGAAGACCAATCCTAAAGTTTGATGGACGGCAGGGGTAAGGGGAACCTTCCAATTTAAGAGAGGAGGGAGTTTAGGGGAAAAGATATTGAGTTCAGTTTCTGAGATGTTACTTTTGCGGAATCTATGGAACACCCAAGCAGGAACGAGTAATAAGTAGACAGATGAGAACATAGCTTTGCAGCTTAGAAGAGATCTGGGAAGGAGATGCAGGTCTGGATTTGGAAGTCTTTCTAGAGAATGATGGTGGTGGAGTGGGCAATGAGATCACCCTAGAAAACCCTGGACGAGTTTGTAGCACAAATAGATAAAGAGTGGATGGCAGAAGAGAAGGAGTTACCTACCAAGAGCCTGGGATGGACTGATCAGAGAGGAGGAAGAGGAAACAGGGAAAACAAACCAAGGAAGCCCGGGAAGAGAAAGATGCAAGGAGAAGAGAGTGGACCATCAGGAAGTGCTGCACAAGGCTCAAGAAGAATCAGGACCAAAAAAAGCAATTCCACTTGGTAATTCGTGGGGAGGGGTCTACTAGCTTAGGACGAGAGAGTAGTGACTAGGAGCTGAGAAAGTGGAGGGGGATAAATCTTTGGTGGTGTTTAGAAGGGAAATAGGATAGTTTATTAAAGGGAGTGTAGAGTATGAGGAATGTTTCTACACAGTGTCTCTGTTGAGTAAAAGAAAGAAGTACAGTGAGAAACTATAAAAAGAAAAGCCCTATAAACACTTGTGTCCCAGTGGTCAGAATTGTATATCAGAGATGGTAAAATAATAGGATTTTTGTCATACGACTAGGAAGGGCCACACCATAGTGTGATACCATGCAGTTCCTGCTGTAATATCCTGAGTTATATCACACTGAGAGCAAAGTTCGCCATGTCTCTGCAAATGCCAATGTCACACGTTTAAATAATAGGTACACAGCAGGATCATACTATTTTACCCGTTTTAATGGCAGAGCACTGGACCAGATAGTTTTTTGAGGTCACTCCTAACCCTAAAAATGTTTGACCCTGTGTGCTTTGATTATTTTTATTGAATTCACAACTCTTGATATTTTACCAATTCGGCTCTTGGTTAAATGCTCATTTAGACAATCCCAGTTTTCTTCTTACTGCCTGCCCTTCCTAGAATATTCTTATTCTCCAATCTAAACTGACTTCCATAACAAGTTACATAGCAACCATTTCAATCACATTCTCTGTACCAGGGGTCCCCAGCCCGCGGGCCTCAGACCTCTACCGGTCTGCACAGCAGGAGGTGAGCGGCGCAAGAGGGAGCGGAGGTTCATCTGCCGCTCCCCATCGCTCCCCATCATCGCGTTACTGCCTGAACCCCACCCCCACCCCCCGCTCCGTGGAAAAATTGTCTTCCACGAAACGGGCCCCTGGTGCCAAAAAGTTTGGGGACCACTGCTCTATACCCACCGGATACAGCCATTGCATCAAATAAAATATCCCAATTAGTGGCTTCCAATTTCTACATCAGCTCATTCCGTTCTTTCTTTTACACATCTCTCAGTATTGTCCTACCCGCTGTCTGCTTCTCCTAAGACAGACTACTGCATGGGTCTCAAAGAAAGCTTTTTTTTTTTTTTTTTTTTTTTTGCGGTACAGGGGCCTCTCACTATTGTGGCCTCTCCCGTTGCAGAGCACAGGCTCCGGAAGCGCAGGCTCAGCGGCCATGGCTCACGGGCCCAGCCGCTCTGCGGCATGTGGGATCTTCCCAGACCAGGGCACGAACCGGTGTCCCCTGCATTGGCAGGCGGACTCTCAACCACTGCACCACCAGGGAAGCCCAGAAAGCTTTTTTGAAGGGAATACCTATCTTGGATAAAATTCAGGGAAGTAAAATGTGTCTTCAGGTACTTTCCTTTGACCTGGGAAGAGAGTTTTTTTGTTTGTTTATTTTTACTCTGAATTGTCCTAAAATATGTTGCTCTGGAATTTGCCGGATTAAACTCCATTAAATTGTGGAAATTGTTCCAGTGATAGGTCACCCCCAAGGACAGAATACCTGGGAAATGGGGGTGCTTTTATTGCTGATTTAGTGTTTGAAATACTTTAGTACTGGTCAAATATATTTACATTTTAATGAGATATTAATGCTGAGAAGAAAAGATTATATTAGTTTTCCAGCATCTGCGTGTACCAGTGGTCTAGATAATACTGCCTTTGTAACAGTAAAATTTTTAGAATTCTTACCCCGTAGGTCATGAACTGCCAGCCAACAACGTAATACTGTACTGTTCTTGCAGAGATATCCTGAGTTATATTTGGAGCAAAGTTCACCAATAAATATGTTCCTGCAAATGCCAGTGTCATACCTTTAAATAAAATTGAAAAGACAAACAAGTTGAAAGGGACATTTAAGCCTTTTTGTTTATGTAAACATTTCCTATAGACTAAGCATTACTTGTAAAGGTCCATGTCTATTAAAATACGATTCATCAAACCATCCCCAGATAGCATCATGCATTCACCTGACGACATTACCTTTAAAGGGGGATAAGGGCTAGGGAATGGATGTGGTAGGACATAAATTCTGATTTTTCTCTGTTGTTCCAGATGAATCCTGGCTTCTTCAGAGAAGCTTTCCTCAAAGATGGGGAAGATCAGAACGCGTGCATATGGAGACATGAAAACACATCCAACCTGGCTGTTTGTTTCCACGTGGACCAGTAAGTGCACGATGAAGCTAGATCCATCTAGATCTAGATGGCAGAGCCCAGAGAGTGGGGAAATCCATCACCTGATGATGATCTACTCTGCACCTAGTCATCTTTGGGTCCTTTACACACACAAACTTAGGTATTTTACACTTTGAAACTCTGGTAAATGAATACCTTAATCATTGCCATTTATTGGAGTCCTTTTAGCAGAAATAACAAAGGTGAAAGATGACTCTGCTGTAAGATTTCTTTGATCCAATTTAAAATCTAGAATTCCAGGGATAGCTTGGTAAAATACCACATAATAAACCTATGTAGGAATGTGTTACTGTCATCACCTTAACGTTACTTATACTGTAATAATGGAGGAAGGGAATGTGTGGGGGAGGAGTGGCCACAGAAGAAGGGGACTTGCCTTCCAAATAACATGGAAAACTGCTTATTTATTAATAATTAGCAGCCTGAGAAAAACTGGTTTATGTAGCATTTTCTGGATAGCACACATGAAAACATAATTCAACCTGTTTCACCATTGAGGTCAGCATTGTTGTGTATATAATTTACAACCAGCATTCACTCCAACCTGAAACAATTTGGTGTGTCTATAAAATCTCACAATTGGAAGACATCAATTTCCTGTTGCTCTTAACCAAATGACTTAGAGTTTTGAACTCTAGTTTCTGAGAATTCATTTGATTTTTTACACAAGCTGGACAATAGCTATTCATGGTATTGTAGAAGCTATAAAATAAGCTTACTCTAATGCAACGATTTATTCTGTAATACTTTGTGAAGACAGAAATCATATACACAATTTAAAAGCTATTTTCTAATGAGAATTTTTAAAAAGAAAACAATATATATTATTAAGCATTTCAATGAAAGGAAAATAATAAAAACCATACATAAGAACCTGGACAAAATTATTGGTCAGCTCTGTCCTTTCTTTGGAAAAAAAAAAAAAAGGTCTTATAAGATAATTGTTCAATGTTACATTTCTAGGAAGAAGGAATTAAAAAAAAACACCTTTCTAAACTTGGTATAGTAAAGTAGAATAAACGCATTGAATACAATTTCAAAGTCTCAGAGACTTCCAATTTACTTTTGTGAAATCCAGATTTCTTATCTATACTGAGTTCCTCTGCCAGTCATTTCTTTATCTCATCTAACTGTATCTAGTGTCAATTAAATTTCTTTTTTAGAACATTTAGTTTTGAATGGGTAACACACGCGTATGGTAAAAAATTCAAAAGCCACACAAGAGGGATCAGTGAAAAGTTAAATCTCTCTCACACCCTTGGGGCTCACTAGGTCCCCTCCTCAAAGTTAGCTACTGCTGCTGGTTCCTGAGGTTTTCTTTTCAGATATGTTTTAGGCAGGTGTGTGTCAGAGTGCATGTGTGGTTTTTTTTTTTTTTTTTTTTTTTTGCGGTACGCGGGCCTCTCCCCGTTGCGGCCTCTCCCGTTGCGGAGCACAGGCTCCGGACACGCAGGCTCAGCGGCCATGGCTCACGGGCCCAGCCGCTCCGCGGCATGTGGGATCTTCCCAGACCGGGCACGAACCCCTGTCCCCTGCATCGGCAGGCGGACTCTCAACCACTGCGCCACCAGGGAAGCCCTGTGTTTTGGTTTTTTATGCAAATGATAGTAGCATATTATACACATTTTTCTGTATTTTGCTTTTTTTCTACTTAACAGAACATCTTTGGAGAATGTTTCACATCATTATATGTAGGGCGGCCTCATTCTTTCAGAGTCTGCATAGTATTCCATTTTGTGGAGGCAGTGTTATTTCCAATATGGTCTCTGTTTCACATCCTGACACATCCCTCCCTGTTTCACATCTGCTTCCACATTTGCATACTGTGCCCATTTCCACCAATGTAGGTCTTCACTGCATTCCAAAACCCCTTAAAAACAAATAACATGACTGACGGTTTTACAATTATCCTTTCAAAGTGCTTTTTCACATGTATTATCTCATCTGTACCTCATGTCACTGCAAGACTAGTGAGTAACTCCGTGGCAGCTCAGGAGGTCATACATTCTTTCTTCTTAATAATTTTAATTTCAGCAACTTCCGACATTTACAAAGGCAGTTCTGGATAGCTGCTACCTGCCATTTGCTTGTTTCTTTGGTGTCATTTTTATTTTTCTGTGTGATTTACTCTCTGCTTCATGAGTCATGTGCACATTAACGTAAGTGTTTAAAAGTGTCGAAGGTAGCCATTAGCAAGTCCTTCAATAAATTTCTGTAGAATATATTTGCATCCCACCTTTTTCTAAAATTGGCATGAAACATCAGTTCCTGTTATTTTTATTTCAGTAAAGCCACAGATATTCCCTCTTTTGAAAGGCACAGATTTCTGACTTAGAAAACTTGCTAGTTTACCTTTTGTTGGCCCATTTGACCAAAGGAGTACTCTGGAAGTATAAGATCCTAAAGGAAAGAAAGCAGCACTTGACATGCCCTTGGCCCAGGGAAATGGTTAAATGTCAGGTCAAGACTCGGATAGGAGAAGTCTAATCCAAGCTGAGACTCGCTCCACAGAATTCAAATTTCACTGCTACTGTTAGCTGGAAGGGCCCAGGCAAGTTGTTTATCCCTCTGTGATGCAGTGTCCTCATTTCTAGGTACAAATTAACTTATCATACCAGCTAGACTCCAGGAATTTGGCTCTGTAAGAGGCTTTGCAATGTTTCAAAGCTCATCTGGAGACCTGATGTGACAAAGGACCCTGGGACAGATCCAACTTAGGATGCTGACTGCCAAGGGTCAAAGACCATCTGAGTCAAGCTTCAAACTTAATCCAAACTTGTGTCTCTAATATTGTAGTCTAGGGATGACCAGGGACTGTCCCTGGGGCTGTCTCTACAGGGTTAACAACTCAATTTGAGAATAGAAGGGCAGGATAGGAAGGACTTGGCTGGCATCTCCTGACTGCCTAGTGAAGACTTCTCTCCACTGGTCTTAAAGGAAGGCAAAAGAAAGCAAAAGACATAACTGAGATAACACAGAGAAGAAGAAACGCTGCCAGCGCTATGTTTGCTCCCCACTGCCAGCCTCAGGGAACTGGTGCACAAAGCACCAAGAGCTGGCTATTGGAGGGGACCAAAGGTGGAGCAGTCAGGCAGCAGTGGGGAAGCTGCAGGTGGGGGTCAACCATGGGATGCTGGATACGACCCACGCTACAGGGATGTGGCCTCATCTACCACCCTCAGGCCCAGACCTGCAGCAAATACATTTTCTCATCAAATATGACTCAAGTCACATAAAAGTCTACAATGATCTGATGGGAGTTTCAGATTTAGCTTGATACAGTACACAAGTATTAACAAAATCTCTTCCTATAAACCTGTCGTATGTACAAAGCAGGGAAACAAACTCATCCCTGCTCTTTATAGTAGATAGACTAGGTATCCTGGGAGGGCAAGGGAAGGTATCATTCTTTTTAAGTGATGTTCTTAAAACTATAGATTTCGTAGACAATTGTGGCTGACATGAGAGTTATATTATGATCACCGTCATACAGAAATGTGATGATAAGAACTATAATAGTAATAGCTAATACTTAGCACAATTCTAAATGCTTTATACACATATAATAATTCTTACAAAAAAAGCCTGCAAAAAATAACTATACCACCATGTTACTATACTAACATATACTATATGTATATTATGTATTATATAATACATAACATTGGATACTGTTCAAGTATTACTAGCCACATTTGACACAGGAGAAAATTGAAGGAGAAAATTGAGCCACAGAGGGAATAACTCTCTTGTCTGGGATTTTCTAGCTAAGTGGAGAGCTTGCATTGGAACCTAGGTAACTTATTCTCAGTGATTACACTCTTCTACCTCTTGTATGCACAATGGACCGGAGTTGATGAACGGACAACTCACGGCTGTCCTTCACATTGTAGTCTCAGCGAGTGGCACCCAGGAGTTGTACTGAGCATAACCTGAGGCTGGATGAAGGATCCCCACTGGGGATAGAAGGAACTGACTCCTCCTGGCAGTGGTCCCTGGGGCCCCTGACTGACCCCGAGGTTCCTTTAGAAAAGCGTCTCCAAACTGGTGTTCCCTAGAACCCAGTTTCATAAGATGGACTCTCCACCAAAAAAGGTCTCAAGTCACATCTATTTGGAAAGAGATGAGTTAAACCAACTTAAATAGTTCTTTTACTGGAAGACCCCTGAGACCCTCAATGTGTTAGTGTTCATTGTGAATCTCCTTAGGGAGGATATGGCTGTAATATTTTCTAAACATATTTGACCATTTATATCATCCTGAAGTAGTGTTTTGAGGAATGTTTTATACTCTGAGAAATGCCTGACATTTAACTGGATCCAGCTGTGAGAATGCAGCCTCTGTTTCAAGAGGCTACTGAAGTTCTGTTGCAAAAGTCTCCTATAGAGACTTGTGGACTGAAGTTGAAATATAAAAGCGGTGGAAGGGAAAACAGCCTAGAATCAGGCTTCTTCTTATGCTTCTGTTCACCGGCATCTCCAACCTGCTGAGTTCCTCACCTGTGCAAGTCTTGGATTCTAGGGTCTACTTGCACAGTTCTTCCTCAACTGACATCTGATTTCCCAGCCCACCCTTCTCCTTAAGTAAAACCTGAAATCTCCTTTAATTTTGTCCTCACTCTCCGGCTCAATGCCAGCTAGTGTTAACTGCCTTTTAGCTAGCTTCTGGAATCTGGCTTGACCTGACTTCTGGTAGCCTTAAGAGTTTTAAAAATTCAGCTAACCTGATGTCAACCAACACTGCTGGCTGGTTCTCTTGGAGCCTGCAATATGCCTCCTGATCAATGGGGGTCCAGCTATTGCTTTTGTGGGTTACCAGGAGTCACAGCATAAACTGGACCTTTTAACACCAAAGGATGCCTTCCCCTCAGTACAATCTTTCCAGATTCCCCAGGCTGAAGGCAGCTAAATCCTGAAGGAGCCTTGGATTGGGAAGTCTCACTAATATAGTGAATCCAAATAGTTCTGAATCCAGCATCAGAAAGTCTACCTTTCTTGAGGCACCTTTAAGACCAAATAGCCAATCTGTCCTCTCAACCAGAAATGATGGTTTGTTTGGCTAGATCTGTATTCTAGATACTGGCTTCAAACCAAGCTGACCTCTGGTGTGGGAGTAGGAAGGAAGGAGGTGGTCTTTGTCTCACTATTAATCTCTTGACATTCTATCTGGGGAAACCATTTATAGGTGACTTGAAATAATCAAGTTACTGGTCTCTGGAGAGTGCTGATGAATTGACTATAATTTTTCTTTTTATGATGACGCTATCTGGATTAAATCAACTAGGATCTCACAGGCTATTAGATTCAGTATTTTTGATGACTAAAGGAGAAGAGGGGGAAAATACTATAGTTTTGGCTGCTTGAAGGGGAGAGAGATTTGGTGCTTTTTAGAGGAAAAATAATCATTAAAATAATTTAAAATTATTAATCCACTAAGAATCAGAGCACAGTCCAAAGCCTGTCATTGAGTTAATAATAGTTGGCGATTCCTTTCAGACATAGCTTTTGTGAGGTCATTTTTTGAGGCTAGTGCTGAAATGCTTCATAGCCACAGAGCAACATTTGGCAATAAATTAATTCAGCTTGTTTCCACATGGTCCAAAAAAATCTTCATTTGTTCCATCATGAAAAACAAACTTTCATTTGCTTGAAGCAGGGAAAAGTAAATGATTTTCTTTTGCATATTTTGACGATTTAGTTTTTAGCATGCTTATACATTAATCTTTCAAAAAATGCCATTAACTACTCTTTTCCCTGTTTGATTTTAGTCCCTGTAAAGAAAAAAAAGAACATTTTTAGCTTTTAATGGAAAGAGCCAAATTTTCTCAAGGCAACAGCAATACAGGCCCAAAGAAAATACAGGTGACTTAACACATTACTGAGTACGGTTGGGGAAATGTCCTTCCCCAAGCACGAAATGGCTTATTACATCTCAGATCATGATAATTGTATGATATTGCTGTTGGAAGCATGGGTATGGAATCGGTGACTAAATCCTTTCTTATTCCTGTGACTCTAGGTTCAAGAATTGATCATTTTTAATTACTGTATGAAACAAATGTGACATCAGATATATCCCTGCTCAAAAAGCATTAAGTTAAAAGGCTAAAAAAACTCAACCAGAGTTGTGCGAAATGTTACCTGGATTGCTAAAGTTCGTTAGAATATCCTAATCAAGGTTTCCTCTCATGAACCAGTAGTGATGGGTGGTGGTATTAGTAACAAGGATAATAATAGCTGACATTATTGAGGACTTATTACATGACAGACCCCGTTCTCAGAGATTTATATACATGAGCTCAATTAATCCTATGACGTAGGTAATACTTCATTTTAAGGTTGAGGAAATGAGGCTTAATTAAAGAGACTAAGTAACTTAGCAAAGGTCACATAGCTCTCTGACACTAGAGACTTACCCTCACCCATTATGCTATAGTTAAATCAGGCTGCCATTATTAGAACACTGGTCCACCACTGACTAATTATTTGACCTTGGTTAAGTTATTTAACCTAAGTATCAGTTCTATAAATGGATTGTTCCTACATTTAAATGAGGTGGTTCATGTAAAACACAGTACCTGAAAGGGGTAAATATTTAATAAATGTTGACTGTTATTAAAGTAAGAGAAATTAGCAAAGAATTAATAGAGGTTTTTGTTTGTGTATTTTTTTGTTATATGTGTATGTGTGTGTGTTTCCTATTTCTTATGTTTTAGTATTACCTCTTGGTAATGAAGTTGATCACAGAAATAATACCAATTGTATTAACAGGGCTTTACATTTCTCAGAGTGCTTGTATCAATTATCCAGTGAGACCCTTAAACCAGTCTTCTTGGGACTTCCCTGGCAGTCCAGTGGTTAAGATTCCACGCTTCCACTGCAGGGGGCGCGGCTTCCATCCATGGTTGGGGAACTAAGATTCCGCATGCTGCATGCCACGTGCCAAAAATTAAAAAACAAAAAACAACCAACCCCCTCCCCCCAAAACAGTCGTCTACATTTGTCAGCAAACTTAGGCTTAGAGAAGTTAAGTAATACGTTGGCCACACAGTTGATAGCAGAAGTTGAATACAGATTTGAACCCTTGAGAGTGAGCTTAATTTATATCCTTTGATGTCGAGCTAGTATACTGCTTTTAGCAACGTTTAGTTGATCGGGTTTTCTAAGTATAAAATCAAATCATTGGGGCTTCCCTGGTGGCGCAGTGGTTGAGAGTCCGCCTGCCGGTGCAGGGGACACGGGTTCGTGCCCCGGTCCGGGAAGATCCCACATGCCGCGGAGCGGCTGGGCCTGTGAGCCATGGCCGCTGAGCCTGCGCGTCCGGAGCCCGTGCTCCGCAACAGGAGAGGCCACAACAGTGAGAGGCCCGCGTACCGAAAAAAAAAAAAAAATCAAATCATTGGCACCTATTGATACTTGTGTTTCTTCACTTTCTATAGTTATGACTTTCCTTAATTTTTTCCCTAATCCTCATTGGCAGTGGTTGTAGTACGGTATTACATAGAAACTTGCCTTACTTTTTTGTACCTTTGTCAACACTTCTCGTGTTATTCCCTCTGTATGTCGTTCTCCAAATGCTTGGATGTGGCCCATGTCTGTCCTATTCAGCTGTCAGAACTGATTCAAATGGTACCTCTGCTGTAGAAAATTCTCTCTGAGCTTCCCAGCTAGAGTAATCTCTCTTTATTCTAAACCAGTGGTTCTCAACTGGAGGCAATTTTGCCCCCCAGGGGAGATTTGACAGTGTTTGAAGTCATTTTTGGTAGTCATAACTGGGGCAAAGTGTGCTACTGGCATCTACTGGGTAAAGGTCAAAAGGGATGCTGCTGAACACCCTACAACGCACAGGACAGCCCCCTAGGATGAAGAATTATCCAGCCTAAAATATTAGTAGTGCTGAGGTTAAGAAACCCTGCTCTAAACTAAAGGCTCAAGGCATTATGATACCTATTATCTTCTGCTTTTAAAAAATGTGTTCTTGTATATAGTTTATCATTGACTGTATTATCTGAAGGCAGGGATTCTGTCTTAATCATCTTTTCATCACAAGGGTTCATGATAATTGGCAAGTTTTCCTTTACATCCATCTGTATTACCTCATTAAATACCTTACATTTATTTAAACATTAACCAACCATTAACTACAAAAGATGACATATGTTAGATTAAATGATTTAAAGTTTCCCTAAGACATTTGATAAATGAGAAACATAATGTAGGATCTAATTGTTTTAATCTATAAAACTCAGGCATTGCTCATTCTTATTTCTGATTCCACACAACTTCCCCAAATGAGTCCATAAACATAATACGAAAAAAGAGTACAGAAAAATAATATATTTGAATTCACATATGAATGCATTTGGAAAAACATTTTAACCATGAAAATTTGACAATGTTGACTAAAAACTCTACTAGCAGAATCAAACCAAGGAGGAAAAAGAAAAAGTGAAAACTCTTTCAAGACACTAGGCTCAAGGGAAACATGATCAGGGAAACAAATGTTCAACATACCAACACTGGTGTCACATTTAAGCTCAAAAATTTTTAAAAATGATCTCTTTGGAACCAAGTAGACATAGATTTATTTAAAGTTTCTAAAGTATTATACTCATTATCATATGTCAGCAGTAATTCAGACAGGATTTTGTCAAGGAAGAAAATATGAAGCTCTATAATTCTTCTCACTAATGATATTTCCAACTAGAGGTAGAAGATACAATCAATATGTGATGGCTTTGCCATATAGCGGAAATCTTTTACAGCCAGGAAGGCTACTGTGATTTTCCATTAATAGCTGTATTTCTAAATAAAATTTTGAAGATCAACATTCTATGTTACTTTTGGAAAGGGCTAAATAGGAATTAGGCAGTTATTTGGTGTATCTAATTTTTGTATGTGGTTTTCATTTTTATGTAGTACTTTCATACAACAATCTATCAAATATGTCCTATGAAGTGGAATACTCTATTAGGTAACACAGATGTTTTCTTGGATTTTATTATGTTCATAAAAATTTCGTAACAGTCATAATAATAATACTGTAAAATAATGATTTACTGTGGTCAATGGCATGGGCAGAGGGTATAATGAAGGTGCACGTATTTCTTGTCAAAGAGCAGATGGCAGTTCCAAGATAGAATAATGTTCGCCTCTAGATGAGACTATATCCATTTCAGTAATTTGTTTCCTGTTTTTAAAACACATATTTTTATTGGATAGGATTATTTATTTCCTCATCAAGCAGTGTTTTAATTACATGAATTAAATAATTACTTACCTAGTAAATCTGAGGCTCTCAAATTTTCTTTCAGAAACATAACAGAAATAATGGCACTACCTAGAAAGAAAATGGCCATTAGTGGTGGTTCCAAATATAAAAACATATATTATGCAATGCCATTTGAAAGGAGTGAAGTAGTCTTAGGCCTGACGAGCTGTGTCCTGGTCAGAGACACCTGGTGGCTGGGGCTGTGAAGATGGCCTCTTGCCCCTCATGGTTGAGGATTCATGGAAATTGGCCTGGCTTACAATGAACCTACGACAGTGACTGGGATAGTGCATGGTATACAGTGAGGGCTTAATAAGAGTTTACTAAATGAATGAATGTAGAGAAGAGGAAGGAAGGAAGGAAGGAAGGGAAAGGCAGAAAGAGATAGAAGGGAAGGAAAGAAGAAAGGATGAAAAGGAGGAAGTCTTAACTTTAAATATATTCCAAACGGAAACATTATTTCCCATCATCTCCTCCCATAATCCCTATTCCAGTGGTACCTCTATCGAGCACCAGGATCCTAAGACTCCTCCTGGTATCCCCTCTCCTTCACACCACACATCCAACAGGCCCCTGGGTCTGTTAAGTCTGGATTTCACTGTCTCTCAAGTCCATCCCCTCTTCACTCCCTTGTCATGGTTCAGGTCAGCTTCACCTCAGGCTTAGACCATTAAAGTAGCTTCCCTCTGGAGCCTCCCATTTCACTACCCCTTCCCCACAGCACTAGGAGTCATCTTTCTAAAATGGAAATCTAATGTAAAACCACAGCTTTAAAACCTGTTAATGGCTTCTAGCCACCCAGAGACAAAGGCCAAACTACTAAGCATGACATTCAAAGACAGCCGTGATTTTACTCCTGACAATTTCCTTGCCACGTTTGCCCTTGATCTCTTTTATATTCTATGTCCACTCTTACTAAAATAATCATAACTCCCAGAACCCCCATTGAGTTTCATGCTAAAGGACTTTTATACAAGCTATTCCCTGGGCAACTCTGCCTCCATCCTTTCACCCAACTCTAGACTCAAGCATCACCTCTGGATTCCCCCTGACTGAGTGGACCACTCCACCCATATGTGTGATTATCCCTTATAATATATAACTTTTTTGTTACACTTAGGATTTTTTTTGCCTGTCTCCTGCAAAAGGTTATCAGTTCCTTTTACTCTGAGATATGCCTTATTCTTTGAAGATCTCCCATGTGTAGTTAGTGCTCAGCACATAAATAAAAGTGTTGATGGGATCTCCTGCATTTGCTGACCCTTGTGATGTTGAAGACCCTCTTTCCCATTATTGAGGCTACTGAAACCTCAGCCTCACAACTGTGCCATGACCTACTGCTATGGCCTCAGGTGTGTGTGGGGTAAGTTGAATCTGAGCTGTTCCTCTTAATGAGTCATGAGTAGAGGCAAGGGAAGATCCAAATTTGCAATAATACGAAAACAAAAAACAAAAACCCACAACATTATTTGTATTTTAAATATTTGACAAAAACTATTAGTTGAATTTCTTATTTTTTTTAAAGCAAAAATACAGAAAGAAAAACCATTATAAAATAATTTCATCATCTAGGCAAGAACCACAGTTAATATGTTTGTGTGTTTATTTCCCTCTGGTTGAGATCAAACTGTAAGGCAAAATTTCTTTTCTCAGTTTCCTCAGTTACTATATTACCATTTGCCATGTCATTAAAAATTCTTCATAGATATAATTTTAATGAATCTGAATTATGATACATTAAATCAGTTAAGCTTGAATGGAACTATATCTGGTGCTCTGGCAATTGATTTAAAACAAAATAAAAAAATCCACGCCAGAACACTCATTCAAGATAAGCTGGAATCCACATATGTTTTTTCCATCTTTTTTTCAACCTAGCTCTCTCTCATTCAAGTTGAGCAATGTCCTTGCAAATTTTTCCTGAGCAGGTTATTTATAGGAATGCGGGCTTCACACAAAATAAACAGAGCATGGGAAATGTCCACCAAGCATGAGTTTATTGTGTGGCATGGCTTTAAAACATTAAAGCAATACTTTCTGAAGATAAATTAATGTATAGATATGTAGCCCGTTACATTAAGAATTGAGTTTGGGACAAGCATAAAAATGTATGATAAATTTCTATTTCAGATTTGGACCAAATAATTCATAGAAACTAATTTCACATATTAGAGCATTAGAAAAGGTATAAAAATCAAGACCTCACTCCCAACTCCCATTACTGACTTCCTGTGTAATTAGGTAAGGAATGTTTTCAAGCGGAGGGAGATAGATTAACAACAAAAAATAGGTGAAGTATCATTACACTAACACATACCAAACGCATTCCATTATAACAATACTTGAACTGACCATTTCACAGCAAAGGATTCCAGTAAGAAGGTAGACATTGCTTACATGGAATAAGGAAATTTTAGAGCTAATAGTAGACAGAGAGATAATCTACTCTAGGTTCTAAACTTTATAATTGGGAAACTGAGGTCCAAAGAAACTGATCCATTCATCTAACAAACATTTATATTACAGCACAGCTGGAACCAGCATGCATATTTCCTCATTCCAGTCCAGAACTCTTTCTAGTACCCGACACTCCATTTCTCCCGTGGAGTAAGAAAGGCATCATTTTCCTTCTCTTCTTGTTGCTAAGCCACCATCTCATAAATAATTTCACTTTCAGAAGGAAGAGGGAAGTATGTTATGTAGGAGATAATTTCACTGCTGAAAGCAAAAAGGACATGACTGGTAACAATAAACTTGAAATATACCATAAGCATCAAATTATATCAATTGCCATAAAATAGAGTTTTATGAAACATAAATACGCTACCTTTACTTTCTGAAAGAATTTATATGTCTGATGCATTTTTTTTAAGTTTTAAGAGAACGTGATTTTCTACAAAATTTTTAGATAAGAGAATAGGTATATCTATCAAAGAAAGTAATAAAAAAGAACATTCTATTAAGATACATCTACTTATAACTCATTTACCTTGCGAAACATGGTTAAAATGAGAGCTGTGCTGAGAAAAAGACAGCTTCTGAGCAACAGCTAATAACATTACTTCTAAGAACAGAAGTAAATTTTTTAAATGAGAAAAAATAAATAAACTGAAGTGCTCCCATATATATTTGCAATCAGAGATCTGTCAAACTCAACCCTGTCTAGTTGTTGCTACATCAGCAACCAATGCCTAATAAACATGTACAAGGGGGGAAAAACTATTACACTTTTATTCCTATAGTAAAATTTAATATTTAAAAATAGAGTATTTCAAGATCAATAGTTCAAAAGCATTAAAACAGAACACACTTGTAACTTATTAAACTATAGTTTACCACTGAGCACTAACTTCAGCACTCAGAGTTTTATGTACATTTTTTTTTTTTTTTTTTTTTTTTTTGCGGTACGCGGGCCTCTCACTGTTGTGGCCTCTCCCGTTGCGGAGCACAGGCTCCGGACGTGCAGGCTCAGCGGCCATGGCTCACGGGCCCAACCGCTCCGCGGCATGTGGGATCTTCCCGGACCAGGGCATGAACCCGTGTCCCCTGCATCGGCAGGCGGACTCTCAACCACTGCGCCACCAGGGAAGCCCTTGTGTACATTTTTGACTGCAGGCATATTTGGGCAGAGGTTCATGAATCCTTTTCCATCCTGGCCTTCACAGGACATGGGTCTACACAGAAAGTGCTCCCAGACACTAGTCTATACAGCACGATCCTGGACACTGGAGTTAAATTCGTTCCACAGTGAACACAGTGACTTCAGAGGCATTGTGACCACAATGATCATAATGCATTAAAAAAAAAAAGGTAAAAGGTAGCATATGAAAGATAACATACCAAAATTCAAACAGTGGTTATGGGGAAAAATATATAGTAGGGGGACTTCCCTGGTGGTCCAGTGGTAAAGAACCCGCCTTCCAATGCAGGGGACACAGGTTCGATCCCTGGTTGGGTAACTAAGATCCCACATGCCATGGGGCAACTAAGCCCACGCTCCACAACTACTGAGCCCGCGCGCCTCAACTAGAGAGCCGGTGTGCCGCAAACTACAAAGCCCACGCACCCTGGTGCCCGTGCGCCACAACTAGATAGAAGCCTGTGCACCACAACAAAGAGCCCGAGCCGCGATGAAAGATCCCACATGCCTCAATGAAGACCCCGCATGCCGCAACTAGACCTGATGCAGCCCGCTCCCACCAAAAGAAAGTAAATAAATAAATATAAAAAAAGAAAGAAATGATCAATTAAAAAAATATAGTAGGAATACTACTGTAAGAGGAAAGGACAAAAAAGTTTCTTCTAGTATTTTCTTTGGTTCAAAAGAGTGCTTCCATGAGGCAGTGTATTAAGGTAGTCACTTGGCCTTCATCATAATACTTTATGGTCAGGAGAATCTCAACAACAATTATAATGGACTGACTCCTACTGGTGAGTCATCTATACTCTTTTCAGCCATTAAATGTCACTTGGTTTAACAACCAGAATGGAGACGATTTCCTGTCAAGGTTGATACAAGGAAACTTACACTTGGGCATTCTGATTCGGATTTCTAGATGAAAACAGATAGAGGCCTAGCAAGATCCCCGTGGCTTCAGCTGAACGAGGTTCAGGCATGGGGGAGGTGCCAGTCCCAAGGGTAGACATGTGCCCTGATGTTGAGCTCCCTAATGCTTCCTGATCTACGTAGGAATAAACCTTAGTTTGTTCTTCATTCACCTCCACTCTGACATCACAAGAGCTGGCTGTAATTATGGAAGAGTTACTTACCTTAATGTGGTCAAGAGTTGGCATATGAGAATTCAGATAGGATGTACAAACTTGATTTAGATTATCTTCTGTAATAGCTACTAATGGGGATTAGTAAACCAGAAGTTAAGCATCAACTTTCTATATGTTAGCAATTAAACTCAAGGGTAGACTTTTACATGTGAGTTTAGATTTTTGTGTCTGTAGAATAACAGGTAAATTGGCATTCCTTTTTTCAATTTTCAACATTAAGATATATGTGCACATTTTACTTAAATTCCCTTTCTCCCCAAATAATAATTTTTTTTATTAAAGGTTTAAGAGCACAGAAGAGACTTCAGTAACTATTTAAATGTGTTATGGTATGGCTATTTTTAAATGATTTTGTTCACATTTATTTACTTCCCTCCATTTTTTACCCTTTTATGACCACTTCTAAAAAGACAAATTTAATCCAAAGTTTAAAAAATCAATTACACTTTACTTAAAGGTGATTATGGATATGATATTCTTATCTGATAAAGCTGGAAAGAAAAAAACCTTTGGTCCACAGGTCACAAACTCAAATGCCTCCAGGGGCCAGTTAGGTAATCCTCTAAAGAAGAAAGAATAATGAGGGTGGTGGGCTGTAGCGATGAGGGGCTGTGGAGCCGTGGTGACCTGGCGTGCACAAGATCATTGAAAGGCGGCAGCCAGAATTCAGCCCTAGCCAACTGCAAGTCCAGTGTTACCAAATCTGATACTTTAAGACAAAAATCCAGTTTTTGTGTATCACTATCCAATTTTTAAACATGGGAAATTAATTTGTATTTTTAAAATACATTCTTTGAGCCAAACAAAACACAACAGTGGCCAGATCTGGTCTACAGGCCACCAGTTTGTAAACTCTGATCTAGTCCGCAAATGAAAATTTCATCAATTTTCCTGCCTGAATATTCAATTTATTGTTTAACCTCTATGATCTGAAGAGAAAGTAGGGTATATGTTTATAATATAGGAAAGTAGAAGACAAAGTAGTAAAGAAAGCACTCTTTTATAAAAAAAAGAACCCATGACATGAAAAGAACATATTTATATAATAATACTACAAACAGATACTCACATGTAAATATCTGGCTTGTGGTTTCTGACCACTTATAATGGCAACTTTATTGTACTGCTGAAAAGCAAACCACAAAAGCACTTTCATGTCAGTCACAATCAAGCTTCAAGCACATGGACACGCTGAGTGTGCTCACGGGCTCAATCAACTCTAGCCGTTTTGAGGTACTGACTTCTCCAAAATGACCGTTCCCCATTAGTTGTAGAATTGGAGGGGAAAAGTATGTCAATTACAGTGAATTCCACGGAATTAGGATTTGAAAATCTGAGGATGTGACACTTTGAAAAATGTTTCTTCATAGAGAGAAAAGTTGTCCTACCATCCATATTGGCAGGAATGAAAGTGTCCAGTAATTCATGTTAATTAAAAAATAGCTAGAGGGTGTGGAGAAAAAGGAAGCCTCCTACCTTCCTACACTGTTGATGGGAATGTAAATTGGTACAGCCACTACGGAGAACAGTATGGAGGTTCCTTAAAAACTAAAAATAGAGTTGCCATGTGATCCAGCAATCCCACTCCTGGGCATACTTCCAGACGAAACTATAATTCAAAGAGATACGTGTACACCCATGTTCATAGCAGCACTATTCACAATAGACAAGATGTGGAAGCAACCTAAATGTCCATCAACAGATGAATGGATAAAGAAGATGTGGTATATATATACAATGGAATATTACTCAGCCATAGAAAGAATGAAATAATGCCATTTGCAGCAACATGGATGGACCTAGAGATTATCAAATTAAGTGAAGTAAATCAGAAACAGAAAGACAAATATTGTATGTTATCACTTATTTGTGGAATCTAAAAAAAATGATACAAATGAAATTATTTATAAAACAGAAATAGATTCACAGACATAGAAAACAAACAAAGGAATAGCAGGGGGCAGGGGGTAGAAGAGATAAATTAGGAGTTTGGGATTAACATGTACACACTACTATATATAAAACAGGTAAACAACAAGGACCTACTGTATAGCACAGGGAACTATACTCAATATCTTGTAATAACCTATAATGGAAAAGAGTCTGAAAAAAATACGTATATATTATAGATATTTAACTAAATCTCTTTGCTGTACACTTGAAATTAACACAACATTGTAAATTAACTATACCTCAATTTTAAAAAAGGGAAAAAATTGCTATTGTCATTTATTGAAGGTAATGAAATTGTAGGTAAAGTGCATAATTTCAAATGAGGAAATTTACCTGGATTAAGAACAATAATCTTTTTTAAAAAATAAATTTATTTATTTATTTACTTTCGGCTGCGTTGGGTCTTCCTTGTTTTCTCTAGTTGCAGCAAGCGGGACCTACTCTTCGTTGTGGTGTGCGGGCTTCTCATTGCAGTGGCTTCTCCTTGTTGTGGAGCACGGGCTCTAGGTGTACGGGCTTCAGTAGTTGTGGCTCGTGGGCTCTAGATCGCAGGCTCCGTAGTTGTGGAGCATGGGCTTAGTTGCTCTGCAGCATGTGGGATCTTCCCGGACCAGGGCTCGAACCTGTATCCCCTGCACTGGCAGGCGGATTCTTAACCACTGTGCCACCAGGGAAGCCCAATCTTTTCTTTTCTACATTTTTCTTGACGTACATTAGTGATTAAATTGAAAGGAGTCCAAAAAAGTAAAAATACTGTCACTGACAGGATTAACTCTGTATTATAAATGTAATAGTGCATTACATCATCATTAGCAATTTCTTTAGAAATACTCTGTGGCGTTCTCCAAAAATAAGGATGGGTGGAAAAGATGTTTCAAATAAAGTTTTTTAGGTTTTAGGAATGCTTTCAGCTGAGGGTGCATGAGCAGACACAAAATGAGAACTTCAGAGATTTATTTCACACATCTTATTTAGGCTGGTTTTGAGACAAATGTGCTAAGGCAGACAACCCAGCAAGCCACTGAGAAAAGGGATATTTTCTGCATATTTCCAACATTAAAATAAACGTCCATGTAAAGTGCCACTATCACAGGCAGCCCGTGAGGTTTAGAGCTCCAGTGACTTCATCCAGGCTGGCATCAAGCACAGGGGGCTAAAGGACTGAGAGAATCCACAGCATCGAGGTTTGTGGAACACTACAGGTCACTTGCTCATTGGCCTGTTTATGTTTTCTTTCATTTGTTTCTAATAAAAATCTTGGAGACCAAAGTTTCTGCTTGAGATGACTTCTCTGGAATTCCAAAAGGCCTCACCAGGGCTTTCTGGCTGTGCTATGACCATCATTTAATGGAATACAGACACATTTCAGCTTACAGCTTTATAATGGCACACAGAAATACACGAAACAATGTATATTCCACATCATGAATTTCAATTTGAGCACAAGCCAGCATGTTAGGGAAAATGAGAGATGGAAAAGACTTACCAGTCATCTGCCTCATTCTCACAGTGCAGTCAGCTTTCCAGCCTTAATTCAAATTAGCCCAGTCACAGGGTGACTACTTCTCTTAGGAAAGTATTCCAGGGCCAAGGAGACCTTCACTGCTATTAATTTTATCATTCCATATAAAATTCCAAGTGATTGATCTCATATAATTCATCTCAAATTTAACCTACTTATTACTCACTTCTATTCATCTGAGCAGTAATTAGGTAAAATAACAAGGTTGTATGTTTCATACAGTACCTGGCAAGGTGGATGCTCATTCAATATTAGTTTCTTATCTTTAACTATTTCTAAACTGTTGCCTGAATTTAACTTGGAAAAAGGTGATATATTCTCTGAACTCTTTTCTAATTACTTTAAATCAATATACTCAGAGGTATAGAACTGAAAAATGTCCATCACATTTTTTTTGTTTTGTTTATAAATTTATTTATTTATTTTTGACTGTGTTGGATCTTTGTTGCTGCACGGGCTTTCTCTAGTTGCGGTGAGCAGGGGCTGCTCTTCGTTGCGGTGCATGGGCTTCTCATTGCCGTGGCTTCTCTTGTTGTGGAGCATGGGCTCTAGGCACGTGGGCTTCAGTAGTTGTGGCACATGGGCTCAGTAGTTGTGGCTCATGGGCTTAGCTGCTCTGCGGCATGTGGGATCTTCCCGGACCAGGGCTTGAACCCATGTGCCCTGCATTGGCAGGCAGATCTTAACCACTGCGCCACCAGGGAAGTCCTCTATTATGTTTTATTTCTCCCACCCTCCCTGCCCCTGCAATAATCTCCCTAAATATCCCATTCCTTTGCCACCCCTAGCCAAGTCAGTTTTATGCTGACAAAGGTCTACCACGAACCTCTTTTAATTTTTTGTGGCTTCAACTCTTTGGATTGTTGATAACTTTATTATTTTTAATCATCTCAATGTTGACGCATAGCACAGATCACAGTGATGGGGATGAACAGAAAAATGAAAACATTAAATGTAAAGTCATGCTTTGTAGATACACAAATAATATAACTCAACCCCCCCAAAGGACAAGTTTATAAACCTTTAAATATTTACAGGAGTGAGTATTCACAAGTTCTTTTCAATGAAATGTTTAGCCATTGTGCTTCATTGGGAATTGAAATATTTTAAACAACACCCTAGAACAGAACAGAACCCTTCTCGTCCAGCATCCTAGAACAGAGCATCTTAGAATGCCGAATCCTCATTTTATCAAAATTCAAACTCAAACCAATTCTGTGAGGCTGTATTGTGTGATTTCCTGCACCATGCTCTCCTGGAAAGAGCAGACAGCAGGCACACACAGTCACCAGTCTCCTGGGTCTCAGCTGAATGGCCAGAATGCATTAAATATGTCATTGTGAACATGATGAGAGTTGCCAAAGGGGAAGTATAGGACCAAGACTGCTACATGCAGTTGAGCAGGTTGTGCACTGCACAAATACACTGCACCTGAGGGGGTATCACCCACATGTCAGATCTTGGTGACTTGTATAGTTCTCAGGACAATTTTCTGACAGATGGCACCAGAGTGTCCTGCTCTAATGAAATTATTGTATTACGATAACTTGCAGACAGACAGACAGAAATAGAGTATCATGAGAAAGGATGCCTTTTTCTAATTCACAAAAAGGCACCAAATAGCTGAGCAGAGGGCCCGTGTAGGGTGCTTAGGGAGCGGAGAATAAGCCTGTTTAATTTAGTGTAGAAGCCCAGAAAGGCCTCCTGGGGAAGTGGGACAGGAAAGATTAGCAGTAGTTTAAAATTTTATTACAAACTCCTCAGAATACCCAACTTATTTCTTTTTATTGGATTTCTGGTATAATAACTAGTTTCTCAGAAAACACTTTCTCAAATTGCAGTTAGACCTGAAAGCCTCTCTGAAGTTAATTAGCAAGTGAACAAAAGTGCTTTGAAGCCAGAGCAAGAAGACAGAAAGTTGCACGCATGTCTCAGACTGCTATGTTTTTCCTTGGACAAATTTCTGTGTCTGTTTTTTAAATGTATTCGGTATTGGTAGGTTATTTGGAAGTTTTGGTATTTTCCAACACGTTTTGGTGGGGAATATGTGGAGAAGTCAAAGGGTAAATGCTGCTTAATGGCTGAACAAATGAGCTGTGAAGAGCCTACATTTCTGCTCCCTGAGAATTAATTACTGCATGGATAAGAACAATAAAAAGCATTTCTTGAAGTGGTTCATCCATTTTAGATAATTTAACCACCAGCTACCTTCAGGGGCATGGAAGTAAACTCCGTTATAAAGAATAAAGTACTGGACTTCCCTGGTGGCGCAGTGGTTAAGAATCCGCCTGCCAATGCAGGGCACACGGGTTCGAGCCCTGGCCCAGGAAGATCCTACATGCTGCAGAGCAACTAAGCCCGTGCGCCACAACTACTGAGCCTGCGCTCTAGAGCCCATGAGCCACAACTACTGAAGGCCGCGCGCCTAGAACCCGAGCTCCCCAAGAAGAGAAGCCATTGCAATGAGAAGCCCGTGCACCGCAACAAAGGGTAGCCCCCGTTCGCCGCAACTAGAGAAAGCCTTCGCGCAGCAACGAAGACCCAATGCAGCCAAAAATAAATAAATTCAAAAAAAGAATAAAGTACTTTGTTTCTTTTTAATAATGATTATAAATCACAGTGACAATGGCTAGTTGTCACTGCACTATGTATCCAACACTGCACTATGTATCCTACACCGTTCTTAAGTGTTTGTGTTTACTCAATTCTTCCCCATGACAACTTCTGAGGTAAGAACTATTTTTTTCCCCACTTTACAGATTAGGGAGCTGAGGCATATACCCATTTAAATAACTTGCCCAAGGTCGCAGAGCTTTCCAGGGGCAGAACTGAGATCTGAAGGCTGGCAGTGTGGTCTTAGAGCTTGCACTCTTCACCATTCTACTGCCCTGTAGAAGAGTATCCAGCCGAGGCTTTAGACGAAATTGAAAAACCATCCCTTAAGCTTTCTTAATTAATGGAAAAACAAACACAAGTCAACATCTAGAATTAATCATACTGCCAGCATATAACCAGCATTTTAGTCAGAATAAGCTTTTGTCCTATTATTCACTGAGGAAGCCCTTCAGTGAGAAAAAGAGCGTAAAAGTATAAGGTGATACAAGGATACAAGGGCTCTGATCCTCTTTCTCCAAAAGCTGGACCCAGGCTTGGGAATTCAGATCCGCCTATACACCAGGATCACTCCCCATTATCCACTCCCAACTGCAGGCACCAGCCAGTTATCTACCCTGTTTGAGTCTCTAGGATGCTGTGACTGCTTGTGAGCATTGCTTGAAGAACTCTAAAGGGTTTTCTGCAAAACTGTTGTCCCTTGAGATACTTCTTATAAAGGCACCTTGTGGACAATAGGTTTGGGAAAGCTGGCTTACTGCATCTGCCTCTGAAAGGCTGACAGCATGCCTGGGCCCATCCCAGGGCCTCAAGAAGTCCTCCACTAACAAAACCTGTGTCACATTTTAAATCCAATATTGCGGAAACCTGTTTGCTTACAGAATTCTTTGTTTCTTAGAACACCTATGAGACCATCAGTAAAACTAGTGCTTGAGAAATGCTGTCTCCTGGTAAGCGTGTCAGTGTAGAGCAGCAGGCCACACAGACAGAGGGAAAGAAAGAATAGAAAGGGAGATGGTTCAAGGCAGGAACGTGGGTAGAGTGCGAACTGAAATATCCATGGTGCTTACTGTAGTGTTAGTCCTAAAAAAAAAAAAAAAAAGACAAAAAAAAAAATCTGTTCCACTGAAGTGTACAAAGGGAGGAGGAATTTTGATTATGTAAGACAAAACAGTGGGACTGACAATATTAGCAGCCTGGATGTAGTGAGATGGTGACTCACACAATTTATCCTTACTTCTGGAGAGGAGAAAAGGAACACAATGTGTTGATATGAATCAGGCTGCCCAAGGAGAATGAGGAAAATGGAAGAAAGTTCCTTAACTCAGACTTAAGAGCTAAAACTTTTAAAAAACTGTTCTGGACTTCAGTTTTCTTCCTTTCTTATTTTTTTTCCTTTTCAAAATTTGAAAGCCAGGAAAGAATATGCAATCTCTCATGCAACATTGCAACAGACATCTTTAAAAAAAAAAATTCAAAGAAAGGTTTGATTTCTTTCTTGAAGCTCCCAAGGAATAATAGGGAAAATAAAATTTCTAGCTCAGTAAAGTGTAGACACGCTTCTCCCTCATCTGTAGACATAGCCATAAGATAATGTATTTATTAAAAAATACTGTCCCTTTTGCTTCAAGTTGTCTAGAGTTTCTAGAATCTTTATAAAGAATTATAAAAGTGGTAGGGGGTTGTTCTGGGGAATATTCTCAATCACCAGCATCCCTCACCCACCCACAGCATTGCACAGTGACCTAAATTCAGTGCAAGAGTGCTGTGAGAATATTATGTATGAGCATATATTACTGTTTGCAAAGATCGTAAAGCAGGAAACAATTTGTGTTTGAGGCTATAAGTTTACTTCTTGGAATCATTTTAAATGGGCAGAGAGGGAGGTTGCTAAAAATGTTCTAAAGTTGAAACATTAATCCAGGCTAGGAGCAGACAAAGAAAAATGATCTGTAGCATTGAGAAAAGCCCATCTCCAAGTTTGAAGGTGGGTGGACTGCTCCCTCCCCCCAGGGAGTTTGGGGAGGACAGGTCACTGTCCAAGGGGAAGGTGGTTAAACTTAAAACTTCCCGTTATTAATGAGAGTTTCGAGCAAGTCATGCCAAAATGAGCAGCTTCACAGGCGTCTTCACTGAAGGTCTGTGAGGAGTATCAAGGCTGGCCCTTCATCTCTGGCAATTTCCGAATTCTCACTTCAGGTCCCAAGAGGTCTGGCTAATATTTCATTTCTGTGAGATCGCTGATCTTTATAATAAATCTAGCACATCCCCCTTTCTTTGTGTTAGTTGGAATGGCTCTTTTCTTCTCATTCCCAGAAAAAAAGTTTTCCCAGGACTGGGGGACTAGAGATAAATGGAGAATTTCAGTACAATGTGGCTCACACACTCAGCCCTCCCGCCCCAGGCATCTGTTTGATCTGCACGGACACTTTTGTCTTTGGATATTGCATGGAAACTGAGCATGAAGCAGAATAAGAAAAGAAACGAAAGATCAGCTCTAAACAGATACTCACTGTGAAAAATAATACAACATTTTCAGAACAATTGGGGCCTGTAGAGGTCCCAAGGTGACAATGTAACAATACCTTTTATCTATTATTTCTCAAATTTTGAGAAGAAAAAAATATCCAGAATGTCCATGTACGCAGTATGTGCGGTAGTAAATAGAAGATAAGATATCCTCAAATTGCTGATTTTATCTGAATGTTAAAAATGTCAAATGAAAAAAAAAAAGAAAAAAAAGTCAAATGATTACATAAATTGTGTGCCTATTCAGAGTAGGGTGATTTTAACTGAACAATAAGATATTTTAAATTATTAAGAAGGGGAAACTACTTTCAAAATGAAATAAAATTCTCTTTGAGCATACATTATTTCAGTTTAAACTATGCTTTTTTTTTTTAAAGACTATCATATAATTTTTAGGAGAAATA
Organism: Mesoplodon mirus; assembly: GCF_964341445.2. Lineage (NCBI taxonomy): Eukaryota > Metazoa > Chordata > Mammalia > Artiodactyla > Ziphiidae > Mesoplodon > Mesoplodon mirus. The sequence goes on along the minus strand of NC_138992.1, from coordinate 36,814,380 downwards.
TTACAACTGGGATATGTGGGTGCACATTATGCTTGATCTAGTTGCTACCAGACAATAGCCATCAACTTGTTTCTATTTCAATGAAGATTCCAAATTCACAGAAACTTAGAAACATGCTGTTTCCATAGCAGCAGATAAAGGGTGAAACTCAAAAGATTTTATTGATTTTAACATGGCTTAGAGAATTTGTTCTCTTTTTTAGCAGTAATTTTTGCTTTTTTTTTTTTTAGTCTTTACCAACATCTCATATTTTCTTTTCTAAATGTATTTAGTAAGTCATAAATTTTGAAAGTAGGATAATTGTGACATTACTGTAAAATTACACATTCTTTCTTTTTTTAAATTTATTTATTTGCTTTTTTCTTTTTTTTAAGTTTTGGCTTTGTTGGGTCTTTGTTGCTGTGTGCAAGCTTTCTCCAGTTGTGGCAAGCAGAGGCTACTCTTCTTTGTGGTGCGCGGGCTTCTCTTGTTGCGGAGCACAGGCTCCAGGCGCACAGGCTTCAGTAGTTGTGGCACACGGGCTCAAGTTGTTGTGGCTGGCAGGCTCTAGAGCGCAGGCTTAGTAGTTGTGGCGCACAGGCTTAGTTGCTCCATGGCATGTGGGATCTTCCCGGACCAGGGATCGAACCCGTGTCCCCTGCATTGGCAGGCGGATCCTTAACCACTGCACCACCAGGGAAGCCCTAAAATTACACATTCTTATAGTAACGTAGAATAACCAATATCGAATTCTCTTTTTTTTAACATCTTTATTGGAGTATAATTGCTTTACATTGTTGTGTTTGTTTCTGCTTTATCACAAAGTGAATCAGTTATACATATACATATATCCTCATATTTCTTCCCTCTTGCGTCTCCCTCCCTCCCACCCTCCCTATCCCACCCCTCTAGGTGGTCACAAAGCACCGAGCTGATTTCCCTGTGCTATGCGGCTGCTTCCCACTAACTACCTATTTTACATTTGGTAGTTTATATATGCCCATGCCACTCTCTCACTTCGTCCCAGCTTACCCTTCCCCCTCTCCGTGTCCTTAAGTCTATTCTCTATGTCTGCGTCTTTATTCCTGTCCTACCCCCAGGTTTCTCAGAACCTTTTTTTTTTTTAGATTCCATATATATGTGCTAGCATACGGTATTTGCTTTTCTCTTTCTGACTTACTTCACTCTGTATGACAGATTCTAGGTCCATCCACCTCACTACAAATAACTCAATTTTGTTTCTTTTTATAGGTGAGTAATATTCCATTGCATCTATGTGCCACATCTTCTTTATCTATTCATCTGTCGATGGACACTTAGGTTGCTTCCATGTCCTGGCTATTGTAAATAGTGCTACAATGAACATTGTGGTACGTGACTCTTCTTGAGTTATGGTTTTCTCAGGGTATATGCCCAGTAGTGGGATCTCTGGATCATATGGTAGTTCTATTTTTAGTTTTTTAAGGAATCTCCATAGTGTTCTCCAGAGTGGCTGTATCAATTTCCATTCCCACCAACAGTGCAAGAAGGTTCCCTTTTCGCCACACCCTTTCCAGCATTTATTGTTTGTAGATTTTTTTGATGATGGCCATTCTGACCGGTGTGAGGTGATACCTCATTGTAGTTTTGATTTGCATTTCTCTAATAATTAGTGATGTTGAGCATCCTTTCATGTGTTTGTTGGCAATCTGTATATCTTCTTTGGAGAAATGTCTATTTAGGTCTTCTGCCCATTTTTGGATTGGGTTGTTTGTTTTTTTGATATTGAGCTGCATGAGCTGTTTGTATATTTTGGAGATTTTTCCTTTGTCAGTTGCTTCATTTGCAAATATTTTCTCCCATTATGAGGATTGTCTTTTTGTCTTGTTTATGGTTCCTTTGTTGTGCAAAAGCTTTAAAGTTTCACTAGGTCCCATTTGTTTGTTTTTATTTCTAATTCTTAATGTAAAAGAGATGCTAAACTATGGATCAGGTATCAAGGACTCTAACTACGTGTAATGTCAGTTTAGCATATGAATAAAATATAACATTTTATTACAAATGCTTTAAGATAATTCATTATTGATTAAAAAGCATGGTATAACATTTTCTGCTACTGTTAATTTCATTTATTAAGACTCAGACACTGGGAATCAGGCTTTTAAACATAGATGTTACAGCTACAAAATGCAAGGTTCTTTGTGGTTAGTGTGGCACCATGACAATGAATAACTGAAATTGGTAGTATAATTGTTCCAAGTTAACATGCTAAGAAAACAGGAAACGACTTTTTTCTTTTGTGCGTGTGTTGTTTAAGTTGTATTTTTTTTTTGCCAACTACTTTTATCTCTTAAAATTTCTATTTGTCAAAACACAGAAAAATGGCTCACCTGTAACAGACATACAGCCTAATGGAGCAATGAGAGTAATGGGGGCAAATCCATAGGCTGCAAAGTTTCCTGTCTCTCCCACAGCCATCAGTACGCCGCCACCCCACCACAGCACGCTCTTGAAGTACGGCCTTGGGTGTTCTTGGTGCGCCAACTGAAGATGCGAATATTTCTGGAAGTACATCACGATGTAAATAAGAAAATATTTCCACCCAACGAAAACTTGCCTTGAAATTTTTGGTCCTATAAAATTGCTCCATGGCTTTTAAATTTATTTGCAGATTATTATAGAGCAATTATTATGGTTTTCTGTTTGTTCCAAACATATTAACAGAAGTGAATCATACTGCTATAGCATTTTATAGTTTAAAGGGCCTTCTCACATATTGCTTAATTCTCATAACAACTCTGTGAAGTAAATATCATTGTTACTATCTAAAGACGGAGTGTGTGTTAAGGAGTTAAGTGACTTTTTAGTCCACCACACCAAAATACTTCTTTTAGATTGTCAGAAAAATTCAAATGCTGAAATAAAGATAATAAGTTACTAAAGAAACACCTTTGGAAAAGGGATTCAAATCTATGAGTCAAAGTTGCTACCACAATAAACATAACAGGGCAGAAAGCTCTGGTAGCAGAGGGATGGGGGAACTCATTTATATCTGGTTTGAGTATTTCTTTGTATTGGAAATGTATGAATTCCTGAAAAACTGGCCATTAAATAAAGCTCTATTTTCCTATTGATTTTATGATAACTGAACTTACTTCCTTAAGAAGTATGTACAATTCTAGATTACTTTAAAATCTTTTCTTTAAAATTTTTAAAAAATTTCAGAAGTTATTTAGAAAATAATAAAAGTACTATAAGAAAATGTAGAACATTAAAATAAATCTTGGCTTATGCCAAGATATGAACATCTTTTTAAGCGTGATACAAATTCACAGGTGCCTGGTCTGGGGCACACAACACTATTAAGAGGCTCACAAAACATTTAACTTCTTTTAAAATCAGAAGACGAAAAAAGATGGACACAATCTAGCCTGGACTATATTTGTCTTTATATCAATGAGGTCATAAGATATACTTTCTTTAATGGAGGAGGAAGTCCAAGAAGGCAAAAGTGCCTGAGGCTCACTGAAGTCATAATGTGTCCCTGGATCAAACTACAGAGTTAGAAAAATAAGCTTCTTCTTACCTGAATATTTAGGGAAATGCTGATTACCAAGTTTCCTAAAATGGCCAGCAAAACTCCAAAAAGGTGTATCTATAAAAGAAAAAATTTTTAAATGGTACTTTAAATAGTACTTGTAAGATATTTACCAAAAAAATTATGAAAATTTAAGTTGATATATTCATTCATTTGTTCATTCATTCAGCAAATATTTACTTAGCACCCATTTGCCAGGGTCATTTGGAATATGAATAATGGTTTTATTAGGATTAATTTTTCACTTTAGTCAAATATTATTTTTTTATAACTAGTTCAGTCCTTTACTGAATTCCCTAGATATGTGCTTCATTCACTAAAATAAACAGTCATCAGGTTCTGACTTTTTCCCACTAAGATGCTTCTATTTATCCTGTCTGCCAATTTCCTCAGCAACCTCTCTGATTGGGGTGTTCATTGCCTCAAGTATGGACTATATAATTATTTCTGTTCTCCCTCTCTTCTTTCTCTTAAGATATTCTGGAAGACTGTGGTATGAAAGAAAGATCATTGGCTTTGGGGTTAAAGGATGAACCTGAGATTCAGATCTGCTATTTTCTAATGGGCGACACTGAGTAAGTTATTTCAGCTCCCCAGCCTCAGTAAACAGGGGATGTTGGATAAGATGTTTCCAAAAATCCCTTTATCTCTAAACTGCTATGAACCTCACTGGAGACAGACTAAATTTTCCCACCACTCTGCTGGTCAAGAACCCACGATGTCTCTCTACAGCCAACTATATTAAATACAAAACTACTGTATCAGCTCCCCATAGTCGGTCCTCATCCTGACCATCCAATTGTCCACAGCACACTTTAATGTGCTCCCTCTACCTTGGGTACCTGGCTCCTGACTTCTCCAGTCAGATGTCATACTTTTTCTCATGTCATTCCTCTCACCCAGACAGAGTATCTTCTTTTCTCAGCCCATTTCAATCAGACCTCACCCTCCTGGCCATCGGAGCTCTACCTCCTTACGACCTTCTCAGACACCACAGCACATCTTTACTTTCTCAGACTCTAAATGGTGAACATCCCTATTTCTTCTTTTATATTGTCAGTTGTATCATTAGGCTCTATACATAGACAGCAAATTCTCTGAGGGAAGGGAATCATGTCTAAGACTTCCATTGGGTTTTCTACATCATCTACTATACAAAATGAGGGGTTTAAAAAAATACTTGCTTGAGAAAGTATAGAGTGGTTTAAAACAAGAACTACAGAGTTTAAAAAATTAGTTCTGACACATTGCCCAAGATCTTTACTATAGATAGCATATGTATTATTTGATGACTTCAAAAGATGCATATTCTGTTCCTATCTAGGTACAAAGATGTAATATCTTCTAGCAGTAAAAATTAGCAATGATAGAAGGGCTCTTCCCCCTTCTTCTTCTACAGTACATAACTTCTAGCTAGCCTCAAATTCCAAGGAGTTATTTGAATTTCAAATGAACATTACAACCACAAGAACCCTTTTCAGAATGCAAAATGTCTTTGAAGTTTTAGAACTTCATTATATGTGCTGAAGTGAAATTCAGTATTTCTAAAAAATGAAGCAGAAAAGTTGAAAACCCATTTAATAGTTGACATATAATATCCACAGTCTTTAATCAGTTAAGAATTTTCTTTTCCTAATAAAAGCAGTTGGCAATAATTTTGATCACTATTCCTCATGGGGAACAATTGTATCATAATATAATGTGCTATTTCCATGCTTTCGATTTACAATTGACTGCATTTGGCAGTAATCAGGAAAATAAAAATTCAGAAGAAGTTTGGGATTGAATGGATAATTATGAAATCTTCTATAATTATAAAAGTAAATTGTTGAATAGAAATAAGTTACTTCAAAATTCTTTAAATGATTCACTGAGTAGTTTAAACACCACCAGGCCAAGTGTTTAGAAATTGGTTAGCAGGATTTCACAATGATTTCTTGGATACGACATGAAAAGCACAGGCAACAGAAGAAAAAATAGATAAGCTGGACTTTATCAAGATTAAAATCTTTTGTGCACCAAAGGACACTATTAGCAGAGTGAAAGGCAACCCACACAATGGGAGAAAATATTTGCAAATCATATATCTGATAAAGATTGATATCTAGAATATATCAAGAACCCCTACAACTCAACAACAAAAAAATAAACAATGCAACTGAAAAATGGTCAAAGAACTCAAATAGACTTTTCTTCAAAGAAGATATATAAATGGCCAATAGGCACATGAAAAGATGCTCAATAGCACTAATCATTAGGGAAATGCAAATCAAAACCACAATAAGCTACCACTTCACACCCATTAGGAGAGCTACAATTAAAAAAAAATGAAAATAACAAGTGTTGGTAAGGATGTGGAGAAATTGAAACACTAGTTCATTGTTGGTGGGGATGTAAAATGGTACAGCTGCTGATCTCATAACATATACAAAAATTAACTCAAAATTAACCAAAAGACCTAAATGTAGGAGCCAAAACTATAAAATTCTCAGAAGAAAACATAAGGGTAAATCTTTGTGACCTTGGATTTGGCCATGGATTCCCATAGATAAGACATCAAAAGTGTAAGCAACAAAGAAAAAATAATTGGACCTCATCAATATTAAAAAACTTTCTGTTTCAAAGGACACTATCAAGGAAAGTGAAAAGATAATCCACAAAATGGGAGAAAATATTTGGAAATCATATATCTGACAAGGGACTTATACCTAGACTATATAAAGAACACTTACAACGCAATAATAAAAAGACAGATGACCCAATTAAAAATGGGCAAAGGATCTGAATAGACATTTCTCCAAAGAAGACAAATGGCTAACAAGTATATTGAAAAGATGTTCAACATCACTAGTCATCAGGGATTGCAAACCCAAACCACAGTGATATACCACTTCATACCAAATAATATAGCTATAATCAAAAAGTCAGATAATAACAAGTGTTAGTAAGGATGTAGATAAATCAGAACCCTCAAACACTGCTCATGGAAATATATAATGGTGTAACCACTTTGGAAAACAGTCTGGAAGTTCTTCAAAAACGTAAGCATGGAATTTCCATTTGACTCAGCAATTCCATGCCAAGGTATATATCCAAGAGAAACGAAAACATATATCCACACAAAAACTTGTACACAAATTTATATACCAGTATTGTTCATATGACAGCTAAAGGCTGGAGGTAATGATTGTACAACTCAGTGAACTGTACAGTTTAAATGAGTGGATTATATGATATGTGAATTATATTTCAATAAGTTTTTATACAAAATTAATTTTAAAAACACAAAGCATTTACATCTTTTTTTTTTTTTGCCCAAAGAAATAAAATGTTACAAATGTAACTAGCTCTATTTCAGTCTCTTCTTCCTCCCAGAGATGTGACTTTTTTTTCTGAAGTTGATACAAATATATTTCTTTCTTTCCTAGATTAATTTTTATTATCTATTTTGTTTACTCAGCTTTTCTTTTTTACATCTTCTTCGGTTGGACTCTTAACTCATTAGCTTTTTCTGTTTCTTTCTATCATGCAAATGGGGCTTTACATTTCCCTCTAAGTATACCCTCTGTTTTAGCTGCTCGCACAGTTTTGGCATGTACAGTTTTCATTTGCATTTAGTTCTAAATATTTTCTGATTATCTCATCATTTTTATCTGAGCCTTATATTATTCAGAGATGTGTTTTTTAATATTTCTAAATGAATGGGGTGTTGATTATCACTTTATTACTAATTTCTAATTTTACTGAGTTGTGGGCAGAAAATACACTGTGTGTATATTAACATTTGCTTTTGACCTATTATACAGTGTAAATTGGAATTTGTTTTGTGACCTGATGGTGTAAGGTCAAGTTTATAAGTGTTCCATGTATGTTTGAAAATAAAGTATTTAAAAGTTGAGTTAATACATTTTATATATCCTTCCTATCTATCTATCCATTCATCTATCTATCTCCATTAAGTCATTGTTCAAATCTTTGATATTCTTACTAAATTTTGGATTGCTTTGTCTATCAATTGCCTAGGGAGCTATGTTAAAAATCTACTCAAACATGTATTTATATATTTTAAGACTATAGTCCTAGGTGTATACAGGATCAGGATTGTTTTATCTTCCCAGCTAATTGTTCCTTTTTTTAAATTTTATTTTTATTTATTTATTTACTTATGTTTATTTTTTATTTATTTTTCTTATTAGTCATCCATTTTATACACATCAGTGTACACATGTCAATCCCAATCTCCCAGTTCATCACACCACCACCACCACCCCCAGTAATTTTTCCTTTTAACATTAGGATTTTTCTTTAAAATCTATTTTAGCTGATATTACTGTAGCTGTTTTCTTTTGATATTTGCTACTTTCCACATCACTTTAACATTTCTGCATCATATTTTAGTCAAGTCTCTTATATATAGAAAATAACTAGATTAAAAAAATCCTGAGACTTTGTGTCAGATGGGGAGGTTAGTCCATTTTGTTTATTGTGATTATAAATATATTTTCCTTTATTTCTATCTTTTTTGTGTTTGTAGTTATCTTGCTTTTTCTTTGCTTTCTAATTTCTCTTTTCCTGAATCCTGTTGAAATGATTGAGTTTTCTTTATTCTTTTCTTTCCCCTACTCTTCTGGCTAGGAAGTTACACATCTTATTTATAGTCTTTCAGTAATTACTGTTAAATGTTTTTAATTTTGAAATAATTATGGACTCACAGTAGGTTGCAAAGAAATGTCCAGGTAGGTCCATGCACTCTTCCCCCAGTCCTCCCCTTGATGTTAGCATCTTACACAACTACAATCCAACATCTATGGTTCTCTCTATTCTCTCCACATGGAACTCCTCTTACAAGTATGTTGGACTTTTTAATTCTTGTTTCCTAAAATAGCTCTCATATTTTCCAACTCTTTATCTCTTTGTACTGAGTTATGGATAATTTCCTCAGATCTATCTTCAAGTTTAGCTTTTCTGGCCTCCCTTTGAATTGAGTCTTTATACATGCCTATCAGTACATATATTAAACTGTACTATAATTATGTTTTACAAGTGCATTTCCCCTCTAGACTATAAATTCCTTGAGGGCAGAGCTATGACTTATCAACTCATCTTTGTAACCCTAATGACTAGTAGAGGCCTTTGGCACAGAGAAGTTGTTTATTAAATGCTACTTGAACTGAAATAGTCTCAGATTTATTATACACTGTCTAGAAATAGTAAATTTTGACCTTTGGCCCTAGGAAGATGACAAACACTATTTTATAATCAACTGGGGTTTGAATACAGCAAACACTCTGTTTTGTGAGAGAACAAGCTTGTCCCAGAATTCAGATTTCAACAATTAAGTGTCCACTAGTGTGCAATAGAAAGCTGCCTTCTGGGGCTTCCCTGGTGGCACAGTAGTTAAGAATCCGCCTGCCAGTGCAAGGGACACGGGTTCGAGCCCTGGTCTGGGAAGATCCCACATGCCGCAGAGCAACTAAGCCTGTGTGCCACAACTACTCAGCCTGCGCTCTAGAGCCTGTGAACCACAACTACTGAGCTCGCCTGCTACAACTACTGAAGCCTCTGAGCCCAGAGCCCATGCTCCACAACAAGAGAAGCCACCGCAATAAGAAGCCCATGCACCGCAATGAAGAGTAGCCCCTGCTCGCCGCAACTAGAGAAAGCCCGCACGCAGCAACAAAGACCCAACACAGCCAAAAATAAATAAATAAAAGAAAGTTGCCTGTTGACTTTTTTTTTTTTTTTTTGCTGCGTTGGGTCTTCGTTGCTGCGTGTGGGCTTTCTCTAGTTGCGGCGAGCGGGGGCTAATCTTCATTGCAGTGGCTTCTCTTGTTGCAGAGCACGGGCTCTAGGCAAGTAGGCTTCAGTAGTTGCAGCATGCGGGCTCAGTAGTTGTGGCTCGAGGGCTCTAGAACACAGGCTCAGTAGTTGTGGCGCAGGCTTAGATGCTCTGCGGCATGTGGGATCTTCCCGGGCCAGGGCTCGAACCCGTGTCCCCTGCATTGGCAGGCGGATTCTTAACTACTGTGCCACCAGGGAAGCCCCTGACTTTTAAAATCTAGTGAATTCATATATACTAAAAAATCAGAAATATACAGGTATAAAGCAGGTGTCAGGAAGAGTTTCCTGCTAATAGGGACATACCTCATTTTCTTGTGCTTCACTTTATTGCACCTTGCAGATACTGCATTTTATACAAATTGAAGGTTTGTGGCAACCCTACATCAAGCAAGTCTATCAGCATCATTTTTCCAATAGCATTTGCTCACTTTGTGTCTCTGTGTCACATTTTGGTAATTCTTGCAATATTTCAAACTTTTTCATTATGACAGTATTTGTTACGGTGATCTGTGATCAGTGATCTTTGCCGGTACTATTGCAAAAAGATTATGACACATTGAAGGCTCAGATGATGGTTAGCATTTCTTAGCAATAGAGTGTCTTTTAATCAATATACATTGTTTTTTTAGACATTATAATTGCACCTTTAACAGACTACTGTAAGTGTATATACAACTTTTACATGCACTGGGAAACCAAAATATCCATGTGACTCACTTTGTTGTGATACTTGCTTTATTGCGGTGGTCTGGAACTGAACGTGCAATATCTCGGAAGTACGCCAGTACACGTTATAAACTGGTATATCTTATTCTTTGTTTTTCTGAAAATTTACCTAACTATCCAAGGTTAATTGAATGCTCATTAAATTCATTTGACACATACCTGTAAAGAGTAGTAATTCAGTAAATCCTCATTAATGTCCCGAATTGCTGGGGAGGGAAGGTTCAAATTTGCAATGTTTCTTAAAAAAGGTGGTTTAATTACCTTCAAGGACACAGAGTGACTGAGGCAAGCATTACTAAATGCTGTTTCCAGTTAGAGGCTCTGGTAAATGTGCTTTAATGACTACAAGATCTTCACCTGCAATCAGAAGTGTCATTTGCATACAGTGAGCAGCCCTTATAAACTTGCCATTTAAATTAAAGATATCTAGTTTACTTCATTACTTTATTCAGAGTGTTATCTGATTTCTAGCATATTAGAATTAGTGGAAACTCAGAGCTTCTCTCTCCCCCGCCCTCTTATTCCCCCCTCCCTGTTAATCTGGAGACTGGTGGTCAGGAAAGAGAACAGAGGGCCAGAGAAGGAAAGTGACTTGTGCAAAGTCACACAGCTAGATAGACACCAGGCAAATTCTGGCCCCAAGGCACCCAGCTCATGTCTGAATCACCATTTCTTCACAGACTGCAATACATAACCATCTGGCTAGTCAATGCCAATTTACGACGGTTTTAAAATTAGCAGGATCTGTTTCTTTTTCTCAGTGCAAATAAAATAAAGCAAAGATAATAGTTAGAAGGAAAGGTTGCTCCACATCCTAACAGTGCAGCTAGAAGTACAGACCAGAGACACAGAAAGATGGCCTTAATTTTTGCCGTGCTCACTCCTGTCAATAGTGTAGCTCAATTTCTGGCTTTTCCAGGATGGCTTGACAAATAGATGGTGGGAGCCACAGCAAACAATTTATGGAGAATGAGGTTCAAAATATCAGCACTAATGAGTACTAAGGATGTTTTTGTTTTATTTGGAATAACAATCTTATCTCCTACTTTTTGGTGCCAGAATGTTCTTTAGACATTTCACATAAAGTTATTGACCTATAATCCATGGGTGGGGCAGTTTGGCCAGATGGCAATGGGATACGATAACAGGGATGTGTGGAATTGGTCACAGTCTATCCCAGTTCTGGCTTAGAACTCAACCATATTCCAGGCTCTGCCTTCAAAACATAAATCTGGAATCAGACCCAGTGGAGCTAGCACATGGTTCAAAAGAACCATAGATTCAGAGCTAGTCTTGAACACTGTAATAGTCATATTCAACTCACAACTAGAATAATGCTACCTCCTGTTCCAGGCAGTAAAATATCCCTGAACATGGATGTGAGCGATCCAGTTTCGAATACCAGAAATACCATAGGTTAAGTGATTTAGGTCAACTAATCACTGCAGGAATGATCCTAAGAGCCTGAACCTGAAAGGGAATTATATACCTGAGAAATGAACATTCAGGTCACTTCATCTCACAGGAAACTCTTAGGAATGAGCTGGGGTTGTTTTTTATTTGCACCTAGTAAACAGGTAGACACAAATCTACTTCCAGAAAGTTGGGAGGGGATAGGAGGACATCAAGAATCTTGGCGATACATCCTTCAGTTTCTAGGATTGAAGACTCATAATGTGTGCAACTTACTTTCAAATGATACATGACAATATAAAATAAAAAACATATGTAAAATTGTATATGCTTAGAAAATTCATGCAAAGAAACTTAAAACATTGTTAACAAGAGGGGTGGGAGAGGGTAGGGGTGGGAGTTTGGGATTAGCAGATGCAAACCAGTATATGTAGAATAGATAAATAGCAAGGTTCTACTGTATAGCACTAGGACCTTGGGGAAATATACTCAATATCCTGTGATAAACCATGATGGAAGAGACTATGAAAAAGAATGTATATATATGTATAACTGAGTCACTTTGCTGTACAGCAGTAATTAACACTACATTGTAATTCAACTATACTTCAATAAAAAATAAATTTAAAAAAACAGAGGGAGAGAGAGAGAGAGAACAAACAAATATTTCACAGTGTTAACAACTGGTGAATCTCCACGTGAAGGACATACGGCGTTTACTGTATTATTCTTCTTAATTATCTATAGGTTGGAAAATTTTCAAACTAAGAAGTTAAAAAATTCTGCTTTATAGACTCAATGAAATTAAAGAGAATATGGATTCATTGAAAAAGAGTTAAAAGAGGAGATGATAACAAGGAAAGAAATAAAAGCAAGAAATAAAAAGGAAGCTGGCTGAACCAAGAAAAGAGATTAAGTAGAAAAATAAAACCACTGCACAGCTGAAAACCACAGGTAGACACTGCTTGGGAAAAACACACAAGGTGGAGGAAAAGGACATGAAATGGAAGTGATCAGAGAGAAGATGGTAGATACGGGAGACAGACAACTCGAAGCCCACACCAGAAGCTATTCACTCAGTCATGCACCCATTTGGTATTTATTTAGTAACTGCTAAATATTAGGTCCTATTTCAGGAACTAAGGATGCAAAGTATCCTCGATAAGCTCAGAAGAGGTAGAAAAAGCGACCAATAACAGACTATCACCTGTGACATCTATAATAGAGGTATGTTCTGTAGAACCCATGGGAACAGAAGGGACAAAGTACAAATCTGCCTAGGTTGGAGAGTATGTTAGCTTCCTGTGACTGCTGTAACAAATTAGCACAAACCTGGTGGCTTAAAACAACAGAAATTTATTCTCTCACAGTTCTGGAGCCCAGAAGCCCAAAATCAATTTCACTGGGGTGAAATCAAGATGGCAGGGCCCACATACCAAGAAGTTCAGTTGCTAGTTCATAGGGTATGCATATGTCTGGGTTTTATAATTACTCACAAAGATTTTTCCAAAATGTTATATAGTAGTAAATAACATTTCCAGGTGCCTCTCTCCCCCTCCAACACTTGGTATCTTGTATTGTAATTTTTTTTTAAGTTTAGCTATTCTGGAGAACCTCACATCTCATTATGGTTTAAATTCCATTTTTATAATGACGAATGATGTTGAACCTTCAGATAATCTTATAAACCACTTGGCTCTCTTGTTTCATTAAATGTTTTTCCAGACTGTCCAATTTTTAATTTATGGTGGCAGTCTTTTTGTACTTGATGTGTAAGAGTACTTTATCCCCAATATGATTTCTTTTTGAATATATGCATTCCATACAACTTTTCTCACTCTGTGTCTTGTCTCTTTTTGCATAGAAACTTTTAAGTAATAAGCGGACTTAAATATACTCTATTGATGAAGTAAACTTATTGATCCTTAACTTTATGTGTGGTACCCTTTATATCTGGGTTAAAAGGTCATGAGAAAACTTCCTACATTTTTTTCTAGAAGGCTTATTTTAAAATAACATTTTGCATATAGGTGCACGGACTGGAACATGTTTGCCTATGCTGTGATATAAGGCTCTTTTGCTGTTTCCAACTTACTGTTTACCTAATCTGTTTAGTTATTAATTTCAGTCATTAAAATTTTTATTTCAAGGATTAAAGAAAAAAAATGGCAGGGCCACACTCTCTCTAGAGGCTTTAAGGGAGAATCCATTCCTTGCCTCCCCCAGTTTCTGGTGGCTGCTGACATACCCTTGGATTATGGTTATATCACTCTAATCTCTGTCTCTGTGGCCACATTGCCTTCCTCTTCCATATGAAATCTCCCTGGGTCTTCCTCTTATAAAAAGATACATGTGATGGCATTTAGGGTCCATCCAGATAACCCAGGATAATCATCCCACCTCAAGATCTTGAACTTAATCACATCTGCACGACTCCAGTATAGCTGGACTGGAGAGGCAGGCAGGAGCCTTTTCATGCCATGGATCAGCTGGTGGTGCTACAACACGCAGGACTCTAAACCAGAGAATGTTAGGTCCAGCCGTGACTTTTAGAAGACTCATCCTGGCTACAGTATGGAGGATGGACTAGGAGGGAGCAAGACAGGGAACAGAGAAACCAACTAGGAGACACTTCGGGATCTCAGAGAAGAAGTAGGGGAAATGTGGAGAGTTAATTACAACAGGGCCCTAGAGGAACAATATTCATATTCATCGCAGCAAACATTGGAGGCAACCTGAAATATGAAATGCTTTTTAGATTACCAAATGGGTTGGACTATTCTTACCACTAATCTCCTTTGCCCTTGTAGATAATTGCGTTGTCTGCAATACTAACCCAAACTAAGTTAAAACTATAATCCCATACGTGAAAAAAGAAGAAAGAAAAAATTTCAGTCAGGAACAGATTTTTAATTTGTTATCTTGGTTTTTGTATGTTATACGGTTATTGCCTTTCTATCCTGAGAAACTCTCATGACACTGGATCCAAATCTGGTGATTTAGAGCCAACAGAAAAGGTCAGGGTTACATACCACAGTGTATCGTTGCGGTTCTACAAGCTGTCCCATGCCAATTTTTAATCAACCTTAAAACCTAGGCAGAAAAGCCCAACATATTGCCTTTCCATACAATTAAGCACTATTACATTTTGTCTTTTACTCGGGAACACATTTACTTACATAACTGTACATTCATCATTTTAAAAAACTGAACTCCATTAAGGATAAGCCTTACTAAGCTTACTAAGAAGCCGCCATGTTTTTTTGCTTTTGAGAAATTTAAGTTGCAGCAGAACAAATTTATGGGCAAAATTTAATAAGACATCCTTGGGGGGCTTTTAACACTTTGTTAAAAGGAGAGCAACAATAGTCAAGGAAGGTGTGATATCACTTAAGGAAATCTTAAACTTGGTTCTGTTACAAAACAAATCAACCCCGTTTAACATTGGAAAGGCGAATCTTTGAAACAAGGACAGACATGCTGAACACAAAGAATGCTATTGTTTGCATCCAGATCAAGATGAGGTCCCATTACTTTCAAATTTTTCAAGAACATATTCATACTAATAATTTAAAAAATCTGTCATCTTTTGTTTCCAAAGAAGCAGGATTGCAGGCTGCCTTTTGCAGGGCCAGCCCAGGGTTTACGAGAGGCTTCCTACCCTAAAGTTGGAAACTTGGGAGCTCACTGAATGACAGCTCTTTCCCCAACACCTGCTTAGGTTTCAAGAGTACATATCCGTTTTGAGAGCAATGCCTGCCTTGAACTCTGGCTGTATTTTGCCAGCTCCATCCTCCTGGAGACTAAACTCTATTGTCTGTGTCAGGCCCCAGCCACTGGGTGAGTTTGTGCCTCAATGTGCGGGAGGGATCATGACACTGCCACTCACTGACACGCATCTGCCAGGCCACCCACCAGACCAGATCTTTCTGACATCAAGGCAGGAATCAAGTTCAAATTTTCTCCTCTGGGACACTGTGACTTGGACTCTTCATTGCCTCTAAAGGGTCAGTCCTCATAGCCAAGATAATTTCCCCCATTCCTGGCAAAATTCTCACATCCCACTGGTCCAGTAGGCAGGTTCCAAGATACTTTATGATCATCCCACATATGATACCCATAGGACTCATTGATGGTGACTGTGATTTGGGTCTGCAAGTATAGTTCAAAAGACTAATAAAATGCTGTACATGTAATTCAAAATTATTCTCTATTTTATGGCTGTGGCAGCTGCTTGTAACATGAGGTCTGCTCGTACCTTGTTCACAAACAATCACTCATTTCTCCACTGCTGTGACTCAGGCAGCCATATCCAAAGGTACATCACACTGTTTCCTCTTCTGCTTTGGCTCTCTTTATTTACAATTACATAACTGTACTATGTTAGTCCTGGAAGCACAATGGAAGCAATCCATCAGATTATATAAGCAAGGGTAGCTTCACACCAGTCCTTCAAGTGTTGTTTTTCAAGTATTTCAAAAGCAGTCTCTCTCTCTGTCTCTCTCACTTTCACACATACACATTGTACATTGTGTAATGTACACGTGATATAATTTATGTATATCACACACATATGTATGGCTACAGTCTGAGGACACAGTCCATGTTTTCCGATTTCTTTGATATCACTACCCAACATCATTCTGGTGAGATGACGCTCCGCTTGTGATTTTTATTGCGTGGAATGTCAGTTGCATTTTGGGCCCTCACTGTCGATTAGCTGATCAAGAGTAACGTGGGCTGTGACGAGAGGCAACATAGTGCTGCCGTCTCCCAAACGGCCCCAGAACAGCCAGAGCCCTGCAAGTCCAAAGGCTGAAGAAGAAAGAAAGAGCCCCCAGGATTCACGGGATCTGACATGGCTTCTAGGACTCCATACACCATTGCACTCACATACCACACTATTCCACCTGAATCCACTAAGCTTTTAGGAGATCCCTACTGACTGAAGAGAAGACTGTTGATGGTAAAGAAATCGCTAAGCAGGTAGAGGCAAGATTGAGACGAAGCAAGGGACGCTGCCTTTGCCAGTGGATACCCACCTTGTCCAGGCAGACTAAAGCCGATGTATTTTCAGCGTTGGAGAAAGTCAAGCTTTCCTTCCTGGAAGTGAAAGGGAGAATGTAGGCTGGAGGGTGAGCCTGCAAAAAGTGGAAACAAAAGCCCTGAGGAACAGAAGTTGAAGAGGAGAGTGAGAACCCGAGCATTTGCCATGCTGTTGGAGCCTGTGAATCAAGGCTGGTGTGGACCCAGAGTTCTTCCGGCCTTCCACGTCATCCAGACTGATGAATTTCCTCTATTACTTAAGCCAGTTAATGTTAGGTTTCCTGTGACTCGAAAACCAAAGCCTCTTAACTTACAAAGCATTCTTGGTAGGGAAGCCAAGTTCAAAAGCCAGAAGAGAGATGGACTCCCGTTGCAAGCTAAAGAAGTCAGGCCAGGGGTCCAAGTTACCGAAAGGAGAAAATTTGAGAGGTGCCGAGAAGGTGAGGGGGTGGCTTAGGAAACAAGAGCTGGGGCTGTTGGCAGGCCTCAAGACGACCTGCCATGGCCAGGGTGGGTCTCTGAAGGAATCACGCCAGGACAAATGCAATATTTGGTGGTGTGGAGCTCATGACTAAACATGTGCTAGCCTGTGTTTACACGAGCCTGTAATTTACTCCGTGTCTCCCGACAGGTGCCAAAGATGATAGGAGACCATGCTGGGAGTGACCAAGGGCCAGGCAAGTGACAAGGTGAAGCAAATGTACAGGTATGCACATGCTGAGAATTATGTGGAGGGGAAGTGGAGTGTTATCTGCCAGCCTCCAGGCAATTAGGACACTCTGGTGGACCAGGACAGATCAGCAAAGAGCTCTGACTTTATGTAAAATGTAATTCTGTTGGACAGAACAGGTGGGGTAGGTTAGAAAAGGTGTAAACTGAATAGAGGAACGTTGGACCTTCAGAAAACAAAAACCAAAAAACACTCAAGCTAAAATAAATAGCATTTAAGTCTTAACGCTAACACTGCATGAGCTTCCCCAAGCTGGGGTGCTGGTCCTGCTGGGTGGTTAAACTATAGTCAATGTCTGAAGACATCATCACATTACTGCCACCAAAACCTGTCAGCTGTTCCCAGGGCTACACACCCATCCACCCCAACCCTGAATTCTGGAAAGTGGCATCAGACATGGGAGGAATCTTCGCCTTAGTACTTCAAGATAACAAGTGTTCCAATTAGGAAATTACTGCCATCAGGAAGTGTTCTGTAATGTGAATATGTCTGGAGAGTGAAGGGGGGGCAAACATCAAAGGGAGAGAGGAAGGCACTGGATGTAGAGAAATCCGTGGTTTTAGATGAAAGAAAACAGAACTCCATCACATAACTGACATGATTTCTCTTATTTCCATTTGTAATAAGTACAACAATTATTAATTATTAGAAATATGTATTTTATGACATTTCCTATAATATAGGTTGACTGTAATACTTCTAATAATAGCTAGTGCTTTCTATGTGTCTGGAACTGCTAACGATTTGATATACATTATCTTAGTTTATTCCTACATCAACCTTATAAGGTATGTAGTGTTATTATTATTACCATTTCAATAGAGAAAGCCAAGATTTGGAGAAACTAAGAAAATTGCCAACGCACCTAGTAAAGAGGCTGAGCTTTTAAAACCACACTATCCTTGAACAAAAAGGATAGCTTAGGGGAATGTCATCCTTTCCATGGTAAACTCTCAAATGCCAATTTGAACAATCACCAACATTTTAAAAAGAAGTTTAAAAAATTCTCCTAAGGAAACAAAATGAATATGGCATACCATTTCCCACACCATCTGGGTAAAACATGCAAGTTGAACAGTCATAGTAATCCTAATATTTTTTAACATTTTAAAACTGTAGAATATAATAGATACAGGCAACTGTAAAGAAAATGATATAGATGAACAAATTACTAAAATGAATTATTATAAGGCAAATACCCTCATAACAGCATCCAGATCAAGAAACAGAAATTGGGCGCCCACCCAAAGACCTCCCTTTGCCTCATCCCACCCCTTCCCCTCCCTTCCCCAAGGAGACACTGGCCTGACTCCACGGCAATCACTTCCTTGCTTTTCTCTATAGTTTTATCACCCAAGTGTGCATCCCTAAACACTGTGAACGAAGGCTGTCTTTTTTCCTAATAGGTCCTTTGGGTGTATTTTAATCCACAGGTTCTTCCTCTATCCTTGCTCTTCTTTTTTTTTTCCTTGTAAAAATGATTTTTGAAGAAACCGAGCCACATATACCTGTAAACTGAAGTTTCCCACAGCCTGAACTTAGCTGATTGCATTAATGCAAATATTATAGCTGGTTAATATAAATCAAGCCATAAAGAGGATATCAGGTAGATTTAAAGGCAAACACGTGGTGTGACAAATTCACAACAGCATTAAGAGTCTGTTCCTCTGATAAGGACCATGGGATGATGATGATGATAATGATTACAAAAGCTTTGATACAGTTTCTTTGAGGTAATCCTTTTCTTCCTTCCTTCTTTTGCTGCCTTATACATATATCTCGAAGAAAATGTGGTAAAGGGAAAATGCCATGTTGGATACATAAGGAAGGGAAAAAAAAAAAAAAAGAAGGAGGAGGGCTTCCCTGGTGGCGCAGTGGTTGAGAGTCCGCCTGCCGATGCAGGGGACAGGGGTTCGTGCCCAGTCTGGGAAGATCCCACATGCTGCGGAGCGGCTGGGCCCAGGAGCCATGGCCACTGAGCCTGCGCGTCCGGAGCCTGTTCTCCGCAAAAAAAAAAAAAAAAAAAAAAAAAAAAGAAGGAAAGGGCAGTAAGTATAAACAAAACAAAAAAGGGGTTTTTCTTGGGAAGGAAATGGAAAGGACCAGCAACCTCTACCTGGCCCTTTGGTTATTCTTAAGTTTTGGCACTTTTCTTTCTCTAAGAGGCAATCAGATGCAGCGACCAGCAGAAAGGAGATAAACGGTAGCAAAGCAAAATCAATAAAAGGGCAATATAAAACTCAATGTGATTTGTCTTTAGTGCAGTGAGACAAGCCATATTCATTTTCTCCTACCACATTCTTTTCAAGTCTTAGTTTCTAAGCAATGGCCTTCAGGCATGGAATAAAAATAGCTTTGCAGTTAAATCTACTTGCTGTAAGATCTGGGGGCAAGTTATTTAACACAAGTTTCCTTATATGAACAGTGAGGATAATATGTACCTTACGAGGTTGTTCGGGGCTCCAATGAGATAATAGCTATAAAGTGTCACATAGTAAATGCATAACAAATGTCTCTTCGATTCGCCTCTTCCCTGCCAAGTTGTATCAATTTTCCTCTAAATATGTTGACTTTAAAAATTCAAGCCATTGAACATCAAAAGTTCAAATAAAGGACATTAAAAAAATCTAAATGTTTCATTTCACCCTATGCAGAATAAACCTTTCCGACAGTGTCTTTGTGAATTTAGATATTTAGCAACATGGATAAACTTAAAGAAACAGCCTCAAAACCCCTCCTTCACAATATTCCCACGTTCATCCTTTCCTGTCCATTCCCTCTACAGCCTTGCCGGATTGGCACTTATTTATTCAACCAGATAGCATGAAAGAGCCTGGGGATCTTCTATTCTAAGCCTAATTTTACCAGTAAGGAAAACTGAAGCCCAGTGTGACGCCCACGTGAACTCCGCTAGTTGACAGCAGAAACTAGACAACAGCCTCTAACGTGCTGGTTGCAAATTAAGTGCCTACAAGGCGAGTAGGTAAAAGAGATGAGAGCAAAGAGAGGGGCCTAAGTGGGGAGCACAGTTGTTCTACACAGTGAACTCCCCCTCACGGTTATCACGTGCGAAAGAGGGCCAAGTTGCTAGCACTTCTAATATTTAAACAGATCATGAAAACTTGAAACCTTATATATAATCTACTCATTTTTAAACATTGGCAACGTATTAAACATTTTCTAAACCTCTCTGCAGTGTGACACAAGATACGTCTACGGGCTGGATTCGGTCCATAGCTAGCCAGTTAGAGGCCTCTGCATCCTGCTAACCCTAATTTGTGTGTTCCTTTTTTTTCTTTTGGCTGCGTTGGGTCTTCGTTGCTGCATGTGGGTTTTCTCTAGTTGTGGCGAGTGGGGTCGGAGCGCGGGCTCTAGGCGCGTGGGCTCCAGTAGTTGTGGCTCGCGGGCTCTAGAGCACAGGCTCGGTAGTTGTGGCGCACGGGCTTAGTTGCTCCGTGGCATGTGGGATCTTCCCGGACCAGGGCTCAAACCCATGTCCCCTGCACTGGCAGGTGGATTCTTAACCACCGAGCCACCACGGAAGTCCCTGACCCTAATTTAAATGTCTTTAATTTGCTTTGATCCTTTTACTCCCTCTTTGAAAAACCTTCAATGGCTCCCCACTGTCTACCAGATGTAGTCCAAACTTCTTTACCTGTTGTCCTTCACGGCAATCCATGACAATATCTAAGACCCGAAACTGTATTTCCACCTTCCAGTCAGTATCAGTTTTCCACTGCAACCAGAATGGCCACTGACTTCTACTCTAGGTACAAAAATGTTCAGAAGGGCACCTGCTCAGACAGTGTGGGCTGCTCCTTGGTCTCCAGACTTTTCCCTTTCTTGTAATGCTTTCCACGTGTGACTCCCATCAATGAAACTCTGTCTTTAGGTGGCCAGCTCAAACACTACCTCTCCTCAAAACATCCTTGATGGCCCCTGCTAAAAGCCACCTTGCTCTGGATTCCCAAAGGACTTTATATTCCTCACACGACACTTAAAACATACTGCCTTGTTTTACAGTTACCCGCATAGCTCGTTTCCCCAAGTACCTAATAACATTAGGAAGGAAGGAAGAGGTTGAGTCTAAAGACTATGTTGAATATCCCACAGTGATCTGTACAAAGCACGGAGCTCAATAACCATCTGAGAAACATTATTTTTTATACTGAAAACTTGTGGATGAAACATAAAGAAAATACCTTTGTAGAACTTTATTGCATCTATACTTGTATGGGTAGACTCCTAAGAGATGCAGATGGGGCAAAGGCCTCACTTCCCTGATTCCCTAAAACATTTTCCCCACTGAACTTCTACTTCCCACTTGTTTTGGGATTTCTTCCTCTAGAAGCACTCACATCTTTGCCTTAGACGACACTGATTCTAAGCGGGCACTGTTAAATATCCATGTCACCTGAATGTGCTTCAGGGAAGTTGGTCTTTTTCTGTGAGTAAGGTTAATTTATCAGATCTGATGGTTGTCTCTTGGAAAGACACAGAAAGCTGGGCTATCAGTGAACAGACACTGTTCAAACATTTCCGTAGTGATAAAACTTATTAAACTCTGGCTATCCAGCAATCAAGGTTAGTTTTGAGTCCTAAACTTTCATCTCTTATTTTGTTTTCCTGGAGCCACTCTCATTTTCAGCCATCTGTATTCAGTTAGTGTCCAAAAATAAAAGAAAAATTAGATTCTATTTTATTTCTACTGGCCTGCCCAGCACTAGAGGCACTCAATAAAATGTTTGCTGAATGAATTTTTAAAAATCAATTTTTACTTTTGCTTTAAAGCAAATGCAATCGCTGACAGGATAAAATACCACAATCTTATAAGATAGTCTAAGTTTACATAATAATGGGAAAAGCTGATATAGTCTTACCTCAAACTAGCTATGCTTGGGTGTCAGCTGGGTAGTTTCAATTAGCATATCCTGGATACACCCTTTCTAACCTGTACAAATCTATATTGTCAAAGGCAAGTTAAGCCTTGCAAACATAAAGTTAAATTTTCACATTTATATCACATGATAAGCTGTGTTTGGTGTCAGAGAGCCAAGATTATCTTGAATTCCAGGAAACATTAAAGAAAACTAATGACTGCAGGGGCTTCCACTCTGCAAACAATGTTTTCTCCTGTTTTGGATGATGCCACGGTAGGTCACATTTACTCTTTAATTCCTTTACCAAAAGAATTTACCGTTTCATTCTTAAACTTTTATTGGGAGTGCTTCTAGCATAAGCATATTATAATATGCTTTATAACATATGCTAGCATAAGCATAGTGTAACAGATATGCTCAAAGAACTTCCCATAAAAAGCAGTTCTTGTCTTTGTAACTCCTGTGGGTGGAAGCAAGGAGAAATGGAATCCAATAGGCTCTGTGCCCCCCATTTTTTCTATTTTATTATGTTTTGTGGTAAAACAGACTCAAAGTGATAGTCTCCTCTGTTGAATACTAATAACGTGAACATTCTTATTTTGTCTTTATATAAGTAAATTATCTTCCTTGTTGGTTTTGAAAACAAAATTTTAACATTTCAGAAACTAACACTCGAAACACTTTTCAAGAATAAAAGGCTTCTAGGCCTTTGATTATTGGTAAAACCCCTGATGTAGAACAGCAGCAACAAATATTTTATAATTATATTGTTGTAAAATAAAAAGAACCATTGATTTGTTAAAGAACAAGAACAAAGCAACACCCATATGAAAACAGAAGGAAGCTTGGAATCGACCATATCAAGATCACTTGCACCCACTAGAAAGAACAGAAATACGGCTAGAGGAAGGGCTTTTTTTCTGATCTTAAACCAAGCCCCAAATAAATGCGCAGCTCTAATCCTCTTTGATCCTGTTAAACGTGTATTTCCAGCGTACATGCACGTTGTTGAGGCTCTCGACGTTTCCCCAAAGGGTCGGTGAAAAAGGAGTCTCGCAATCGCAATCGCAAGCTGAGAGCATCAGCGATCCTCTCGCCACAATGGAAGAGCTGTGCTGACACATTGGGGACTCACACACACGCACACGCTCAGAGCCTCCGCACAGAGGTGACATTTGGCGGCCCTTAACGAGTTCTCTGATTCGGAGAACAGAGTGTCACTTATTTTTTTTGAACTGTAAAATGATCCGGGCGGGGGGGCGGATATGGGTGGAGGAGATTCGCCCCGTACTCCTAGAATCATTCCGGGAGAAGAAGGCGGATTCAGGCCGGAGAGGCGGGATGGTTGGGGACCCAGAGGCCCATGACCGCAGACCTGTGCGACCCGCTCCCTGGAATCGATGCCCAGGAGGGGCAGACCAGGGCTTCCCGCTCTCCCAAACGAGGGGCAGTGAAGTCAATGTGTGGTAACATCATGTCAGCTCTGCCCACTTGGACAGCGCGGTGTCCTTCTGAGAGTCGGCGGGAGAGCGGCCGAGGAGCCGGAGGCGCCGCGGCACCACCCCGGTCCCCACCAGGCGGCGGGGCGGCCGGCCCTTACCTGGTTCCGGCGGTACCAAGCGCCCGACAGGGAGCCATTGCCGGCGCCCAGCGCCCCGTACGTGAGGTTCCGGGACAGCTCGTCCAGGGCGGCCGAGGCGGCGGCTCCGGGGCCCCCGGGCGCAGGCGCCGCCATTAGCTCTCGCTCCCCGCGCTGGGACACGGGCTCCCGCCTCCAACCGGCCCGGCCGCACAGCACGGCGCCACAAAGGAGGCGCGCCCTGCGGAGGCCGCGCCCGGGCCGCGCCGCAGCCACTTCCTGCTCGGTGCCCGGGCGAGGCGGGCGCGCCGGGGCCACCTGGCTCCCGCCCCCGCGCGGCGCCAGGTTCCCGGGGGAGCCCCACGCTCTGAGGCCTCCCGGGGCGGCTCGGCTCGCTCCGCACCGTCCCGCCGCCGGGCACGGGTGCGCAGAGGCCTCACGGGCCCGAAGCGGGAGAAGAGCTGCGCCCCTCTGCGCGCCGGGTCCGCACCTGTCGGGACCAAAGCCCTTCCAGCCCCAGCGGCGCTGAGTCAACACTTATCGAAGTGAATAGGAGTGAAAGGAGACATTGGCGAACCCAAAGCATCCACCTTCACTCCGCCTGTACCTGGCAATCCAGCTCTCTATCTCAGATGCAATGTTTCTCACTTGTATCTTTTAAATGGTTTGCATATGGAAAAGTCACGAGTTCCCGGAAAATATTGTAATCGACATGAGAATAAAGATCGGAGAGATTAAATCTCAGTGCTAACACTTGATAGAGCCTTAGCAAATATTCCTAGAATGAAAGAAGGACTCTCCAGTGGTAGCTGGAGGACCCTGACGTGTTTTGGGGACTGGATGGGGTTTCCTTCAGGTGGAACCAGAAGGACATGCTGAAAAGTTGCCAGCCACTGCATATAAGAATTTAGGTTGGGAGATACTTGTTAATGGTCTTAAGGAACTCTAACCAGATGTTCTGGTTTTATCTGTATTCAAATTCTACTGCGTTACTACAGATGATGTTAAGTACCTCTCACCTTGAGAACTCTGATTCTGTATTGTTGCTCGAAGCCCTGGAACTTGCAGTTCATTTGCACGATGCTGAGCTTCTTCTTAAATAATGTGCTATGACTGCCATGACTTCATGAAACAGAGACCTTCAAGAAGAGAGAATTGCTGCCTAGCGGGGAACAGGGAGAAATGTTCTTAGGGAAATGTGCGAATGAGAGAAGAAAATGAGAAAAAAATCATTCCAGATAGAGAAAAAATAAGACATCTCCGAGGCTGTATAGTTTCTTGCTTGAGCACCCAAAATGTTCAGTGAACAGTTAATATGGTAGCTATTTCCAATTTTGTGGCTCATATATTTCAAATAAGTATCTGAAGGAAAAAGTGTCTATTTTTAATATTTTCTATAACATTATATTACATTGTGTATTGGAGGCTTTATTAATGCTTCTTTCCTTGAGATGGTGTAGGGTACAAGTAACAGAATATCCAAGTAAAAGTGGCTTGAACAATAAGCATCTGTTATCTCCAAAGGGAAGGTGGCTCTGTGTGGTTCTATGACGTCATCACCTCCGTCTTTCTGCTCTGCCATCCCTGAGGTATTGGCCTTGTCCCTAGTCACGGTGGCAGCTCCAGGCATTACATGCAAACACGATCATATTTCGAAAAGAAGCGGGGCTTTTCTACTTACGCATCTTTTTATTAGAGAGGGAAACCTTTTCCAGAATCCGCTTAGCAACCTCTCCCACCAGGTCCCATTAGCCAGGACTGGGTCACATGCCCGTATTCTACCTGCCAGGGAGGCTGGGAAAGTGATTGTTAGGCATTTCCAGCCTTCAGAGTGGGAGGCAAGCTCTGCCGGCAGGGAGGAACCGAGCTGGGGTAGGAGGGCACCACCGGCAGAGCTTGTCACAGCCAGTCTTTAGGGTATTCTATCACCCATATTGTAACCAGTCATGCAGTCTGTAACGAGCAAAATAATAAACGGTTCGTGTTACTTTCCTGTTTAAAAGACTTCCAAACCTGCTCACTGACGCAGTGAAGTTCACACTCCTTAAGTCTGTCAATATGAGACCCTTTATGACCTGGCCCACATTCAGCTCATTCCCATTTTATTTTTTAATTAAAAATCATTTTCAGTTTCTTGGCATTTGTTTTAAAACCTTTAATTTTGGAGGAAGATGGCACTTGGTGCAGAATAGGTATGATGTTTAGCCTGTGATGTGCTAGTCTCCAGATTCCAAGATGTCACTGCGGTTGCTGTGACTGTCCTGGCGTGTGCGGGTAGTTGAAACAAAGAATTCGTGGCCAGTGTTCCTTCCCACACAGTTCACAAGGAGGCGGCAGGAAGGCCGTGTGAGCTCTTCTGGTCCCAGTAGTGTAGGCAGAGGTGGAGGCTGTTCCGGGCATTGTGATGGCCTCTGCCTTTTAGAGCGTTTCTTCAGGGGATATTCTGTTCACTTTACAAGATGCCAAAAGCCTTTGATCAATCTTCTGTCCTCAACTCTGGAATGGTGGAGGTCTGCCTTCCTCAGTTAATTCAAAGAATTCTATTCTGGGGCACATCATTTGAAGCTCAACTTCACTGTGAACTTCCAGAGCAGGGTTACATTTTGCTTGGGATCACTCTCTTGCAGTCTCCACGAAATAGGTTTTTTTTTTTTTTAAGTTGAGAATTATGTTTTTTTTTAAGTCTTTATTGAATTTGCTACAATATTGCTTCTGTTTTATGTTTTGGTTTTTGTGGTCCCGAGTCATGTGGGATCATACCCCCTGCATTGGAAGGCGAAGTCTTAACCACTGGACCACCAGGGAAGTCCCTAGTTTTTTTTTTAATTCATCTTTAGCATGAATCAGTCAACACTAGTTTCACTAATGATGAATGTCTAAGGGGATGAAGTAGTTATTAAAGATTAATTCAGGTATCTTACATCATATACAAAAGCCAACTTCAGATTAAATACTTTAATGAGAAAGGTAAAACTCTAAATCTTTTAGACTAACCAGATGATCTCTGCAACTGGAAGTATAAACAGTCTTTAAAGTGCAAATGCTAAAGGCAGATGGTCTGGGTTCAAATCCTAAGTCCACTGCTTATTTACTGTGTGACATTGATCAAATCGCTTAATTTCTCTGTGTCTTACATTCATCATCCATGAAAGGGAATTAAGAGTACTGAAACACAGAAAGTACTCAGTAAATGGTGTTTACTATTTATGACCTTAGGATAGGGAAGGATTCCTTAAACAAAGAGAAAAAATGCAAACCACAGAGGAAAAGACTGACACATACAATTACAGTAAAATTAAGAACTTTTGGAAGTGTCACAGAGTCGCTAGTTGGCGAAGAGTGTGCTGCCCGCCCAGTCCCCGCGTCCCCACATCCACCGTGGCCATAGCCAGCGAAGAGCTAGCGAGCAAGCTGCAGCAGTGACTGAAGTGGGAGGAGGTGGACGGCGGGCTCTAGCCTGTGCCCCGAGCCGCCCCAGTCCCCAAGCCCCAGCCGCAGGCGTCTGCCTGGGCGCCCACGGCCAGAGCCCACGCCGAGCTGAGCGCACAGCTGAACCGACGGCTGGACGTCAACGAGGGCGCAGTGCAACCCCGCCGCTGCAAGGTCTTCCACCCCTACTCCGAGTTCCCGGAGTTCAGCCACCGCCTCATCAAGGGATGGAGAGCATGTTCAAACTGTACGATGCCGGAAGGGATGGCTTCATCGACCTGATGGAGCTGAAGCTGGTGATGGAGAAGCTGGGGGCCCCCAGACCCACCTGGGCCTGAAGAGAATGATCAAGGAGGTGCACGAGGACTTTGATGGAAAACTCAGCTTCCGTGAGTTCCTGTTTATATTCCACAAGGCCGCAGCAGGGGAACTACGGGAGGAGAGGGGGCTGATGGCACTGGTGAAGCTTTCTGAGATCGATGTTGCCCTGGAGGGCGTCAAAGGTGCCAAGGGGGCTTCTCTGGTGGCGCAGTGGTTGAGAGTCCGCCTGCCGATGCAGGGGACACGGGTTCGTGCCCCGGTCCGGGAAGATCCCACATGCCACGGAGCGGCTGGGCCCGTGAGCCATGGCCGCTGAGCCTGCGCATCCGGAGCCTGTGCTCCGCAACGGGAGAGGCCACAACAGTGAGAGGCCCGCGTACCGCAAAAAAAAAAAAAAGGTGGCAAGGACTTCTTTGAAGCCAAGGTCCAAGCCTTGTCCTCTGCCAGTAAGTCTGAAGCAGAGCTAAAAGCAGAGCAAGATGAGCGGAAGCGGGCAGAAGACAAGAGGAAGCTCCACCAGGCAGCCTTCCGGGAGCTCAAGGCCACTTTCAGTACACAGTTGGGCTGAGCTGGACCTGTGTCCACAGCTGTGCCTCACAGATGCCCCGGGGAGAGCTGGCCGGGCATCCTCGCCCCTGCTGACCCTTTGCCCCAACAAGCCTCCACAACCACCACCCAGCGCAAACTCCTTAACCTCATCGGGGTGGCGGGGGGTGGCTCTCGCCTTCATTTGGGAACCCCTCCCAGAGGGTCCAACTGCCCCACTCAAGTCCCTCTCCTGCTCGCCCTTCTCTGTAGCCAGAATGTGCCTCTACTTGGCAACGTTTACTTCTTCCTTTTATCTTTCCCCCTCCACATCAAAGAGTGGTCTGCTGTGTTAATTTGCACAGATACTTCTTTCTTTGGTGGTCCTCAGAGGAGATAGTCCCTGGAGGCCTGTGATGTTAATGTTGCCCATTTTCTTGGGTAATCCTTTTCTGTGACTCTTCCTGTCATGCCCCTCTCTCCTTTGTTTCCCATCCAACTTCCCTGTTCTCATTCTTAGCCTGATCCTGCCAGGTGCTTTTGCATCTTCTGTCCTTTGATGATGCTGAGGTTTAAGGCAGGCCAGGCTCCACCACTGCCTGTCCCCTCTCCAATAGGGGGAACGGCATGCTGCTGAGATGACACAAAATAGTCAAAAGATAGGAGATTCTGTTCCTTTCTCCTTTCCTCCTGTCCTCTTAGCATTTCCCCTAGATCTATCCTTTTCATTCTTCTTCCCACTTCAGCCTTTTTTCCCTACCCCTAAATACTGTGCTATTTAACTGTAAGAATGATTATAAGTAATATTAATGAGTAGAAGAATTCCTGTTAACTCTGACTTCATGCAAATTATATTACAGTAGACCCCTGACATTCCCAAGTGACAAATCCAGAGCCTTTCAAAATCCCAAAAGTCATGACCCTCCTCACCATCTAGCCAGTTTCCAACATCTGCTCTAAGGTACTGAGGTGAAGCTGTTTTTCAGCATAAATTTTTATATGTTATGAGTTCTTGGGATTGCTCACAAATATCAGGGGTTTGTTGTATTTTATAAAATAATTTCTAACATTGTATTTATTTCTTCTCTTTTTTAACTGCTGTCTCTACAAAAAGAAAACATCTTTTTGTACCACCAAAAAAAAAAAAAAATGTCATGAAGAACCTAGGGGTAAAACAGGAATAAAGACACAGACCTACTTGAGAATGGACTTGAGGATATGGGGAGGGGGAAGGGTAAGCTGTGACAAAGCGAAAGAGAGGCATGGACATATATACACTGCCAAACATAAGGTAGATAGATAGTGGGAAGCAGCCGCAGAGCACAGGGAGATCAGCTCGGTGCTTTGTGACCGCCCGGAGGGGTGGGATGGGGAGGGTGGGAGGGAGGGAGATGCATGAGGGAAGGGATGTGGGAACAGATGTATATGTATGACTGATTCACTTTGTTATAAAGCAGAAACTAATAAAAAAAAAAAAGAAAAAAAAAGATGTGGAGCATCAGAAACTACTATTCATTGCTGATGCTATAGACATTGGAAATAGTTTGACATTGTTTGGTAAAGATGAAGGTGCACATATGAATTTCACCCTTATGAATATATCCCAGAGAAACTTCTGTATGTGGGTAGCAGAATTGTACAAGGATAACAGCACTCTTTGTAAAAACAAGTAAACAAACAGACAAACCTGGACACAGCTCAAGCATCCATCACCAGGAGTAGTGGACAAATGAACTATGATACATTTATATGATGGAATACAATACATTGTTTGAGTACATCCATACGTGGGAAAATCTAAAGAAAAGCAAAGGAATGATAAACACAAAATTTGGGTAGTGGTTCAAAGGTATTGGCAATGTTCTATTTCCTAAACTGGGCAATGGACTACATGGGCATTCATTTTATTATTATTCTTAAAGATATGAATTTATGTGTAATATGACATAACTTTTGTACTATTATATATTTTATAACTAATACAAAAGACTAATTCAGGAATAAAAGCACGGTTTTGTGGTCAGTTTCCAAAAGTTCAAGGTCCATAGACCTAGCTTTAAGTTCAGTCTTCTGCTCTTTATCAGCTACATGGCTTTGGACAAATTCTCTGAGATTCAGTTTCCTAATTCATAAAGTGAAAATAATCATATTTATCTCAAAGTCTGTTGCAAACTTTCAGTGACAGGTAATATGAGTGAAAAATCTTATAGTTCAGTTGAGTTCACCAAACATTTACTTTGTGCAGGAGCCAAAGACACAAGGATAAATGAAACTTGGGCTCTGTCCCTGGGAGCTTGCATCGTAGTGAGTGGATAGGCAGGTAAACTGGTAAACTCAAGTTAACTTCTGCCTGAGAGCTAGGAGAGAGCAAAGAAGATGCACTCAGCTCAGCTCAGGAGGGCATGTGCAGGGCTGAGATGGCTACCTAGAGGGAGGTGATGTCTGTTGCGAATCCTGAAGGATGAGTTAGCCAAATGAAAGAGAGAGGTAGGGGGTGAACAGGGCTGAAACAGCATAAGCAAAGGCCAGAGGCAAGAAACAGCATAGTTTGTATGTTTTCACATTAGTCTTGGTGAGATGAGATATACTCTAAAATAAGGATAGAGAGACAGGCAGGGTCAGGAAATTGAGGATTTTGCCAGTTGGGTTGTCAAAGTTGGACTTGACTCTTTTTTTTTTTTGCGGTACACGGGCCTCTCACTGTTGTGGCCTCTCCCGTTGCGGAGCACAGGCTCCGGACACGCAGGCTCAGCGGCCATGGCTCACGGGCCCAGCCGCTCCGCGGCATGTGGGATCTTCCGGGACCGGGGCACGAACCCGTGTCCCCTGCATCGTCAGGCGGACTCTCAACCACTGTGCCACCAGGGAAGCCCTGACTCTTTTTTAAAAAAATTTATTTATTTATTTTTGGCTGCATTGGGTCTTTGTTGGTGTGCACGGGCTTCTCATTGCGGTGGCTTCTCTTGTTGCGGAGCACGGGCTGTAGGCGCACAGGCTTCAGTAGTTGTGGCTTGTGGGCTCTAGAGCGCAGGCTCAGTAGTTGTGGCACACGGGCTTAGTTGCTCCACAGCATGTGAGATCTTCCTAGACCAGGGCTCGAACCCGTGTACCCTTCATTGGCTAGCAGATTCTTAACCACTGCTCCACCAGGGAAGTCCCGGATTTGACTCTTAATGGGAGTCACTGAGTACTTTAGATAAGGGAGCTGCAGGACAAGATTGGGGCTGTAAAAGATCCCCTGCTGGAGGGACAGGTGGAAAACAAGAGAGATAAAGAGACAAGTGAGAAGACTGCAATGGCTCAGGTGAGGATATATGAGAAAGGCTGAAGAGAAGGAGAGAGAGTGTTTAAGAACAGTTTAGAAGTAAACCCAGCACAACCTGTTGATGGGGCAGGGGAGGAAGGCAGAAGGAATAATCTAGCTTGGACCGCTGGGTGCAAAGCCAGCACCGTTACTGATGGGAATTGGAAAGAGGAACTGGTTTAGGGGGAAAGGATGAGTTCAGTTTAAGTTCGAAAATTATTGAATTTGAGGTGCTTGTGGGGCATCCGAGCAGAAAAGTTTGTGCAGAATTATTCCAGGATGCAGGGTGAGGTCAGGGCCAGGGAAATAGATTTGGGAGTCACCAGCTTGCAGGTGGATGAGACTGGCTGGGAGAGCACATGGCCCCCATTTTTTGGGGTAGGGCTCAGCACAATTTTTCTGTAAAGGGCTGGGTAGTAAATATTTTAGGTTTTGTGGACTGTATGGTCACTATCATAACTATTCAACTCTGATATTGTAGTGTGAAAGCAGCCACAGACAATACATAAGTAAATGCATGTGGATGTGTTCCAATAAAACTACGTACAAAAACAAATGGCCAGCCAGATTTCTCCCATGAGCCATAGTTTGCCGACCCCTGTTCTAGAGAAAGAGCTGAGTGCAGAACACAAGGTCAAAAAGGACCACTCGAGAGGGAAGAGACTATATTTTCTAGGCCTCTTGGCATGTGAATGATAGAATCCCAATTCAAAGGGAAATTCAATAATTCATAACTAAAATCTGGGAAGGTAGGGATGGAGCCAGACCACTGGATCTAGGAACTTGATTTTTTGGGTATGGGCTTCATCCTCAGATCAGCTTCACATGGTGGGAGGTAGGGCCACAGCAGCTCCCAGGGTCCATCTTTAGAGCCTGGGTTCAGAAAGGTAAAGGGAGTGTGGCAGATTGGTTATTGTTCCCAGTTCTTCACGCCCCTCCATGCAGGGATATTTGCATAACATAGTCCCTCCCGTTGCTGAGTGACTGCAGTTGCTCCCAGCAGAGGCATCTTCCCAGTGATGTTGGGTGTGGCCACATGACTTGCTTTGGAAATGTGGACAGAGGGACAATGTGACAGTTCTGGGCCAAGACTTTAAGAGGTGTCACATGTTTCTGCTTGCTCTGTGCTCCTGTGCTCCTTCCTGAGAAGAGTATGTCCCCAGTAGCCCCTGGTCCAGAGAGAATAAAGAAACCTGTGAAGCATATCTGAAGCCAGTCCTTGCCACTTCTGTCCTGTAGACTCACGCACAAGAAAATAAATACTGGTTGTTATAAGCCACTGAGATTTTTTTTTTTTTTTTTTTTTGCGGTACACGGGCCTCTCACTGTTGTGGCCTCTCCCGTTGCGGAGCACAGGTTCCGGACGCGCAGGCTTAGCGGCCATGGCTCACGGGCCCAGCCGCTGCGTGGCATGTAGGATCTTCCTGGACCAGGGCATGAACCCGTGTCCCCTGCATTAGGAGGCGGACTCTCAACCACTGCGCCACCAGGGAAGCCCAAGCCCCTGAGATTTTGAGAGTATCTGTTACACAGCAAAACAAAACTGATTGATTAAGGGTACTCCCAACCAGCTTCATTTAGAAAATCCTAGTGAAAAACTGATTGGCCTGGGCCGCTGAGCCTGCGCGTCTGGAGCCTGTGCTCCGCAGCGGGAGAGGCCACAACAGTGAGAGGCCCGCGAAACGCAGAAAAAAAAAAAAAAAAACTGATTGGCCTGATTTGGGACATGTGACCCATCTCTGGACCAGTCACTGAGGACAGAGAGATATGATATTATGATTGGCCAACCTGGGTCATGTGCTCACTCTATTCAGGGAGGTGGGGCACTTACCAAGGTAAGGAAAAGGGATGCTGAGCAGACAAAAGCATGTTGTGGAGCACAAGCAGATAATAGTGCCATGAAAACTTAGGCAGGAGAGAGTAACACAAATGAGGGTATGTTGAATAATGCCATCAGCAGCAAAGAAGACACCAAGACAATAAATGAAATGTGTTTCTTGGTTTTGGCAATATCGACCAATAAAAGTCATTGGTGATCTTTGCCTGAGCAGTTTCAGTTGAGTGTTGGGATGACAGCCAGATTATAGGTAACAATAATATTTCAGTAAACTCTCATCCGCTATAGGAATGTTAGTTGTAACTAAAAAGGGCCTTAGATAGGAGCAGGTTAGAAGTCTGTTAAGGGAGAGCCAGGAGTTTTACCTAATTGTTCATCACTTTGAAGCCACAGGAGGCTTAGGAGAGGGAGTGTTGGGATCATCCACATTAGAGGGACACGATTCCCAAAGTGGGAGAGGGTGGAACCAGGCTGAAAGGTGGAGCACAGTCCTGGTGTGACCCTCAGGGCCTGTGGCAGAACTGCATCTTGGGAATCAGACGTGAAGACAGGATCTTTAAACAAGAAGTTTAAAACAGCAGAGTTTAGTCAGAAATCATGAGGAGGTCAAGGGAGGAGAGAGCTGATAAGAGTCTCTGGCCTGGAGAAACAGGTACAGAGCCAGTTGCTGTAACACTAGTGTCCAATTGACAGAATGTTCATCCAGTGCCCACCCCTGTGGAGGAGTCTGACCTTTCCTTGACTCCTTTCAAGACCTCTTTCTTGGCCCCTCCCATCCTCTGTCCTCCATCTGCACCCCGTCCCTCCTGCTTTTACTGACATCTGACTGTGTACAACTTCCCAAGGCTGTGTCCCACTTGGGCCGGTCCTCCCCAGACAGTCCCCTAGCATCTCTCCCTCTGCCTCATCTGAAATTGTACCACCTTGTGTCTCAGTCTTTTGCTCTCTGCTTTCATCTGGGAAAGAATCCATGTCAAGATATTAAAGTAATAGATCTTTTGTGGTTGTTCGCTTTCTAAATAGACCCCTGGTAATGTGATGTCATAACCCAAAGGAGTATTTCTGTCAAAGGAATAAGAATGGGGGCCAGTGGAGGTGGGACATGCAAAACTGTCCCTCAGATGGTACCACGAGAAGAGTTGATTTTGCAGTTCAAGTTTGAAGATAGGAAAAAACTGATGTACCAGCTCAGCAGTGGTGTGGTGGAGTGGGTAGGAATTCCCTCTCATTCAGCCTTTTGTTCTACTGATTGGATGAGGCCCACCTACATTAGGGAGGGCAATCTACTCTACTTAGTTTACCGATTCAAATGCTAATCTCACCCAGAAACACTCGAAATAATATTTGACCAAATGCCTGAGCATCCATGGCCCAGTCAAGTTGACACATGAAGTTAACCATCATAGTGGGCTCCTCCAGGAAGGGAATAAGAAAGACAGCCCTGTGTTGTTCTTAATATTAATAAAATGGCCTGTGAAGCCGGAGGTGGCAAATGCGGCAGGCAGAAGTTTCACGGACATAAATTTGATGATTTCTACCATTTTCCTTTGGCCTGGAGTCTGATCTCTATAGTAATGCAATTTGTTTTGTAGGTTTCTGTGAGCTTTCTACTTGAATAGAATTTCTTTTCTATCTTTGTCTTCCTCTCCTTCTCCTCCAGCGTCATAATCATCATCACAGTCATCATTGTCATCAACATCCAAGGTTTCTTGAGTGCCTGCTGCTTATATGGCTCTGTACCAGGAAGGAATTCGGAATTTGCAGGGGAAACTAGATCTGTCCCCTGTTTTGAGTGGCTAAATTCCAGTTTAGGAGACAGAACATGTACACAAAGAAGTACAAATCAAGTATAAATCAAGCGTGAACTAGGTAACAAAGTGCTAAATGAAGGAGGATATTCATCTTAGATTCCAGAAAAAAGGAGCGATTAGCAGGCTGACCATGGTCTGGAATAGCTTCAAGGAGGTCGGGAACCTTGGGTAGGGCCTGAGGAAAGAGTGTGACCAAAATAAGTGTCGGGAAGGAGAAAGGCTATGACAGGAATACAGAATGCCGGATGCAAGTGGAGAGTGCAAGTGTGTGCAGGGACAGTGTGCGGTGGCTTGGCGGCACCTGTGCCACTGAACAGCTGGACGCCTGAAGCGCAGCACCCAGGAACAGCTTTAGGCCCAGCTTGCTCATTAAAATTTTTTGACTGTGTGTGAAGTTTTCCAGGATCAGCATGGAGCCTCCAGTCTGCATCTCCTGGAGGCGTCTCCTCCCAAACACGCCTTCCTAAACCTGCCCAGACGGTCAAGCGTCACTGCTGCTAGAAACTGCGTGAGCTAGAAGACTGTGTAAACTTTGCTTCCTGCCGCCAACAGGGCAGCCCTGCACCGCCCCTGAATTTCCCCCAGGCCTTCCTTTGTCCTCAGGAGGCAGTGTGGGTTGTGGAGAGAGTCATGTTCTGTGAGAAACCACACGCGCTCCGGTTCTGCTCTGCCACTAACCAGCTGCATGACCTTGGGCAAGTCATTTGAACTCTGTGAACCTCATTTTCTCATCTGTGAAATGAGAGGTTTGGACCAGATGATCATGCAGAATGTTTCCAACTCTGAAGGATGAGACTAGGAGAATTATTATCTTTTTTGGATTATATCAAACTGCTTTCCCCCCACCCCCCGTCTACTTAGCGGAAGAGAGAGAAGCTTTAGAAGGGACTAATCCGTCTCCCTAAAATGTCTTGAGATGTCTGACAGTCTCTAATCAAAGAGGGTTGGCTTTTACCTACCAGCCACATTTTAAAAAATATCTTTTATGGGTAATTTAGAGAAATGGAATATTTAGAGAACTTTAAATGTTCAAAGATTTATTTAAGATTCAAGTAATGCCATAATTTAGTTGCTATATGATCTTGGGCAGGTTACTTCACTTTTCTGAGATTCAGTTTCCTTTTTTGTACAATAGGAATAGCAATAACAACAAGAACCACATCCCATAGGGTTATTGTGAGGATTAAATATGTAAGAATCAGGTGCTGAGGACAGTGCCTGCACATAGTAAATCTCCATAAACTGAAGCCATCAGGGTGACTGTTACCTGTGTATTTGTGAGGAAATGAGGTGTGATGTATAGTGGTTAGCAGTGGGACGCTGGAGCCAGGCAGATCTGAATTTCACTCTGCACTTTGTCCCTTTTGTGTGTCCTTGGGCAAGTTAATTTTACTTCCCCAAGCCTCAGTTTCTTCCTCTTTATGGGAACAATAATAGTTCCTGCTTTGTAGGATTATTAACGAACATTCAGCGAGACAAGGCATCAAAAGTGCTTAGCCAGCTTACAGAGTAAGCATTCAACAAATTTAATCACAGTAACAAACAAAAATAAAAATAACAAATGTCGTGCTTCCCTCCTCCACTGGCTTTCCTCCAAGGACAGCAGGAGTGGAAGGAAAATCTCCTGACTGGGGAGAGGACTGAATCATGTGGCCAGATAACAAGGTTCATGAGTGTAGGGCCATGTCCATCTGGTTTATCCTGAAGCTCCAGTGCCGAGCACAGAGCCCAACAAGTAGCAGGCACCGGCAAGAAGCCTTTACTTATGGTGGAAACAAGACAGAGATGCTCATAAATCACCCTACTTTTACAAGACAAGGCTTAGCTGCCAAGCTTTCAGGCCTATTCCATCCGCTGCCTTAATGGCTCCACCCAGGAGGACGTTAAGAGATGTCTAGATCTTCTCTTAAGTCTAGACCAGCACTGTCCCAAAGAACTGTAAGGTGAGCCACACATGGAATTTAAAAAATCTTAGTAACCATGTGAAGAAGGTAAAAAGAAATTAATGAAATTAATTTTAATAAGGTATTTAACCCACTATATCCAAAATATTATCATTTCAACACATAGTCAATATAAAAATATTAATTAAATATTTAATTTTTTCATACTAAGTTTAAAATCTGGTATGGATTTTACACTTGCACATCTCAATTCAGACAGCATAGTTCAAAGGCTCAATAGCCACATACATCTAATGGCTGCTGTATTAGGAGGCGTAGTCCAGATTAAGCAAGATGAAGCCTCTTCTTCCACCACCCTCAAGCTCACCCCTCAGTTCTACTTCCTGTTCAAGGACCCCGTTCTTTCCCAGGTGGCTGCCCTGGAGAAAGGCTTCAGGCTTCTTAGAAGACACGTCCACCACCCACATGGGTGTGCTTTTGCCTTACATGTCTTACCAGAAAAATCACATGAGAATACAACACCATAACCTCAACATCCATTTCATAAGATACAAGTATGCCACAGGAATTAATTTTTCAAGGCACTTCAAGCTTGTTACTTGAAGTATCAACTGTCATCAAATATCAACTATCAACCTCTTTTTCAGACAAGGTTTTGGAGCTCTATCTACTGTGATGTTGCCCACATTCAAGCTTCTCTGATAATTCAATTGTTCATTCAATTTTTGAGTACCTACTATGTATAATGGAGTTAGGAATGTAACAATGAGCAGGAAAGATTCAGTGCCTGCCCTTGGGAACCTTAAACTTGAGTTGAATGGACGGATGAGTAAGCTGGATCTTATAACACAGAGTAGTGAGAGAGATTAATACTAAATACCCTGAAAGCTCATAGAAGGGCAATTAACCTAACACAGGAGTGT
This sequence comes from Mesoplodon mirus, assembly GCF_964341445.2. Taxonomy (NCBI): domain Eukaryota; kingdom Metazoa; phylum Chordata; class Mammalia; order Artiodactyla; family Ziphiidae; genus Mesoplodon; species Mesoplodon mirus. Next base: position 36,776,555 of record NC_138992.1, on the reverse strand, counting down.
GTGTGTGTGTGTGTGTGTGTGTGTGTGTGTGTGTGTGTAAGGGGGCAGTCAGGGAAGAAACATCTAAAGTAAGACCTGAAGTGTGGAGAAAAGGGAACCCTCTTGCACTGTTGGTGGGAATGTAAATTGGTACAGCCATGCTGGAGAACAGTACGGAGGTTCCTTAAAAAACTAAAAATAGAACTACCATATGACCCAGCAATCCCTCTACTGGGCATACATCCAGAAAAGATAAAGTAAGACCTAAAGGTTGAGTTGAAGTTGGAGTGTGAGTTATTGGGGTGTATGGGGCTGTGGAAAGGAAAAGAGCATTCCAGATAGGTAAGGAAAGAGCAATCACATGTCCCAGAAGGTGCAAAGACCAAGTAGGGGGTCTGTAAATCACCCCATTCAGCTCGAGTCCAGGAAAAGTACATCTTTGGCTAGGGTAGATATAAAGAAGACGTAGTCAATAGTTTGGACTTTATTTAAATTCTATAGTAAAGATCCTGGAAACTTCAGCTTTGGTTCTGATTTCTCACCTACTTTCTTAAACTGTATTTCTAGCTGTTTACAGTGTAGCTCCATGTTTCACTTAAAATCAACATGCTCAAAATTACTCATCACTTTCATTCCTCTACTAAATATTCCAAACTGGTTCTCTGTCTTAATTTCTCTGTCTTTCATAATGAGATTAGCATAATCCTAGTCTCCTACCACAGCTAAGACATCTTTTGTCTCTTCCATATCTTCACCCCCCGTACCAAAACTGTCACTAAATCTTGCTAATTTTTTGACTGAATAGCTGAAAGCTTTTGGTTCAAGCACTTTCTGGCTTCCTTGAATCCATCACTCATCTGTCTATAATAGCTTTAAATTTTCACCAAGGCTATCTAAACTCCGAGTGGTATAACTTATACTCCTTTGAGATATCATTTTGGAACAAACCAGCAGTTTTAAAGATCACATCAGATTATAAAGTAGGAAAATAATTTCTGCAGTCCAGAAAAACCTTAAGTAATTTTTACTGGAAAAAAAAAAGACAATTCTTAATGTTTTATTTATTTTTGATTCTGTCTTCTTCTATCTTAAAAAAATTCAGCAACTTTCCTCCTGGAATCTCAAGGTTTTATTATCTGCATAGAGAATCCAGAAACAGGGATTTTTATTTGTCTAATAGTGTCCCTCCCTTTCTATTCAAGGCCTTTCCTGGATACATTACCTGAATGGTCACTCACCCTAAAAAAATGTTCAACACTGTTTAAACTTGCCCTGATTACCAAGTATCTTACTTCATACTGGCTTAGCAATTCATTATAACCACACCCTGAGAACTGGAAAACTTAAAATACAAGAACCAGATTGCATTTCGTGTCTCAGGAATAAATGAGAAGAGAAATGATAATTTCCCCCAGTTGTATTTTGTCATATTTTAAACAAAATGTCCACTGGCTGGAAATTCCATTTCAATCAGTTAAGTATTTAGTGAGGTTTAAGTACTGTGCTCAGCATGAAACTACTTGTTAGAGTTACAGTCACCATGTTTTCTACAATTTAAAATGAGGACACATGGTGTGACAATGGGATGGAGCATTTGAAATCAATACTACCCTGGAAAATTTGAGTTATGTGATTGCCATAGTTACAGAAAATGCAAGGGAAATATTGTCGCTCAAGTTTACAATTTTATTGGAAACACAAGTCTAATACACATTCATTTATTTCACCACTGAATAGTTAGTGAACACCTAGTATAGGAGGTACTTTGTCAGGCAGTAAGATTACAAAGATGAAAAATACAGTTGCTTTAAATGCTTTCTTAGGGCTCCCCTGGTGGCGCAGTGTTTAAGAATCTGCCTGCCAATGCAGGGGACACGGGTTCAAGCCCTGGTCCGGGAAGATCCCACATGATGCGGAGTGACTAAGCCCGTGAACCACAACTACTGAGCCTGCTCCCTAGAGCCCATGAGCCACAACTACTGAGCCCACGTACCACAACTACTGAAGCCCACGCACCTAGAGCTCATGCTCCGCAACAAGAGAAGCCACCACAATGAGAAGCCCGTGTATTGCAAAGAAGAGTAGCCCCCGCTCGCCACAACTAGAGAAAACCCATGTGCAGCAATGAAGACTCAATGCAGCCAAGAGTTAAAAAAAAACAACAAAAAGCTTTCTTAAACAAGGTAGGCCCTTGTGAGGTTAATTATATGTGTCACCTTGGCTAGGCCAAGTTGTTTGGTCAAACGCCATTCTAGATGTTGCTGTTACATATTTTTTTAGATGTGATTAACATTTAAATAAGTAGACTTGAGTAAAGCAGATAATCCTCCATAATGTGGACGGGCCTCATTCAATCATTTGAAGGCCTAAAGAGCAAAGACTGAGGTTCCCCCCAAGGAGAGGGAATTCGGCTTTCAGACTCAAGACTACAAGATCGATTCCTGGGGGAATTTCCAGGCTGCCAGCCTACCCTGCAGAGTTTGGATTTATCATTCCCCACAGTCATGTGAGCCAATTCCTTAAAAATAAATCTCTCTGTCTCTGGAGAATTTTAATACAGCCCTCATAAGAATTGTTATTTAAATAAATAACATTCCTGAGGTGTATTTTTAAGCATACTTGTATAATCTTTTTTTCCCCACAAACAGTAACATTCCCCTTCACAATATGTCTTCTAGCAATGTTTTTAAACACATGGCATTCACTTTCAAGGCCCAACTTGCTGCTCAAGAGAAAATTTAGAAGCTGATGTGTAATTATCTGATGGAACAAAGTTGCCTAATTTCAAGTGGAATGGAAATAAGGGAATGCAGAGAACTTGAGGAAACCCGAGAGCGTTCAAGTCAGAGAGACAACAGGAACAAAAGCACAGAGAAGGCAGCTTTCTGATGACAGAATTTGGAGACAAGAAACTGTCTGTATGATAGGGCCAGTGTCTGTGAGTATCTTTACAGGGGAAAAAGATACTGTGGGGGGCGGGGAAGAGGACAGTAGAGCGAAGCTGGTCAAAGCAATTGGGATAATAATCAAAATTGCTCGTGGGTAAAAAATGAGCAAAGGATGTCATTTAAGGTATAGAACTATGAGTTCAACACTAGATAGTTTGGGGGCTTTGGAGTTTTTATGAGCCTTTCCAGTGGAAAATGGTACAGGTTGATCTGTTCTAAAAGGAAATGTGGGTGCTTTGTAGCAAGACAATTTTGGACGGAATAAGTGATAATTGATCTCCACACCTGATTTGAGCACGTAGCGAGCCCACTTCTCTGAACTGGCAATAGAAACCTCTTGGAAGGGGGAAATCTTATAAATAATTAGACATAATTTGGTTGTCAGCTCATATTTCATTATGTGTTGCCTCTCAGGGATGTTTTGAGATTAATTAGTTAATGTTTGTAAAATAAGTTCCAAGTGCCATGTATCATTGGCATAGAATTGATTTTCAGTGTGATAAATGTAATTAAGCCATGCTGATTTCACATGAACATTCATTGCAGGGTAACGTCTGTTCTGGAGTATTCTGAGGGCATGGGCGCACTGGTTCTCATACTTCCATTTCATCAAGAAGAGCTCTGACACTGGGAGCACTGTGGCAGGCATTTTGCATCATGTGTGATACACATCTCAGGCGAGATGAGGCATTTAAAGTGTCAGATGAGAATTGTGGCTTCTACTGATGAATAAATGTGTTTGTAATGATACCCAGCTTGACAGTACAGTGAATAAAGGCAAACACTTTATTTATTTATTTATTTAACATCTGTATTGGAGCATAATTGCTTTACAATGGTGTGTTAGTTTCTGCTTTATAACAAAGTGAATCAGCTATACATATATATATATCCCCATATCTCCTCCCTCTTGCATCTCCCTCCCACCCTCCCTATCCCACCTATCTAGGTGGGCACAAAGCACCGAGCTGATCTCCCTGTGCTATGCAGCTGCTTCCCACTAGCTATCTATTTTACATTTGGTAGTGTATATATGTCCGTGCCACTCTCTCACTTCGCCCAGCTTACCCTTCCCCCTCCCCATGTCCTCAAGTCCATTCTCTACATCTGTGTCTTTATTCCTGTCCTGCCCCTAGGTTCTTCAGAACTTTTTTTTTTTTTAGATTCCATATATATATGTTAGCATACGGTATTTGCTTTTCTCTTTCTGACTTACTTCACTCTGTATGACAGATTCTAGGTCTATCTACCTCACTACAAATAACTCAATTTCGTTTCTTTTTATGGCTGAGTAATATTCCATTGTATATATGTGCCACATCTTCTTTATCCATTCATCTGTCGATGGACACTTAGGTTGCTTCCATATCCTAGCTATTGTAAATAGTGCTGCTATGAACATTTTGGTACATGTCTCTTTTTGAATTATGGTTTTCTCAGGGTATATGCCCAGTAGTGGGATGGCTGGGCCATATGGTAGTTCTATTTTTAGTTTTTTAAGGAACCTCCATAGTGTTCTCCATAGTGGCTGTATCAATTTCCATTCCCACCAACAGTGCAAGAAGGTTCCCTTTTCGCCACACCCTTTCCAGCATTTATTGTTTGTAGATTTTTTGATGATGGCCATTCTGACTGGTGTGAGATGATACCTTATTGTAGTTTTGTTTATTTGTTTTGTGATACGCGGGCCTCTCACTGTTGTGCCCTCTCTTGTTGCGGAACACAGCCTCCATATGCACAGGCTCAGCGGCCATGGCTCACGGGCCCAGCCGCTCTGCGGCATGTGGGATCTTCCCGGACCGGGGCACGAACATGTGTCCCCTGCATCAGCAGGGGGACTCTTATCCACTGCGCCACCAGGGAAGCCCTGTTTTACATTTTTAATAAATATTTTAAAAGTCTATCTTAATAGAAAACAGCTGTAGTTCCATATCTGCTTCTGCATCCAATCTGATATGATACATCATTTGGTTGCAGTAGATGAAGAAAATTTGGCCTAACACAAATATGTAACTGGAAAGGGAGGAGTATTTTAACAGCCTTCTTAGATAATTGTGGATATTGCTTTTTTGACTTGACACCATAATGCAAAAAGTGATAGGTTTTAACTTTTAATTTTATATTGGAGTATATTTTATTAACAATGTTGTGATAGTTTCAGGTGTCCAGCAAAGTTATTCAGTTATACATATAAGTAATAGTTTTTAAAGGTTGGTTTCTTAAAAGTTGGTGGATTCTAAACCATATTAATGACTTTTTATACTCCATTGCTTTAAAAACCATTGGTCTATCTTGTACTTGTGTCATGCAATGGTCATTTGGAAAACATTTATTCACTGGTTATGCAGATCTTCCAAATCTTGACACATTTCATTAAACAATATCAAACAATCACTTTGGTCAATATCACCACCGATTTCATCCTAAAATTCTTTAAGTATTGGCATACTGTTAAGTTTTCTAAAATTTTCATTTTTGCTATAAAGCTGGAATTTTATTATTGTTAATAAATACTTTCAGTTGTTTTCCTTGAAGTGATAGTCTCACTTTGTTCATTTTAGAAAAAAAATGTCTGCTAAATACCCACATCTGAATAAGCATAGTTTGTTTTCAAGTAAAAATGGTATTCCATTAAAAAAGCAGCTAGCTTAGCTCACAACCATCATAATTGGTGTGCATCGAGGTCTTGTTAGAATGTCCCATTTCTCACACAAAATATTAAAATGATATGTGTTCAAGGGCTGACATTTAATAAAGTGAATACTTTCTACTGCCTTATCAGGATCATTGTTCAGTGAAATTGGCACTTTAAGAAAACTCCAGGAGGGCATGGCAGTGCCATGTACACTGGCTGTTACCATTTGGTGCCTCTGCCTCAACTGGTGCTAGGGCCCAGCTGTTTTATCCATTTTGCTTTTGCTGCACCAATGCAAATGTCAGCACAGTGAAAATACAAATAACATCCTCGTCTTACGATGAACTTGTAGACTCTTTTCAGAGATCTCCAGAGTCCATGGACAGCACTTTGAGAATCACTGGTATAAGAAATGCACTGAAGAGCAGAGGAGAGAGACAGCGTAGTTGTTTAAAGCAGCTACTTCCAGAACAGGTATGATGATGCAGAGCAATATAATTGGATGGAATTTGCTGCTCTCACTGTTTTTTATTAAGCAGCAGGAAGCATAATATACTGCCCTAAATCCGTTTTTCACGCTTTTTTGACTGTAATACACAAAAGATATATTATCTACACTGTAGCACGGTGTACAATACATACAGATATATTATATTTACTGAATAAAGATATCCTTACAATTTGTGATGAACTCTAACATTTTATGTTATTCTATTTCATTTTTTTAAAAAGTGTTGGTCATGACCCACTAAATTAATCTTGCAACTCACTAATGGGAAGCCACAGTTGGCAAAAATCTGGTTTAAATAAAGATGCTTTCCTTTCGTAATGCATCAACCCTCCTAAGGGTTGATTACCTTTGGTTGGAGACTAAATGTATCCAGGAGTTTTTAATGGTTGCTTATTCTGCCATTTCTTGATTCAGTGGCAAATGAGTTCAGATTTTAATGTGTAGTCAAATGAGAAATACTTCATTTTAAGGATGCAGCATGTATACTATTACATTAAATACCTGTTTGATTTTTTAAAAAATAAATTTATTTATTTATTTATTTTTGCCTGCGTTGGGTCTTCATTGCTGCGCATGGGCTTTCTCTAGTTGCGGCGAGCGGGGGCTACTCTTGGTTGTGGTGCGCAGGCTTCTCATTGTGGTGGCTTCTCTTGTTGCAGAGCACGGGCTCTAGGTGTGCAGGCTTCAGTAGTTGTGGCACACGGGCTCAGTAGTTGTGGCACATGGGGTTAGTTGCTCCGTGGCAGCTAACGGAGCTGTGGGATCTTCCCGGCCCAGGGCTCGAACCCACGTCCCCTGCATTGGCAGGAGGACTCCTAACCACTGTGCCACCAGGGAAGCCCGATACCTGTTTGATTTTGTTTTCTCTGATAAAGTTTAAATGTTTACCTGGGGTTGATAAAACCTAACACTTTCCCTCGAGCATTGGTGGTTAAATATACTCACTATAGTCTTATAAAAGATATTATGTTGAGACTGATACAGTAGTAACTATTACTCTCATAAAAAGAACGCTTTAGTACATTCCCAGGATCTAGTTTTATATCCTATTTAATACTGCTCTGACTTCCTACTCTGCCAATATTTTGAGAATCATTACTTTGACGGGTGCAACTAATTGTAAATACCAAAATGAAGTGGCTATCAATTTTGGGTTTTTTGCTTTAACAGAATTATTTCTTGTTGGTGATATAAGAATATAGATGGTAAGAAAATAGAATGTACCAGAGATAAAGAAGTAGCTTCTTTGACCTCTTCAGTATTTGGTCCCTCCTTGCTTCTCCTCCTTGGCTTTCAGGATATCCCTTCAGAATCAATCTCCCTCTCTCTCTCTCTCTCTCCCTATATTTTCCAATAGTTTTAAAATACTGATCTACTGCTCTATTCTACCTCAATCTTTAAAAGTCAGTTTTTAAAAAAAATTTTTATTGGAGTATAGTTGATTTATAATGTTGTGTTCGTTTCAGGTGTGCAGCAAAGTGAATCAGTTATACATATACTTTTAAACATTCTTTCCCCATATAGGCCATTACAGAGTATTGAGTAGAGTTCCCTGTGCTATACTGTAGGTCCTTATTAGTTGTCTATTTTATAGTCACGTGTATATGTCAATCCTAATTTCCAATTTATCCCTCTCCCCCCTTACCCCCATAAGTTTCTACATCTGTAACTCTATTTCTGTTTTGTAGCTAAGTTCATTTGTGCCATTTTTTTCAGATTCCACCTATAAGCGATATCATATATTTGTCTTTCTCTGACTTACTTCACGCAGTATGACAATCTCTAGGTCTACCCGTGTTGCTGCAAATGGCATTATTTCGTTCTTTTTTATGGCTAATATTCCATTGTATATATGTACCACATCTTTATCCACTCATCTGTTGATGGACATTTAGGTTGCTTCCATGTCCTGGCTATTGTAAATAGTGCTGCAGTGAACATTGGGGTGCATGTATCTTTTCGAATTATGATTTTCTCCAGATATATGCCCAGGAGTGGGGTTGCTGGGTCATATGGTAGCTCTATTTTTAGTTTTTTAAGGAAGCTCCATACTGTTCTCTATAGTGGCTGTACCAGTTTACATTCCCACCAACAGTGTAGGAGGGTTCCCTTTTCTCCACACCCTCTGCAGCACTTACTGTTTGTAGATTTTTTGATGAGGACCATTCTGACTTGTGTGAGGTGATACCTCATTGTAGTTTTAATTTGCATTTCTCTAATAATTAGTGATACTGAGCATCTTTTCATGTGCTTTTTAGCCAACTGTATGTCCTTGGAGAAATGTCTATTTAGATCTGCCCATTTTTTGATCGGGCTGTTTGTTTTTTTGATATTGAGCTGCATGAGCTGTTTGTATATTTTAGAGATTAATTCCTTGTCAGTTGTTTCATTGGCAAATATTTTCTCCCATTCTGAGAGCTGTCTTTTCATTTTGTTTATGGTTTCCTTTGCTGTGCAGAAGCTTTTAAGTTTAATTAGGTCCCAGTTTTCTCTCTGTTCAAGGTCAAGGTACTTACTTAGCCTTGCCTCCTGTGCTTTGGCATCATTTATTCCCTGGCTTCAAGTGATGTATAGGAATGATTGGGCAGGAAGACAGGATGTGAGAGAAAGAGTTAGCTACCTATTGCAATTGTTCAGAAGAGAGATGAATTAGGGAGGTGCCTCTGGGAATGGAAAAGAAGGAACAGGCCTAGAAGATTTGTCTGGTGATTACAATGGGGATGCAGGAGAAAGAAAGATTACTTTGAGACTCTCACTTGGAAGAACCTGGTATGGTAGGAAGAGGACCTGATACAAGAAGATGATTAGGTCATTTTAAAAAACATGTTGCAGACTTTAAACAGGCACCAGAAAATATAATAGTGGAACTAGAGAGAGTGCAGGCCTAGAGACTTGAGCTAAATTATCTACACAGGAGCAGTTGTTGAACTCATAAGTATAAATGAAGTCGATGAGGTAGAGAACACAATAGACGAAGGTGACTGAAGATAAACTTTGGGGAATTTTGAAATTGGAAAAAACAATGAGAGACCAGGAGCCTCCAAAGGAGACATTCAAGGAGCAGAGAACCAGTTAGAAGAATGGAACTTACAGAGACAAAGTACTTTGACATCACATGAAATACTAAGTTACAGTTCTTTGGGGAAAGGACAGCTTCTTTCTTTTTTCTGAGCAAATAGTAACACAGAGCAATGTTCAAGGAGATGCGTGATGTGAAGAGAAAGATCCTAGAATTTGGAGCCAGCAGCCATGGGTTTTCATTTCCCCCTAAGTGCTTACTAGTTATGTGACCTTGGGCAAGCCACAAAACACAGATATGAAGCCACTGGAGAACAGCTGCAGGATAATCTGCATGCGATATATTGTCAAAAGTATATCAAATCAAATAAAGACACACATGTAGATAATGGACTTGAGGACATGGGGAAGAGGAAGGGTAAGCTGGCACGAAAGAGAGTAGCCTTGACATGTATACACTACCAAATGTAAAATAGGTAGCTAGTGGGAAGCAGCTGCATAGCACAGGGAGATCAGCTCAGTGTTTTGTGACCACCTAGAGGGGTGGGATAGGGAGGGTGGGAGGGAGATGCAAGAGGGAAGAGATATGGGGATATATGTATACGTATAGCTGATTCACTTTGTTATACAGCAGAAACTAACACACCATTGTAAAGCAACTATACTCCAATAAAGATGTTAAAAAAAAAGTATATCAAATCAGAAGGAGTATAGCTTTCTGGTCAGAGGAAGACAGAGAACATCACTGAGTGTGCAGAACTTGAATAAAGTGTCAGAAGATTAATATGATTTTGGCAGATACACTAGTGAAGGGAGGATATATGACTCAGAAAGATGAAGGTTCATCATCTGGAGAAGAGAGAATGGAAGACATAAATTCTCCCAGAAGGGAATTTTTATGCTTTCCTTTCCCTTGTTTTGGAACTTAGGAGTCTTGTTTATTTGAGATGTTGTTATACTGTGGTTTGATGCTTGATGGAAGAAGAAAAAGAAAAGAAAAATTACACACTTATATGAAAAGTCTTCCTTTAGGCTGAATGGGTTAATCTTCATTTTACTTTATTCACTTTCATTTTAGAAATGTACCCTGAAAAGTTTTCAACAAGATGCTTCTTATGTTATTGTTAAGGAGATTAATAGCACTTTATGTAGAAAATTCAGCAGCCACTTAAAGGTCGCTCCATTTTACACGTTGCAGGTACAAATAAGCAACTCATTGTTTAACCTCAAGATCAAAAGTGAGAGTCATACAATAGGGGTCTGGGAGATGCATATTAGATGTGATATGAAAGTGCATCTTCTTGGATCACAATAATAGAGAAAAACAGGAGTTGATTTCAAACTAAATAGAGACACAGAGGGAATACAATCCAGAGGAATAAATTGTTTAAGAGTATTGTGACTTTAAGATAAAATATCAGTTTGGTAGTAAACCAACATTCTTGGGCCATGATGCTTGTTCTTTGGGGGAAAAATTAAATCAAGCAAACATAAAGGCGTTTTATTCCCCTATCTTTGGGGAAAATACAGTTACATATTTGACCTCTTAGAATCTGTTCCAGAATCCAATGGGCTTTATGGACCATGCACTGGAACAGGATCAGCAGTTAGGGTGTGTGGCAGGCACTCTGTTTGTGGCTGAGAATTGTTCATTAGGCATTACCAGAGGCTTCAGAAATGGTACCCGTGTGGTTCACCTTGCTTTAAACGAAACCAGTGAGATCACCAGTGCTCACTTTAGTTGAGGACAAGCTGAGGATTAGCATCTTTACAAAATAAAAACCAGAGAGTACTAAATGTGTCCTCACTGGGAGGCAGTGCTCTGGGTTTAAGAGGATTTGGACACATACAGAGATCATTACTATGTTATTAAGCATTTAGAAGTTAGTTTATATTTGCCAAATACAAATATAAAAATCATTTCTTAATTATATGGGCATTAACGTCTTGCATCATTAACCACATATGTAAAACAGCTTTGTATCACTTACAAAAACAATTTAAAATATCAGATTATTGAATTTTCTCTGTTCTAATGGCCAACTGCCTTACAGCCGGGATTAACCTGTTTATTGTCTTATAATTAAATACATTAAAAAGTGTTATTCTCTCATTTATCAAAAATTGAAGTACGGGGAAATGAAGCAATTTGTGCATATGTATTCATCAATCCAGTGTTCAAATTCAAGACTCAGACTCTGATTGTTTTTTAACCTGGTCTGTATTTGTACAGTATGTCAGGCAGGGAGCATACTGTTAAGAGAAAAGAAGGAAAATCATAAAATTTTAAAAAATTATTAGCTTTGAGTTGAATAACAAAGGAGCACCAAATGGAAACTCATCCACTAGCCAAGAAGGGCTATAGTTCACTCCCCCATCCATCACCACCAGCTGGCAGATGGGCTCAAGAGTAATGCAGTCCTCCTTAGATGCCAAGTTCTCTGCTTATGCAGCAGTCTTTGTCCTTGCCATCCAGAGAGGGAGAACAGGGAGTGGCTGGAGCCTACAGTTCCACGTAGCAGTACATCCCACTGTGAAGGAAACTCTTGGGGTTAGCCAACAAAAATGGAATTCAAATTTGGAACCAGATCTCACCTGATATATTTTAATTGATTGCCATGTGATTGGCCATCTGTTTATAATTTGAGTGTCTTTTCTTTGTGTGAGAAATGCTTTTGTACAGGGTGGGACCCATGTGCCTCTCAATTTCTATATGGAAAAAAATATTTTCTATCTTTTCATTGCTTTGCTGAGTAGCTTTCAACAAGTTTTTGGAAAAAGTCTGGATCCAGATTTATAAAGTATCAACTGATGCTATGCTAAAACAATGGGGTATTTTATGGATTGTAAAGCTCTTATTATTAAGTAATTTTTGGTTGTGATAATTTTAATAATAATAGTAATAAACTATTTGACAGGCTGGAAGGCTGATGAACCTTGAGGTTGTTTAAATTCACTTTATGCCTTAAGAACTAAATCTTAAGTATAATTTGGCTATAGCTATAGTTCTATAATTTATTTGAATGTCACCATTTAGATGATATGTAGAAATTGATGTTAGCTAGAATTATGGATCAAAATGATCAGTCCCTAAAATTTCCAGAAATGCAAAAATTGTTTTATTTTTACAATTTAAAATATGCTAATCTTCATTGGGCCAAGTTTGAGTCTCTTCTCTAAACCTCCCTTTTATGAGTCTCTCATTAAAATTGTGGTGGTTAATATAGGACATCGGAGCTGCATTTCTTAAGGGAAAAGAGCAGAGGTTCTCTAACTTTGGTGCCTCAGAATAATGGTGAGAGCCCCCGGCCCAGCCCAAACCCATGGAATCAGAATCTGGGGTCTGGACAGCTTTTGTTGTCACAAGTTGCTCAGGTCATTCTGATGCACACCAAAGTTTGAGAACAACTGAGCTTGAGGACAAGATCAGCCCAAAGGCCAAATCCACCCACTGACTGTTTTTGTAAATAACATTTTATTGGAATACAGCCATAGCCATCATTTTTGTATCGTCTATGGCTGCTTTCCCGATACAATGACAGAGTTGAGTAGTTGTGACATAAACCATATGGCTCACAAACCTGAAAATATTTACTATCTGTCCCTTTACAGAAAAAGTTCGCCAACTCCTGAACGAGATGAATGATATAAAAAGAAATACGTTTTTCCAGATCTAGTTGTTTCAGTTCACCCATTCATTCATTCCTTTGCCAAGACAAATAGGAACTAAAATTCATAGAATCACTCAGGGGGTTAAAAATGTCTTTAGATATTACCTTTTAATTTTCTTCAAACCTTTCAGTTGTTTCAAACAAAGAAAGGAAAAACTAAACTGCATAATATGTTTTTTTTAAAAATTAGCTGTATTTGATTAAGATTTTGGATATTTAATGGTTTTCCAACTTACTGCAAAATGATTCATTGCTAAGTTAAAACTCTGTAATATCATGAATTTTAGCAGCAATTCAAATAAAATTCAAATATAAGAAAAAAAACCATTTTCATCTCAAAAGGTGGATAATGTTAAAAGATTAAAGGGGCTTAGAAATGTATTTGGATTCAGCAAGACAGTGAAATGGGGAAAAGGGCTAATGCTCTTTAGGGCTGCCTAGCCAAAAGACAACCATCATAAAACAAAGATGCTTTCTGGTGATACAGTACAAGAATGCTCTGTACACAGTATGAAGCATCTTGAAATGTGAATAAATTGGATGAAGTTCCAAAAACAATAGATATGCTCAAGTGAATGGGAGGACTGAGATGCAGCAAGGCTTTTGATTTACATAGCATGATTGTTTCAAGGCACACACAGCCCTTCCCAAGAGCTGGGATGGATTTTCCTCCCAGCGCCTGTAGGAGATGTTGAATTGACATCACAGAAAATTGTCAGCAGAGAAGAGAGACAGATTGCTGGGCTGTAGGAGGGAGTTGGAGAAGGGAATTAGGTTCCTTACACCTTGTTCATCATGTCATTCACTCCCTTCCTCAGAGATCTTCAATGACTTCTTATTACTTAAAGGATTAAAGACAAATCCCAGCTGGCATTTCAGGCGTTCTCTAATCTGTCCCTTATGTGGTATCGCAAAGCATTTTCATGCCTATTACTTCATTTGATCTTTACAGTACCCTCATGCAAGTCAGAGGGGATGTTTGCATTCCCATTTTACAGATAAATAAGCTCAAGTATAGCTGGTTTAATAGACCAGCTAAAGGCCACACAGCCGTAAGGGGCTGAGTCAGGGCTGGAACTCATGTCTCCTGCATCACAAGACATGTTCATGAATCTTTTCTTCTAGGTTCCCGAAACATGCCTGATGCTTGCCTACCTGATTCTTTGCTGCACCACAGAATGCCTCCCTCTTCTCCATGTGCAATGCCACCTTTTGAGTTCCAGTTCACTTTCTGTCTGCTAGCAAACGTTTCCTGAGCTCTGGTATTCCGTGCTCTCTTTCTCCTCCTCTGAGCTCACACGCTTTTTGTTGACACCATTTCCTTTTCCTCAGAATCCTACCATGCTTTGTGGCACCTCTACCTTGTTGGGTGTTTGTCTTGTGCACTGAGACTCTTGAATTTCTCCTCGACTTTGCCCATGTGTATGCCCCATGTCTCCAACGGAACTGTATGCTCTTTGAGGGAGCATCTAGCTAGCATATATTTCTTTTCTCCTCCACAATGCCTTCTGTAGTGCATTAAGAAGGCGGGGGCCCAATAAATATTTGTTGGACAAACGAATGATTTCATTCTCATGCCGTCTCTGAATATGATTAAGAGAAATGAGATGAAACTAAAAAACGGAGACCAGGTTGTCTTTTTAACAGCAAATTCTTTTCTAATGAATCAAAGTATTCCAAGGACAGCCACTGACGCTCCATGTTTAGCTGAGGCCTGGAGTCATAAGGGCTGAGTGATCCTAAACTGGGCATAACAGAAAACAGCCCACAGGAAACTAAGACTTGGAATATACACTGATAAGACAATTCTTTCACAACTTTCACTTAAGGCCAGCAACTCATAGACAGTTGGCATAACAGGAAGAAACAGGAACGGTTTTCCCCCCAAAAGGATGGCTTTGCCATTTCCCCACCTTCCTGAGGTTAGTGCAGCTCTGTGCTTTCCTGGCCAGAAACCAGAGGCGCAGCTGTAACAAGGCAAACCTTCTTTGGAGCTTTGACAAGGTCTTCTCATCTCTCTTTGGTTATGGGATTAAGAACTAAACATAGTCCCTTTGGAAAATCTGAGAAGTGGGAAATACAATTCATGGTGTGACACCTCACAGGTTTGGTGCTTGATCCAGAGCAGGCTTGGCCAAGCCTTCATCATGCCCACTTCCTGCCACTCTCAATCATGGGAAGGGCTTCCCCCCCATGTTGCGCATTTCCTGCCCAGTTGCACTGATCCCACCCCCCCCACCACCCCGCGATTAGTGCATGAAACGATTCAGGGCTAATCTCACCTCCTGTGCTGACCACACCTGTAATCAGCATTCTCTGAGTTCAGAGCCTCGGCCAGGTCAGGAGAGCTGTGTGGTCTATACCATTCCCCCTATTTCTGGAGGAGGACATTGACCAAGTTACAACTAAATTCGAGGTTATACCTCTTTACATTGATGACTTCCTCTTGATTTACTAGATCTTCCTGCCCCAGAAGGTGAGTAGATTAATCTGAGTGCTACCTGGGAAGTTGAAAATTTATATGGTTTTTATTACTTCTGCAAGAGTCTCTCAATTATATTCTACACACATATTTCTTCACTTAAGAGTAAAACAGAGCTGTGTAAAGTGAGCAGCATGTTTACACTAGATCCCTATGGCTTGCTATCAAATTAGTGGCAAATCAGTATTATAGTAAACAGAGGTCAAAGATCAAACCCACAATTTCACATAAAATTCAAAACACAAGACACAAAACACAAAATAGAAGGCTCGTGTCATGAGACCATCAACTACTCTTAAAAAATAATCAAAACCAGGAAAAGATGAGAGGAAACAAAATTTAAACATGATTTTAGTCCAGACTCTGATGCAAAAGCCAGACCTTACAGAGATCTTTTAAAAACCATGACAACTGACTACTTGTCACTCATCTTAAATGGAAACACACATCAAAAGGTGGCAAGAACCAAGATTTAGTAACTCCCGGATTCTATTCATGGATTTGACACTGACTTTGGACAAGTCAAAATCTGTCTTCATTTTTCACTCTGAAAATTCGGGTGGAAACTATTGTTTAACTTCCCTTGATGGACAACTCTGGAGAGAGTCATGCTAATAAGGAGACAGTGGTAATTCTCTCCTAGATTTGATTAGATGTGTTTTTCAAAGGTCAAATGATTTAGTAGCATAAAATTGTACACACCACACCCTATTTTTACTGTGGGCAGCTCTCCACTCTTGGCTTCTAAGCAGGAAACTAGAATAATCACATTCCATGTTAAAGCATTCCTTGAAACCAAAAAAAACCCCATACAAATTGATTACTGTTTAGCTCTTACTGTTGAAATTGGAGTCCTAAATTAGTCAACAGTTCACACCTATCATTATTAATTTAGGTTTAATTCACCTTGAGTTAAAACATAATGTTTTACTGAGTGTCTTAAATGAATGGACTAAGCCAGTTGATAAATATTATCGGGGAACAGCAAAGCCTTTTTAAATAGAGTTTAGGAAAGCTCCAAAGGAATGCTGAATATTTAAAAAGAATTCAGTCAATAATTTTAATTACAATGCTTATTAATTCATAAGTATTTGCTTAATCAGTGCCACCAGATGTCAGTATACTCTGTATGATTAGCAGTGAGTTCTCAAAACCAGCCAGACTTTTCATTCCAGTTAATGAAAATGATGTAGTGGCCAAATAATTAAGGCTCTCTAGAGGATTATAAATCCTATTCCTCAACGTTGGTTATGTTATGGTTGAGGCCCCTCAGTTTAGAAACAAATTCCCAACTTCCCAATAAATCTTGGCACTGAGGTTCTTGAAAGTAAGAATGCCATTCTCTGAAATTGATGCATGGTCTTCGAGCTCAAACAGCATGTTGAAGAACATAAACTTAAGCACAGCTTAAGCTGGGCCAGCTCTAGACCTGTACTTCTGTGTTTTTTCCTAGCCTATTGACCTGGTTTTTGCATTTGGGCAATGTCTTATTGGCATTTGATGTTTAAACCAAAGGGTTATCAGCTAGATAAGGGGAATTTTATTAATGGAGGAACAATTTTTACTGAATTCCTAGATATGTACTAGGAATTTTACCTGTGTATCTTATTGAAACAATAAGAAATTGAGAAAGAAAGAAATTTAAAATGCTCTGGGGACTTCCCTGGTGGCGCAGTGGTTAAGAATCCGCCTGCCAATGCAGGGGACAGGGGTTTGAGCCCTGGTCCGGGAGGATCCCACATGCTGTGGAGCAACTAAGCCCATGCGCCACAACTACTGAGCCTACCCTCTAGAGCTCATGAGCCACAACTACTGAGCCCGCATGCCACAACTACTGAAATCCATGCACCTAGAGCCTGTGCTCTGCAACAAGAGAAGCCACTGCAGTGAGAAGCCTGCACACCGCAACAAGGAGTAGCCCCCGGTCACTGCAACTGGAGAAAGCCCGCACGCAGCAATGAAGACCCAACACAGCCACCAATAAATAAATAAATAAATAATAAAATAAAATGCCTGAAAGCTTATTGTGTGTTTCTTTTTGACAACATGAAAGACTTAAAATGAGTTCTCAAGCCTTTCAGCATTTTCATTTCAGTTAACAAAAGTGATGTCGTGGTCAAAAAATTAACTAAAACTGGCAAAATCTTACATTTTTAGGTTATTATTAAGCAATGACTGGTTGATTCTTTAACTGGATAAATCTGGAAAGCATTTAAGGAACTAGTAAGGATAAAATTTTAAATGCTATTTAACAGTATGCCTTTGTGAGATATGTGTGCATTTTGTTAACTGTAAGCTTTAGAAATACTCAAAGGCTCTGGCACTTTGCTATGTTTTCAGAAGAAAAAAAAGAGAATTTTGCATTAACAAAGTCCATGTTGGAACTTCACATTATGAAGTCTTAGTGTGGGAGGGTCCTGGGCCTGGTCCCTAGGGACAGCATGGCAAGGTAGCTCCAGGCTTCTTGCTGCATAATGAAGAATGCACATTTTAATTAGGAATAAAGAAGTTGATATTGCTGTAGGCTTTGCCCTTGAAGAGAAATCCTTTGAAATATTCATCTTTATTATGTGAAAAATTGTTATAGTCTTGTCCTGTAGGACAAGAGGAAGAAAAGCCAGACAAAATTCCTTGGACTCTTCTTACAAAAACATTGAGACACCTGCCATTGTGCTTGTGAAAAGATAACTTTGAATTTTTTAAAAGCGTTTCTGACTTCAAAGTGTTTGTGAAGTTCGCTGCAAACAGAACTCCCCTTGTCTCCAAATGCACGTGCACACATTATTTCATTGGCACATAGAGAATGCTGAACCAAATAGTTAAGATTCTCTATTGGACAATGTCAAATGGGGGATTTTTACTTGGTAACATACATGTTTCATGAAATAGACCACTGAAGTCATTGTATTTCAAAATCTGCACTCACATACCATTACCATCATAAAGCCTTAGAAATCAGAACATTTTACCTAGTGACTAAGAGAAGATGCTACAAAAGCCACTCTTAGACAAATCTTACTTGTCCTAGAATGTTTCCTTATAAAAATACTTTCCACAGACTATAGAACTAGTCATTGGTTGAATCAAAATCATGCCAGCTGGGGAGGACTTCAGTCTTCATACAGTGATAGTCAAACCCACTGCTTCTCCCAGCCCCACTTTTCACTTTGGGGACACTGATGCTCAGAGGAGTAACTTGCTTAGGGCCTTGTAGGTCAGCCGTGGCATGTGAATCCCAGCCACTCTCAGGTCCCTGGGCATTTGCACTATTTAATTCCTTTTTATTGAAGTATAGTTGATTTACAATGTTGTGTTAGTTTCAGGTATACTGCAGAGTGATTCAGTTATACATAAAACTGAAAAGAATACATATATATATTCTTTTTCAGGTTCTTTTCCCTTATAGGTTATTATAAGATATTGAGTATAGTTCTCTGTGCTATACAATAGGTCCTTGTTGTTTATCTATTTTATATATAGTAGTGTGTATATGTTAATCCCAAACTCCCTCCCCCTCCTTTTCCTCTTTGGTAACCATAAGTTTGCTTTCTGTGTCTGTGAGTCTATTTCTGCTTTGTAAATAAGTATTTTGTATCATTTTTTCAGTTTCCACATATAAGTGATATTGTATCATATTTGTCTTTGTCTGACTGACTTCACTTCACACGAAACTCTCTAGGTCCAGCCATGTTGCTGCAAATGGCATTATTCTTCTTAATTTTTTTAAAATAAATTTATTTATTTATGTATTTATTTTTGGCTGTGTTGGGTCTTCATTGCTACGCGCTGGCTTCCTCTAGTTGTGGCGAGCAGGGGCTCTTCATTGTGGTGCGCAGGCCTCTCATTGCAGTGGCTTCTCTTGTCATGGAGCATGGGCTCTAGGCACGCAGGCTTCAGTAGTTGTGGCATACGGGCTTCAGCAGTTGTGGCATGCAGGCTCTAGGGTGCAGGCTCAGTAGTTGTGGTGCATGGGCTTAGTTGCTCCGCGGCATGTGGGATCTTCCCAGACCAGGGATAGAACCTGTGTCCCTTGCATTGGCAGGCAGATTCTTAACCACTGTGCCACCAGGGAAGTCCCTTCTTAATTCTTAATAATCGTAGTTTTATTGCAAACTAATTTATTTTACTCACTAAAACTGGTTTCTAGGCATTAACGAACCTTAACTAACCTTCCTAATAGATCATTAGACAAGTAGGTAGCAGGTATAATTCATCTTTTAAAGCTGGAAAAAGAAAACAAGAGGAAGTGGCAGGCATTTTACACACATTGTCTCGTTTATTCTTCACAAAACCGTATGAGGGAAGGTAACCCTCTCCATCTGACAAACAAGGAAACTGGTTCAGAGAAGTTAATTAACATGCCCAAGGTCACTATAGAGCCAGGATTTAAATCCAGATCTGTCTGGTTCCAGAAACCATGCTCTCTGTCCAGTCCAAGATGTCTCTGATTAAGTTACTTTTCCAAAATGACATGAGGAAGGCTAATAGAATTGGACACGAAACTCACTGCCAATGCACTGGATTATGTTTGAACAGGATCTTCACAATAAAGTCCAACAGTATAACTCTTAGCACTAACCAACAACATCCTAAATTTTTCTCTCTCTTTTACTACTAGTCCTGATTTATTCCACATTCTCAATATCTTAACTAAATTACAGGTTTGCTTTTCTCTTGCAGTCTGTAAACCCCCTGAGGAGGACAGTCCATAGATCCCCAAGGAAATAAAATATAAAGAATCCCAGCAAGGAATACTGTTCAAATGTGGCTTTAAATGCAGATATGTATGGTCAGCAGGCTTCTGCCTGCTCATGAACTTCAAATGGGGCAGGAAGAGGGAACATGGACTCAGAACCCTCATGCTGGCTCAATGCTCCAAATGTCCTGTTCTCATCCTGTAGCTCATCTTTCCCCCATTTCTCACCTCTAACTGAAAACATCATTTCCAAAACAGAAAGAAAGAGAAAGACAAAAAACAAGAGTTGATAATACCTTTATGATTTTATTATCAAGTTATGAGAGACTGATATTGTGTTGACAAGTTTAGGGTCTAAAAATGGATATATTTTAAAATTCAGCCTTGTTTATCTAACACGGGTCTCAATAAGCTTAGGTGGTACAAAGTTCTTAAACAGACCTCAGTACCAAGGACACAATGGGAAATCAGCCTCTTCCCTAACCAGATAGCTCTGTTTGTTGTTAACTGAATGACTGAGGCAGTTTCTGCTCTGGTGTCTGATTGATGATCCCCAGTGTTTTGGAAAAGTAATACGATCCTTCCTGGGGCCAGTTTGGAGCCAGCCCTCAAAAGATCACAAAGTATTGGGCCAGAGAGCCTCCTAAGGACACCAGCACTTGCTGAGTAAACACTCATGGCCTAACGGCTGCCATTTTGTTCTTGGGTACACAGAGAACGTGTGTAACCAGGGAGAGTGGAAAGGAAAATAATTTCACAAGATTGTGCAAGTATTACTTATAACTTTCCACTGGGGAAGTTCACAGGATTTAAGAAACCATCTTTTTGGTGTTCACTCACCAGGTGGTCCTGGGGGGTGGTATTCAACACTACATCTAACCTTGAAAGTCATCTCATAAAAATTCCAGCTCTTCTGATACAATGGAAGAGAAACTCTTACTCTTGTGTGTTTGCATATTCTGTGCAGGAGATGAGGCTTTACTCTGGTTTATCCCTCTGCAGATCCTTTGGTTATGAATGACCCAAGCCTGGTCATAGTCCTAGAATCACTCTGGAGGGCCTTTCCGTAGCAAAGTGGCTCTTCCCAAGCTTGGCTGCAGAGCTGCTGTCAGAGGGCACCCTGAGTAGAGCCAGAGATTTTAAATACTGCACATCTTCTGCTTTGTTTTTTAGGTAAACATACCTCTGTGTGCAGGTAAAGGAAAAAATAACCAATTGACATTTCATTGACCCCAAAAAGGCAAGCTCTGAAACCTTCACGAAACAAAAAGAATCTAGGCTAGAAAGAAGAGACTGACTTTTGCAAAGATTTGCACTGACAATATAGTCTATGTATTAAAAAAATTTTTTTAACATCCTCAATATCGGAGTCTGAAACCTATCAAATCATTTTCACCATATGCCTGTTTTTTTTTTTTTTTTTTTTTTTTTTTGCGGTACGCGGGCCTTTCATTGCCGTGGCCTCTCCCGCTGCGGAGCACAGGCTCCGGACGCGAAGGCTCAGCGGCCATGGCTCACGGGTCCAGCCGCTCTGCGGCATGTGGGACCCCCCTGGACCGGGGCACGAACCCGTGTCCCCTGCATCGGCAGGTGGACTCTCAACCACTGCGCTACCAGGGAAGCCCCTGCTTGTTTTTCTTAATCATATCATAATATTTCAAAGTAAATTGGCTAGCTTTCTTACTTCCAACCGTTCTGAAACAATGAAAAAAGAGCTTCTCTTTTTTATTTTTGGAAAGTGTTTTTATCAAGTTTGTACTCACCATGACATTGTGGACAAGATTCCTTCCTCTGGATCTCCACTGTCATAGCACTAGTTCATGATCTCAACATTAATTCAGTTAGCTAGTATTTTGTTGAGGATTTTTGCATCTATGTTCATCAGTGATATTGGCCTGTAGTTTTCTTTCTTTGTGACATCTTTGTCTGGTTTTGTTATCATGGTGATGGTGGCCTCATAGAATGAGTTTGGGAGTGTTCCTCCCTCTGCTATATTTTGGAAGAGTTTGAGAAGGATAGGTGTTAGCTTTTCTCTAAATGTGTGATAGAATTCACCTGTGAAGCCATCTGATCCTGGGCTTTTGTTTGTTGGAAGATTTTTAATCACAGTCTCAACTTCAGTGCTTGTGATTGGCCTGTTTATATTTTCTATTTCTTCCTGGTTTGGTCTTGGAAGGTTGTGCTTTTCTAAGAATGTGTCCATTTCTTCCAGATTATCCATTTTATTGGCATAGAGTTGCTTTCAGTAATCTCTCATGATCCTTTGTATTTCTGCAGTGTCAGTTGTTACCTCTCCTTTTTCATTTCTAATTCTATTGATTTGAGTCTTCTCCCTTTTTTTCTTCATGAGTCTGGCTAATGGTTTATCAATTTCGTTTATCTTCTCAAAGAACCAGCTTTTAGTTTTATTGATCTTTGCTACTGTTTCCTTCATTTCTTTTTCATTTATTTCTGATCTGATCTTTATGATTTCTTTCCTTCTGCTAATTTGCATTTTTTGGGTTCTTCTTTCTCTAATTACTTTAGGTGTAAGATTAGGTTGTTTATTTGAGATATTTCTTGTTTCTTGAGGTAGGATTGTATTGCTATAAACTTCCCTCTTAGAACTACTTTTGCTGCATACCATAGGTTTTGGGTCATCGTGTTTTCACTGTCATTTGTTTCTAGGTATTTTTTGATTTCCTCTTGATTTCTTCAGTGATCTCTTGGTTTTTAAGTAGTGTATTGTTTAGCCTCCATGTGTTTGTATTTTTTACAGATTTTTTTCCTGTAATTGATATCTAGTCTCATAGTGTTGTGGTCAGAAAAGATACTTGATACGATTTCAATTTTCTTAAGTTTACCAAGGCTTGATTTGTGACCCCAGATATGATCTATCCTATAAATATCAATGAAGTCCATCTTGTTTAATATGTCATTTAAAGCTTGTGTTTCCTTATTTATTTTCATTTTGGATGATCTGTCCATTGGTGAAAGTGGGGTGTTAAAGTCCCCTACTATGATTGTGTTACTGTCAATTTCCCCTTTTATGGCTGTTAGCATTTGCCTTATGTATTGAGGTGCTTTCTTTTGATTTCCATTTGCATGGAATATATTTTTCCATCCCCTCACTTTCAGTCTGCATGTGCGCTAGGTCTGAAGTGGGTCTCCTGTAGACAGCATATATACGGGTCTTGTTTTTGAATCCATTCAGCCAGTCTATGTCTTTTGGTTGGAGCATTTAATCCATTTTACATTTAAAGTAGTTATCAATATGTATGTTCCTATTACCATTTTCTTAATTGTTTTGGCTTTGTTATTGTACATCTTTTCCTTCTCTTGTGTTTCCTGCCTAAAGAAGTTCCTTTAGCATTTGTTGTAAAGCTGGTTTGGTGGTGCTGAATTCTCTTAGCTTTTGCTTGTCTGTAAAGGTTTTAATTTCTCTGTCGACTATGAATGAGATCCTTGCTGGGTAGAGTAACCTTGGTTGTAAGTTTTTCCCTTTTATCACTTTAAATATGTCCTGCCACTCCCTTCTGGCTTGCACAGTTTCTGCTGAAAGATCAGCTGTTAACCTTATGGGGATTCCCTTGTATGTTATTTGTTGTTTTTCCCTTGCTGCTTTTAATATTTTTTCTTTGTATTTAATTTTTGATAGTTGGATTAATATGTGTCTTGTCATGTTTCTCCTTGGATTTACCTTGTATGGGATTCCTGCACTTCCTGGACTTCATTAACTATTTCCTTTCCCATATTAGGAAAGTTTTCAACTATAATCTCATCAATATTTTCTCAGTCCCTTTCTTTTTCTCTTCTTCTTCTGGGACCCATATAATTCAAATGTTGGAGCTTTTAATGTTGTCCCAGAGGTCTCTGAGACTGTCCTCCATTCTTTTCATTCTTTTTTCTTTATTCTGCTCTGCATTACTTATTTCCACAATTTTATCTTCCAGGTCACTTATCCGTTCTTCTGCCTCAGTTATTCTGCTATTGATTCCTTCTAGAGAATTTTTAATTTCATTTATTGTATCTTTCATCATTGTTTGTTTGCTCTTTGGTTCTTCTAGGTCCTTGTTAAATGTTTCTTGTATTTTCTCCATTCTATTTCCAAAATTTTGGATCATCTTTACTATCATTACTCTGAATTCTTTTCAGGTAGACTGCCTATTTCCTCTTCATTTGTTTGGTCTGGTGGGTTTTTACCTTGCTCCTTCAACTGCTGTTCCTCTGTCTTCTCATTTTGCTTAACTTACTGTGTTTGGGATCTCCTTTTCACAGGCTGCAGGTTTGTAGTTCCCATTGTTTTTGGTGTCTGCCCCCCATGGCTAAGGTTGGTTCAGTGGGTTGTGTAGGCTTCCTGGTGGAGGGCACTGGTGCCTGTGTTCTGGAGCATAAGGCTGGATCTTGTCTTTCTGGTGGGCAGGACTGCATCCAGTGGTGTGTTTTTGGGTGTCTGTGACCTTATTATGATTTTAGGCAGCCTCTCTACTAATGGGTGGGGTTGTGTTCCTGTCTTGATAGTTGTTTGGCATAAGGTGTCCAGCACTGTAGCTTGCTGGTTGTTGAGTGGAGCTGGTTCTTAACATTGAGATGGACATCTCTGGGAGAGCTTTCACCGTTTAAAATTAAGTGGAGCCGGGAAGTCTCTGGTTGACCAATGTCCTGAACTTGGCTCTCCCACCTCAGAGGCAGAGGCCTGACACCCTCCAGAGAACCAAGACCCTGTCAGCCACATGGCTCAGAGCTAAAGGGAGAAAAAAAGAAAGTAGAAAAAAATATATAATAAAGTTATTAAAATAAAAAATAATTATTAAAAATAAAAAAGTTAAAAAGTAATAAAAAAAGAAAGAAAAAATGAAAAAGAAAGAAGAGAGCAACCAAAGCAAAAAACAAGTCCACCAATGATAACACCAAGTGCTAAAAACTAACTATACTAAAACAAAACAGACAGAACCCTAGGACAAATGGTAAAAGCGAAGCTATACAGACAAAATCACACAAAGAAGCATACACATACACACTCACAAAAAGAGAAAAAGGAAAAAAATGTATATATTGTTGCTCTCAAACTCCACCGCCTCAATTTTGGGATGATTCATTGTCTATTGAGGTATTCCACAGATGCAAGGTACATCAAGTTGATTGTGGAGATTTAATCCGCTGCTCCTGAGGCTGCTGGGAGAGATTTCCCTTTCTCTTCTTTGTTCGCACAGCTCCCGGGGCTCAGCTTTGGATTTGGCCCCGCCTCTGCGTGTAGGTTGCCTGAGGGCATCAGTTCTTTGCTCAGACAGGACGGGGTTAAAGGAGCCGCTGATTCGGGGGCTCTGGCTCACTCAGGCCAGGGGGAGGGAGGGGTACGGAGTTCGGGGCGAGCCTGCGGCGGCAGAGGTCAGCGGGATGTTGCACCAGCCTGAGGCGCGCCGTGCGTCCTCCCGGGGAAGTTGTCCCTGGATCCCGGGACCCTGGCAGTGGCGGGCTGCACAGGCTCCCCGGAAGGGAGGTGTGGAGAGTGACCTGTGCTTGCACACAGGCTTTTTGGTGGCTGCAGCAGAAGCCTTAGCACCTCATGCCTGTGTCTGGGGTCCGCGCTGATAGCCGCAGCTCGTGCCCATCTCTGGAGCTCATTTAGGTGGTGTTCTGAATCCCCTCTCCTCCTTCACCCTGAAACAATGGTCTCTTGCCTCTTCGGCAGCTCCAGACTTTTCCCCGGACTCTCTCCCGGCTAGCCGTGGCGCACTAGCCTCCTTCAGGCTGTGTTCATGCAGCCAACCCCAGTCCTCTCCCTGGGATCCGACCCTCCGAAGCCCAGCTCCCAGCCCCGCCCACCCTGGCGGGTGAGCAGACAAGCCTCTCGGGCTGGTGAGTGCTGGTCGGCCCCGATCCTCTGTGCGGGAATCTCTCTGCTTTGCCCTCCGCACCCCTGTTGCTGCGCTCTCCTCCGTGGCTCTAAAGCTTCCCCCTCCGCCACCCGCAGTGTCTGCCCGAGAAAGGGCTTCTAGTGTGTGGAAACCTTTCCTCCTTCACGGCTCCCTCTCACTGGTGCAGGTCCCGTCCCTATTCTTTTGTCTCTGTTTATTCTTTTTTCTTTTGCCCTACTCAGGTACGTGGGGAGTTTCTTGCCTTTTGGGATGTCTGAGGTCTTCTGCCAGCGTTCAGTAGGTGTTCTGTAGGAGTTGTTCCACGTGTTGATGTATTTCTGATGTATTTGTGGGGAGGAAGGTGATCTCCATGTCTTACTCTTCCGCCATCTTGAAGATCTCCCAATGGATAATTTTATGTGTCGACTGGGCCATGGGAGGCCCAGCTCTCTGGTTAAACATTATTTCTGGGTGTATCTGGGAGAGTGTTTCTGGAAGACATTAGCATTTGAATTGGTGGCCAGAATAATGCAGATTGTCCTCCCCATGTGGGTGGGCATCATCCAATCCATTGAGGGCCTGAATAGACCAAAAGGGTCCCCAGATTGCAGACAGAAGGCTGTGGGACTTCTCAGCCTCCATAACTGAATGAGCCAATAACTTTAATAAATCTCTTTCTAGTTCTGTTGGGTGGTCTGTTCTGTTTTCCTGAAGAAGAACCCTGCCTAATCCACTATATATCAAACATTTTTCTGTTTTACATTTATTAACTCATTAATCCTCTTTAGTTATATATGGTAGATTTTTATTCATTTTACCTTATTGAAAGACTATTATACTTACATTATAGTTGAGTACAGATACCATCTGCCAGGCTCAGATAGATTCAACATCTTGGCCCAGTTTCGCATCTGGACTGTGACATTAATTTCCAAAACGGTGGCAGTTTCCCCTCTTGCCAATCCATCCTTCAGAGATATCAGGGTTAAAATCTTCTTCCCCTTAAATCCTTCATTGGTTTACCACTGCCATTAGTATGAATTCCAAATTACTTAGCATGGCATTGCAAGTCCAAAAACGTTTGGGTGACCTTGATTCAATTTCTACCATTCCCTCTGGGCTGAAGCCACGTTATGTGGCATCCCTCAGCTCCACTGTATTCTTTGGTGCCTATGGGCGTGTGCATGTGCTACTTGGGTCACTTCTCCCCATCTCTACCTGCCATTACCACTCATTCTTAAGACCCCACTTTTCATCTGAATTACTGCAGCCAGCTCCCAACTGGTCTTCCTGTCTCTATTCCTTATCCCCTACACTTCATTTTCTACTTGGTGGCCAGACTAATCCCTCTAAAATGCAAAGATAAACATGGTATGCCCATGCTTAACGCCTCAATAATTTCTCATTGTCAGAGGAATAAAGTCCACATTCCTTCAAGGTGCCCTTCAAGATCTTGTCCCAGTTTATCTCTCCAGGCTCATCAATAACTATCCTCCTAAATGGACCCTTTCTTCCCAGACATTTGCACAGAAGAGCCTCTTTGCTAAAATATTCTGCTTTGTCCTCACATGGCCAATGCCTCACTTGGCCAATGCCTCAACCTTCATGTCTCTGCTGGGATGTCATCTCTTCTAGCACACCATCCTCTACTCTTGCCCTGACCCAATGCCCTCCAAGTTGGAAGCATACTGTGCCATCAGTGTACAATAGCACACTATGCTAATTACTTACTAATTATGCTAATTACTTACTTTTGTTCTTGTCCCACTGTATGGTCACACCTGGTTCTCATCAGTTTCTAGCAATGGACTCTACCTAACTGGCAGGACTATCATCTTATTCATTATCACTGACCCAATCAATGCCTGCCACTTAATAGGAACTCAATAAATATCACCGAGCAAATGAACAAGTGAATGGCTGTCTGGTTGCCTGTCTTGTCTTCACTCCCGGATGAAATCCCTGCCTTCCTTGTTTGGCTCCAACTTCAGTTCTTCTCTAAAGCTGTCCCTTCTCTGTCCCCTCTGTGGAATTACCATGCCCTTCTCCATGCCCTCCTGAAAATGTGCTACAAATATGGTCCTGCTAAATTGTAAGCTCCTTGAGGGTAGGGATTATATTTTTGCCCACTTTAAGCTTAGTCTCTGGCACAGGACCTGGTGCGTAGTGGATTGTCAGTAAATTTTTGTCAGATGGAATCCTGTATTCATTCTTTGCCTCTCCATTCACATCAGTTGAGAGTTTTCATTAGCATTGCATCATGAAAAATGAAAAAAAAATAGAGGATACACAGAGAAGAAAATTAAGGAAGGACATAGCATTGTGATGAAACAACGCACACCCCCAGGCAAATAAACACCCAGCGCTCTGTGCCTGGGGCTTTCCACTCCCCCAAGGTGCACCTGGGGCACCTTGACTTTTGCCTCTACCTTCTCTCCACTGACTCTTCTTCAGTGCATCTGCAGCCCAGCCCAGCCCAGGCTCAGCCACCCTGAACACATATTGTGTTTTTTCTACCATATTAACATTCATTGCTGAGCAGAAACTATGTGAAACTGGATGGCAAGTGCTCAGAGGGCTAAACCTTGATGTCATCTGACACATCAGTCTGGGTCTTAACCATTCAAGGAGGCTTCTCCTCAAAAAGAACCAGATCAGGACTTCCCTGGTGGCACAGTGGTTAAGAATCCACCTGCCAATACAGAGGACACAGGTTTGAGCCCTGGTCCTGGAAGATCCCACGTGCCAAGGAACAGCTAAGCCCATGTGCCACAACTACTGAGCCTGTGCTCTAGAGCCCGTGCTCCGCAACATGAGAAGCCACCACAATGAGAAGCGTGTGCACTGCATTGAAGAGTAGCCCCTGCTCTCCGTAACTAGAAAAAGCCTGCGCGCAGCAACAAAGACCCAATGCAGCCAAAAATAAATAAATAAGTTATAAAAAAAAGAATCAGATTACTCCTTCACCTTGACCTTGTGTTCAGTCTAATCTACACCTTCCATTCAGCAGGAAATCCCCTTTCCTTGGCCACCCAAATGCCAGCCTGGATACTGTCCCACCCGAGAGTCCTCCTTCCACATATTTATAATACTGCTTCTGTCCTCTTGAGAATTCCCCTCAGTAGATGCATTTTCTAATTGCTGTTTCTGGGAGTTCTCCATCCTCACTAGTCATCTGATTTTTCCTTAGAACTCAGTTTGTATAAGTAACTTCCTTCTCTTTATTCCTATTCCCACTGGTCCACTCTTCCAGTTCTTCTGCAGATGGTTGTTCAAGCCTCTCCATCCATTTCCCCCTCAGTTTACTTCAACAAGCATTTACAGAGGGTCCACCACTTGTCAGGCACTGAGAATAAATAAATACCACACAGTGCTTATCCTCAGAGGAGCTATCTGAAACACACAGAAAAAAATAATTACAACACAGAACAGACACATGATAATGGAAGCTTGTATGGGACTGTCTTAGTTTGGATTCTCCTAAGATGTAGATCTTGTGACAGAGATTTGGGTGCCATTCATTTATTTGAGAGGTGATCCAAGGAAGTACAATGAAGGCATGAGAGAGTAAAACAGCGAAGGAGGAAGAGCCAATCAAGAGTGTATTAATAAGTGGGTAAAGGCTGTGGGTAACAGGGGCTCGGACCTACCAGGAACCATCAGGGACACAGTGGAGAACATCCTCAAGATGGTTTCTTTGTAAAATAAGGAATGAATTCCCACCCCTCAATGGTTAAGGGTTGCTTCTGAGGCAACCTTCCCCCACCACTCTTGCCTACCACGTGTGGAGATGACATGCTCCTGTGGTCAGAGAAAGTCCTCAAGTCAAGAGACACAGCATCCTGAGAAATGAAGTCATAGACATGTAGAGGAATTGTCTACTGAATCTCCAGGTGGCTTCTGGGTTTGTCCCAGGGAAGAAGAGTGAGGTGTCAACAACACCTGCTACATGGACACAGAAATATGTTTGTGGGGTGGGGAGGGTATTATAGGTCAGCGGAATATTCATAGAGGTGCTGTCATAGCAAGGTTTTGAAGGTGAAAAATTCTCCAGGTGAACAATTAGGGAAAGTGCTTCAGAGCAGTAAGACATTATGAGGGCTTGGGCATGTGAATTAGCACGCTCTTGTGGGTATCTGGGTACAGATGAGTCGCTGTGGGGTGGAGGCAAAGAGACAGGGGCGAGGTAAGATTGGCGAGACTTGATAAACATTTGCATTACATCTTTTCAATGCCAAGAGACAAAAACCCACAACAAAATGATGAGAAGATTTTGTCAGCATTGGCTCTGTGACATGGTCGTATGTTGCAAGGAGAATTGGGTGGAGAGCAAGAAGGTCCAAGCCTAGATCGAGGATATCCTCCAGGTTTGTAGAACATATCTTAAACACTCTAAAAATACATTTCAGCTTCTGGCGTCTCGTTTGCCTTTGGTTTGTTTACTCACTTTAACGGAGGGAGAGACTTCCTGTTCCTGAACTTCTCAATTTTACTCTAGTCATTAGCAAAGTCATGTGGAATAAAGATCTCAAGGAAAATGTGACATTTTCCTCTCTTATGAGGAAGTGTAACACGGGGCTGAAGGAAAACTGAGCCTGGGTTATTGACAGAAGAAATATGACCCTCTCAGGGGAAAATAGAATAATATGGATTGGGATATTCTTACTTCAAACATACACCACCGTGTTTAAATAAATAAATAACCCAGAAATACCTACCATGGGGGAAAGCACAATTAGCAAATCAGGATGATCATATTCCCCCTATGTATTTCATCTCTGTCTGAGGCGTTTGACTCTCTTGAGTAGTTCACATAAGCAAGGCTTTTGCTTTGCTCCATGAGCCGCCACTAAGCCTCAGCAGTAAACTTTGGTGATCTTCTTTCCTCTAATATTGTGTTTTACTCCATCAGCAAAGAAAAGTAAAAAAAAAAAAAAAAAGCCAACGACATAAACAAAGGGTATTTTGGGGTGGTTCTTGTTTATTTAATTTCCCTTTAAAAAAAAAAAAACTGGAGGCAGGGAAGGGAAAGGCGGGTGAGAGTATTTAAAGGCTAATTATAGCATAAAAATCATCCAAGAGCTCTGTTCCGGCGTCTGTCAAAGTCCCAGCTTTGTCCTTACGTGTGAGTCAGAGCTGCCCAGGGGTCAAGCTTGTGACTACGAAACACCATTACTGCGTTTGATTGTTTTTGTGGAATTTTGGAATGTAGTTAGTGTCCATCCCACTCCCTAATACAGGGCAGGATTTCTCAATCTCAGCACTACTGACATTTGGGGCCAGATAATTCTTTGCTGTGGGGTCTGTCCTTGCATTGCAGGATGTTTAGCAGCATCCTTGGCCTCCATCTGATAGACAGATGCCAGTAGACCATCCCTCTCTGAAGATGTGACAGCCAAAAATGTGTCCAGACATTGCCAACTGTCCTTTGGGGGGCAAAATCGCCCCTGTTTGAGAACCACTGACGAAGAGTCACAAAATCACTGCTCTGGAAGCAAATATTCCACAAAATCTCTCTAAGTGGCTTGTTCAACTTTTTTTTTTTCTCAAAAGGATAAAAGAAACAGGTCTTCACCTTTCCCCGCTTTGGTCTGTTGTTGCTTTTCTAGTTCTGGTCTCTTTTTATTGCCTGAAAATAACATTCCCCTATAATACTTTGTCCTTATTTGATTTTCTCAGTCCTCTCAGGCAGACTGTGGCTGCCAAACAAAATCCAGAAACCCGTGGCTTGGGAACCTTAGGCAAGCTGATAATCAAACATTTTGAGACATGAAAAGGGAAAAAAGAATTTTTTTCATGCTTTTTCTGTTAAAAATGCTGTGTTGTAAATGATGTTATTTTTAGTTTCCAGAAAAATGATCAAGGTTTTCATCTCCTTGAAGACTGAAACCTTTGAGTATAATTGCGTATTTTTTTGGAATGCTCGGCACATAGCAGATGCTTAATGAATCTATTGATATAATAATTAACTGATTGATTAAGATTGATCTGCCAGTAGTTTGACTGCTACCAGCCCCAGTCATAGGGGACCCAGAAATAAGCAGAACTTTGAGTGAGTCACTAGTGAGGAAATAAGTATCCCCCAAATCCACATCCTCTTCTCAGTTGGAATGCGTTCAGGAAATATTTACTGAGGGCTTGGTGCGGTAGGGCTGGGACACAGAGGTGAAAAAATTCAGTGGCCACTTTTGAGGAACTTAAAGACACTTAAAAACAACACATACAGGGGCTTAACGAGTCCTGTGGATGCCCAGTAGAGGGGCATCAACCTGGCCTTTGCCGTGAGATAGGAGCAGGGTCAGGAAGTGGACACCTGAGCTGAGTGTCAAGGGACAGTCAGAGTTGGTCATGAGACGAGGGGTGAACAGTGAAGGGGCGGGGTGGCCGCAAGGGCGTCCAGGAAGAGGGGTAGCATGAACAAACACACAGAAGCAAGTGATCTGATATTACTGAAACTGGGGATGATGGGATATGGGTATGGAGAGATGGACAGGCAGGCCATAGAGTGGGAGCTTTCTTCCACATGGGGAGGAGTGAAGGGTTTTACAAAGGGTAAGGCAGCCTGATTTGTGCTTTGCTTCAGCATGAAGCGTGGGTTTAAAGAACAGAGGCCGCATGAGAGAATAATATGACATTTGAGGGCAGAGGTGGTTAGGGCCTTCTCCAGGTAATGAAAGGAGGAAAGGCACAAAGTCAAGAATCGGAACAGAATGTCTCAGAATAGGCTGAAACACAAGTGGCAACGCTCTGAGCAAGGGAGAATCCAAGGGTGGTTGGGTGGCCTTTGAGAGATGTGTCAGATCTGCAGAGATGTGAAAAGTATTTCTTCCTCACCTCTATGCTACTCCTGTTCAGATTTTTGTGTCTTTTTAGGTAGAGAGGGTCAGCTGTTTTGCAGATATTCCTAAATGTTCTAGGCTCATCAAAGAACTAAAGTTGGTTGTCAAAGAGGGAGCAGATTTTTTCCCCAAAGGGTGATGTCACAGCAATGAGAAGGAAAAGGAGATTCAGATTTTGAAAGAAATGGTGGCCTGGGTTTCCCAGGCTCAGTGCCTTAGCTGGCAGAGGGCAGGAGGGCAATGGCCCAAGTGGGCAAATAATATTTGATGTGCTTAGTGCCCACAAATTCAGAAGTACTAGTGAAATTCAGGGCAATGCTAAAATCTGGAGTGCAGGTGAAGGTACTTGGAATTCAGAAGGCCAAGAACCCAAAAAGGCTAGTATTGTGTTGGGTGGGACACTCACAAAGCCATTGAAATGTCCTAAAATACAGCAGGAATTTAGTCCACCCCTAAGATGTGTGCAGCTTTGGCAAGAGTGCAGATGGTGGTGCCTTCCTTCTCTTCTCAACCCCAGCCCTGTTCCATTCCCAGATGGAGTTAGGGTGGGGGGATGGGAGGGGGGTGTGCTCTCATAGTTGTGTGACCTCAGCCTGTGCATCCAAGCTCCACCCACACCCTTCTAACCACAGCAGCGCTGTCCACCCTCTAGAGGGAAGAGGCCCTTGAAGTGGGTTCAAGGCCTTTTGAGCATGGATTCCCAGGGTCCTAGATACCCAGAACATGGACTTGAAAGAGGGAGTATGGACTCCCTATGGGACTCTTCCCTTGGCCCCTTGGATTCCTTGCCCCATGGGAAGGGTGATGGCTGTAGGAAGGTCACAGCAGGGTCCTCTAAAAGAGGGGGTCCAGGGCAGAAGCCCTGGTGGACTGGGTCTAAGGGTAGTAATGGCAGGGATTGGGATGAAGAAAAAGGCTA
The DNA here is from genome assembly GCF_964341445.2 of Mesoplodon mirus. NCBI lineage: Eukaryota > Metazoa > Chordata > Mammalia > Artiodactyla > Ziphiidae > Mesoplodon > Mesoplodon mirus. The sequence continues at coordinate 36,743,020 of NC_138992.1, read as the reverse complement.
TGGGTCAGGGCTTTGGTCTTCCTTGAGTGTGTGTTCCTTGAGTGTTTCTGTGTGTGTTTTGGGGAGGTGGGTGGCAGTGATGACACATAGAAGGTGAGGAAGAAAAACTATCCTTCATCCAACTCTATTGCCTTAGAATCAAATGAAATATAAAGATACTATTCCAGCAGATTGATGTTCTCATTTCCTCTGGTAACCTTTAGCTCCTGCAGAGTTCAAAGCCAAGCAAGCAGAGTGGGAGATGCTGGGAGATGACATGCTGAGAAGTGGTAGCTGGCAATAAAAAAAGAGACAAAAGAATCCCCGAATAGAAAAACACATTAGTTGGGGGTCATTTAGTGCCAGGGAAAGCTCCTCGGGACACAGCTCTATTACAACATGGAACAATGATGAATGTGCTTTTAGAAGTTTCCATTTTGGGGAAAAAGCATTTGCTTTCAGTTGTCTAAAAAATGCATCAATTTAGAGCTCCTATTCTCCAACAATTCAGGGTAAGTTGGGTATTGCTGCAGTTCCCACTTAATCTGAGACTTTCTGTCCTCTGGCTCAGAATGGCCTGAGCAAGTTTTGTCATTGCCCTTCTTCTTGCCCTTCTCCCTCCTGGAGGATTCCACGCAGAGCTGCATCATAGGGCCCACTTCAGGGTCAGGCAGCATAAAGTCAGCTCAACTCATCTAAGCCCGAAAATGAAGTGACAATTCTGTTGTTAGGCCCTAATTCACAGCCACATCATTAAATTGGTCATCACAGCCTCAGATGGGACTTTTAATTCTCTTACAACAGTTGGCAAATGGCAGAAATAGACGCACCCACTCAACTAGCACAGCTTCAGCAGGGGCAGGGAAAAGAATGAGGGTCATGGACCATCGCAAAGAAGGTCCAGCTGCCCCCCTTCTCCCCAGCTCTCAGCCCTGGAACATCTGGGCTTCCATGGTGGGGGCTTCGGGGCTGCTCTCCAGGAGTAGGGTCGTAGCATGGCTCCAAGAGATCCATGGGTTTGGGAGAGCCCTCATGTGGCCTTGAAGAGCTTGTCTCATCTCAAGGCAGATTTCCACCCTTCCTCTGCTCTCAAGTCCTCTCCTTTGAAGGTTAGAGTGAAGATGACAGCCCCACCTCATGGCAACTCAATGCTTAGCCTCTTTCCCCTGAAGAAAAAGGCATGGGTGGGCCAGCCTGACACCTCGACCATTGTTTGTAGTATAGCTTTGAAGGACAGGGGTTCTGAGTGCCAAAAAACTGACTTGCAAACAAACTTGAGTAAGATGGGGCTATCTCGTTTGTACACGTGCAGGCATTTTGTGCCTACTTCTCCCCATCACTTCTCTGCAGAATCAGCAACCCAGGCTCTGGGGCAAGTCGTCTTCTGGATGGGTGGGTGAGATATGATGATGATGATGATGACTGTGGGAGGAGAAGAAGAACTAACATGCTTTATAGCCCTACTCTGCAGTACCGGTGCTTGAGAACAATCATGCCATGTAGTGTCTATGACTATTCTGTGAGGTAGGAATTACTAACCCCCTTTTAGAGATAAGGAAACTGGGCTGGGATTCTTTAACTTTCCTGAGGTCACAAAGGTGAGAGGTCAAAGAACCAGGATTCCAACCCAGCCCATGCTCTTACACTTTGTACTTTGTGGGCTCAGCTTCACTCAGTTTTCCTAGGACTTAGTTCTGATCTTGTCCCTTGATTCTAAAAACTAGGCTCTGTCTTGTTCCCTATGACCAGTCTCCTTGTTTTAGGCCCCATTTCTGGTCACTGCATCCTTTTCTAGTTCCCCTGCATGGAGTGCCTGTCATAGCCAGAACCTCAATTTCTCTAGGACAAAATATATGCCTTGATCTTTCCAGTACTGCCCATGAGTCCCAGCCTACTGGGTGGGTGCCCCAGTACCTTCTAGGTTTGTAGATAATTATCACGTTCTCATTGCTCCTAGTGGACCATCCTGTTGTGAAACCACACTGCCTCTCTCTGGCCTCCATACTCTTCTCTATTCTAGGCCCAATTGTAAGCTTTTGACCACCTCTGATCACTGCTAATACCTCATCAAATTTTCCCATCTGTCCCCTAGGTTTAAACCACTCCAGATGACACTGAAGCATTTATAAGGGGACTACAAGTAAAACTGGATTTTCCTAAAGGGGTGCCAGGGAGCTTAGACCACACACTCAGCTTCTACAACAAGCAAGGTCACTCTCCAGTAGTCCCTTGGAGGTCTGCCCTTTGGAAGCCCTGCCCATCCACTGGGGTGGCAATTAATGACTTTGCCCAGCATTAGTCCCCTTCTCACCACTATCACTGACCCCAGGGGCTCGTTTGGAAGCTTTCTCAAGTGTACTTTCCATAATTGATTAAATATATAAAGGAGGAGAGCTGTATTCATTAGTAATTCTCCCCTGGACTTACACACAAAAGAAACATTCAGAGCAAGCAAAGAATATAATTCCCAGTGGTCCTGCCAGCTTCCCTCAGGCAACAAGGGAAGACCAGGGAGTAAGGAGCCACAGGTCTCCCAGCTTTTCTAGAGCAGCCTGGAGGTGTGGTAACCCCTGTGGCAATTTCTGGTGAGGCATCAGGGCAGAGAATAACGATAGTGGAGAAAATCATGTATGACAACCCGCAGGACGGATGTCAGGGAAAGTTTTGGAGAAGACTGAGTCAGTTAGAGGCTACGGAATAGCTGTAGAGTGAGAGAATTGGAGATGAGTGAAAAGTTTGTGGTACACTGTGTTGCCTAGGATTCGAAATTGGATCCCCATCTTTGAGAGATACAATAAAGACTAGTGTGATTTTAAAATTGTTTTTAGTTTCTGAAGTGCATTTTCTTCGAATGTGATTTTGAAAAGAGACCGGGCCATGTGGGACCCTAGAACCATAAAAAACCTATTTGGACATTGTTTCAGGCCACTGAAGAAAACACAATTGTTTTGCAAATCATCTGACAAGTCCTTAGAAAGGCCCTGTTTACATCTGGAGATAAAGTTTGCCCTAATTCCCCCATATTTTCCAATGCCACATTCCCCTTCATCTGGGAATCCAGCCCATTTCCTTCCTTGGCTCCCTATAGCTCTGGTGCCATGGACTCCAAATGAGACACGGACCTGTAGCAAACACTCTGAGAATCCCCACAAAGTCAGTCTGCCAGGAAAGCCCAATAGCCCAGAAAGAGAAAGATTGGGCAACATGCTCAGCATAGTTTAGGCATCCTCACTGCTCAGTGTCTTTTATCCCTTTGGCAAACAGCCTGGGTTTGTTTTCAGGAGTGGGATAGACAAACTCAACTGGGAAAGGCAACATGGCCAGAGCAGGAGAACATGAATGGGAGGTTTGGGACTCATCAATTTCTGACCCTGTGCTGCTAATCCTATCGCACATATTAGTGAAATATAGGGTAGTTGAAATCCTGAATTGCATCTCCAAGGTCATTACAGGAGGCATACCATAAAAGATCAAATATTTTGAGATCCTTAGAAGCACAGAATGTTAGAACTGAGAGTCCTAGGTATCAGTGAGAATGTGGAAATAGGCCATTTTAATTTAAACAGAACAAAATATTGTAAGTTATTGAGCCTGAAGTAAGAGATCTATATATACTGGATCTAGAAATACATACCCAAACTACTGCAGGTCCTCTTGACTCTCATAATGGAAAAATGACATCATATTTATTGAGTAGAAGTAAATAACGCAGCTCTTCAAATACTAACACCATTCCTTTACCCTCAGCACCTACACTGAATGCACTGGATAACCTCATAATGCTTTTCTCCATTTCATCTTAGTAGGACTCCTATCTTTCACTCCCCTTTCTTGGTTTTGGTCTGTCTAGGGCTTTGCCGATGGGGAAGAAACTCGTTCAAAATGTCGTATGCCAGATACAGAATCTTTGGGAAATGGTGGTGGTCACAGCAGAGCTTTTCAATCTGTCTGAACCCTCTCATAAATACAGTACAAATACATAGCAAGACTGAAAACACATGGACACAAAACTAGGTGACAACCCAAAATGCAAGCAGATAAAGGCAAACCAACAGCAGCCACAAAACTGCACGGTATCAAGAATCTGCACAAGTGGAAGAGGAAAGAAGCAACTTGGCAGGGTTTGATGGGCCCAAGAACAAATACCCAGCAGGTACACACTGGAAAGCAGAGTGAGCCAATTTGAGAATGGCAGATGAAACCGGGAGGGCATTGCTTCTTCCAATACAAGTGAATAAAAAGGGGCCCTGGTAAGAATGACTGAAGAGGCTGGATCCATCTAACCCTTTGAACTCTCAAAACTAACCCAGAGCTCCCTTCTAGGACAGGGCCACACAGTTAGGAGAAACTTATGGGAATGGAATCAAAATTGGTCAGGACATGGGTAATGAGAGAGGTTGAAAGAAAAAGTCCAATCTGACATGGAGGGAAAGAACAGAGCCTGCAAGTGTCAGAAAAGAAGCTCATGTATTTATTAACTCTACACAACAACAGAAGATGGCACTCTGAGCGGTTAGAAAAGTATTCCCGAACCTCATTTCCTACCTCATTCTACATGCCTAGGAAAACTAATGTCACATAATGAGCAACAGTCAAAGCCCATACAGAGTTACTATTTAAAAACAGAAGTCAATGAGAATAACATTCCTATAAATAATAAAAAACACACCAGAAAGACGTGTCCACAAAACATATCAAAATTACAACTTATTACTTCAAAATGAACCAAAAGACATTAGGAAGATAATTTAAGACTTGAAAGAACAACAAAAGTCAGAAATAGAAAAACCCAGAAATGAGCTGACAGAACTCAGGAAAGATGTTAAAAAAAAAAAAACCCAAACATTATTTGAGAAATGAATACTAGGACTTCCCTGGTAGTGCAGTAGTTAAGAATCCACCTGCCACTGCAGGGGACATGGGTTCGAGCCCTGGTCCGGGAAGATCCCACATGCCACGGAGCAACTAAGCCCATGCGCCACAACTACTGAGCCTGCAAGCCACAGCTACTGAAGCCCGTGCGCCTAGAGCCCATGCTCTGCAACAAGAGAAGCCACTGCAATGAGAAGTCCATGCACCACAGCAAAGAGTAACCCCTGCTCGCCACAACTAGAGAAAGCCTGCGCACAACAATGAAGACCCAATGCAGCCAAAAATAAAAAAAAATTTTTTAAAAGGAATGAATACTAAATTATAAAGCTGAGAGCAAAAAAACACAACAGATAATGTCTAAAGAAAGGTAGACATGAGAAAGAGGAAAAAAATAAAAATCAGAAAGAAGTGAAGAATGGAATAAAAAGAATTTGAGAAAAAAGAACAAATATAGAAGATAGGCAAAACAAATCCAACATATAGATAACAGAAATTTCTGAAGATGAAAATTAAAACAACGGAACAGAAAAAATACTAGCATGCATAATTCTGGAAATATTCCTGAAAAAAAAGGTTGAAAAGCACATCACTCTTCTGCTTCAGGCCAAGATGGAATAACAGAGGCTGGATTTACTCTCCAATATGGAAAAGCCAAAGAAAAACTGGACAAAATATATGAAACAGTGGTTTCAAGACACTGGACATCAAGCAGTGAAGGACAGTGACCCCTGAGACATGGGAAACAATCAAAGTAAGCCCTATGATTGCTTCAACTTGCTGCCTTATGAGAGTTTCCAGGTTTTGGTGCAGAGATGGGAAACCAAGGAGGAGTCTGGCAGATTCCTCAAGTTGAGGAGACAAACCTATGAGCCTAGGGAGACCAAAAGGAGCTAGAGTTAGCAGAACAGAATGCTGAGAAGAGAGCAGCACAGAAAAAGAACTCTAGAGATCTGAAGAGGGCCCTCTTAGGGTATTCAACAGAGTACTGATCAGTGCTACCCAAAGCTGGGGAAAGAACCACCTGAAAAGACTGAGGGGAAGAGTACCTGACGCTTACACAGGGTTGGGAATAATGCTTATTCTGGCCAGGCATGCAAAGAGGCAGGAAAGCACAAGCCATAATGAGGAGAATAATTAATTATTATTGAAACCAACCCAGAACTGGCATAGACATTAAAATTAACAGTCAAGAACAATAAAACAGTTCTTTATAACTACGTGCAAAAAGTGAAATAGAAAATGGAAAATATGAGATATCCAAACTGAATTTCCAGAAATGAAAACTATAATTTCTAAGATGAAAAATATACTGCATGAAGGTCATGGAAGCAACCTAAATGCCCATTGACAGATGAATGGATAAAGAAGATGTGGTACATATATACAATGGCATATTACTCAGCCATAAAAAGGAATGAAGTTAGGTCATTTGTAGAGACATGGATGGACCTAGAGACTGTCATACAGAGCGAAGTAAGTCAGAAAGAGAAAAACAAATATTGTATATTAATGCATATATGTGGAATCTAGAAAAATGGTACAGATGAACTGGTTTGCAAGGCAGAAATAGAGACACTGATGTAGAGAACAGACATACAGACACCAAGGGGGGAAAGTGGGTGGGTGGGGTGGTGGTGGTGGGGTGAACTGGGAAATTGGGATTGACATGTATACACTAATATGTATAAAATAGATAACTCATAAGAGCATGCTGTATAAAAAAATAAATAAAATTCAAAAAAAAAAGAAAAAGAGAAGTAAAAAATTTAAAGTGAACAAACACAAAATAAAAAATATATATACTGGGTGAGACAACTGGCATTGCAGACTAAGCATTGCCAAAAGAAAAAAAAAAGATTAGTTGAACTTGAAGATATAAGTATACAAACTATCTAAAATAAAACAGAGAGAAAAAATAATTTCAAAAAGTTAACAGAGTATCAGTGAGCTCTGGGACAACTTCAATAGCCTAATAGAAGTGTACTTAGAGTCCTTGAAGGAGAGGAGGAGGCTTGAAAAAACATACGAAGAAATAATGTCCTAATTGCTTCCAAATTTGATGAAAGCTGTGAACTCACTGATCCAAGAAGCTTAATGAACCCCAAGTACAAGAAACATGAAGAAAACTACATGCAGGCACATCAAAATCAAATTGCACAAAACCACCAATAAAATCATAAAATCAGCCAGAGGTAAAAGACATTTAACATACAAAGGAATAAGATAGGAATGATAGTAGATTTCCTTTGGGGAGCAATGGAAGAGAGAAGGTCACATCAATCTATTGATAGAATTCTATACTTACCAAAAAGATCTTTCCCAGAAAGTGTAAAATAAAGATTTTTTATTCAGACATAGAAAGCTGATAGAATTAATAATCAGCAGACTTGTATTATAAGAAACACTATGGGAAATCTCAGGCAGAAGAAAATGATACTAGATTTAAAAATATGGTTCTACACAAAGAAATAAAGAACACTGAAAATGGTGAGTACATGTGCATATGTATAAAATTTTTCTTATTATTTAAATCTCTTTAAAAAGTAATTATCTGTTTAAACAAAAATAACAGCAATATATTTCAGGATTTTTAATGTATGTAAAAGTATGTAAGTAAGATGTATGTCAACAATAGCCCAAAGGCCAGAAAGGGAGAAATAGAAATAAGGTTCTTATAATATGTGTGACTATGATACATTAAAGATATATATTATAAACCCTAAAATAAAATCTAAATAATAAAGCAGAGTTATAGCTAATAAGCCAACAAAGGAGATAAAATCATAAAAAGTACTCAATCCAAAAGAAGGTTAAAAATAGAGAAAAATGGAGTACAATACAGACTTGACAAAAAAAAACAACAAAATGATAGATTTAAACCTACTCATATTCAAAATCACATTAAATGTAAATGGTCTAAACACTCAATTAAAAGGCAGATTGTCAGAATGGATAAAAAAGCAAATAGATTAAAAGTTAAAGGATGGAAGATATATAGCACAGTAATAGTAATCATAAGAAAGCTGGACTTCTGTGCATCAAAGGATATAAACAACAGAGTGAAAAGGCAACCTATGGAATAGGAGAAAATATTTGCAAATCATATGTCTGATAAGGGGTTAATATCCAGAATATATAAAGAACTCCTACAACTCAATAACAATAACAACAAAAAAAACTTGATTAAAAAATGAGCAAAGGACTTGAATAGACATTTCTCCAAAGAAGGTATACAAATAAACACATGAAAAAAATGCTCAACGTCACTAATCATTAGGGAAATGTAAATCAAAATCATAATGAGATACCACCTTACTTACATTAGGATGGCTACTATCTGTAAAACAAAACAAAACAAACAAAGCAACAGGAAATAAGTGTTGGTGAGGATGTGGAGAAATTGGAACCCTTCCTTGTGCACTGCTGGTGGGAATGTAAAATGGTGTAACCACTACCGAAAACAGTATGGTGGTTCCTCAAAAAATTAAACATAGAATTACCATGTGATCTAGCAATTCCACTTCTGGTATATATCCAAAAGAATTGAAAACAGGATCTCAAAGAGATATTTGTACATCCATTTTCATAGCAGCATTATTAACAATAGCCAAAGGATGAAAGGAATCCAAGTGTCATGACAAGTTGAATGGATAAACAAAATCTTAATATACACATACAATGGAATATTATTTAGCCTTAAAAAGAAAGGAGGACTTCCCTGGTGGTGCAGTGGTTAAGAATCTGCCTGCCAATGAAGGGGACACAGGTTTGAGCCCTGGTTTGGGAAGATCCCACATGCTGCGGAGCAACTAAGCCTGTGCATCACAGCTACTGAGCCTGCACTCTAGAGCCTGCAAGCCACAACTATTGAAGCCCATGCGCCTAGAGCCCATGCTCTGCAACAAAGAGAAGCCATCGCAATGAGAAGCCCGCACACCGCAACAAAGAGTAGCCCCCACTTGCCACAGCTAGAGAAAGCCCGCGTGCAGCAATGAAGACCCAATGCAGACAAAAATAAACAAAATAAGTAAATAAAAAAGAAAGGAAATTCTGACACCTGCTACAGTATGGATGAACTTTGAGGACATTATGATAAGTGAAATAAGCCAGTCACAAAAAGACAAGTGCTATATGATTCCACTTATATGAGGTACCTAGAGCAGTCAAATTCACAGAGACAGAAAGTAGAATGATAGTTGCCAGGGGCTAAGGAGACAGGAGAATGGGAAGTTGTTTTATAGGAATAAAGTTTCAGTTTTGCAAGATGAAAAGAGTTCTGGAGATTAGTTGCACAACAATGTGTATGTACTTAACACTACTGAACTGTACACTTAAAAATAGTTAAAATAGTAAATTTTTTGTTATATATATTTTACCACAATTAAAAATAAAAATGTCTAAAGTTAGATGTGGTAAATTAATATCACGCCAAGTAGATTTCACAGAAAATAATATGACCAGGGATAAGCAAGTCTATTTTATAACAAAGTGCCCAATTCATCAGGAGGAAGAAAGCATACCATGTACCTGGGGACATTGACTTGAATGACCAACTCCACAATATATTTGAACAAAATCATATGACTTTAAAGAAATAGAAGAAAATATTTTGGGCATCTAGAAAAAAAAGCACATGGCATAAAAGAGAAAAAATTAAATGATCATCAGACTTTGATAGTGACACTGTATGCCAGAACAAAATGGAGTTACATGCTTAAGTTACTCAAGGAAAGAAAATGTGAGCCAAAGATATATTCAGCAAAACTGGCTTTCTAGTGTAAAGGGAGGGTACAGACATACTGTTACCAACATGTGACAATTTAGGGAAATTGGTCCCCTAAGCTTTCCTTAAGAAGTCTACTATGGAATAAACTTTGAACAATCAAAATATCTAGAGAGACACTTGTGGGGAACATTAAATATATAACTACTTGGCACTGTAAGACTAGATGAGGGCTAAGAAGGAGAGCAAGTATATAATAGCTCCATGCTCTGATCATGTAGATATAGTATAACTATTTTTTAAATTGGGGGGATGGAGCAATCATATGCACGTTAAAAAAAATGTTTTTGGGGACTTCCCTGGTGGCGTAGTGGATAGGAATCTGCCTGGCAATGCAGGAGACACAGGTTCAAGCCCTGGTCTGGGAAGATCCCACATGCCTTAGAGCAACTAAGCCTGTGTGCCACAACTACTGAGTGTGCGCTCTAGAGCCAGTGAGCCACAAATACTGAGCCCTCATGCCACAGCTACTGAAACCTTCATGCCTAGAGCTCGTGCTCCGCAACAAGAGAAGCCACCGCAATGAGAAGCCCACGCACCGCAACGAAGAGCAGGCCCCGCTTGCTGCAACTAGAGAAAGCCAGCATGCAGGAATGAAGACCCAATGCAGCCAAAAATAAATAAATTTATTTTAAAAATGTTTTGGGTCATTGCAGTGATGGTAGGATTGGTATTGTTATCCTGAGATGGTTATGCGTGCAATATGGGATAAAACAGGGGTTCCCTGAGTCGCAGGGTGAGGGTCGGTCTGTTGGGCCCGTTGTCTGCGTGTGACTGTCTTGCTGATTGCAGGAACTTCTGGAATGTTTTTCCAAGGCAGCTGCTTCATTTTAAATTCCCATTAACAATGTATGAGGGGTTCAGTTTCTCCACATCCTCACCAACACTTGTTATCTGACTTTTTGAGTCTAGCCATCTTAATGGGTGTGAAGTGGCTCCGGATGCGCAGGCTCAGCGACCATGGCTCACGGCTCACGGGCCTAGCCGCTCCGTGGCATGTGGGATCTTCCAGACCGGGGCACGAACCCGTGTCCCCTGCATCGGCAGGCGGACTCTCAACCACTGCGCCACCAGGGAAGCCCTGATATGTCTTAACTTGATTAATGTTTGCACGGTTTCAGAAAGCAAGAGGTAAGGTATCAGTAATAATTTCAACACTAAAACCCAAAACCATCTAGTTTTAAAAAAAAAAATATGGGATAAAACAAATAAGTAATTGTGGGATATTCTAAATTCTATCATCCTCTGTGTGCTTGAGAACCAGGACTCTTGGCATGGAATAAAGGAGATAAAGATTTAAGAGGTTAATAAAAGCTCTGTAATCATGTATATATATATATGTGTGTGTGTGTGTGTGTGTGTGTGTGTGTGTGTGTGTGTGTGTGTATATATATATATGCTTCATATATGTTCCCTCCCTCACCCCCAGCACTCTGTCCACTGAAAATGTCTAGAAACAATGATCAACACGGTAGCAATGGCATCCTTAACATGCAAATGGCTTTCTAAATGCTATTTCTTACTCAAAAGAAACAGAGCTATTTAGACAAATGACTGACTCCAAATATAAGACAGGAAATATACAAGGTGAACAACTTGTCAGACCAGTTAGCAGGAAACAGGAAGCAAAGGGTTATGTCAAAAGGACTCAGGAGCCAACTTGAAGAGAATCCTACCAATGAAAGACAGGACAATGAGAAATAATTTTAGTATATTGAAATCCATTACATATGTTTAAACCCACAATTTCATAATGGTATTTAAATTAAAAAAAAAGAATTAGTCATCTACAGAGGAGGCAGTCTTTTTATTTATCTTGCTTTTCCTATTTGAACTGTACCTTTGGGTAACCAAATAGTAGATGAGGGCAAGAGTTTCTTGATAAAAGTATTCCAACTGGTAAATGAAAACAAATTATTAGAACTAAAATATCACCAATTTGCAACTCCTAGTGAATTAACAAATATAGGTGAAAGTAGGTATAGAGGTCATAGGAGCCAGGAGGAAAGGTATGGGAAAGACATACATTTGTTGTTCTGTAGGCAGACAGAAATTACAGTGACCACAGCCCTCTCCAAGTCCAGATCAATTTGATGCAAAGTGGTGAATCATCAAGGTCATCCTCTTTCCCTTCCCTCTCCTGGAAACTCTCTGACATTAATTACAATAATTATAATTATCACAATAATTCCTGTATTAATCAGGATCTTGAAGGTTTGATAAAGAAACCCTCCTAGGGCTTCCCTGGTGGCGCAGTGGTTGAGAGTCCGCCTGCCGATGCAGGGGATATGGGTTTGTGCCCTGGTCCGGGAAGATCCCACATGCCGCGGAGCGGCTGGGCCCGTGAGCCATGGCCGCTGAGCCTGCGCGTCCGGAGCCTGTGCTCCGCAACGGGAGAGGCCACAACAGTGCATATGGCAAAAAAAAAAAAAAAAAGAAAAAAAGAAAAGAAACCCTCCTAGATAACATCTGGTAAGGAGGTTTACTACAAGGATACATGAGATAGGCGTGGCCTCTAATATGGTGTCCCTGAGGATCCCAGGACTTCCAAGTCAGGGATGTACAACAGAACTCAAGGAGACATGGAGCAATGGGTCGTGCACCCTCCAAGGGAGGATCTGATCTGGTCTTTATGTCACCGTTCATTATGTAAGGCTCCAACTGGCCAGAAAGTTCCAACTAGACAGTTCCAAACCAACTTGCCATCAAGGCCGGATTTCTTCATGTCTGGTGTACCCATGGGTGTCTTGATTTGGGTCCTGGTTCCTACTCCAATTAGTTGGAGCCAGTGTAACAGAGCTCATTTTACTGCAAGCTCCTGTTGGAGCCCAGGCAACTCCATATAGGAAGAGCTTCTTAGAGCTGTTTTTCTGCCTTTCTCATCTAAGTGATTAAGCTCTGGCCACTGAGACTTCTGGGAAGTCTTCAAAGAAGGGAACACAACTTTCTTCTCTTCATCCACCTGGCAGGAACAACAACATGGAGGCATTCCAACAGCCATCGTTTTAGAACATGAAGATGAGATTTCTAAGGGCAGGCAGAGCAGAGAACTGAAGGGGAAAAACTGCACCAGTGTTGATTTTGTTGAGTGGCTGTGCTGGCCCCAGACTACCTACCTCTTTGTGTGTGAGAGAAATAACCTACTGTTATTTGGGAGCTTCCTGTTATCTGCAATTAAACATTTCCTCATTATTATAAGCCCATACATTCCAGTCTATCAAAATTGACTAATCTGGGGCTCTTTTCTCTAAAGATATCACCAAATGGCTGCCCAACCTCCTAAAATTCTCCACCATAAAGTGGCCATGGCCGGTAACGGTGCTAGATATTATCTATTCCATGAGTGACAGTGTTTTAATAGGAATCTTACAGACACTCAATGCCCTTGACCTAATTACCTTCTGTGGTGGATGCTTGCATTAGCCCATACAACGTTCATTTTTCTCTGCCAACCAAGTGCCAATTTTGAGCTAGAATCAAGTGTCTATGTGCTAGGGTGAGGCTGGGATTCTCTCTGTATGCATGACTCGTCCTTCTGCAGTACAACTTTCTTAGTTTTTCCATGCATAAGCAGAAAATGCCTTTAGCAGAGCTTCCAAATTTACATGCATCACTCAGACTAGCTGTTTCTGAACCACAATTCTAAATTTCTGGGACATAGAATCCTGTTAGCTCTGCTTTGGTTAGGTGCACTCCTCTGATCCAATCAACTGGATCTAGGGAGGGCTTGCTGACATGACAGCAAGTGCTGGGGTCACTTCTATGAGTAGGTAGTTCGGGTGTAGCACTCAGAGAAGAGGTACAGGGACTGGGAAGACACCCCAAGAGGGTATTCACTACAAGTCTGACTTTTCCCTGTGACCATACTCCCAGGGCTGTGACCTTGTCAAGGCCAGGGTGCAGAAAGGTTGCTGGCTAGAATAGAGACCACCGAAGGACCTCCACCATTAGGCAGACATGTTGGATGTAATATCCATCAATGCCAGTCACCAAGTCTTTCCTGCTCTCTGTCTTCTGGGTAAGTAAGGGGGATTTCATTTCCTGGCACCCCCTGAGTCTGGATGGCACCATATGACCAGTTCTGGCCAATGAGCGTGAGCATTTAATTATTCATGAGAGGCCTTCCAAGATACCCTTTTCCTCTGCCACGAACACTGACAACATTTCAGATAGTGGTTGTTCCATCGGTTGGGTCCTGGAATAACTATTACAATGCAGTGGACCTATGATGGACGTGTAGTATAAGCAGAAATAAGTCATTGAGATTTGGGGCTGTTTGTTAGTGCGGCAGCATGCCTACCCTATCATGGCTGATACCATGTGAACTGGGCTGGGATCAGCATCATTTATGAAAAAAGGCATTTGAAGACTCCAACTCAGAGCACCAAGTCTGTTACATAGACCTCTCTCCTGTCCTCTGCTCTGTTTCCCACGAATCTTTTATCCTCACCTCAGAAACAAAAGTGCTGAGGCTAGTAGTGATGCCACCAAAAAATAATGTGGGTGAAAGCTTATTTCTCGCTTGGATGGGGGTGGTGCCCAGGGGTGTGCATACGTGAACTGAGCTTGGGTAGGGGAGTTTGGTGCTCAAACGAGGCTCAAAGAGAGCTCTCCCTTTGCTGGGACTCCGCCTGGTTTTCCGAAGGACAGGGTCCTGGGCAGGGGATGCAACATAACCTCAACGACCAGGTAAGGCTTCTGATGTTGTCCCCGCCCTGCAAAAGTCATGAAGGGAGGCTTAGGAGTCTGGAAAGACAAGCTGAAAGTCATGGGTGCTCCAGCGCACATGCAGATCCCAAATGTGGGAATGCGATGTGATGATTTTATGAAATATAAAAGTCAAATGAATTTTTCATGAAGAAGTTATCTTCCCAAGATGCAATAATGGAAAATTCCTTTCAAGAACTGGTGTTTAGACCTCACAAAAATGCGCAGCAAATTGCATTGTGATTTATTTGTCAATGTTTTTATAGGTTAGGCGTTACTTTCTACCCCACAGCTGGAGTCAATTTTTAATATTTAAAAGTGGAAAGAAAGCAAAACCTAAACACATCCAGAGCTGTCTGTTTTAGATTGAGCTTTTCCCAAACAGTGCTGTTTAGAACTGAACCCTGAGCATGGTCGGTCAGCAGCCAGCTGGCACTTACTTCCCTGCAACATAGAATTAAAATATCTGGGACTGGGCAGATTACATATAAGACCTCCTAAATTGTAGTTGGTGGGTCTGGTGTTTATAACTGCTTTCAAATGCATGTAGCCTGTCTGCCCTCTCGACTGAAGAAGGAAAGAGCCTTTGTGCTTTTTATTCTGGGTTTCCCTTCATGCTCTGAGCTCAAGGTGCTGTGAACATAATTTTCAAGTCCAGTGGTTTCTGGCCTCCTTTGATGGCTGAGTTAGCAGGGATCCCACAGTTGGTCTCCTTGGTGACTTCCAGCACACCCACCCACTATAGAGAAGCAGCCTGGCTTTTCTAGACTCTGGCTTCCACAGAGTCTAGTGTGGGAACTACCCAGGGCCCACCTTCCTGGGTCTCCAGGTGAAACCACAATGCTGGCCTTGAAGGTGGGTTCTCATGGCTAGAATTCAAATCACAAAATCAAGCAAGCCTCGAAGCTTAATCCCATTAATCATTCCCTCAGGCCAAGTCTCCAGGCTCAATCAGGGGCCTCATTATATCCGGTGACAAAAAGTTCACAAACAAAACTGGGCCTGTGCTCTTGGGAACACCACAGCACGGTGTTGTCAGAAGTACACATTCATACCTCAGTGCATGGCACATCATACTTCATGCTCAATTGCAGCCCCCATTGTTGAAGCCTTTGGGCTGGCACTGGCTGCTGCTAAGGCTGCCATGCGTGTGCTTACCAACAAAGGATTCTGTAACATGCAGCATCTGGAGGGAGGAAAAACCACCCTAATTGTGACAGGCACAATCCCTTTGGGTAAGGGTTGATACCCTTCCAATGCAGGGGGTGTTTCTCTTTGCCCTCTCTTTCCTGGTCCCTCCTGATCATTCTATAGCCAAGGCTCACAGGAGGAGTTGACCCAATTCCAAATGTGTGCGTTGGTCCAGCTGGGTCAACCAGCGGAGGGCCCTTGAGGCTGCTGACAACATCCCCCATCAGGCTCTGAGAAACACCAACCACTTCCCAGAGACAAGCTTTGGGTTACAAGGAGCCTCAACAAACCATGGAAATGTCAGATGTGCAAGCATTCTGAGCGGAGCTTCAGCTACCGCGGCCTTTCCCCAGGAACCATGCTCATGGTCTTCAACAGGAGCACCAGCATCTAGAGAACCCCTTCAATAAACCCCCAAATCCACAGCTTCAACAAATGAAGGGCTGGAGAAGGACAGTGATTATTCCCCATCACAAAAGGATTTCTTGCCTCACAAAAAGGATTTGACACAGATTTCCTTTTTACGTGCGCATCCCAGGAACACTCACCATGTGATTCAATTTAATACGCAAATTTCCAGGAACACCCCCCAACTGTGTAGAGCAAGGTACATACATGGGCCGTTGGGGCTAAGGTGCAGCAGAGCTGCCCGCCAGCAGGGGGAGTGCTTCCCCTGGTTCAGGCGGCCGCCACAGGTCTCTTAAAAACATGCTGGAGCTTAAAAGGTGAAGAGTCAGGGCTGAAGCCCACTGTCCAAAAGATCACAGATACCTAGTGGGTTAGTGCTTTATGTTAAGGGCAGTGGGGAGCCACTGAAGGATTCTCAGAGACGTATGGGGTTGTACTGAATCATCCTGTCTTTTTTGCCCAGTGTCTCTGATGTCTTTGGGGAACACCTTTTCAGGAATGGTGTTCTATGCCTTTTCATCTCCTCTTAAAACACATTACAGTGATGACCTACGAACAAATACTTTTCAGGGACCAAGGGTAGGTTCAAGATTAGAGGTGCTTCTAAGGAAGTGTATAGCTTTGTTTTTGTTGGCGGCTAGGGGAAAGATAGTCAAGGTTTAGGGGAATGGGAGGGAGGTGGAGGAAGATATACTATCACTTTATGCTCCAGAGGAGCTCCAAGCCTTGAAGCAAGCAGCTTGGCACTGAAAATGGTGTTGTTTGAAAGTTAATGGGCAAGACATTCTGAGAAATGGGTTGTGGAGATAAGCATCGGGAGGAAACTGCATTGTTTGAAGTTCGCCTGCATCCAGGAAACCAAGAAAAGCAAAGCCAACCATTAGCTGGACTGCAGTGGGTACACACACATGCTCATGGAATCCAAACACTGTCCAGAGACAAACATCTCATAGAAGCAAATGAAGAGTGACTTTTTTGAAAAAAGAACTGGGAAAATGGTATTTCCTTCCTGTGATGGGGAATGCAGTTATAATATTCTCTGGAAGAGACGTGAGCTCCGGAGGGCAAGGGCTAGGCCATCCCTTTAGTCCTACTGAATATTGATAGTAAAAGCAAATGTCTTGACCTCAGAGAGTTCCAAAAGATGGGGGAACCCAAGGGGAAGTGATGAAAATGAGAAATGTGTGTTCTCTTGAATACTTTACACCACAATCAGGCCACTGTGATCTCCTTCCAGGAGGACTGCAATGGCTTTCCCACCTCTGATCTTTTGTTTTTTTAAAATTTTACTTTATTTATTTTTTATACAGTCTCCCAATTCATCCTGCCACCACCACCCCCTCCCCCAGCTTTCTCCCCTTGATGTCCATACATTTGTTCTCTATATCTGTGTCTCTATTTCTGCCTTGCAAACCGGTTCATCTGTACCATTTTTCTAGATTCCACATATATGAGTTAATATACAATATTTGTTTTTCTCTTTCTGACTCACTTCACTCTGTATGACAGTCTCTGTGTCCATCCATATCTCTACAAATGACCCAATTTCGTTCCTCTTTATGGCTGAGTAATATTCTATTGTATATATGTACCACATCTTCTTTATTCATTCGTCTGTTGATGGGCATTTAGGTTGCTTCCATGACCTGGCTATTGTAAACAGCGCTGCAATGAACATTGGGGTGCATGTGTCTTTTAGAATTATGGTTTTCTCTGGGTATATGTCCAGTAGTGGGATTGCTGCATCATATGGTAATTCTGTTTTTAATTTTTTAAGGAACATCCATACTGGTCTCCGTAGTGACTCTATCAATTTACATTCCCACCAACAGTGCAAGAGGGTTCCCTTTTCTCCATGTTCTCTCCAGCATTTGTTGTTTGTAGATTTTCTGATGATGCCCGTTCTAACTGGTGTGAGGTAATGCCTCATTGTAGTGTTGATTTGCATTTCTCTAATAATTAGTGATGTTGAGCAGCTTTTCATGTGCTTCTTGGCCATCTGTATGTCTTCTTTGGAGAAGTGTTTATTTGTGTCTTCTGCCCATTTTTTGATTGGGTTGTTTGTTTTTTTAATATTGAGCTGCATGAGCTGTTTATATATTTTGGAGATTAATCCTTTGTCCATTGATTCATTTGCAAATATTTCCTCCCATTCTGAGGGTTGTCTTTTCATCTTGTTTATAGTTTCCTTTGCTGTGCAAAAGCTTTTAAGATTTATTAGGTCCCATTTGTTTATTTTTGTTTTTATTTCCATTACTCTAGGACCCACCTCTGACCTTGATCCCCTCCCCAATTTACCCTACACAGTGCTGCCAGGAGGATCTTTCTAAATCTAATCTGCTTAGAATCCTTCAGTGACTCCCAGTGCTCTCAGGATAAAGCTCCAATTCTTTGATATAAGTTACAAGGCCCTCCAGACTCTTGTCTCTAAGGATGTCTCCAAATCTCATCTCTTGCCCTTTCTGCTCTGGCCATTCAGAAAGTGTTTTCAGTGCCACAGGACAGGTGTGCGGTGCTGGGGGCACTGGGATGTAGTTTCTCTTTACATTGACTAGAAGTTGTCTAGACCCACATCCTTGAGGGATCCCCATAGACAGAGACATATGCCCTCTCTTGCTCCCCCTTTGCTCTGCCTCTGGATAGCTGCCACTCTCCCTCTGGATCCTTGCACATACCCAGGGCTTTCTGTTCACCTCCACCTCCCACCACTTCTGTTTTATCCTTCACATGCTGAATTAGACATCGTTCATTATGGAAGTGTTTCCTGACTCACTGGGATGGGGAGGGACACCCCTGATATCTCCCACCCCTGTCACCCTGAGCGTATCCCTGTTATACTTTTGCACATTGTGTGTAGCCACCTGTTGACCTGCCCATTGACCCCTCAAGACTGTGAGCCCCACAGAGGTGGGACTTTTTCTCTGCTGTGTCCCCATGTCTAGGCCAATGCCCATCATAATGTAGGAGCTCAAATAATCTTTTCTAAATGAAAATATTCCTTTCCCCCAGATTACTAAAAGACTACCTTGGCATTTGAGGCCAGTTATTTTCTGATCAAGTAAAATCTATTATTAATGATGCCATAGTTTGGACTGTGAATAGTACATCTATTGACAGATGGATCTGGCTGCTGTGTTTATGCTGTAAGGAATATCCCTCCTTCTTCGAGAGCTCTCTCTGCAGGTGATCCCATTACCTTAATATTTTATTATGCAGTCATTTTTCAGGCTATAAGGGCATCATCTCTGTTTAACCGAACACCAGAGTAGAACAGTGAAGGCTAATGACTCCCGTGGCATTCCAGCAATTAGGAAGCTTTGTTAACAGGCCAGTTGGGCTGAGGCTATGTGATTACATGTTCTCAAGTCTACTTTTATGCAAAATGACATGTAAACAAATAGAGATCAGGGATGGCTAAAACATTTTCCAGGGGTGTCAGAGGGTCACAAAAATAAATGTTCAGTTCACTCTCTTACACCCTCCACATCTATAGGACCCAAGCTCTGCAGAATAGCAGATCACAAGGTCAACACCTGATCTCATCAGTCTGATAATTACTATTGTCAGATTCCTGGAGATGCAGAAACCTCCAGGATGTGTACAACCAGAGCAGGAGATTACACTGCACACCCCCTTCTCAGCCAGAGTGGACGACAGGGGGATTAGGTGTTTGACTCTGAGTGCTCAGAGATGGTCAACACCCTTGGGGGCTGAAGAGCTGCTTACTGGGGATCCAAGGCCCATACATCCTGCAGGTTAGGCTCTGCCTCTGGCCCACAGTGCTAGGGACAGGGGCTCTCAGGGTTATTAAGAGGATTAAATCGGCCAATGAAGTGCTTAGAACAGTGCCCAACACAAGATGAGCATCACAATAAATGTGAATTATAATTATGAGATTTACAAGAAGGGTGGACAGACTTTATACCTCTTTGGGTTGCCTTTTTAAAAAAGTCAGAAGAGCTCAAAAAGAGGCCCTGCTGTGTTGACAGTGATGAACAAAGCAGCATGCCTTGTGTAAGTGGTGTATATTTCATCAGGACATTGGATGTTTTGATCCCTGGCAAGCTGGTTTTTAGAAGGGACTTAGAAATGAAGCCATTCTGCTGGTCTGATCAGGCTGGCGTGAGCTGTGGGAACAGGCTTCCAGAATGTGGCCCTGTAGTTTTAGGACAAGGGAGCCATGGGTGAGGGCTGTTTCTTCTCAGCTCAGGCAGTAGAGGATTCGAACTCAAGCCAGTCCCAAGGGTTTGGTGACCTCAGCTTAGTCCTTGCTGCCAGCGTGGGTCCTCTGTAAACTGGGGCTGACTCTGTGGATGCTGCTCCACCTCCTTTGTGGAGCCACTTAGTTGCATTCCAGGTGGTGACTATCCCTGGGGGGAGGCTTGAGCAGAAGAGTTCTTTCCTACAGGGTGTTTGAAGGTAGATTGACCCAGGAAGAGAGGTACTCAGAAGAGAGAGAAGAAGGGTGGTTTGGAGGGAGTTCGGAGCCCTTTAACAATCAACAGGCCCCTTCGGGAGAACACTGAAAGGAGCAAGGGTAGCTCAGTGGGAGGATGGGAGGAGATGCACAAGAGCCAGGCCTGACAGGACTTGTTGATGGATCGGTGGGGTCGGGGAGACAGAGAACAGGCTCCAAATGTTTTCTGGGGAACAACTGGGTGGCTGGTGGTGCCTCTGTCTACACACCCCCTTCCCAGGCTGAGCTAGGGTGACGGTGACAGCTCTGCTGGTCCCTTCTCTATCATCCTAATCATCAGAGCTCCCCTCCCCAGAAGTCGAGACAGACCCACTGGCCTTTAGAGGGTCCAGGGTGATGGGGGAGGGTGCACTTTAGGGCACATTTTCCTGAGGTCAAGCCTGCATCCAACCAGCAAAATCTCTGGGCATCTCCCTGACTCCCCAGGTGGGCTGCTGGGATGACGTCCATCTCTTCCCAGATGTAGGGCAAAGGCTGCTTATAGGAGGAGAGCATCAGCTCCTCCTTTCTCTTACAGGGGCTCCTGCAGTGCAGGGCAGGTTTAGAAACTGGGGTAAAGAGACAAAAGAGCGTGGTGCATCCACCTGAATTACGATCACAGAATCATGGCTCAGCCCAGAGCCCGGGGGAGAGGCTTCTGTCTTCACTTCCTCCACCACCTCTCTTAGGTGTCTGCTCCCTCCGTAGGCACCGCAGCAACTGAGGATGCTCTGCAGGTCTAATCTGCAGAAAATCCCTTCAGCTCTGAAAAGAGTTAGCTGTCTATTTCTAGAAAGCTCCTACATAATCATTATCAGTGGGTCCCCACGCCCCTCACACACACACACACACACACACACACATGCACGCACTCACTCACACACAGTTTTATTTACAGTCCAGGAAAAGCCCATGCCTTCTGAATATATACTCCACCCTCCCCACAAACCACTGTAAAATTCTAAAAACCTACACATGCTTGTAAATAGATCACCCTTAAATGGAGCAGGATCTCTGAATACCCTATGAGTCATGCAGCTAAAATGTCCCCTGGGGAGCCCGACTTCGCAGCACGTACTTCTTGTAAAAAATTGAGTTCAGAGCTTTCCGTGGCACCCAGCTCTATGCCAGGAAGAGCCCATCTGTGTTTGGTGGTGAAGCCAACAGTTGGGAAACCTATGAGGCCAAATACTATGCCCTTCACCTGGCGGAAACATCCCCCCAGGAAGTCACTGAGCAGTGAGGAGAGCCAGGCTGGCAGAGTAGAAAGTGCAGCAGACAAGGATGGAGGTCTGGGTTCCAGTGCAGGCTCTATTCTCACTGAGATCCCCTAGGGAATATGCCTACCTTCCCTGAACCTTTGTTTCCTTGTCTCTGAAAGAAAGGGGCTGGGCCGGATTAAATTCCACAATCACGGACTGCCAGATATGTACGGTGGGAATGAACATAGTTTTAGAAAGCCAGAATTCAGCCCTTGTCCTCAAGGAGCATGCAGTCTTGTGGATGGATAACTGTGGCGTTGCATGGTTAGAACTTGGGGTCCCCAAGGAGGCTAAGAGGCATCACTCCTAGATTTAGGAGGCTGAGTTTTCATCTCCCCGTGGCGAGTGCAGGGAGCAGCCTCAGGTTGGGGTGAGTGGAAGTGATGTTACCACAGAAATGTCACAACCTGTGGACGTCTTCTCTCCTATTACTGGCCATTGCTAAACTATGGAGACTCTAAATTCACACACCCCACCAGACACTATAAAACTGCTGATGGGGACAAGGAGAAGAGTATAACAAGGGCCAGATTTGGCCCTGGCCTGAGCTGCCCCCAGCACTCTTCTGTGTCTCAGTCAAGCCAGGAGAACTTAGCCAAGAAGCCCGAAGCTGAAAGAAATCTTCCTAATGAGCTGGTGGGTGTCACACTGTCTGCTGAAGGGCCCCTGGGAGAGGCAGCCAGCCTGGGTTCCTGGAGGTACCTCCAGCCCGCCTGGTGCCTTGCTTCCCATGGGGCCCCAGGCAGCCTCAGGCTGAAGGGAGGTCTTGGCAGTTCTACCTTCAGATGCTGGGTCTCAGGCGAGGCACTTCTCCCTCCCACTCACCTGCTTTGCATCAACTGCCTGCTTCCTTCCACATCTGTGGACTCAGCAACCATGGTTGCTTACAAATTCCCACTTGGAAGAAACAGATTGGGGCTTTATGGCCACTGACGACCAACTCTCTGGTCCCACCTTGAAGCCCCCGCCCCCTTCCTTCTGCCTCTCACACTGGGACTAGTGAGTTCTACCAGACTCTTTTCCCAGAAGCTCAGTAAAAGCCCAAATCCCAAGCCCTCGTCCTTTTTCCTCCCTGGTTTCCACTTCCTTAACGTTGACCTCTTCAAAGGCTATGGCCCAGGTCTTTTTTTCTGATCTTCCAAACTAAGCTGTGTGCCTATCACTCACTAACTGCATGCCTGGGATTCTTTTAGTTGTTAGGCTGGGTGGTCACCATTTGCTTGCAACCTCACCCAGCTCTTCCCTACTCTGAGCCCCTGGGGGACTGCCCCCTGGGGACTACATCTCCCAGAATTCCTTGTAACCGGCTTCCTGTCAGGTTTAGCCAATGGGAGGCACCCAGAAGAGGTTAGAGGCTGAGAGGAGAGGTTGGTCAAGGTATTTCTTCTCACCTATTCGCTGTCCTCTCTCTGCTCTGGTGCTGTCTCTGGCTTTCCCTGACTTAGCTTCCATCAGGCGACCTCTCCTCTGCAGTTTCAGTTTTCCCTGGCCCTCAGTTACACTGTATCTTCTCCTCTTCCCCTTGCCTTAGGGTGGTAATGGCTTCCCACTGCCGCTGATCCCTGGGCGCTTCACCATCCCTGTGTGTGCCCATAGCACTGCCCACCTGTCTGTCTCTGAGCCTCCTGGGGGTGAATTCCGTTTCCTGTTGTGACCACGATGATGCAATAGTCTTCTAGTTTTTATTTCAGAGTTTGACTCTCTGCTCTTTTAAAATTATATAATTTTTCCACCAAGATCACTAAAGTGAAAGCTTTGCTTTTAATATTACGCCTACTAGATGTCCTAGAAGCACTCTAGACAGGTTAAATTCCTTGATAAAGCCATGAGCCATGGGAAGAAAAGACACTTGCTCAGAGACAAGATAAAAAGGTCCCCCAAGAACAGCAAGAAGTGCCTCCCATGATTGATGGGACTCCTGGCTCTTACTCCTTGATGAAAAGAAGTGGGGGTGGGGTGGGGAGCCAGGCTCTGGAAGAAGAGAGGCAGAGTGATCTGCTTACTTTTAAGGAAAAAAACAAAAAAAAAACCTGAAAGAATCCATGTGCCTGCCCCCCGAAATGAACAAATGCTTACTTTTAAATCTTTACTTCAGATCTTTTAAAAAAGAAATAAAACATTACGGAGTTAAATACCCATGTTCTTGTACCAGATCTTTTCCCCTCCCTCCTTTACTAAAGCAACCACTATAATGAATTCCATGTGTCCCCCAGTCCTTGTCTTTATATTTTCACTATACATTCATGTATCAATACACAATATATAACATTATTCCATGTTTTTAAACTTGTGTGAGAAATGGTATCTCCTATACATAAGATTCTGCAACTTGCTTTTATCACTCAACGTTGTGTTGTCTAGATCTGGCTCCATTGTCACATATAGATTGGATCCGTGTATTCTAGATGCTGTATAGTACTCCACCATACGGATGCTCCACAGTTTATTCATTTTATCCATATCTCACTGGTGGGCATTTTGTGGTTTTTAAATTTTTTGGTTTCTATAAGCAATGTTTATAAAAACATGTACAAAATTTTCTCTAGGATATATCTTGGAAGTGGAGTGCTCAGTCGCTGGGTATGTATATTTGCAATTTTATTAGAGTTTGCCAGAACAGTTCTCCAAAATTATTTTACCTACCTGCTGAATTCCTGTTTCCCTGCATTTTCACCAATACTTTGTATTGTCATAATTTTCCATTTTTTCCATGTGAAATTGAATTTCCTTGTTTAAGTTGAATACCCCTATTTACTGGTGAGGCCCAGACACATTTTCATAAGTTTATTGGATATTCAGATTATGGGATTTCTTCTGTAAACTAGTGATTTATAGTCTTTACTCATATTTTAGCTGGGCTCTTTGCCCTTTTTAAAATTTGACTTAAAGATTTCTTTATACATTTCAAATATTAGTCCTTCCTTATGACTTGCCTTTATTTTTTCAAAAGTTTTAAATTTTGACATTTTCCTTTTTGATTTCTGATTTTCATGTCTTATAAAATAAATCCTTCCATATCTTCATGTCATAAAAACATTCTCACAAGGATTTGGATCGTTAAGTCATTTGGAGTTTATTTTTGGGTGTGGTGTGACATAGGGATCTATTGTAATTTTTTTCTAAAAAGGAAGCTGGTTGTCCTAACATATTTATTAAATGGTTCATAATTTCTCCACTAATTTATAACGCTTCTTCTGTCATAAACTAAAGTCCAATTTATGTTGAATCTATTTCTGGGCCTTCTATTCTGTTTTTTGTTGTTGTTGTTTTTGTTGACCGTGACACATGGCACGTGGGATCTTAGTTCCCCAACCAGGGATCAAACCTGCGCTCCCTGCAGTGGAAGTGGGAAGTCTTAACCAATGGACCACCAGGGAATTCCCCTCCTATGTCCCCTTCTATTCTGTTTTATTGATAGATTAGTCTATCCCTGCCCCCCCATTCACTCCAGTTGAAAATGATAGCTAAACCACATAGCCTCGTATCTTCACTGTCCATCTCCAACGTCTCCCCCTCAGGTTTGCCCTGCACTCATCACTAGACCCATCTTTCCAAGAATCATCATCACCTAACTTACTGAGTGCCTACTGTGTGCTAGGCAGTGTGCTACACATGCATTATTCATTTATTCCTCACAGCTCTATAAGGCAATCCCTGTTTTGCCAATCAGGACACTGAGGCTTGCCCAAGAGTAACTTGCCCATGTCACACAGCCAGTAAAGGAAAAATCCCAGATGTATTTGTCCATTTGTCCCCAGAGTATTGATGGCACTCCATTTCCATTTCTAGCCTTCAAGATTTCCACAATCTGGTCCCCATCTGATCTCAGAATCCTTCCATCGGTAAAATCAGGATATTAATCCTCCCTTGCAAGGTTTTCATAAGGATTGTGTGAGATTATAAATGTGGAAGCACTTGACAGTGCCTAGCACATAATAGGTACTCAGTAAACATTAGCTAAATTTGAATAGGAAGTAGGCAGCCATTGTCAAAGGGAAAGAAAGAAAGAAGAAAGAAAAAGAAAGAAAGAAAAAAAGAAAGAAAGAAAGGGGGAAGGAAAGGAAGGAAGGAAGTTTACCCCAGCCCACTTATCTCTGCTTCAGAATCCCAGAGGGAATTGGGGAAAAGTGAGTAGGAATAGAAGTCATCTTTGGATAGCTACCTCTTCCACTCTGCTTCCTCTGGTTAAGGGCTCCCCAGGAACAACAGGAAGACTGACAAGGGGAAGCTGACAAGGATGAGAAACCCTTAGGTATCTTATTTATTCCTGCTGAACCTCAAGGCTGAGGGTCAACAGCTGTTCTGTATCTCTGGACTTAAACAGCAAGTTTGACCATTGAATGGCCATCGTGACCCAGATTTCACATCTCCAGGCACCCAGAGCTGGAGGGGCAATCTGCCTTCCTCTCTGGGCTGCCTGGGCTCACACTATGGGCAACCATCCCTTTAGTGACTCCCATGGCAATAAGGCAACTATAGGCCTCCCGCAGAGGAAGCAGGTGAAACAAGATAGCCTTTCCGGGCAGCTCTCTGGCTAATGGGAACCACATTGGCATAAGAAGCTGATTGACTTGAAAAATCCACTGCTAGCACACAGGCTCCCTTTAATGCTGGGGGATTATGGTCATTCACAATTTTCTTGCTAATTGAAGTTTTGGTAGGAAAAGCAAACACATATATACAAATGTATGGTGTGCTTCCACGCTGATTCTATTTCAGAAGCGGTGGTCTGTACACTCTGGTTACCGACTTTCTTTGACTCCACCATTCACATCTGCACTGTCATTGGCAGCTCCAGCCACGGCCCCAGGACACTCTGCAGGGGTCAGAATAACAAGAAAACAACAGTGGGAGAGGACAGTGCCCTCTCTCCCTTGTTTAACTTGGAAATCCTGCTTGAGGCTTATGAGAAGCAATATGTTGGGTGCTAAAACTACATCAGGTTACTGAATGAGAAACCCAAAAGGGCAACAGCCTATTTTCCTTTGCTGGTGGTCCGGCTTGCAGTGTTGAGGCAGCCGCTCATGGCTATGGGGTTCCTTTGAACATGAGTGATTCAGAAAGGGCAGGACTTTTCCTTAAAAAGTCCCTATTGTTCCCCCAAACCAAGTGGGGACCCTGGGTCCCTAGAACATTTCTATACGGTTGTGAGGAAAGAGGAACACTCAACCTGTGTTTAAAATTACAGAGGTTAGGGCTCCCCTGGTGGTGCAGGGGACATGGGTTCAAGTCCTGGTTGGGGAAGATCCCACATGCCATGGAAAACTAAGCCCGTGCACCACAACTGCTGAGCCTGCGCTCTAGAGCCCGCGAGCCACAGCTACTGAGCCCATGTGCCACAACTACTGAAGCCTGTGCACCTAGAACCCGTGCTCCACAACAAGAGAAGCTACCGCAATGAGGAGCCCGCACACCGCAATGAAGAGTAGCCCCAGCTCGCCGCAACTAGAGAAAGCCTGCACGCAGCAACAAAGACCCAATGCAACCAAAAATAAATTAATTAATTGAAAATATATATATATATAAAATTACAGAGGTTTGAAGGATAAGCTGCCCACTCGAGGGAGACAAAGTGACCCCATTCCTTGTTATGCTAACATGACAGCACATGGGTTCCCACCCTGTACCTGCTGTCACACCGCCCCACCCCCAAACATGTGCAGTGCTCATGTGCCCACCACACGTCTATGGTCTTGTCCAGAGCCAGGCCAGTTCCGTGCAGTGGCAAATCCATTTCTTCTACATTCATAAAATCACGTCAGAACACAAATGAGCTCCAGTAATGTATTAGAAAAAGAGTTCACTCACCAAGATCATTCTTGATTGTAACATAAATTTTGATGCATGTCAGTACTCATGGTACCATCACGGAGGCAGGAGATCAGATTTCTAGTCCTGGTCCTGGCG
Organism: Mesoplodon mirus; assembly: GCF_964341445.2. Lineage (NCBI taxonomy): Eukaryota > Metazoa > Chordata > Mammalia > Artiodactyla > Ziphiidae > Mesoplodon > Mesoplodon mirus. The sequence goes on along the minus strand of NC_138992.1, from coordinate 36,715,455 downwards.
CTATCAGTGACCTTGGGTAGGGTACCTCTCTGAACACTGGTTTCCTCATCTGTGAAAATGTGAGGTTGGACATCTGAGGGCATTGACAGCACTACCTTTCTCGAGGTCAAACTTGCGTGCTTTGTGTCACTACACATATCCACGTGTCTGAGGTCTCTGGAAATCAGGACATACCAGAATTTTTAGGCCTCTGACCATTGTTTCTGGGCCCTGTAACCTTTCCCCCAAGGAAGTTTCTGTTTATTTCCTGCCCCCTTGACTACGAAACATTCTCCAAGTCTCCATCCCTTCTTCCTAAAATTGTGCCCTCAGGAAAGGATGTGATGATTGTATGCACGCTGAGTATCATTTTCTAATGGGGGAGGAGGAGTTGCCTTTAAAGAGAAGAATGGAGCTTTGAACCAAAGGAATGAAGCCCTCCTTGTGAAATTTTAGGTGGAGAGTTGAAGGGGAGATGTTTGGAGTGAGGACCCAGGCTACACAGAGGCCTATTCTATTGCTGATGCCTGAAATTTCAGCATTAACAGGTGAGTCCTTTTGCTGACACTACTGAAGCTTTCCTCCCCACAAAAGTAATGTATTAAAATTCAGAAGTCATTCAGGCCTTGGTAGCAAGAAGTTATTCAGAGCTTTTTTATCAGTGCCTTTTTTTTTTTTTTTTTTTTTTGGCGGTACGCGGGCTTCTCACTGTTGTGGCCTCTCCCGTTGCGCAGCACAGGCTCTGGACGCGCAGGCTCAGTGGCCATGGCTCACGGGCCCAGCCGCTCTGTGGCATGTGGGATCTTCCCGGACTGGGGCACGAACCCGCGTCCGCTGCATCGGCAGGTGGACTCTCAACCACTGCGCCACCAGGGAAGCCCTATCAGTGCCTTTTTAATAAGGATGGGGAGGGGAGAATGTGGAGGTAGGGCAGAAGGCTAGGGGACTTAGCCCCTGAGGGATGTGAGAGGAATGTCCTGAAGGGAGAAACCCAAGGGCAGGCTTGGGACCCCAGGAAATGCACTTCAAGTACTGCACAGTTTGGTGAGGGCCTGCTCACACTAGGAACTCCCCTGCCGGGAGGAGGAGAAGGGCCCAATGAAGGACTCAGAAGAAGAAATTCCAGCCATGTTAGAGCAGCACAGGCCTTAGAGATTAAAAAAAAAAGTCACTGCAGGGCTTCCCTGGTGGCGCAGTGGTTGAGAGTCCGCCTGCCGATGCAGGGGACGTGGGTTCATGCCCTGGTCCGGGAAGATCCCACATGCCGCAGAGCGCCTGGGCCTGTGAGCCATGGCCGCTTAGCCTGTGCGTCTGGAGCCTGTGCTCCGCAACAGAGAAGACACGGCAGTGAGAAGCTTGCGCACCACAACGAACAGTCCCCACTCTCCGCAACTAGAGAAAGCCTGCACGCAGCAACGAAGACCCGATGCAGCCCCAAAACAATTAATTAATTAATTTAAAAAAAAAGAAGAGAAGAGGATGGCAGCTCCCAAGGTAAAGTTGATCCTCTCACGGCTACTCATCAAACACATATCATCCAGCGTAAGAGTAGGAATAAAACCAAAAAGACACACCAGAATATGAACTCAAACGTGCGTCGTCCTTCCAAGCTGGTCTTGAGGGGCCTCGCAGCATCCAGAAATCTGGCACTGCCTCTGTTATTCTTGGAACCAGCTCCCCTTTGGGCAAGGCTTTAGGCAAAATATAATCTTGTTCCCTTAGAGCCAGAGCTTTAAATTGTAGGTGGTATCCATCAGGAGACAAGGTCTTTGGGTTCAGTCAGGTCAGTTCAAATCTCAGATGCATGACCTTAGGTTGTTTTCTTCCTATCTGAGCCTCAGTTTCCTCACCTGCTACATGGGATGTTAAGACTGAATGTTGTAAAAATTAGGGATGTTATAGGTGAAGGACCTTGCACAGAGTAAGCACTTCATACATACTTATTTTTACTTGGCTGTGTGTTCCTACAGGACAAGAATTGATCTTACCATTTGTTGTATCCAAGGATACAGGACAAAACCAGGTATTTCCTAGATGTTCAATAAACTTTTGCTGAATTGGACTGGTGAAGTGATAACTGGTATATGTATCCTTCTGATCCCATCTGCTAAAGACAGGGAAGGGCAGGAAATGAACACATCATTGAACCTTTACTGTGTATACTTGCATCTACTTTCATGTACATAATACAATTGCATCTTCAGAACAACTCCAAGTAAGTACTGATGGTCCCATTTTGACAATTGGAGAAAAGTGAGGCTCCTCCTAAGGTTACACAGCCAGTGAGAAACGGAGCCGGGCTTTCCCTTGGAAGCCCACATTCTTTCTAGGCCCTGTTCTTTCTGGAGCAACAGAAGGCAGTGAGGGAGCAGTGCATCGAGGTGGGAGAGCCACCAGGCAGGAAAGTTGAGCTGATATTTTCTTCAAATGTTCAACTCTCCTCAACAAAAGCACTTCCCAGATGTTTCCAGGACCTGGCAAGTCTTCAGTTGAAAAGAGAGGGATGGTCCCACACCTGCAGGAGAATGGAACTCTGTAGCCTGACCTCTCTGGATTATGCTTTTTAATTTGTCCAAGGGCCACCTGGCGGAACCCTTGTCTTAAGCTGTACTGAGGGCTCCAAGACAATATCTATTGTGAGGCAGTGTGTTTACCCCATCTGAATCCTAGGTCATGGTGGGTGTTATGGGTTGAATTGTGGCCCCCTGAAAGACCAGTTGAAGCCCTAACCCCTGGTAGCTGTGAATGTGATGACCTTATTAGGAAATAGGGTCTTTACTGATGTAACCATGTTGAGTTCATACTGGATGTGGCCCTTAATCCAATGTGACTGATGTCCTTATAAGAGGAGGGGAATTTGGATACGGGCATCAACAGAGGGGAGAGCATTGTGTGAAGACGGAGCAGAGACTGGAGTGATGCAGCTGCAAGCCAAGGAATACCAAGGATTGCTGGCTCCCACCAGAAGCTAAGAAGCAGGAAGGAAGGATTCTATGCAGTCTCAGAGAGAGCATGGCCCTCCTGACACCTTGATTTCAGACTTCTGGGCTCCAGAACTGTGTGAGAATAAATTTCTGATGTTTTAAACCAGTCTGTGGTACTCTGTGAAGGCAGCCCTGGGAAACTAATACAGAGGGCTCCTGTGGGCAGCCTCCAAGTTCCAGAGCCTGGCACCTCAGCCATTAGCTGAGTAAGCTCACAAACTTCATATGAAATAACACTATGATCAGGATATTAACAATTCCATTACCCCCCAGACTTCCTATGCAATCCTGTTAATGGCACTGCCTTCTACTGCCTTTAACTCCTGGCAACCAGTCATCCATTCTGCATCTTAATAATTTTATCTTTTCAAGAATGTCATGTCAATGGAATCGTGCAGTATGTAACTTTTGAGACCACTTTTTAATTTTTCACTCACCACATATCTTTGGGATTCATCCAGATTGCTGTATGGATCAAAAGTCCATTCCTGTTTGTTGCTTAGTATAGCTCCTGTCATGAATGCAACACAGATTCTCCCCACCTAGACCCCCATTCACCCATTGAAAGACATTTTGTTTATTTCCAGCTTGGGGCAATTATAAATAGACCTGCTATAAATATTTGTGCACAGGTTTTTGTGTGGACATACATCTTCATTTCTCTAGGTTAGATATGCCGATGCATGATTATTGGGTCATAAGTATATGTTTCCCTAAATGAAAAACTGTGAAACATTTTCCACTGAGGCTGTACCTTTTAACCCTCCTGCCAGCAATGTATGAGAGCCACTCAATGTTTGAGTTGCTCCAAATCTTCCTCGGCAATTGGTGCTGTCCGTCTATATTTAAAAAAAACATTCTAACAGTTGTGTAGTGGCACCTCGTAGTGGTTTTTAATTTGCATTTCCGTAATGACTATTGATGTTCAACATCTTTCCATGTTCTTCTCTCATCATTCTATCCACTTAGGTGAAATGTCTGTACGTGTCCTTTACCCACTTAGAAACTGGATTGTTTGTTTTCTTGCTGTTGAGTTTTGACAGTTCTTGATATATCATGTATATAAAACCTTTGTCTGATATGTGATTTGCAAAGATTCTTTCCCAGTCTGAGTTTGCCTTTTCATACTCTTACCGATGTCTTTCTCAGACACTTTTTAATTTCAATGAAGTCCAACTCATCATTGTTCAAAAAAATTGCTTTAATGCCATGTCTAAGGGCTTATTGCCAGACCCAAGGTCATATAGAGTTCTCCTATGTTTTCTTCTAAAAGTTTTATAGATTTATTTATCACATTTAGATTTATGAGGCATTTTGAGTTAATTTTTAAGTTCTGAGGTTTGGTTTTTGCATATAGATCCAATTGTTCCAACATCATTTTTTTGAAAAGTCTATACTTTCACCATTGAATTATTTTTTGCACCTTCATTGAAAATAATTTAGCCTTATTTATGTGGGCCTATTTTTAGATTTTCTATTCTATTACATTGATCTATACGTCTAACTCTTTGCCAGTACCACATTGTCTTGATTACTGTATAGTATAATAAGTCTTAAAATCAAGGTATGCAACTTCTCCAATTAAAATTGCACCATTTTCAAAATTGTTTAGCCACCCAGATTTTTTGTCTTTCCATATAAATTTTAGAATTGCTTGTATATATCTACAAAAATTCTTCTGAGATTATTGTTGGATATCATTGAATCTATAGATCAATTTGGGGAGAATTGATATCTTTGCTGTACTGAGTCCTCCAATACATGAACATGAAATGTCTTTCTATTTATTATATTTAGGTCTTCTTTAATCTCTATTATCAACATTTTGCCATTGTTAGCATTCAGATCCTGTATGTGTTTTGTTAGATTTATACCTAAGTATTTCATTTATTGGAGCTACTTTAAAGTGTTATTGTTTTCCAATTGTACATTGCTAGTGTGTTACTATATGGTTATTTTTGTGTGTTGACTTTGAATCCTACAACTTGCTAAATCCACATATTCATTCTAGTTTTCATTAAGCTTTCTAATTCATGAACATGAGATGTGTTTCCATTTATTTATGTCTTCTTTAATATCTTGCAGCAATATTTTTATTTTTTATTGTACAAGTCTTTTACCTCGTTGGTCAATTCCTAAGTATTTTATTCTTTTTGATGCTGTTATAAATGAAACTCATTTCTTATTTTTCTTTTTTGCATTTTTCTTGAAGTATAGTTAATTTACAACTGGAACTGATGTCTTCGTTTCCTTTTCATATTGTTCATTGTTAGTATACAGAAATGAAACTGATTTTTATGTGTTGACTTTCTATCCTGTTACTCTGCTGAATTTACTTATTCTAACAAATTTTTTTTTGGTATGGAATCTTTGGGATTTTTTACACATATGATCACATCACCTGCAAACAGAGATAATTTTACTTCTTCCTTTCCAATTTGGATGCCTTTCATTTCTTTTTCCTGCCTAATTGCTCTGCTAGAGTACTGCTAGCACTCTGAATTTTGTCAAATGCTTTTTCTGCATCAACTGAGATGATATTGTGGGTTTTTTCCTTCATTCTATTAATGTGGTACATTACATTGATTGATTTTCATATGTTGAACCATCCTTGCATTCCAGGAACAAACCCCACTTGGTCTTGGTGTATAATTCTTTTAATATGCTGTTGAATTCTATTTGCTAGCCATTCTGGGCTTTTTTTTTTTTCATCTGTTTCTCCTTTCTGCCTCCTTTTGGGTTATTTGAACCTTTTTTATTTTCCCATTTTAATTTACCTATTTGATTTGATTATATCTCTTTATATTACTGTTTTAGTGGTTACTCTAGGGACTGCAAAGGACACATGTAACTTTTTACAGCCTACGTAGAATTGACATTTTACCACTTCAGTTGGAATGTAGAAACCTTAACACCTCATAAGTCCTTTTACCCACCTTCTTTTATGCTATAGTTGCCTTATGTATGCCTACTCTACATATATTGAAAATTCCATCAGACTATATGGACCATAATTTTTCCTTTCAACTGTCAAATATATTTTAAAGAACACAAGAGGAGGCTAGTATTTTATATTTACCTAGATATTTACCATTTCTGTTCTTCCTTTATTCTTAATATTTTAAAATTCCTTCAGGTATCATTTCCCTTCTGTCCAAAGAAGTTCCTTTAACAATTATTTTAGAGCACGTTTGCTGGCAATAAATTCTTAGTTTCTCTTCATTTGTGAATGCCCTAATATTATTTTGCCCACATTTCTGAAGAATATTTTTGGTGAACACAGAATTCAGGATTGACACTTCTTTTCTTTCAGCATTTAAAAAATATTGTGAGAATTCTTTTTGGCCTCTATGGTTTTCTGTGAGAAATACGTAGTCATTCAAATTGCTGTTTCTGTATGAGTAATGCATCAGTTTTCTCTGGTTGTTTTTAAGATTTTTTTTTTGTCTTTAGTTTTTAGCAGTTTGATTACAAAGTGTTTGGGTATGGATTTATTTAGGTTTAGCTTGTTTAGGATTTGCTTGACTTCTTTAATTTGAGGTTTATGTCTTTTACCTAATTTAGAAAGTTTTCAGCTAGTATTTCTTCACATGTTTTCTCAGCACTGTACTTTTTCTCTTTTCCTTCTGGGACTCTCATGACATGAAATTAGACCTTTTGTCAATGTCCCACAGATCTTGGAGGCTTTATTTTTTTTCTTTTTTTCCTCTCTATTGTTCAGATTCTATAATTTTTATTGATCTATCCTCAAGCTCATTGACTGTTTTGTTATCTCTGTCCTGTTATTCAGATAGCAGAGACTTTTATATACTACTATCTTTTTAATTTCCATTTCATATTTCTTTGTATCTTTTATTTTTTTTCTGACACTTTCTATTTTAACATTTGCTGCAAAATGTTGGAAATTGCTTATTGGAGCATTTTCATCATAACTACTTTAAAGTTTTTGTTAGATAATTCTATATCTATATAATCTCAACATTGGTGTCTACTGATTGATTGTATTTTCCCATCCAATTTTCCTGGTTATTCATATGTAGAATAATTTTAAATAGTATTCTGAACATTTTGAATACTGTGTTATGAGGCTTTGGGTCTTGTTTAAATTCCATAGAGAATGTTGATGTTTTTGTTTTAGCACAAAATTATTTTGGCTAATTTCAGTTGCAATTTACAATCCATCTTCTATAGGCTATGGTTCCAGTATAAGTTCAGTCCCCAAAAGCCTATTGCGCTATGGATCTGTCTCAGATATGTACCACCCAGTGGTCACTCTGGGACCTAAGCAATGGTTTATTAGTTCAGTTCTCAAAATCTTTGGTATGCTAACAAGGGTCGTATCCACACTGTTCAGCTCAAGGGTGAGCTCTGGAGTTCATAAACACCTTTATTGGGTCATTTCCCCAAGGCCCTCCTACTCCGCAATCTCACAGGTACTTTTCAGTTCCCTTGGGCTACCCTTTTTGGTTCTCTGACCAGAACTTGGAGTGCTAGTTACTCTACTCTGTTGAGCTTTGTCACATACTTCCTCACTTGGCCCTTATCCTGGCCCAAGTTGAGGGAGGACAGCGAGAGGGATAACAATCAACAGGGTTCGTCCTGTCGTCTTGGAACTGTAGCTCTACCAGAGAGGAAAATTCCCCTCCCTTAGAATTTTGGATCTTATGGGTTCTCATGGGTTGCTACTGACACTGAAATCACCAGATTGCCTGGAGGCTGGAGCCCAAGAGAAGGGAGATGAGAGAAAACAAAAAGGGATATTTTCTTACTCTTTGGAGCATTAGAAGTTTCTTCATCTGGTCCTTGAGACAGAGCTAGAGGGCTTCTCCTGGAACTCTCTCTGCTCAGCTGTGCTTACTTCTGGGTTTCTGGATACTTTGAGTTCAGGTCATGGGAGACTAAAAGGAAAAAATATTGTGAACTCACCACTGGTGAGATTTGATGGTAGTTTGAATCCTGGTGTTCTTCCTCAATCTGCCTGCTGCTATTTACTTTTCACAGTTTTCAAATCATGCTTCACATATTCTGTTCAGGCTTTATAGTTGCCGTCAGTGGGAGAGAAAGGGTGAAGCATACTTACTCCATTTCACAGGGAATTGGAGCCCAGCATTTTTATACTTATAAACCATATGAATGTATTACATTCATATGTAATACATATGAATGTATTGAATTATGTAATTCAAAATTAAATCTAAAAAATAGTCACACCATAAAAAAATACTTTATGCACAACTTATGGAGGCTGTTATACCAACAGGAATTGGGAACACAGCAAGACGGTCATTTGTGGCACTTCCCTCTCATGGCCCAAGAGGTTTCAAGGCCCACACCCAGCCCTGCTGTCCTGAGATAGCTTCTTTTTCCCTTCATGGGTTGGAAGCAGTTCCAGACCTTGGGTAATCAGCAGGAACACTGACTAGGTTTGGGCCTCAGGTTACTCCCAGCCTCAGCCACCTCTCCACAGTTGAGGCTTTGCAGAATGTGGACCCTGCAGGCCTCAGGGAGGGGAGTGTGTTTATTTAGTATCAAGAGCTAGTAAGGGGAGGGTGGGAGGGAGGGAGATGCATGAGGGAAGGGATGTGGGAACAGATGTATATGTATGACTGATTCACTTTGTTATAAAGCAGAAACTAATAAAAAAAAATAATAACTGTAAAAAAAAAAAAAAAGAGCTAGTAAGGTTGAAGTTCCACTGTCTCCTGTCACTTGTGGAGAAGTTGTTAACTCAGGGACATAAGGGTCAAGCCAGTGACCACACCTGCCAGGTGCCCAGTTTATTTCCTAAGAGAAATCTTTCATAGCAGGGCTGCATAGTCACACACCTCCTTCAGATCCAAAGAAGAGGCAAGGAGAAGAAGCAGAACTGCTCCAGAGCAGCCACAGATACGAGAAGAGCTGGGCTTCACTGAGCAGTACTACTCCAGAAAAGGGAGAAGAATTAGCCCTAATAATGTCCAGCCGAGACATCTATCCTGAACAGTCTGTCGGTTTGCAAAAGGGTCCACTTTTCTCTTCAGTCAAGAGCTGAACAAAGATTCCTAGCGCTTGGCTTCATGAAGAGTTACTCTCTCATTTAAAAAGATTTGTCAGAGCACTCACTGCTTGTCCCCTCTTCCTTACTATCTTTCTCCTGTATGTTTCAGGATCAATATCATTAGGTGGCTCAGAGCGGGGGTCCCAGACTCAGACAGACCTTTGTTCATATTTTAACTCTGTCACTTACTAGCTGTGACTCTGGCATGTTATTTATATTTTCTAAGCCTTGGTTTCCTTGTCTCTAGGATGGATATAAGAATAGTGCTCAGATTGTGAGAATAATATGAGGTAATACATGTGAAGCACTTAACCTACTGCCTGACAGCATGAATATGTGCTCAATGGATGGTAGTCATCTTTTTTTAAAAATAAATTTATTTATTCATTTATTTATTTTTGACTGCATTGGGTCTTTTTTGCTGAGCGCGGGATTTCTCCAGTTGCAGCAAACGGGGGTTACTCTTCGTTGCGGTGCGCGGGCTTCTCATTGTGGTGGCTTCTCTTGTTGTGGAGCACAGGCTCTAGGCACGTGGGCTTCAGTATTTGCGGCACATGGGCTCAGTAGTTGTGGCTCGCAGGCTCTAGAGCGCTGGCTCAGTAGTTGTGGTGCACGGGCTTAGTTGCTCCATGGCATGTGGGATCTTCCCGGACCAGGGATCGAACCCATGTCCCCTGCACTGGCAGGCAGATTCTTAACCACTGCGCCACCAGGGAAGTCCGGTGGTCGTCATTTTACCAGCATCTTCCTTCTTCTCCTCCTCCTCCTCAACACTATGAATATGATTATGATTATGAAGGCTCCACTTCCTTCTCTGGCCTATTTAGTATTGGGAGGGCCCAGGTTGGAAAAACCACTGGCTGAGAATCACCTGCAAATATCTACTTATAAAAGACAGCTCCCTACATCAGCCCCCCTCTTCAGGATGGGGCATCTCCACTAGGTGGGCTTTGGCCTCCTTGACCTTTGCAATCCTTTCAAAACTCAGAGATTGGCATAAAAACCCCACTGAGAGCCCTGTGGTATTTGGGGGTGGGGTAGATGGGAGGAGGAAGCTGGGGCATAACCAAGGGCCTAGGAGGTTCCCAGCCCTGGTTGCTGGAGGCTTCACTGGGCCCAGGTCTGTGGGGTCACTGGGGGCTGGTCTCAACTGGTCTGCTATTCACCTTGCTCAGGGTGGGCATGGGGGAAGCATGGTTTGAGCAAGCCAAGTGGCTCAGGGGTTAACATCTGTGGGGTCTCCAGAATCTTTAGAGAGTCTGGATTCTCAGCTGCTGAAAAGCTCTCATAAGGAAAAACAGACTTCATGAAAATAAGTTAAGCTCAAAAGTAGATATCCCCACAATGATGGACAGATCTGTTTGTACAACTTCCCTAAATGTGGCCACTAAGGTACATAAGGACTATTTGACCTTTAGGGAATAATTAGCTTAAAACAGGTATTAGCAGCTTTCTTCTCAGCCCCTGGAGTATTAGATAATGCAGTCATTCTACTCAAAAACTTTGTTCTTTACTAGTATTATTTCAAGTGGACCAAATGCTGCAGTAACCTATACCAGGCCTTGTGAATCCCTCCCACACTGCTCTGGCCACCTTGGTTAGCAATGACATGTTGGTGCAGCTGGGAATCTGCCTCCACCCTCATTCTTCTTTCAAGAGTCCTGGGACTGGAGAACTGGACACAACAGTTCCAAAGGTCACAGGTGCAAGGTCACACATGCCACACTCCTCTACTCCCCAGGATAATCAGACCCTCAATTTCACTCTTAAAACAAAAATATTACAAAAGGTTACACATGTTCATTGCAGAAAATTTGAAATATACAGAAAAGCAAAAAGCAGAAAATATAACTTAAAATCTTATCACCCAGTGATAACCACCATTAATACTTTGATGTCATCTACATATCTTTCTAGATACTTTATAAAATCCCCTGTTGGACTTCCCTGGTGGTGCAGTGGTTAAGAATCCACCTGCCAATGCAGGGGACACGGGTTTGAGCCCTGGTCTCAGAAGACTCCACATGCCGCAGAGCAACTAAGCCCATGTGCCATAACTACTGAGCCTGCATGCTACAACTACTGAAGCCTGAGCGCCTAGAGCCAGTGCTCCACAACAAGAGAAGCCACAGCAATGAGTAGTCCACACACTGCAACGAAGAGTAGCCCCCGCTCATCGCAACTAGAGAAAGCCCGCGTGCAGCAACAAAGACCCAACGCAGCCAAAAATAAATCAATTAATTAATTAAAATTTTTTTTCTAAAAAAAAAATCCCCTGTATTGGACACGTAGGTTATTTTCAATGCCCTGCTAAATAACCCTTGCTCTGTCCTGCTAAAGAATTCCTGCTAACATTTTTGCTCACATTTCCTATTATTACCTTAGGATAGATGTCATTTCAAGGAATGTCATTATTGAGTCAAAGAGTTTGCAATATTTAAAGCTTTTTATTCAAGTTGATATCCAGAAAAATTATATCTATTTACTCTCAGACATGAATGAAATTGTTTGTTTCCTCGGACCCTTACTAGTATCAGGAATTATAAATTTTTTTTAAAGTCATAGTTCGATACATAAAAAATTTGCACTCCTTTGACTGTTGGTAAAGTTGGGTACACTTTCTTTTTTTAAAAAATTAATTAAAATATTTATTACTGAGCACAGGCTCAGTAGTTGTGGCTCACAGGCTTAGTTGCTTGTGACATGTGGGATCTTCCGGACCAGGGCTCAAACCTGTGTCCCCTGCATTGGCAGGCAGATTCTTAACCCCTGCAACACCAGGGAAATCCCAAGTTGGATACACTTTCATGGGATTCCTGGTCCTTTGCATTTCTTTATTGTGAATTACCTGCCTGTTGGTCATATTCCCATTGGGTATCCTTCACTTTTTTCTTGTAGATTTATAAAAACACACATACGACAAGGAAATCAATCTTTTGTCTATCGTATCAGTTGCAAATACTTCCCTCAGGCTGTTGTCTATGTTTTTAATTTTACTATCTTTTTTGGCCCACATTTCTACCCCAGGGGCCCAGAGAACTGTTATTTCTGGCCTCTGTCTGGGCTCCTGCCACTTCTCCAATCCCATTTGTAGGTCTACTTCACTGATCACTTCATTACTAGCTCTGGGTTGTTTTCCTTTCCATATCAATCACGTGCAGGCACTTGGGCTAGGTGCTAAAGCAGATTACTTCCAGTTTACAATGTCTCCTGTGAGGCTAAGGAGAAAAAAACCTGGTGGGAAACCATAGGTGTGAGAACCAGTATTTCATGAATTCCTCCTATGTGCCAGGCTCTGTGATGGGCATTTTGTCTTCTGTTCCCCACTGAACCCTCTGACAACTTTTGAGGTAGGTATTTGTGATAGTGAATTTTATGTCCACTTGATTGGCTAAACATTGTTTCTAGGTGTGTCTGAGGATGCTTCTGGATGAGATGAACATCAGAATCAGTAGACTAAGTGAAGCACATTGCTCTCCGCAATATGGGTGGCCTCATCTAATGCACTGAAGGCCTGAATGGAATCAAAAGCTGAGTAAGAAAGGACTCTCTCTCTGCTGAATTGTCTTTGAGCTGGCACATTGGTCTTCTTCTCCTGTCTTTAGACGTGGACTCAGATTGCAACTAACACCATTGACTTTCTTGGTTCTCAGGCCTTTGGATTTTGATGGGAACTATCCTGTTATCTTCCTGCGTCTAGATTTCTCAGCCTCCATAATCACATAAACCAATTCCTTACAACAAATCTCTTTACTTATTTATGTATTTGTGAATATATGTGAAATGTATATGTATACAAAACTTCTATATGTATATATAGTCTATTGATTCTGGTTCTCTGGAGAACCTTGACTAGTTGCCCCCATGTTACAGATGACGATATGGAGGCTCAAAGAGTTTTAGTCACTTGACCTAAAGTCACCCAGCTGGCAAGTGGCAAACTGGAATCCTTGTCTGTTTAGTGTCAAGGCTCATGCTTCCTGTGCTCCACATGGGCTCTGGGGATGGTGCACTTCAGCAGGGCAGGGACTGGGGGAAGTGAGTGAGGTGAGTCATGTAGGTGCAGGATCAGATCTTGCCTTCATTTAAAAGTTTTCATGGATTTTTTGGCATTAATTTTTATTTAAAAAATATATTGCACTAAAATATTATTTATCTTCAGTGTTGAATTTTTTGCCCCCCGTTTTTAAATTCTGTACCCAAGTGAGTGCCTCACTTACCTTACCCTAAAGGGCAAGGACCTCCATCCTTTCGAAGAAATAAAGGTGGGGACCTGGGGAGGGGTGAGGTTGGTGAACTGAGTGCAAACTGGGGCCAGGAGACCTGGGTTTGGACACACTTCCCAACGGTGACTCTGTATGGCTCTAAGCAGCACACTTGGCCTTCTGTGCCTCTTGGCCTGTCGGGAGCAGATCTGCCTCTCCCGCCCTGGAAGTGGGGCTGGAAAATGAACATGGTGCTCAACATGCCCGTGCCAAACAAGAAAGACCTTCTGCTTAATGCACACGATTTTGATGTTTGGTAATGAGCAGCGTTTGAAATGATCATGGTCTACATATCATTTTGTTCAAAAGGCACACTTCCTTCCCAGCCCCGGCTCCCACAGGGCAGAGGAGGTCAGACAAAATGTTCCCAGGCCCCAAGCGATGGGAGAAAAAGGCCTCAGAGTCCAGGCTGCTTCCTCCAGCCCAGAAACAGGCCTTCCCAGGAGTGGGCTGTGTTTCTAGGATGGGAAGGAGAGGGGTCTGGGCTGGGGACCGAGGGGAGCCTCTTTTCAGCTCTCTGAGTGGAGAGACCAGCCCAGGCAACTTGTGAGGTGGGGTCTGCCCAGCTTGCCCAGGACTCCCACATTCCCCATCCACATTCTAACCATTCTCCCCTCTGAGAAACATTCCCACTCCCTCTGCCTGGAAGGTCGCCTGACAGCAAATCACATTCCCGCCCACTTTGTCCACACCAGCGGCCACATGGCTGAGGGGAAATGGCAAGAAACTCAGCTCCTGAAACGGGGCCCAACTGATAGGGCCCGGTTCCTGGAATCGCAGCCGAGAGGCGGCTCGCAGGGTGCAGGCCAGCCTTCCCAGGGCTTGGGCTCCATCCTGAATGGCGGGGCTTCAAAGTTCACACAGGCCCCAGCTGGGCTGCTGCTTCCCACAGAAGACAAAGAAATCCTGGCCCCGAGGCCCCCTCCTCAGCCAGGAAGCCTTCCCTGCCCCACAGCCCGAGGGCCTCTCCTGTTCCGAACGTCCCTGGCATGGCCCTCCCACCCTCAGGGTACCATCTACCATGGACCACACGGCTTGGGCTCTCTCTTGCCTTGAGAGGCAGCATCTGGTCAGCAGGGAAGGTGTTTCACTCATGCCTAAGAGTAATAGCTGCCCTTTGCTAAGCAATTTCTACACATGTGATATCTTATTTGCTCCTCACCTTGAGAGGTAGGCACAGGTACTAATATTATTACCCTTCTGCAGGTGGGGAGACTGAGGCTTCAGGGGGTAAAGTAACTTCCCCAAGGTCACTGGTAGGTGGCTGAGTTAAGAATTGAGCCTGTTCATTACCAAAGCTGGTGCATTGAATCAAGAAGCCAGGAAGGACCACAGGAGTCAGACCCGAAGGATAAGTGTGAGATAAGGAGAAGGCAGGATCTATCATAAGATAGGAGGTGTGCGTCTGTCTGAGGGAGCAGGCACTTCACCCCTCCAGCTGACTCTGCCACGTAGGAATGCAGGCCCACTGAAGCCAAATGGAATTTTCTGGAAGAACTTGAAATCCACACTTTTAGGAGACATGTCCTGATTTTTAAATTTTGGAAACTAGTTAAAAATAAAAGCAAAACAGGGGCCTCCCTGGTGGCGCAGTGGTTGAGAGTCCGCCTGCCGATGCAGGGGACACGGGTTCATGCCCCGGTCCAGGAAGATCCCACGTGCCGCGGAGCGGCTGGGCCCGTGAGCCATGGCCACTGGGCCTGCGCGTCCGGAGCCTGTGCTCCGCAACGGGAGAGGCCACAACAGTGAGAGGCCCGCATACCGCAAAAATAAATAAATAAATAAATAAATAAATAAATAAATAAATAAAAGCAGAACAAACAAACAAACAACAACAGTATGCTGGCTAAACAGTAGAAGTCTTTGGATCAGATACAGCCATTGAACTAGCAGTTTGCACTTCTGTTCCATGCAGTTGCGCACACTGTGCTCTGTGCATCTTAGGTGTGCAGGGAATGTTTGTTTCATTAAATGGAAAGTAAGCCAGCCCTAATTCTGGGGACAGTCATATCTGCAGGGGAAAAAAGGCATAATCTCAAATATTCCTAAGGATGTATAACTTTAAATGACACAGCTCTGGTGTTGCCTGCTGGGGCAGCAGATAGACAGTCAGATTCACATATAGACCAAGCATCCCAAGACTCAGCCTTGGGACCTCAGCAACTCTTTCTCTCTTTGCCTTGTCTTCTAGAAAGCAGGGATCTCAGCCCCTCTCAGGGATTTGACTGTCACCTCTACATCTCAGCCAAGCCTAAAGCCAAGTTCACTATCTTTCTCCCAGAATCAGCATGCCCACCCTCCAGCTGGCCTCATTTCAGTCACTTGCACCATCATTCTTCCACTTGGGCAGCTCCAAATCCCAGTCTCATTCTTGACTCCTTTCTCCCTGCCCTTCTTCATCAATCAGCCCCAAACCCTCAGCCAATATCTCATTCCACTTCTCATCGTGTCATACCTGGCCATTGCTAAATGCTCTGAACTAATGTAACAAGGATAATATTTGGAGATAGTAACTAAGGCCCCCCTACCTCTGTCATTCCTTTTTTTTTAACCCCTATGGCCCTCCCCCATTCACTCTAGACTGTGGGACATCCATCCATTTCTTCAAGAGACGGTTGTTAGAGCTTAAGAAAACAGTCAAGTTCTTGGCTTTTGAATTTCAAAAGCTGGTGGTCAGGCTTGAGGGCCAGGACCCCAGTCAGAGAAAATTCCCTCTTCTCCGGAAGATAAATATTCCTTCTGTTTGGCATTGGGGAAGGTGTGGAAGGGGAGAAACTGGTGGGTTTTTGAGAAGAAACACCGTGCCTTCATTCCACACCCAACTGGAGCCCTAGATAGATTTGGGAGGCATTTCAGAGGAGATGAAACATATGTCTCATTTTCCAGGAAGGAACCCAGCACAGCCCAGGTGCAGAGGAATAGAAATGGCTACATAGGGTGTCTGGAAGATAAGACCTCAGTTGTCCTCCCAGAGTTTCCTGTGGCCCCCAGGAGGTGTGGGAGAACAGCCAGATGTCCTTAGGGTCCTGAGAGAGAAATGAAAAGAGTTAAGGGCCAACCAAAAAAAAAAAGGCACTCTAGATGCAAGTGAAAGAGGCCATACCCCGCTGCAAATTCCTTGGCTGGTGACGGAGGACCTGTCAGGAAACGGGTGTCTCAGCAGGTGCCCAGGTAGGCAAATGATGACCAAGAACTTGACTGTCCTTCCCAGAGCCCCAGCCCTCCACTGTAGCTCTGACCTAAGACCCTGGAAATCAGACATAATCTCAAGGGTGAGGGAACAGGGCAAATCTGAACTGACAGAGTTTATTAAATCTATGCCTCTCTTTGGAAGAGGAATTGTAGAACCATAAAGGTGTCTTCCTTACAACTTGATCTTGCTCACTGAAATTCCTACGTGCTCCTTGTCTCTGTTCTCTCCATATTCCAAACTATTCCGTATTCTGCAACTAGATCAATCTTCCTAAAATACCACTTCATACTTTTATGGATTCAAAGAGTAATTACTGAACAGTTACAATGAGCTAGGAGCTGCATTAGGGGATTAAAAACATTCAATGGAGTGTAATAAGAAATATGTAAATAACATTACACTGAGATGCCATTTTTCAAGCAAAAATCCAAAAGTTTGACAACATACTCTCGGGAGGCTGTGAAGAAGTAAGCACTCAATACATTGCAATTGGAAATGCAAAATGGTACAACCCTATGGAGGGGAATTTGTCAATACCTCGCAAAATTACATATGTATTTGTCCTTTGAACAACTTATTCCACTTGTAAGAATCTGTACAAAAGAAACCTTGGCAGAAGTAAAGGGATGTTTGCACAAGACTATTAATTGCAGCACTATTTATATTAGCAAAGAATTGGAAGCAACCCAAATGCTTATCAATAGGGAACGGGGTTAAGTAAGTTATGGAGCTTATTTTTATTAGAACACACAATAGATTACCAAGCAGTGAAAAATATTTCTACACTCTACTGTGGAGTGACCTCCAGAACACACTATTAAATGGAAAAGAAAAGGTGCAGAATACTACATACATATAGTATGTTACCATTTATCTGAGAAAGGCAAGGTTATCTGATTATATATACACATGATTTATATATTTTTTAAATGCAAAATAACAAAAACTAATAATAGTTACTTATAGATGAGGGAGGGAATAAAATGGAGGAGACAGGTATGAAAGAAAGACTTCTCTGAATGTACCTGTTTTATAGATTTTTTTACCTTGCAGCAATGGAAATACTTTACATAATTGTGAAACAAAATTAAGTAGAAAATTCAATCCTTAAAAATGGAAAGTAAATAAAACAGTTAAGCCTGTGTATCAATTTGGTGGCTTAATCACATAGGGAAAAATTATTTCAAATGACTTTAAAACACAATAATTTGATTATACAATTCTAGTGAGTATAGCCTAAGGATTTAAAAAAAAAATCCTGACTAGAAATATCAAGCTGTTTTTTTTTAAATTAATTAATTAATTTATTTATTTTTTGGCTGCATTGGGTCTTCATTGCTGTGTGCGGGCTTTCTCTAGTTGCAGCGAGCTGGGGCTATTCTTTGTTGCAGTGCGCGGCTTCTCATTGCGGTGACTTCCCTTTGTTGCGGAGCATGGGCTCTAGGCACGCGGGCTCAGTAGTTGTGGCTCACGAGCTCTAGAGCGCAGGCTCAGTAGTTGTGGCACACGGGCTTAGTTGCTCCGTGGCATGTGGGATCTTCTCGGACCAGTGCTCGAACCCATGTCCCTGGCATTAGCAGGTGGATTCTTAACCACTGCGCCACCAGGGAAGTCCTTAAGTAATTATGTTATTAACAATATTTCTACAGTTAATCTGAAATATACCTATAATAGGATAAAGCAAATAAGCAGTTCACTTTAGGTTTCAAGATTTTCAGAAAAAGAGGAGAGAGATACAAATATAAAATTAAAGAAGTTAAGTGAAAACCATGTGGTTTTAAATTTGAATTGGAAATCTCAGCCTGAGTTCAGGATATATTTTCTCTTTAAAAGAAAAAAATATCAGTATGTATTTCCTTTCTCAGTCTGCTGAAAAGACCTAGAGACAATGACCTACCTAGGAATAATGAGCACCCCTATGGCCCAGAGTGTTGTCTCTGAATACCATTTTCCACTAAAAGTAATCAAGGTATTTGTGAAGTGGCTGATTTCAGGTTTGGAGCAGGAAATGTTCAAGATGAGACGGGGAAGCAAGGAAGCTATTAAAGATTGTTGAGATCATACAAAAAAGACCCAGAAGCCAACTTGGAGGGGCTCCCATGGACCAAAGATGGGACAATTTGAGCATCAAAATAAATAGTAATTGCAATGGATTGAAACAAATTAAAAATATTGAAATCAAAAAAACCCCAAAACAAACAAACCCCAAAACAAACAAACAAACAAATGGAAATTCCTGAGTGCATAATAATAATTAACTGGTCACCTGTGGAGTATGCTGGGGAAGTAACTCATTATTCTGAGAACTTTTAAACGGAAAGAATAAATATTTATTCTACCTTTTCAGGTAGCCAAATAGTTAATGTGGGAAGGTCGTTATAAGAATTCTAGCCTATAAATGAAGAAGGAATTATAGAATCAGAATATCACTGTTTTGTAGCCCCGGTTGTACAATGGATGAGGAAACAGCAATGACTGCTATCACAGTATACTCTCTCAATATCAATGGCTGCTAAAACCCTTAGGTGAACAACAGACAGGGTACTTCATAATGAATAAATCAGGCTGATAATACCTTAATACAATAGTCAATCTTAAGATTACAAAAAGAGAAATGTCGAAACATTGCATGCCTTCTAATACGATGCGTTTAGAAGTCCACACCATCACTCATGAAGTATTCTTCCAAAAATGGACTGGAATCTCATCAAGTCTCAGGATCTAACTAACCATAGTTTCCAGGATAAAGGGGTCAAAAGAACATGCTACTTGACACCATTGGGATGAAGTCTACAATATCCAGAATGTTGCCAATAAATTAAAAGGAAAAAGAAGAGGGAAGCATACCTATAAATGTTGAGCACTATAAGACATATTTGACTAAATTCAACTTGTGAACCCTGTTTGAATCTTGATTTAAACACATCGAAAAATTTTAAAAAGACAACTGAAAAAATTTAATGACTATTTGACGATATTAGGAAATTGTTGTTGAGTATTAGCTGATGTCTTTTGCCATTATGATAAAAATTCACTCTCTGACCTGGCATTTAGTGCCTTCCATTTGAACCAAAAGATTTAGTTTAAGTTCTAGATGTACCACTTATTAGGCTACGTATCCTTGAGGAAGTCGTTCAATGACATGGAACCATCTGTGAAATGGGTACATCAAAATATACCACCTTACTAGATTCTTGCAAAAATATAAGCCAATGAATGTGAGAGCACTATATAAACCACATAAGCCATCTCTCACAACTAACCTACACAATTCCTTCAGGCATACCTGAGTCTTTGCCTTTATTCGTGTGATTTCCCCTTACCCAGAGTATTCCCCTCTGTCTCGTCTGCTTATGGAGGTTTCACCCTTCTTTCTACCCCCAGCTCAAGTTTCACCTTCTTCATGAAAACTCTGTAACCAGTTCAGCCCATGGTGATCTGGGCTTTGCTTACCCCAACCTGCTGTGTACTCCTACAACTGCACTCACCTTCAAGTCCAAGCTGTGGGAGGATTGGCGGGGAAAGTGGTAGACTCACTGCCAGTTGGACGGTACATCAAATGCTGGTCTTCTTCCCCACTTTGCCTGCTACTATTTGCTTTTCAGAGTTCTCAAATAGTGTCCCATGAATTCTCTCCCAGTTTTATATCTGCACTTCATTGGGAGAGACAGGGTGCAGTGCGCTTATTCCATCTTACCTGGAATGTGAACACAGTACACTTACTTAGATTCATCTCAGAACTCAAGCTCAGAAAAAGGTAGGGATGAATTTATGCAGATTTAAAAAATTAGACTCTTAATTCCTCTCCTTTACCCTGGCTACTGAAAAGCTCAGAAAAAAATGATTTGGCTCATATAATCAAGCTGCAGTGTCTGGCACACAGGAGGTACTTAGTAAACATTAACTCATCTCTACCTATCTGTCTATTCTGTTACCCCCCAAGAGCTAAATTTACGCTCAGTAGAAGAAACCTTTGTCAGTCTGGTTTTTGGATATAGTTTTCCTCATTCCCATGCCTTTTATTACTTGGCTTTCTTGCAGTTCTGTGTTAGTAGTCTGGGGACTTATTTTTACCATACTAATCTTGTGAGCTGCCTCAAATTCTGTTTGGAAGTAGTCGAGCCACAAGTGAACAAATAAATGAAAAAAAGACTATTCGTGGAATGCTTCATATTTCCAAAGCTGCTTTCACACCTGTTTCCATAGTTCATCCTAACAAACAAACAAACAAACAAAACAACAACAACAAAAAACCATGTGAGAGAGGAAGAAAAGGTAGCACACACCTCCTCTATGGAAGAGCAAGCTGGCATCCAGCCGAGACAGGCTGGCTTGAGGATCCTCTGGCACACATCCTGCTCAAACAGAGATGTACTATTTCACATTTTTGTCTTCTTTTGAATGTTGTACTAAGGCTAAAAGCAGTTTGGAAGCCACACTTGAGAGCTCCAGGTGTCCTCTGGGACCCCATGCCTTAGAAACTCCAAGACAAGGACTTTCCACCAAGCCTTCTTTTCTCAGTCTGACCCAGACCTGTAATTGGTTTATCCATCTCTTGGGATCCAGGGACCCCTTAGAGATGCTGGATGCTTGATGTCACTTGAGGAAGCATAATACTGGTTTCTCCGCCTTCCCATCTGACCTAGAAAGTGGACTCACAGCTGGCCTTATACACAAGAGGAAGTCCAGCCAAGACCAGAGGAGTTGCCCATTTAATTACAGCCTAAATTGTCAACTTACAGACAGAATCATGAGCAATAAGAAATGCTCATTGTTTTAGGCCACTGAATGTTGGGGTAGTTGACTATATAGTACTGCTAACCAATGCAGGGGCTGAGCACTAAAAGAGCCATTTCTCTACCATTTCTTGGGATATTGGAAGCACAAAGTTTTAGTGGTACCAATCATCCAACAGAGACAGGAAAGGATGGGGACAGTTGTAAGTAGCAATACAAGGTTATGTCTTTGGGGACACTGCTGCTCCTTCAGCACTCGGCAGTGACAGGTGTAGCCCAAGCAGGAAGAGAATGGAATACACAGGAGCCTATGGGCTCAGCTGGAGAAGCAGTCTTAAAACTATCTCCAGAAATATTTAGGAGAAATATGAAAGGGCCGGTGGTCTTACAGAGTAAATAGGGCTGAAGCCAGATGGATCACAAAATTTGAATATTAAATATGAGGATTCGCTTGTTGAACTTTTTTTTTACCTCTAAGAAATTATTTAAAGACACTAGAAGTAAGAAGTTTTCATAAACGTATTACACACGAATTCTTCCAATGAGTAAAAAAAGAAAAAAATCAAAGAATTCTCTATTTTGTCTATATTGCCAATTGCTTGGCGATAATTAAGAATGAAAAATGAGAAATGGGTGCAAGACTAACAGCATTTACCACATGTTCTTTGCAAACAGCAAAAAATAAAGTGCACAACAATAAATAGGAAGTTATTGTGGCAGAGAATTCTGATGCGTGTTCATACTTGGTTCTCTTTTCCTTCCAGGCTAGCAGGAGGGTTACACATCTCTGCTCTCCTTCTGTCAGGAGAGGCCATGTGCCTGGACAATGGGTGGTGAACAGCAGTGATCCTGTCACTTCTGAGCTGAATCATTTGCTTGTTGGTCTAAGACCCTCCACCATTCTCAACAGCACAGACGGTAAAGCTGCAGGATAGTTATGTCTCTGTCTGCCTGGATCACTGAGTCCCAACATGAAGGGCATGTCTTAGAAGCCACCCAGACCTGCAGCGGGTACTGCATGAATGTGAAATCAACTTTGGTTGTGCAAACCACCAAAGTCTTAGCATTGCTCGTTCCCAAAGCATTTCCTGACCTAGTCTGACTAATAATATTGAAGGGCTGAAAATTTAAAAGTCTGATTAAAAGAAAAAAAAACTATTGATGCTGCAAATAAATTACAAAAATGGGAAAAAATTGTTGTGCTGTTGTTGAATGCAGATTATACATGGTTTAATTTTTGGCAAGCAAGGTCTTGTGTTCAGAGGAGCATCCAAGAAACTTTATGAGCATGAACATGATAATGGGAATTTTATCCATTTGGCAGAAATCAGAGGAAAATTTGATATCATGGTAGAACGTTTATGCATAATATAAATATCAACACCAAATAATATTGCAACTATTTAGGGGATGAAATAGAAAACTAAGTAATTAAAATTGTGGCAGATGCAATGAATGAAATAAGTCTGAATACAGTAAGAAGAGCTAAATATTACTCATTATTTTGGCTAGAAACCCGATGTTGTGTTTGAGACACACCCCTGATGAATATGGAATAGATAACAATTTTGTTAGATTTGTAGATTCCCAAAATGCAAATATTTCTCTATATAAACATGTTTGGGGACCTTTTTTTCCAGAAGTTGATACAACTGAAGAAGGATTATAAAGAGTGTCAGTAGACCACTTACAAAAACAATAAAGAGTAAAATAATTTGAGGGGCCACGGAGATCACAATATGGCAAATATGCATGGAAAACACGACAGATTGAAATAGATGATTCTAAGAAATTCTAAGAAATAATTCTAGGGCATTTTCTGTTCCTTGACTGGATATTTTAATCTTGGTAGTAAATGGTGCAATAAAAGTCTCTTCTGACACCACTGATTTTTTTTATACCATCCAGGATCTATACAACTGCTTTTCAGCTTCACTGAAACCTTGTGTATTAAAAACACATTTACCAAACATAAATTTGAAACATTGTCAAATGCATGATGGAAAAGTTGAGTTTATGCCATTATGGCACTAAAAACTCAATTAGTGACTCTAACCAATTCTTTTTTAGAAGATGTTGCTGTATTAATAAAGACATAGATTGTAGAATTCAAGCCAAAGTTACGCTTTCAAAAACATCCACTATTAAATTTACTTGCTCAGGGTTAATTTGGCAAGATGTTTTAAGTAAAATTAATGCTATATGCAAAATAATACAGGAGCTGAAATTTAACATATTGTCCAAAGAAGCATCCAAAGAAGTGTGTATCTGTGGATACTGCTTGGGGTGACTGGGTGAAAGCGTGCGGGTTTTCTCCTGCTGGAACCTAGAGAAGGTTGTGGGATCCAGACTCGGGGTGAGGGAGTGTGGTCAAAGCACACCCTGGGAGGAGGCGAGCCTGCCTTGCAGCATGGTAAGCAGGAGACCAATCCCTGTGGAAGGGCCTTTGCCATTGAGATTCTGGAATTTTCATGTCCACCCACCACTGAACAGTGATCTTTTCTGCACAGACTCCTGTCAGCCCGGGCCTTTGGTAAACCTTTGTCCAACTTCACAGCCTCAACTTAGGTCTCCACTCAAGGTAGGAAGTGCAGTGTGTTCACAGAAGCCTGGCACGCAGTGACCAGGCAGCAGGAGAGAACAAGGGATGCAGTGAGACGTTGTGAGAATAGCTGGCAGAGGTGACAAGCCAGCATAGTTCCTAGAGCAGAGCTCACTACCGGCACACAGTCCTAATGACAAACAAGACACGTTGTACACCACCATACCGAACCGTGGAACATGTTGGATTCAGCCATTTCAGTCCAGCTCCATAGAAAATATTTTCTGAGTAATTACCATGTAGCAGACCCTATTGTAAGTTCTCCATGTGTATTAAATAATTCAGTCCTCAGCCACCCTATCAATGTGCCCATTTGAAAGATTAGGAAACTGAGGCCCAGAGAGGTTCTGTTTCTTAGTCTAGGTCAAATTAAATGGCAAGCTCCTGGGACCTTAACCCCAACATTCTCGCTCCAGAGTTTACATGATTAATCAGGGTGCAACAGAATCTGTGTATTACCCTTATAACTAAAAAGCTTACCATAGTGTTCTGAGTTTTTACCCCTGAAATACACACACACACACACACACACACACACAATTTCCCCCAAGAGACAAATCCAAAAGCTGCCACCAGCTTGAAACTGCTTCAGACCATCAGGGTTTCAGGAATTTTGACACCCAGCCTCAGGATGTGACCCCTGTCAGCAGGGTCACAGCATCTTCCCAGTAACAGGTGCTCCTGCTCATCTGTCTCCCCACGCAGACATGGACTTCTCTACCTCTGAGGGTGGGCTAAGAGCCTGTCAATGCCTCACAGCTGGCAGGAAAACCAGGCGCCAGCCCTCAGCAGAGGGAGCGGGCATCGTGTGCTTGGGAAGCAGGCAGGACTTATGAGCACACTTCCCCTGTTGGGGGCGGATGGGGAACCAGGCTTCCAGAGGCTGAGGCCCTGCAGGAGCTGCTTAGGAAGGACCTACCCTCCCATCCCTACCAAAGCTCTAGCTACATCTTAAGCTCTGACTTGACAAAGTCAAGGGACAGCAAACTTAAGGTGACCAAGTTGTACTGGTTTGCCCAGAGCGTTCTTGGTTTTAGCACTGAAAGTGTCACATCGTGGAAACACTCCAAACCCCGCCGGGCCCCAGCAAACCCTGTCAGTTGGCATGCTAATGAAAGTCGAAATCAAGGGAAACTCTTTTCACCATAGCCTCAAGCCCGCACATTTCTCCCCCTCCATGGAAGCCAGGAACTCCATCAGGCTACAGAGCAGTCCCCACTGCTCTCTCAAGGGGACGTGACATCTCTCTCAGAGCACTGAGCAAAAGGCATGGAGGTCACAGGCCCCAGATTCCATCCGCATGCTCCCATTTCCCCAGAGGGCGCAAAAAATTGGACCCTGCGAGATGGAGATGCTTGGTGGCTGGAGTCACTCCCAGCCTCGGGCAAAATTTCCAGGCTTTTCCATCTTTGGATGCAGTGGCAATATTCTCCCTTCATTTCAGATCCACATGGCCCAGGGTCAGAGACATGAGGACTTGTCCAGAGTGTCCTCCTCTGTGATAAAGAGACCACAGATTTAAATCAGTGAGTTAACGTACAGGTGAGAGAACATTTGGCACCATTTGACTGTGAAGGACAAGAAACCGTGACCAGCTCCAAGGTGCCCTCTGTCCCCAGTGGATTCTCCTGAGAGGTCTTGGTCCTCAGCACAGCTACAGATATTCACTGTATATAATCCAGACCCCCTCTAATGATATAAGTAAATAAACTCTGGACATTCAGCGAAAACATCACTAGTCCATCAGAATCCTTGGGGTAAATTAGTTCAGCGGACTGGCCTAGAGACATACACCATGAGTCACCCTCACCCAGTGTAAATAAGGGAAGATTAAGCACAACTTGACTGAATCATACTGAAGCTTGGCACAGCTCAACAAACAGATCAGCCTGAAATCTCATATTAGGAACACATAATCTCATAAAATTTATGACTGTTATTGCTCACCACATATGTTTCTGGGTTGCTGTGTGCTGGGCTCCGCGTAAGCTGCATCGCTGGGGTCTTGAGGGGCCTGCCTGCTGATCCACAATGTATTTCAAGAAAGAAGACACGTTCCTGGTTGACACTCTTTGGCCTGACACATCAGCATGGCCTGGCCACGTCAAGGACGGGGACTGGAGGGGGGATGCTGGCAATGGGGCAGGAGGCTTACACCATGCCCCAAGCAGGCCCCTCTGCACGCTCTGGTTGAAATGCTGGTGGGGAGACCAGCAGGCAGTCCTCCTTCCCTTCTCTAGGCCTCAGTTTCCTCCCTTGCTCAGAGAGGGTGGTAGAATTAGATGATCTCTCAGGGTTTTTCAAGACTTACTTTATCAGGGTGTCTGAAAGAAGATCAAGGAGACAACCTATTTCGAGAAGAATCAGAACCAAAATGTTATCAGTTGAGATCAGTAGAGCATAGGGATGCAGGAGGTGTGGGCATGGCTTTCCGAAGGCAGGGATGGGTACAGGAGGCTATGGAATACTAGCCTGAAAATCTGGGAGGGAAAGGTAGATGGCCAACTGCTTTGAAAGGTGTCTGCTGCCCAAAGCTAAAACATTTAAGAAACGTCTTCTAAACTTTCATCCCCACGCCACCTTCTACTGCCACTTGAGCTAGGTCTTCTTTCCTCTGAGCCTAAATGCAACCTCAGGATCCTTCTCAGCACGAAAGCCGACACCCATCCATCAGATCCACAGGTGAGAGAGAGAGCTGCTTTCCAGGCCAAATGACCCTGAGGCTCCTCTGGGTCCAGGATAAGAGATTCCAGGTCTGACTGTAGGGACTCGGAATGCAACCAGTGTGCAGCAGAGCATGAGAGAGGGAGGGATTTCCCTGCAGTGAAGGGTCCTCACTTGCAGGAGATGATCTCTGAGGTGGAAGTTCAGGGACTCCAATGATGAAAAGAGGCCGAGCCCCTTAAGCCCTTGACTCACTTGCTGGAGCCCAAAGTTGGGCAGGAGATTCGGGGCCCCCAAGGCCATGCAACCCAGGTGTTCTCTGCTGTCCCTCACTCCTTCCTCCCTGCACCCACCCCGGCTCCATCCTCACCACTTCATCTCAGCAGACTTATGCTCATCCATGCCTTCCCTGCCAATAGCCAAGGTATGACCCTTCTGACCCTCAGGCCCTCTTCCAGGCGTTTCCCGCTCAGTTGTCAGCACTGTCAACCCCATCCAGAAAGAGTTTTGAACAGGAGAGTAACCTTTGGCTTTCTGGCTCGTTCATTTTCATGATGATTTTCACAGCCAATTCCGGTAAATTTTCTACACTAAAAGCCCCAATTCATCATTAGATTTGATTTGAACTCTACTTCTGTTAATATTTTGCCTTTCAAAAACGAAAGAAACAAAATAGTTTTGGGGGAGGAGTCAAGATGGCGGTGTGGGAAGACACCGAGTTAGCGTCTCCCCACAACTAGGGTGCCTGCCGGCCGCCGGTGGGGGACTCTGATGCCCAAGGAGATGGGAGGAACCCCACAGTGAACCGGTAGGACGTAGGGGGACTGAGTGGGGGAGGAGAAGTGGAGGCCAGACAAGATCGCCGCCCCTGAAGCGGTGGAGACCAGGAGAGGCAGGTGGGAGGGACTCCGTGGGAAGAGGGGGAGAGGAGCGGAGGGCTTGGCCCACTGGGGCTGGGGAGCCTGCTGAGCTCCCAGGCCGGTCCCCCCGCCTCCAAAGCCCCATCCAGGCCGCGTGGGTCCTGGGGGCAGAGGAGGGAGGCTGGGGAGATCAGGAGAGGCAGGCGGGAGGGGCCCTCGGGAGGAGCGGGAGAGGAGCGGAGGGTGATTGCCCTGCTCACTGGGGCCCGGGGAGCCCGCTGAGCTCCCAGGTGAGGTGCCCTGCCCCCTGAGACCAGGGATGGGGGACACGCCTGGGCCCCTTCTGTTCCTTGAGCCTAAGCCCCACTCCCCACGGGCCCCAGGGCCTTTTCCAGCCCTGTGGTCCTGAGCATTGGCCCCGCCCACTGCCCAAACCTCGCCTGGCTTAGGCCCCACCCTCCACAGCCAAGGCCTTTCCCTCACTACTTTTTTTTTTCCTTTTCCATCCTCCTCTTATTTACTATTGTGGTACTGATGTACCTTCCGCTTGTTGATTCATCTATATTTTTACTTTTACATTCTTTCTAACATATCTGTTAGTTTCCTAGTCTAATTTTATTTTCTACTTTGTTATCGTTCTCTTTTGTTTGTTTGTTTATTGCCACCCCACGTGGCTTGCAGGATCTTGATTTGCGAGCCTGGGTTCGGGTGGAAGCTCCTGCGGTGGGAGCTCCGAGTCGGAACCACTGGACTAATAGAGAACCTCAGACCCCAGGGAATATTCATTAGCATGAGGTCTCACAGGGCTCCTCATCTCAGCACCAAGACCCAGCTCTACCCAATAGCCTACAACCTCCAGTGTTCGAAGCCTCAGGCCAAACAACAAGTAAAAAAGGAACACAATCCCACTCATTAAAAAAAAAGAAAAAAAAAATGAGACGGCAAAAAAATATGTCACAGATAAAGAGCAAGGTAAAAACCTACAAAACCAAATAAATGAGGAGGATATAGGCAAGTAATCAAGACAGTATGGTACTGGCACAAAAACAGAAGTATAGATCAATGGTAGAGGAGAGAATGCTCAGAGATAAACCCACGCACGTATGGGCGCCTAATTTACGACAAAGGAGGCAAGAACATACAGTGGAAAAGACAGCCTCTTCAATAAGTGGTGCTGGGAAAACTGGACGGCTACATGTAAAAGAATGAAGTTAGAACACTCTCTAACACCATACACAAAAATAAACTCCAAATGGATTAGAGACTTAAGTGTAAGACCAGACACAATAAAACTTTTAGAGGAAAACATAGGAAAAACACTCTTTGACATAAACCACAGCAAGATCTTTTTTGACCCACCTCCTAAGAGTAACAGAAATAAAAACAAAAATAAACAACTGGGACTTAATTAAACGTAAAAGCCTTTGCACAGCAAAGGAAACCATAAACATGACCAAAAGACAACCCTCAGAATGGGAGAAAATATTTGCAACTGAAACAACAGACAAAGGATTAATCTCCAAAATATACAGACAGCCCACGGAGCTCAATATCAAAAAAACAAACAATCCAGTTAAAAAATGGGCAGAAGACCTAAACAGATATTTCAGCAAGGAAGACATACAGATGGCCAAGAGACACATGAAAAGATGCTCAACATCACTAATTACTAGAGAAATGCAAATCAAAACTACAAAGAGGAATCACCTCATGCTGGTCAGAATGGCCATTATCAAAAAAGCTAGAAACAATAAATGCTGGAGAGGGTGTGGTGAAAAGGGAACCCTCCTACACTGTTGGTGGGAATGTAAATTGATACAACCACCATGGAAAACAGTATGGAGGTTACTTATAAAACTAAAAATAGAACTACCATATGACCCAGCAATCCCACTACTGGGCATATACCCTAAGAAAACCATAATTCAAAAAGAGACATGCACCCCAATGTTCATTGCAGCTCTGTTTACAATAGCCAGGACATGGAACCAACCTAAATGTCCATTGACAGATGAATGGATAAAGAAGATGTGGTACATATATACAATGGAATATTATTCAGCCATAAAAAGAAACGAAATTGAGTTATTTGTTGTGAGGTGGATGGACCTAGAGTCTGTCATACAGAGTGAAGTAAGTCAGAAAGAGAAAAACAAATACTGTATGCTAACACATATATATGGAATTGAAAAAAAAATGGTACTGATGAACCTAGTTGCAGGGCAGGAATAAAGAGGTAAACATAGAGAGTGGAGTTGATGACATGGGGTGGGAGGGCGAAGCTGGGGCAAAGTGAGAATAGCATCGATATATATACACTACCAAATGTAAAATAGTTGGCCGGTGGGAAGCAGCAGCATAGCACAGGGAGATTGGCTCGGTGCTTTGCGATGACCTAGAGGGGTGGGATAGGGAGGATGGGAGGGAGGCTTAAGAGGGAGGGGATATGGAGACGTGTATGCATATGGCTGATTTACTTTGTCGTGCAACAGAAACTAACACGGTACTGTGAAGCAATTATACTCCAATAAAGATCTATTTAAAAAAAAAAAGAGCTGCTGAAAGTCATAACGTAACATCATAATATTTAGTTAAAATGCAAAACAGAAATAAATACATTTCTAGATGGATATCCATTAAACTGATAAGTGTTTAATTGTGGGAAGGAGATTGAAATTAGATGTGTGGTTAAAGCAGTATATTAAGATGAACTAGGTAATTCATTATTTGTGACAATAGTAACATAAAGATATATAATGTCTTTATTTAACAATATTCCTGGAGAGGCTTCAATATAAGAATCTCATTCTTTTTAACTACCATGTAGTTTTCTTGGTATAGCTAGACCACAATTTCTTTGATCATTCCCTTTTGATGACTTAGGCTATTTCCAATATTTTGGCTCTTACAGTGTCACAATAAACATCCATCTAGGCATTCTGGGCACATGTGTACATATATCTCTATTATAATACAAAGCAGTGGAATTCTGGGTAATATGGTATGTGCATATTTTTATGGGTTTGTTATCTTTTTCCTTTCCATTTGTAAAAGCTATTGGGGTATTAGAGATATTTTCCCATTATCTGTCATGGTATTGCAAATATTTTTCTCCCAGGTTATTTCTTGGTTTTGGATATTTAATATTTTTTTTCCTTTACAACTTCTCGATTTTCTTTCATGTTTAAGAAGTTAATCACATCACAAGAGTATATAGTTTTTTTCTTAATTTTCATTGCAATATTTTATTTTTGTTTTTCACATTTTCATCTTTAATCCACCTGGGATGTATTTTGTGTACGTGGCTAGTAGGAATCTATGTTCATTTTCTTCTGATTGGATAGTCCATGTACTTGATTCTCAGGTTAAAAATCATCCTTGAAAATGTGTAAAATCTTTAAATAAAAATGCTTATAGCTAAAAAAAAAAAAGAAAAAGAAAACGAAAATAGTTTTGTTTTGTCCTGATTGTAACTCAGCTATCAGTTGGGGACCACCCTGACCCTCGACATCTGTGAAATGTCTTGTGGCAGATTGTATTTCCCCAAAATGGTCACAACAGTATTTTCAATCCCACATGCTCATTCCAGATCTTCCATCAAGAGATGGAGCCTGTGTCATCTCTCTTGATCCTGGGTGAGCCTTTCAACTGTTTTGACTAATAGAATGCTGTAGAAGTGACATGGTGTGACTCCCAAAGCTGGGTCAGAAAGGCAATATAGCTTCCACCTGGCGCTCTCTCTGTCTCTGTCTCTCTCTCTCAGGACACATGCCTTTGGAGCCATGACTGTAAGAAGCGCAGGCCCCCTGAAGAAGCCCAGATGCAGGTACCATGTGGAGAGACCCCACAGAGGTAGAGAGATATTCTCAATGAGCCTCAGCTGCTTGAGCCTCTCCAGCCTTTGGCACCAAACACATGAGCAGGGAAATATTTGCCATGACTCCAACTGCATCCATCTGAATGCAACAGCAAGAGGGACCCCAAGCAAGAACCACCCAGCTGAGCCCAGTCAATCCCCAGAACTGTGAAAGAGAATAATAAATTATTATTGTTGCTTTATGCCACTAAGTTTGGGATGGTTCGTTATGCAGCAGTTGATAACCAGGGCCGTTCGACTCGAGCTTGAGCAATTCCATGCCCCACGGAACTCAAGAAGCTTCTCCTGATTTCTGCTGATTGCTGTTGGAATAGAATGGAGTGTTCATTGTGGGCTATGTGTCCTCAGATGCTGCCTCTGTCCTGTCCTACATTAACTCTTAAGTGAAGTCCAGCCCCAGTTTCCGTTCCCAAAACAAAATTCATTCATACCAAGCATTTGAGTGAGTAGTAAACTTCATGGAAATTTTAAGGAGACACTGCCAACCACACAGGCCTCTGTCCACTTGCTGCCTCTTCCCTGCCCACACAAACACCTCTCTTCATTCTCACCCTGCCACTCAGGTTGCTCTGGGAACCCAAATTTTCCTCATGCTGTGAAGAGTATTTCAGCTTCCCCCAAGCTTCTCATCCAAAATGTCCACACTCAAGCACATCAAGAATCCAGCCTTGGACTTCCCTGGTGGTGCAGTGGTTAAGAATCCACCTGCCAATGCAGGGGACATGGGTTTGATCCCTGGTCCAGGAATATCCCACATGACGTGGAGCAAGTAAGCCCGTGCGCCACAACTACTGAGCCCACATGCCACAACTACTGAAGCCCGTGCACCTAGAACCCGTGCTCCACAACAAAGAGTAGCCCCCACTCGCCACAACTAGAGAAAGCCCATGCACAGTAATGAAGACCCAACGCAGCCAAAAAAAAAAAAAAAAAAAAAAAGGTGCAGTTTGCCATTAAAAAAAAAAAGAATCCACCCTTTATTGGAACCTGTTGAGGTTATAGGTGGGCAATTTTTCTTATGTGCACATGCATTGAAAAAAAAAAGGAAACGTTTTAAAGAGCACACAGATTAAAAAAGAAGTAAAAATTGCTGCCAACTCCCATTATCCAGAGGTAACTACTATTGTTTGTGATATATATCTTACCCGTACACAATTTTACCCAAATGGGATCACACTATCCTTGCTGTCCTATATTTTCCCCAGCCATCATTAGTAGTAATAATAGCTTTACCATTTATTTAGCGCCTGGTATGTACTTGGTAGCTCCACAAATGAGGCATCATCTAATCCTTAAAACATCCCTGAAGTGTATGCCCATCACCATTACCTTCTTGTTCCTAAGGGCCCTCGGTGAGAGGCAGGGATGGGATCTGAATCCAGGGCCACCTAACTCGAGGTCCTGTGCTCTTTCCACCGAAGCACAGGCTCCTCTCTGAATCCTTTTCCCAAACCTACATACCACTGTGGAGAGACTACCCTGGCCCTGCCTACCTTGAACCAGACCTAGCACCCTAACAAAGTCCTGTCTCTCTGCAAAGTGTTCAAAGCTCCCTGGGGTCTGTGACTGTCTCATTTGCCTGGTGGGGCTGAATCTCTGAGAGAACAGAGGGTCTGGAGCCACGTGACGGGCAGAGCAGAGCCAGATAAGGGCCTCCTCTGTCTCCACACCTGCTAGATCGAGAGGATTCTGCTGTCTTGAGAGGCTGGGGGTGGCCTCCTGTGAGTTCAGCATGTATCATCTGCCTCCGCCCCCAGGAATGTTTGTCCTGAGTCATGAGGGCTGCATCTGTCAGGGCCAGCTGTATGAGGAGGACATGCCTGTGGGGAGAGTCTGTGCTTGTTCCCTCAGCCCTCGAAGAGACTTTGCCAGGTGGGACTTGCTCTTCCCTGGGAAGGAACATGCAACGTGTTCTCCATCATCCTTCCCTGATAAGCAAATTTTCCAGCTCCAGGGGACCAGCATCTGCTTTGTCCCCTTCCAGAGGGACTCTGGGTGGGAGGCCAGGGTAGGAGAAGCCACGCAGAGTGTACTGTAACCCCAGAAGAAGAAGAACAGCCCCCAGGGAGAGCCTGACCTTTCCTTTGACAGTTTCCATGAGCCTTGAGCTAATTGTGAAGGAGAATTCAAAACGGAATTCTGTTATCAGTCTGTCCCCCAGCTGTTCTCGCAGCTGCTGACCCTTGAGGGAGGTCAAGGGCAGCCAAATCCTCCTCATAGCCCCCAACCTGAAGGTGGGCCCTGCCTTGCTGGAGTCTCCCTTCCATGCAGGGGCTGACAGACACTCACAGTTCAGGGTAAGAGTGAAGAAGTCAGGCCTGGAATCCAGAAGCCCCAGATTTGAATCCTGGCTGTCTACTTATTAACTGGCAACCCTAGACAATTTGCTTATCTTCTCTGATCCTGGGGTTCCTGATCATCTTAGTTTGGTTTCCTCTAGAAGCTGACCTTGAAAGAGTAATTCTAGTGCAAGCAGTTTGATTGGGAGGTGATCCCAACAAGCACCAGCAGGCGAGTGGGCAAGGATAATAAGCCAATGGGAGATGCATTATCAAGAAAGTGGGCGGGCTTCCCCGGTGGCGCAGTGGTTGAGAGTCCGCCTGCCGATGCAGGGCACACTGGTTCGTGTCCCGGTCCGGGAAGATCCCACATGCCGCGGAGCGGCTGGGCCTGTGAGCCATGGCCGCTGAGCCTGCGCGTCCGGAGCCTGTGCTCTGCAATGGGAGAGGCCACAACAGTGAGAGGCCCACGTACCGCAAAAAAAAAAGTGGGCAAAATTGAAGCTTAATCCCACTGGAGACTCTTGGAGATGGGTGTAGAACCAATATCCTGAAGTTATCCACCATCACCCCCAGAGGCAAAGGAGCTGGGGTACCAATCCACCAACTGCTCTCCGTTATCGATTAGTTGAGGGCTGCCCCTAGGGAGGGAGTCCGGGGTGACCCTCTGTCCCTCTGGCCTGCTCCATGCACAGAGAGAGCAGGTTCCCACAGCCAGAGAGGCCCTTCGGCAGAGTCACAGTACAGGCCAACGAGATGAGAGCAGAGGTTCGTCCCTTCTTCTGTCCTTCGTTTTCCCAGCTGATACACAGGCAAATGTCAGGAGATGCAGCCGGCCTCTGGAGATCCTGAGGTAACAGCAGGAGGAAAAGACTGAGACAATCACACAGAAGCCAGTCCTGGGGTCCTTGGGCCATAAGCGGGGCCTCCAGACAGCTGCTCCCAGGCTGTTTGTTCAAATGGCTGCAGTTGAGTCTTCTGTTATTTGCACCTGAATGCGATTCCTCACTGAAAGGTGGGGGGACGCTGCCTCTTTCCTGAGGAGCTGCCGATGGGTAAACAAGACGACAAACACATGAAAGAATGCTCAACATCATTAATCATTAGAGAAATGCAAATCAAAACTACAATGAGAGATCATCTCACACCGGTCAGAATGGCCATCATCAAAAAATCTAGAAACAATAAATGTTGGAGAGGGTGTGGAGAAAGGGGAACCCTCTTGCACTGCTGGTGGGAATGTGAATTGGTACAGCCACTATGGAGAACAGTGTGGGAGTTCCTTAAAAAACTACAAATAGAACTACCATATGACCCAGCAATCCCACTACTGGGCATATACCCTGAGAAAACCATAATTCAAAAAGAGTCATGTACCAAAATGTTCATTGCAGCTCTATTTACAATAGCCCGGAGATGGAAACAACCTAAGTGTCCATCATCTGATGAATGAATAAAGAAGATGTGGCACATATATACAATGGAATATTACTCAGCCATAAATAGAAACAAAATTGAGCTATTTGTAATGAGGTGGATAGACCTAGAGTCTATCATACAGAGTGAAGTAAGTCAGAAAGAGAAAGACAAATACCTTATGCTAACACATATATATGGAATTTAGGGGAAAAAATGTCATGAAGAACCTAGGGGTAAGACAGGAATAAAGACACAGACCTACTAGAGAATGGACTTGAGGATATGGGGAGGGGGAAGGGTAAGCTGTGACAAAGTGAAAGAGCGGCATGGACATATATACACTACCAAACGTAAGGTAGATAGATAGTGGGAAGCAGCCGCATAGCACAGGGAGATCAGCTCGGTGCTTTGTGACCGACTGGAGGGGTGGGATAGGGAGGGTGGGAGGGAGGGAGACACAAGAGGGAAGGGATATGGGAACAGATGTGTATGTATAACTGATTCAATTTGTTATAAAGCAGAAACTAAAAAAAAAAAAAAAAAAAAAAAGACATGCTTTATCTAGTTGTCCCGCCACAAATGAGCAAGAACACCTCTCTCGGGGAGCCCAAGTCCAGAATTAAGCTTGGCACTCCCCTTCAGTAAAAGAAGGGGGATGGGCCAGGTGATGGCAAAGGTTGGTTCCAGCCCTGGAATCCAGCATGGAAGAGGAGGCCATGGTGGGGCATCCTATGAGCTCCAGCCTGCCCCTCCACTCCAGCGGAGCTTGCTAAGGGGGTGAGAGGCCCAAACAGAGACGATCCCGGCTGTTGTTACATCTTTCACCAAACTTCTGGGCAAAAGGACCACTGGACAGGCAGTGAGGACACACCCAGCAGAGGCTTTAGACCTGGAGGAGGTCAGCAGGCAAGTGGAAGGGCTGACTGGCAATGAAAGCCGAGGACTTGAGGGGCTGTGCAGTTTAGACCTGGAGAGTGGGTTGCCATGAATGTACGTGTAGTGGGGAAACATTTATGGAGCTAATTTTAGAGACTAGACCATAGCAGATGGGGAAGAGGTATCTTCTTAACCTACTGGAGACTTGAAATTCAGAGAGGCGCTCTTCTGCTGGCGCACACATGTGCGTACATGTGTGCATGCTGGCAGGTGGATGTGTGCACACACGTGCATGTATATGTGCGTATGCGTGCCTGGGTGGTGTGGCTGCTAGCTCCTTAGCCTCCAGGCTGGTTGAGAGGAAGCCTTTATGATCTCACATCTCAGCCTGGGGGCTTTAGAACCTCCAAATGTCACATGCCGTTGCATGGAGATGAGAAGAGAAAGGAGCAGCTAAGTACTCACCTGATGTCAGGTGCTGTGCCAGCTCCTACAAATACATGACACTCACAGTGAACCTGCAAGGTAAATCTGATCTCCCCCACTTGACAGACTTTGAAGACAGGGCTTGATTGAGACACAACTCAGGACTGGCAGAGCCACGCACTCTGGGTTCTGTTCCTGCTTCTGTAACTTACACCTGCATGGCCAAGGGCACGTCACCTAACTGCTGAGAACCTCAATTTACCAACAGGAAAAGAGGGGCACTTTGGAGTTGGAGGCACATTTGATCATTCATACTCTGCTCAGTCCCCCACGTTACAGTGAGGACGGAATTAAATAACATTTGTGAATTTTTTTTTTAAATCGTCAAGTGCCATGACAATTAAAGGCTTATAATTATTTCCCACAACAATAATAATAAGCTAAATTTGATTCTGGCATAAAAATGCAAAAAACTGAAATTCAATGATGTAAGACAGATCAATTTGGGGACAATTATACCCCATCTGCATTTCACAAAGCTAGTGAACACTCCTGGAGAGACGCCACACCTTCTCATGCCACACCATGA
Organism: Mesoplodon mirus; assembly: GCF_964341445.2. Taxonomy (NCBI): domain Eukaryota; kingdom Metazoa; phylum Chordata; class Mammalia; order Artiodactyla; family Ziphiidae; genus Mesoplodon; species Mesoplodon mirus. The sequence continues at coordinate 36,678,669 of NC_138992.1, read as the reverse complement.
GAAGGACTAGAAAAAGGGAAGTGTTCATTAATTCAGTAAGTCTGCCCAATTCCTGTTGACTCAAAGGCACAACAATTTATTCATGAATAACTCTGCTGGGCTTAGGGGAAGATTCAATGATTAAAATATATTCTTAAAGCCTTTAAGAGACTTTAAGCGATCATTTGTATTCCAAATTGGTCTCACTGACACGAGCTCTTTAAACTGTTAGATCACAAAATAATCCAAAGCCAGAGGCTGGCTGGCAATCCTTCTGCTGGTTTTATAAAGTTGAGCAAGGGTTCCCATTCTGCTGAGACAATAGGCTGCATAATAAGCACTCATAACCAGAGTTTAGGGATCTAATCCAATGAAATCTTCAATCCACTTAATCTGATACTGCTTTGGCAATTTTTCTGGACCAGTCCTGAATTTAGATCATCTGTCCTATTATCCAACAGCGAATACCACCATATGACCCAATTTTGAGTCTGAAAGAAAATGCCCCCCATTGTTCTGTGGTCTTCTATTTTTCCTATAGTGCAGCTTGTCTTATTTAAGCCTCATAAACATCAATGACCCAAAATTCCTGCCCTTATTTTCTCACTCAGGACCTCACATCCCTAAATTGTCTACTAAGCCCCATGCCCCCATCCACTCGGCTGAGGCTTTCTGGGAATCCACTGCTAATGGTGCCCCGTGGACAATGCTATTCTGGGTGAGAGAGAGGCACCATCTCTTGGAGCAACTAAAGTCACCATACCGTGAGATGTGAGAGCAGTGCTGGGTTCCGTGCAAAGTAAGAAGAATAGCATCTCTCATGTTTTGTGGGTGAGCCCCAACGCAGCTTGGCTTGTACCCAGAGTGCATTCAACTTCCTCGTGAAAATATCCCCTTTGGCTTTCTTTCTAAGCCCTCTGTCTACATGAGGGCCCATGAGGCACTGACCACTCTGCCGTTCCCTCCATCCTTCAGTCTCTCCCTCTCTTCCTTCCCAAGACAACTCTGCCACCAACTCCCCCCATGCTCTCCAGCCAACAAAGGCCCTGTGCACTTCACTTCATGTAGACAGATGCTCGAAGTTGGACAGAGGGACCATCAGTTCAACCAACAGCCAACCTCCAAATCCCATTTTGGACTCAGCTACAACACGCTGCAATATGAATTTTCGAACTCCAGATTTTCTGTCCAATTTTAACCCATGTGGCAAGCCATGTGTTTCAATTTTAAGGCTTGAAAAATACAGTCAACATGGCTCTGAGGCCTTGTACTGGCCTTAAGTCTCTTCTGACTCATTCACAGCTGTCTTCAAGCTCAGGACAATCTCCTACACCTTCTCTGCCAAATGCCTTCTAGGCCAGGCTGAGTGAGGGAGGGAAAGCCTGGGTCTCTCAAAGACCCTCGGTGGTCCCTTCCTTGGCCAGAGAGTGCCACACCTCCAGGAGGAAAGACCCGACCCAAGTCAGAGGCCCAACAATCAGATTTTGTTTAGGATAGAAGGCCATTGAATCAGTCTCATTTATTTTCTCTGTACTTGTGTTTCCTTAGTTTTTCCACATTATTTCTAATTTGGTCTGTTAGAAATGGGGAAAAATTAAAAACCACTGATCTAAAGATAACAGAATATCTTGGTGGTTATTGCATTAAAAACCAGCCAGCTAACGTGGGTTTGGAAGACCTTAGAAGTCAAAGCTGGCAGAGTCTACAGGCCGAGGAGCAGCTGTCTTGCTGAAGGCCCTGCCTCCCTCCCTAGTGAAAACACATGTAGAAACATATGAGTCTGTCCTCTTATCTCCATCTCCTTCTAGAAAGAATGGGTTAGAGGTATGGGATTGCCCTTTGGATCAGGGATTCGCCCAGGCATCCCTAATAGGTGGACCTTATCTACAGTGTGGCCCTATCACCCTTTGCTTGTCTGTCTTGCTCATGAGCCTTAATGAATATCTGTTGAATAGAGGACTGGGATAAAACATATTTTGGCTGCCTCAAATGCTTTCCTAGAGGATTAGGTATGCATGTCTGAATGGGTGGATATAGGGGTAAAGAAATAAATGAACACTCATGGACTTCCCTGGTGGTGCAGTGGTTAAGAATCCACCTGCCAATGCAGGGGACACGGGTTCGAGCCCTGGTTCGGGAAGATCCCACATGCCGCGGAGCAACTAAGCCCGTGTGCCACAACTACTGAGCCTGCGCTCTAAAGCCCGCGAGCCACAACTACCGAAGCCCGTGCACCTAGAGCCTGTGCTCTGCAACAGGAGAAGCCACCGCAATGAGAAGCCCATGCACCGCAAAGAAGAGTAGCCCCTGCTCACCGCAACTAGAGAAAGCCCTCACACAGCAATGAAGACCCAACACAGCCAAAAATAAAAATAAATAAATAAATAATCTTATTAAAAAAAAGAAATAAATGAACACTCAAACTGTCACTTAATGAATGATATGAGCCACACCATTTATATTTCTATCTCTCTTTGCTGACAATGTATAGTTTAATTAATAATATTAAATGTGTCTATGATACTACTCCCCTGTGTTTTCTACCATTCCTCTTACATCTTACCTCCAATAAGTTCCTCCTACACACACACACACACACACACACACACATTGACATGTTTACTAAGAAAAAAACCATCACAAATGGTACAGGTGCCAGGAACAAGAAGAAAGGTAGGAAATAGTGCTTCTTCGAAGTGCTACTTTTCAGTTAATAATTTACCCTCAGATCAATAGTAGCTTTGGTACATCTCAAGTTCCCACAACTGGGAACATAACTGGTAGCATAACTTTACAATGACATTTCATTATTACAATTAATTACATACAAATAAAGTATCCACCACCTCCCCCGCCAAAGAAGTTTGGCCAATTTGTTTTGATAATTAGATAAGGCTTATTTTAAATCCATCCAGCCAGCCACATCCATTTTTATGTGCTTTTTAAATGTAACCCACATAAATTTGAGTGTCCTCATGGCCCTTTCAGCTTTTTCACAGTCAAAAGAAATACACAGTCAACTCTTAAATCCTTGAGGATTTAATGGAGATTTGGGGATGGATGTTTTAGATGAACTGGCACAAGGATTTTTCATTATCTTAACTGTTCTTCTTAGGAGGAGCCACCAACCTATGCTCCACTCCCTTTGAATGCAGTGCAATAAAATCCTTCATCTTATTACAACTTTTCTAGAGCCAACAAACCTATTACACAACTCCCTTTCAGAAGTACAAAGTCTCAGTCAAAATAGAATATTGACCATGGCTATGACATGATGGCTATGACAACCCATCTCCTCATTCAACCTGCATTCTCGTCTCTTCTCCTTCCCGGTGCAGTTTGGAGACATGGCAATTTAAGGTGAGGGCATGGTGCCTTGGCAGTCTGCCCCCCACCCCTGCTTATTACATCATAAATATCTGAGCCCACCTGCCCAGCCTCTCCCACCAGAGTCTCTGCTCCTTGGAGGTCTCTACATAGTTACAAACTCAAATTTTCTTTCTTGCCACAAACAAAACACATGCCACTTACTCCAATGTTCAGGGCAACCTGAGGGTGACGTTGTCTCACTCATGCTGAGCGCCAAGAAATGCCTCTCATGTGACCAATATTACCCCTTTGGGAGCAAATTCAAGGACACTGTCTTCACCCTAAGTCCCGGGCTGGATCTGGGGTGTATCTCTCTTTTTTGAAAAACTTTATTTATTTATTTATTTTTGGCTGAGTTGGCTCTTTGTTGCTGCGTGCGGGCTTTCTCTAGTTGCTGTGAGCCGGGCTACTCTTCTCTGAGGTGCTCGGGCTTTTCATTGTGGTGGCTTCTTTTGTTGTGGAGCACGGGCTCTAGGCACGCGGGTTTCAGCAGTTGTGGCACACAGGCTTCATTAGTTGTGGCTCACGGGCTCTAGAGCTCAGTAGTTGTGGCGCACAGGCTTAGTTGCTCCGTGGCATGTGGGATCTTCCCAGACCAGGGCTCGAACCCGTGTCCCCTGCACTGGCAGGCGGATTCTTCACCACTGCTCCACCAGGGAAGCCCCTGGGGTGTCTCTTGAATGAGACTAAGGAAGCTGCTTTCTCATCCATCTTGCACTGGCCCCCAAACCCATGCGGGCTGCCCTAGTTTAAATCCCATTATTCCATCTTGCTTCCAGAAGGTGCCATATTGTCTTTTTTTTTGTTGCTCGGCGTGATTAGCCATACCAACAGAGGGAATTAAGGAAGTTTCTCCAAGTTTAAGATCAGATCTCAAATTGTTCAGGCACTCTTTGCTAAAAGTTGCTGATCTTTCTCCCGCAAGGATTGATCCAAGTGCTTCTCATTATCCAAGCCTGCCTCTATGGCTCCCTCAGGCTGCCTTTTGCTATGGCAGTTCCTCCTACTGCAGCACAGGAGAATGTTTGTGCTGCTGGTAGATTCCTGATTATGAACCCAATCTATAAATCCTAGCTTCCCTGCCCTCCTACCCTTAGGATGCCCTACTGTTAGGCCAGTGAGACATTGACCACTAAATCAGATGCCTGGTGGCTTGAGAGCTGCCATAATCGCTGCTGTTCCGCTCTCCATCTAACAATGCTTCTGTTCTGCCCTCAGTGCTTGCCATGCCCGAAACCTTCCAAGAACCACTAACGCAGCTCAAAGTCCTTTTCTCTGGTTCCTTGCATGGAACTTCCTGTGAATTTCTTATGTTTCTAGAAGCAATTAGCTTGTATAAACAGTTCAAAGCCCACTTGATTGCAAGCCTCACAGGAGCAGCCCTGCTCGTGGGGAGCGGGTCCCAGCTAGAGCAAGGCAACAACTTTGAACGAGCTCAAGTTTGCTTATCATTGACTTCCTCACTCCTTGCATAAAAGTCTCTTATTTCTTAAAACAGAGTTGGGCGTCTCTGAGGATTAGATTAAACGCTCATGTCCAGTTTGCACGTTCTTGTAGGCGTCCTCCATTTAACCAATTCGCATGACCCTGCGTCCATTTAATCCTCTGTGTGGTGCCACCTGTTCTCTACATTCTAATTGTCACGTCAGAGAAGTTTCCATCTTTCTCTCAGGCTTTCCTGTGCTGTAGTGCTTGTGCCGCATTCACCTACATTGGTTTATATTACGGTTCCAACACTTTGGGAATCCTAGAAGGTATACCTGTGGCTCAGAAAATGACGATTCTTTTAATCTAAGAAGCAGAAAACTCTGCCTTAGGCAAAATCCCACTCAGGCCTCTCAAATCTAACCTGCACAAAGTCGGGTCCACTTATGGTCCTTTCTACATGGGGTTACATTCTAAAAGCATTACTCCAATCCAACTTGGAAAGAATGGAGGTCTTGTGTGACATAAACCGGGTAGCTCTTTACCAAACCTGATTTCTCTTCCTCCTGGCCACACAGCTAGATGATATTTCCCAACCTCCCTTGCAATTGGGAGTGGTCATGTGACTGGGTTCTGACCAGTGAAATGCCAGTGGATACAATGGGTACCACATCTAGGCCTAGGCTCTGAAAACATCCCACATGCATTTCCACTCTCTTTCCCCTTCTCCAGGCTGAATGTAGATAAGCTCTGCAACATTGGAAGGATGTGTTGAAGATGGGAAGGAGCCCAATTCCCTGAATCACCACTTGTAGGAGAGCTGCCCACCAATTTACAACAAATATTTTGGACTTTATGTAAATAAGTAGTAAACTTCTATCATGTTTGAGCCATAATACATTTAGTTACTGTACTGGTTGGCGTCACCTTAACTAATAGCACATCGCACAAAAAAACTCCTTCTTCAAACATCTTCTCACCTCCTCCTTCCCAAACACTTAATCACTGTCCCCTTTTGAGAGAAACTGCCCACACCCACAATACTCTGAGAAATAAATCTACCTTCCGTTCTGACTTTTATTTTGAAGGGCAGCTTTTAACCTTACCCTGGAATTTTGATAAATTTAAAAACCTTCCTGCTGACACATCAGTTTTGCTTAAATAAGTTAAATATGTTCTCCAAAAATTGTAAACTTCATCCCATTCCAGACTAAACAAGACAGATGATTTTGGAAAGTCCAAAATAATCTAAAAGGAAATAATTAAAATAATATGGTGTTATTGTACGATGACTATTCGAAAAGCATTATTTCTTGTATTAATCAAGATAGGATAGACTCTGCTTGTAGGAAACAACCAACTCCACTCAAACCTCAGTGATATTACCCAACCAAAATGTATCTCTCAAACATATAAAGTCTGCTTCAGATCCAGGAGACTCCAGGGTGGCTGTGCTCCATGGGGTAGCTCAGGGATCCAGGCTGCTTTGATCTTGTGGCACCATCGTCTCAATATGTGCTTCCACAGCAGGGGAAGAGAATGCTGTAGCTTCTAACAATGGCAGAGCAGTTAAATGTTCTGGCCCACATATGACACATCACCTCCAGACAGAGTGCATTGGCTAGAACAAGTCACATGGTTCCTCCAAACTTGGAGAGTGTGGGGAAGGGAAAACACCCTTCCGTATGCCCAGAAGGACAGGAGAATTGGATACAGTGAGCAGTAGGTACTAGAGAACTCTACCTTTGAAACTTTTTATTTCGGTTTCTTAATATTTATGCTATGAACTTCTGGTAAGTCCAAATTTTTTTCCCAAAAAAATCCTGTAATTTAAACTTTTTTTTGCTAAGTCATTTGGATTTCCCAACTCCAGTTAGTTAGAATGAGTGCAGTGTAAGGAAATGCATTTCCTTTAATTAAAACAAGAGCAAAGGAAACAAGAATCTCAGGAGGATTGAGCTTTTCTCAGGAGACATGCTGCCTGGGGCAGGCCTGGGAGGCCAGTCCGGGGTGGGAGATGGCCAGGGTATGAGGCATTTCTAGCATCGTGTTCCCCACGTCTCCTAGTCCCAAATCACATAGCTTCCTCCCGTGATAAAAATATCCAGAGCCTCTGTCATTTTAGCAAGGTTTAATTAAAGCTGCCCTAAATTAAGAAAATCTAGTCATTGTTTGCATTCCTAGATGCCTATGTTTAGTTGAGTCGCACGTAAGCAAAGAAATGAAAAATTAGCTTAATTTTTTGGCTGCGGGGAAGAGTGTGAATTGGTTTTCTGTCGCTTGTGGGGAACGTCTTGTGTCTTCCCTCAGCTGGGTTCCTCTGATGGGATTGCTTCTTCCCACCCTCCTGAAGGTCTTTGAGGACAAGCTGCTGCTTGGTTCTAACCTGAGGAAACCTCAAGAGGCCACAGACAGACCAGCTCAGGTTGGGTAGGGTTGGGGAACTCCTCCTGAGAACAGCTGTGCCCCCGACCCCAGGCCTCTGAGCAACCGAAAGCTGACGCCAAGTGGGTCCCTTGTGGGCGTTTGTCACCCCTAGGGCTGAGCTGAGCACTGGAGGAGGGGTTCGGAATCCTACTTCCTGTCTCAAAAAAATGAATCAGGGAAACTTCCAGAATCCTTGGGGTGGGGAGGAATGGCTGTAGAGAGTCCATGAATGAGGTGTTTAAGAACAAACCTCTAGAGTCAGACTGTCTTGCTTTGAACCCCAACTCTGTCACTGGTGGCTCTGTAACCCTAACAGGTTTACTTCACCTTTTTGTGCCTGTTCATCTTCAGAAAATCATAATATGTACCCCAAAGGGTCATTATGAGGATTGACCTAGTTCATAGATGTGAAACCCTTAGAAGAGTGCCTGCCTTATAGTAAGTGACCAGTAAATGTTAGTTTCTGTTATTATTATAAGGGGGCTCTACCTACCTCTGGGAACTCCCACTTGGTTGCCTGTGGCAGCCTCCCAGACACTGTACTTCCAGAGCACCTCCCTGTTCAAATACTGGAGAGCTTTTAATATTTATTTTCAATCCAGAAAGCTGAAAGCCTTGATGGACCAATGAGTGAGGAATGTGTGATCTGCAGGCAGGGAGAACTGTAAGAAGGATGGGACCCCATTAGGTATCCAGGGTTTGAGTCCAACAGTAAAGATGTGGGAACAGCTTAGAGTGAAGAATCTTTCAGCAAACCCAGAGCAGACTCAGGCCCTGGGGTAACCATGGAAACAGGAGCCCACAGAGGGATGGGTAAGTGGGTGGAAGGATGGATCCATCAATGGGCAAGGGATGGGTAGTTGGGTGGGTGTCACTTTCACAGAAGAGTGAAGGCCTGTGGGCTGCAGCTATGAGTACCTCTGAGCTGTGGGGAGCTACGGGGAGGTGGGAATGCGTCCGAGGGTAGACAGTTGGCCATGGTAAAGGACAAGCAGGCCAGGGCAGAAAGGGAGTCTTTCCCTGAGAGATTTCCCCCAAGTTCCCAGCCTAGGGAAGGAGTAGAGATCAAAGGAGGAGGAAGGGAGTGGGCTTTCAGCCTCTGCAGCGTCCAAGTTGGGGTTCTGGCCTAGAGAGTCTTGACCTACCTAATATCCTTTATTCCCTGCTTCTTCTGCCTAATTCTCTGCTGCTTGTAACTGAGAACTGGGCCTGACCCTTCTTCAGACCTGTGGTGTGGTTCAGGGCTGAAAACGTCATTCTGAGAAAAGGGAAACAAAGTCTTATCTGACGCTGAGAGATCATCCCTCAGTTCCAGCTCAGGACTCCCCTGGGCCTGTGTCCTGAAGTCCTTCCAGCTGGGGATACCTTCAGCTACCCCATGGTGAGCGGCGAGTGGGGACTCTCCAGTGCTCCCTCCTCCCACCTTGGGAGAAATGGATGCGGATGTCCACCAGCATCTACTTTCCCACAGGCAACAGGGAATGCTGATGCCCCCAATTTCTCTTCTCCCTGCAACTTCCTCCTCCTCTCCTGGTTACATGGGGCCAATGACTGAGTTCTGGCCAAAGGATTGTGGGCAGGAGAGAAGTCTGCCCTTTCCAGACCTGGCCTTGGAAACGTCTCATGCCATCCTCCACGCTCTCTTCCCTCATCTCTCATCTTGATGTAGAGGATCCCAGGGAAGGATTCCAAGGCCCTAGAAACTGACAGAGCTCAAGATAGAAGGAGCCTGGTTTCTGGAATCAGCGGGTGGAAAGCTGCTCCCAAACCCCCAATTGAACTATAATATGAGTGAGAAATGATACTTTTATTAGGTTAAGCTACTGGGATTGGGGGTTGTTGTTTACAGCAATTCGCCTACCCTAATTAATCTTGCACTTGCGATCATTAAGAGGCCAGACTCTGGAACCAGAGAGACGTGTTTGAGTCTAGACATCTCACTTCATGGGCATCAGTAAAATACGGTTAATAATGGTACCCAAGTGAGGGCAGGAGGCAAGCAGAGAGCTTAGCACAGGGCCGATCACAACATAAGCACTCAGTAATTGGTACTAGTCATGGTTGACATTTTAAGCACTTGCTATGTGCCAGGCCTCCCTCTACTGCTACCCTCACCATCATCACTCTCAGCTTTGTTTCACCACTATCTTCATCTTCTTCGGCCTTCTGCCGTGGTGGATGGTTGCTGAGATACCTCCGTCCCTGGGCACAGGTGAGGGCCTTGAGGTAAACCCTCCTGATCTGGTATCCCCCTCAGGCCCAGAGAGTTGGGCCAGTGGGAGGGGCTGGGGGCTTCAGTCCAGGCTGTCAGTCACCCAAAGAAGGGTCAGGAGAGGAGGGGCAGCATAAGTGACATGCCGGAGGCAGATGGAGAGGGAGTTCCTGGGCCGCTGGGGCTCAGACTCCACACTGTGTGCTTTGAGGGGGGCCTGGGATAGAGAGGAAAGACAGCCAGACCCCAGAGGTGGTCAAGAGTGAGACTGGGAGTCAAGCTGTCCTCTTGTTAATTTCCCTTGTGGTGACCTGAATTCTAAATTTAATCAAGTTTATCTTAATTTTTTTCTAGCCTTGCCCCAGGATGTTCTGGGGGATTCAGTGAAGGGCCCCAACGGAGCAATACCCATTACACCACTTGGGTATACCTTGGGAGAGCCTCCCAAGGAGATGGGTTTTGGAGGAGAAAGTGCAAGATGTGGGACCTCAAAGTCCCCTTTGTAGGCCAGCTCTGGGGCATCTGGTCCCTCTGTAATAAGGAACTCAGAGAGGAGCCCTTCAGAAACAAGGTTCTCTCCCTTATCGACCTCCAGGGGCACCTAGGAATGGGGGGCTGTAGGAGGAGAGGAGGGTGGCCTCTGGGGATAAAGCCAAACAGCCTAGGCAAGGACTCACATGTAATAAATTCGGTCTGCATCCAGAAACAATGCAAAAACTATATAAATACTGTGGCCTCTTGAGAAAACAGTGAGGAGTTGCACTCATAATGCAGCAAAACTTCTTAAAACCCTTTGTTCCCCACTTTTCTCTCAATCCCCCCCACCCCAGTCCTCCCCTCCCTACACTCTCCTTCCCAAGGCTCAGTCCCACTTCCCCAGCTCAGGTCTCCCTGCCTGCTTCCCTCTTCTCTTCCACTCTGCCTCTGTCCCCAGCAGCTTCTCTGTGCCCTTTCACCCTAAATCCCAGGCAGGGAAGGAACCAAGGTAAATGATTCTGAGAGGCACTGTCTCAGACAGACCTACAGGAGCCGGGGATTGAGGGGAGGCGGTGAAAAAGGCACCCAGCCTTTATGTGACCTCGCTTGGGCAGGCACTGACCCTAGAGGCAGGGCAGGGCTGGGTGTTAACTGAGCTAAGACACAGCCCTTGCCCTTGGCGCTGATCACTGGGCTGCACTTGGGCACAGCTCTGTGCCAAGGCCCTTAAAGACGGGCTGCTCAGGCTCTCAATCTCGGCTCCAGGCTCCATACTGTGATGGCTTAGGGGGCTTAAAGAAAACACTGATTCCACGGGCCCTGCACCAGATATTCTGATTTAATTGGTCTGGGTTGAGGTCCAAGGCTTCCAGGGGCATCGGTTATTTTAAAATCTCAAGGGATTCCTATGTGCAGCCAGGAATGAGATCCCTTAGGCTAATCAATTGCCTGGGAGAGCACCCTAGAGCCTGGGGGATCCAGGCCACAGCCCCAGGCACAGCAATTCTTTCCCCTCCAACTGCCTTCTTGATCCACCCAGAGGAAGAAGGCAGGGGCCAAGACTCTGGCTGTCACAGAATAATGTAAGACAGAAGATGAAGCCTCACTCACTCATCATTCAATCATGTATTCAGTAACCACTTAATATAAGTGTTGTGGGGAAAATGCTAGAAACTGACTGAGGGATCCAGTTTAGATTGGGTAGTCGGGCCTCTCTAAGGAGGTGACATTTAAATCGAGACCTGAGTGACAAGAAGGAGCCTGCCCTGTGAAGCTGCCATGACAAGCGGAGAAAACAGTAGGTGCAAAGGCCCTGCGGAGGGAGCAAAGAGGCACAGGGCTGGAGCATAATTGTTGGAGAAGAGACCAATGGGCTGAAGTCTGCCAGGCAGAGGTGCATCATGGGGGATTTTGGAACTATGGGACGGCATGCCTTTCATGTTCAGTTCCATGGGAAGTCCCTGGATGTTTTTCTGGAGGGAATGGAATGACCTGATTTGTGTTTTTAAGAGACACTCTGGCTGTGATGGGGAGGGTGGCTGGTGGGAAGCCGGATGGATGTCCATGATCAGTCCATTCCGGCGGGGGTGGCGGGGGCACCCCTGTTCTCCCCCCGGAGAGGATGAGGACTCAGCTCCTCCGCGGGGGGAATGTAGGTCAGGCAGCCCAGCACCCTCAGCCAAGCCGTCAGTGCAGCCCCCTCGCCTGTCAGAGAAAAAAGCCGACTCTGAGATGTGTGGGCTCAACTGAGAGATCAGTGCTGGCAGAGGCAGAGATAATAATCGTCAAGGTGCAGGGATCTGGGCCGCTGCCTGGGGCCCCTTTGTCCCCTTCCCCGGGGTGACTTCCCCCCACCCTTCCGCCGCATCAGGATCTCCCCGGCAGGCCAGCCCAGGGGCAGGCCTTGACTGTGCCTGGAACAGGCAGCTGTATTTTAAGATCAGGGCTCAGGCTTCTAAATAAACCATAAACACAGCCAGCTTCCCAGGCACAGAAGGAGGGAGACGGCTCCATTTCTCTTCAGCGCAGTGACTGGGAAATAAACCAGTGGCTCTGCCTGTCACATACACTTAACCCTCTGCAAAGGCATCTGTCAGACCCCAGAGCTCCTGCCTCAGCCTTTCTGAGAAATAACTGATGTGCCCCAGACCCAGGCTTCGCCTTGTGGTTCCAAGTGCACATTGTTGTTCAAGGAAAGGTGGGTGTGGGGCCTTGTCCTTGACCCCGGGGAAAAGCTGATAAAGGGCAGGTAGGGCCCCTGGGCCCCTGAGTGGCTGGGGCATGTCTCAGTCAGCTGCGAAGGGGACCAGGGAGAGAAGGAGAGGGAGGGAGGGAGGGGGAGTGGTAAGGAGCGGGGAGAGGGGGGCTGGCCAGAGCAGGGGCAGAGCTGAGACGTGCATGGAGCGGCGCTTCTAGACAGTGAGCGCTCCAGGGGCCGGGCAGAGCCCTGCGCGCAGGTGGGCGGCCGTGGGTGTGGAAGAAACCAAGAGAAACGGAAGGCGGGTGGCGGGGTGGGGGGGGGGCTCCCTCCAGGGACGAAATCTCCCACAACCGCAAAGGAAGAAGGGACGAGCAAGAACAAAGCAGACAGGAAGAGGAGGTGGGCAGACAGATAGAGCGGGGGAGGGCGGAAACCCCATAGGTATCAAACCCAAGTGTTTCTGGGGGAAAGGGACCCTCCAAATGTGGCAGGAAAAGGTGGTTTATGCATTAAGCTCAACTAGGGGAAGAGTCAGGAGCGAGGTCAAGGCGACGGGAGTGGCTGGGGACGGTGGCCACACAGCAGAAGCCACATAGACATGTGATGGCGAAGCAGAAGCGGGGCTGTGAGCTTCGGGGTGGCCAGAAGCCAGGCAGAGCACAGTGAGAGGAGGGGGGCAAAGGGCAGAGAGGGCCCCAGGGAGGCTAGAGAGGGCCCCAGACTTCAGTGATAGATCCAGCGGACCTAGACAGGGGTGAGGGCCACGTGCTCCAAACACAGACCTCGAAAGAAACAAAGATGGAGACGAAGACAGCAAATACCAGATTCTCCCTCTTCCTCTATCTCTCTGTGTGTGTGCCTGTCTCTGTCTGTCTCTGTCTGTCTGTCTCTGTCTCCTTCTGTCTCTCTCACACACACACCCCTCCCTCTCTAAAAGTATCAGACAAAAGAGAAAGGAAGCTCATGTGGCCGTCTCCACCCTATTCTCCCTCCCACTTGGCCTGCCTCCCTGGACTCCCCGCACTTGCAGGGGGCTGCAGGAACATGGGTGTGGAGCCCCCTCCGCAGGCAGCACGCTGGCACCCTGCCCCACCCCCCACCCCCAGAGGCAGGTGGCTGGCACAGGTCTCCTCTGTGTGAAGCCAGGCTTGGTTCCGGGACACTCCACATGAAGCGAGCTCAAGGGTCCTCGCCAGGCCCTGTGAGGAGCCCCAAAGCACGCAAGCTCTGCAGAGCAGCCATCTAGCGGGGATGACATTGCCAGGGCATCAGAAATAAAAGACATGCTGCCCACCGTGGCTGAGATGGCTGCCCTGGGAGTCCAGAGCCACAAGGGCTTTCCCGGGACTTCTGTCCAAGACCTGTAGCCCGTGAGCTCCCTGCTAAGCTCCCGTCCTGCTCCGATCTTGGCAAACGGGGACCATGAGAAAGGGCTGAGACCAAGGGGAGGGCGCTTCCCGGGGACTGTGGGTCCATTTCTCAGTTCCAGCCCAGCTGTCAGTGCTTTAAGGAACAATCCTTGGAGACCAAGAGCTTGAAGCTGGGCCACAAGTCTCCTGGGGAATGGGGACACTGGTACTGAGCATATCTACGCTGGACCCACACCCCAAGTCCCCACTGTGTCTGCATACACAAAGTTCTCATTTCATTACGCACACAGACCTGTCACAGTCGCACTGAATACTACACTGTACACTGCACACTGTAGACACAGCTCACAGTCTGCCACTGTGTGCACACATCACGCTGACATGCCCTAGGTTCCCCTGTTCTGACATGCTGTACACATCCCCCCACCCCTCAGAGGTCCTATTTTTAACAGCGCTGCACAGACACTGAAAAGTCTTATTTTCCTCAGACCACACACACACACACACACACACACACACACCCCGCTCTCCCTACAATCCTCCAACTCTGGCACACTACACCGGCCTGTACACGCGCAGTGCCCACACAGAGCTCCCAAACAGAACTCCGTGACTCCCTCCCACGCTGGTGGGGCTTGCGCTCCCGCCCCCAGCAAGCTTAGCTGAGCTCGACCTCGGGTTTCCCGGCTCCGTCTTCACCCCTCCAGATGCCTTTCCCCACCACCCTCTTTCCCCCGAAGCTTCAGGAAACTTTTCAGCAGGTGCCCAGAAGGGGAAACCTGGAGTTCCTCCCGTCCTGCTCTTCTCCCGCACGCAAGCCATCCCTCATTCCCCAGCTCGGCTCCGCCCGAGACCCAAGTGGGGAAAGGTCACCGTAGGCAGTCCCCTGCCTGCGCCCTGTGGCAATAACAGCTGCCACCAGGGGATAGGCGAGGGGTTGGGAAAGGTGTTGGCTCTGCGTCGAGCCGGGGGCCCGAAGGGGTCGCCGCGACGCGCGGGAGGAGAGCAGAGAAGCCGAGGCGGCAGCATCTCCGGAGTCCGGGCGGCGGCCTCGCAGGGAGCCGGGAAGCGCGGAGCTGTCCGTTCAGCACCACCACGCCGTGCCCCAGAGCAGGGCCCGCGCCGAGGCGCCCCGGCTCATCTCCCGCTCCGGCCCCCTGTGGCGCGCGTTGTTGTCTCTCTTCGGTGCTGAGGGGCGCGCGGATCGAGCGAGGAGGGCTCTGCGAGCATCGGGGCCACGGAGCCACCTGTGAGCCTCCTGCAACTGCGGACGGCGGCGACATCCCCGGCCGGAGACAGGAGACGCTCGGCGGACCCCGCCCGCCCTCCCGCCGGGCGCACACCCAGGCGCACACACACTCGCACCCGCGCGCACACGCACAGCCAGCCGGCAGCTGCGGCCACAGCGATGCTCGCCGGCAGGTCGGGGAAGTTTCCCGCCGGCCTCGGCCGCGGGCCCCAGTGCTCGCAGGTAAGCGCTTCCAGAACGCGCAGGGCGAGCCCGGATAGCTCCGCGGGGTAAGGCGCGGCGCGCGCGGCGCACGCGGCTCCAGGGCACGGCGCCAGGCGGGCGGGGAAGCCCGGGGCGGGGGGCGAGGGGGCTCCAGTCGCGGGGGCTGGACGCAGGGGACGCCAGGCCGGCTCCCTTAACCCCACCCGGGGTTAATGACTCGAGAGGTGAATTTCCCCGCCCCCTCCCGAGGCTACGCGCCCCCCATCTCGGCCCAGCCCTGCCGGTGCGCAACCCAGCTCTAGTCCCGCCTGTCTGCGGCGAGCGGGCGGGGGCGTCTCCTCGACCGGCCCACGGGCAAGGTCAGCTCGCAGCTCCCTGGGCTCTCAGAGCCGCTGGGGCGCGACCTCCGCCAGCGTAAAGGGACCGACAGAACCCCCAGGGTGGGCGTGGAAACGCGGCCATGCTAGTGGAAACATACCCCCCCACTCCAAGCCTTTCCTTGGGAGGGGGCCAAACCCCATACCGGCCCCCCATCCCAGTGTCCTTCAGCACCGAGAGACCCGCTGGAGAGGACTGGGTTCGCCAGGGACGGATGGGGAAATAGAGGTGCCCGAGCCCTGAGCCCTCGGCGCTCACCCGACACGATTCCTTCGGCTTCTAGGTGTAGCGCCCCCGCGCGGCGCGGGCGGCTGGGCGTCTCCAATATGACTGGCCAGAGCCTGTGGGACCTGTCGGAGGCCAACGTCGAGGATGGAGAGATCCGCATCAACGTAGGCGGCTTCAAGAAGCGGCTGCGCTCGCACACGCTGCTGCGCTTCCCCGAGACGCGCCTGGGCCGCCTGCTGCTCTGCCATTCGCGCGAGGCCATTCTGGAGCTCTGCGACGACTATGACGACGTCCAGCGTGAGTTCTACTTTGACCGCAACCCCGAGCTCTTCCCCTACGTGCTACATTTCTACCACACCGGCAAGCTTCATGTCATGGCGGAGCTGTGCGTCTTCTCCTTCAGCCAGGAGATCGAGTACTGGGGCATCAACGAGTTCTTCATCGACTCCTGCTGCAGCTACAGCTACCACGGCCGCAAAGTGGAGCCCGAACAGGAGAAGTGGGACGAGCAGAGCGACCAGGAGAGCACCACGTCCTCCTTCGATGAGATCCTGGCCTTCTACAACGATGCATCCAAGTTCGATGGGCAGCCCCTGGGCAACTTCCGCAGACAGCTGTGGCTGGCGCTGGACAACCCCGGCTACTCGGTCCTGAGCAGGGTCTTCAGCGTCCTGTCCATCCTCGTGGTGTTGGGGTCCATCATCACCATGTGTCTCAATAGCCTGCCGGACTTCCAAATCCCTGACAGCCAGGGCAACCCTGGTGAGGACCCCAGGTTCGAAATCGTGGAGCACTTTGGCATCGCCTGGTTCACGTTTGAGTTGATGGCCAGGTTTGCTGTGGCCCCTGACTTCCTCAAGTTTTTCAAGAATGCCCTAAACCTTATCGACCTCATGTCCATCATCCCCTTTTACATCACTCTGGTGGTAAACCTGGTTGTGGAGAGCACACCTACCTTGGCCAACCTGGGCAGGGTGGCCCAGGTCCTCAGGCTGATGCGGATTTTCCGCATCTTAAAGCTGGCCAGACACTCCACTGGCCTCCGCTCCCTGGGGGCCACACTTAAATACAGCTACAAAGAAGTAGGGCTGCTTTTGCTGTACCTCTCTGTGGGGATTTCCATCTTCTCCGTAGTGGCCTACACTATCGAAAAGGAGGAGAATGAGGGCCTGGCCACCATCCCCGCTTGCTGGTGGTGGGCCACCGTCAGTATGACCACTGTAGGGTATGGGGATGTGGTCCCAGGGACCACGGCAGGGAAGCTGACCGCCTCTGCCTGCATCTTGGCAGGTATCCTAGTGGTGGTACTCCCCATCACCTTGATCTTCAATAAGTTCTCCCACTTTTATCGGCGCCAAAAGCAACTCGAGAGTGCCATGCGCAGCTGTGACTTTGGGGATGGAATGAAGGAGGTCCCTTCCGTCAACTTAAGGGACTACTATGCCCATAAAGTTAAATCCCTCATGGCGAGCCTGACGAATATGAGCAGGAGCTCGCCAAGCGAACTAAGTTTAAATGATTCCCTGCATTAGCTGCGAGGGCTTGACATCCTCAAACCCACATTGCTGAGCTGTTTCCTGTGCCTCTGGCGCAGTCCAGGCACATTAGGGTTATGGTGTAAGGAGTATGCCCAGCCCCAAAGGGGGAGAGATGCATGGGATATGCACCCCAGGTTGCTTTTACAGTATTTAGGATCATTTTTAGAGGGTGGTGTGTCTGACACCATGCCTTTGCACCTTTCAGTGAAATGACACTCACTGGTCTTTGCATCGTGGGCATAAAATGTTCACCTTTCTGCCGGATGAGTACCACCTAGAATGCTAATTTCTCTGTTCATTGTATTCTCTATTGTAGTGCTTGTGACCCAGTACTGTCTCAGTTGTTTGTGCTCCTGTTTCTGAGGTTGTCCTGCGAGTTCTGTAGAAAAAGCCCCCCACAAATATGTCCAGTGGAAACACATCTATGGGGTCAGCAAGGATATGATGAGGTTTTGCTCACAGTCATGTAGAAACGAAATCTCAATTCTTTATCCATTGCTTTCATTTAGCTTTAATACCAAAACAAAGGGAGTGTGAAGTTAAGTACACATGACTGATGCAAGTCTGTGAGTTGTTTTTGTAACTCTGTAGCCCTGTGGCTTGCATGGGTACCCTGCTCACTTTTAGAATGATGTACACTGATGTTCATCTCTTAAATGTTGCTCTTTAGAGAATGTTATTTTGTTAATCATGTAGTGAAGATAGACATTTTTACCAAGAACAGATGCATTAGGGACAGGGGCTTCAGCTAAACATAGGCCAAATCACAGGATGCTTGAAGACCTTTCAAAGTCAGCCCTCCGTCTTTCCTAGGGTGGTCGTGGAGACATTTATTTCTTGCTGAGGTTCCTGGTCTAGGTCATTTGAATAAACTTTGCTGGGTCTTAGATATTAGCATGTTTTTGAAATGTTTCTTTTTAAAGATGTTTAGAAATAAGATTGTATTGTCTTTATCAACTAAAAAGTTTACTGTTGTATTGTCTTTCTGAGGCAAACATTGTTGGGTTGCTAGCAAGGGCAGTAGCTTAGAAAATTTTGTTGCCTGCTCTGAAAGCTTATAAAATGAGAACCCTTTTATTTCCAAGCAGAATTTACTTAGATAATTTTGCTTCTATGATACGGTATGTTACATATGATGCTCTAACTGCCCCAGAGTTCCTGGTATGACATGGAAACCTGGTGGTGTGGAAGTGTGTATTCAAAATATAGACACGTGGCTTATCCAGGATGGAAATATTATAGTTCTTATTTGCATTTCAGCTGCCTTTTCTTGGGGGAGGGTTGGTGGAGGCCAGGAGAAAGGAAGGAGTTGTAAAACAAAAGAGCATTGTTACTTAATAAAATGTCATAAATAATTGTAAACTTCTTGAAAAGCTTGATGCTATTTAAAAGACCTTTAAACTTCTAAACTTGTGTTAAGGTTGAGAACCGTTTCCTTCTCCAGAATGCCCTCCCTCTTCTTCTTCAGTTAACCAGCACGTAGCGTTTTGAAGGGTTAACATGGACCCCTTAGTAAGATCGTTCTCTGTTATATTCTAGGTAATCAGATGGTTTTCCAGTTGGCTTCCATTGTTGTTCAGTCTTTGGAAAGGCTGCAGAATCCAGGGGTCTACATGCGGAGTTAGGCAGGCTTTTTATCTATGTCTTGGATCTTCCTTAAAAAGGTCCACTTTGTGTCTTAGTTGGTTGAAGGTAGTACATACTTCTTGGGGATGTGGTGAGGATCTTGTCAGAGGCTTTGTGTACTTGTAGTTGCCATGGCTACTACAGAGCGGGCCATTTGCACTAGTCACTTACGCCTTTAGGTCCCCAGTTCAAATCTTTCCATCAGACTGGAGCCTCGTGGTGGGCAGGGAGGCAGCCACGTCCTAGTGCTACCTGGTCTACCGTCTACATTTGTTTCTCAGAAGCATCAGGAAAGGTGAGATGACTTAGGGGCAACCAACCACCAAGTCAGAAGGGCAGGGTTATTTCTCAGAATTTGCACATGTAGCACTTGGCTTTGGCTGATGTTTCCAGCACTGGAAGGCAGAGAATTTACGAAATAATCTCCAGCTGCACTGAGGCAGGTGATGGTACAAACTCATGAGGACTGTTCAGTTTGCCAAGGCTCATGGTCTTGGGTCACTGAGTGTGGTATCCATGGTCACCGACCATAACGCTTCTGAAAAGTGGAAACAGGAAGGAGGCTGAATAATTCAGCCACTCTCGTGAGTATTCTTTTTAAACAGGCAGGTTTTACCACCAAAACAGAGATACCTCTAGTGGTTACTTTTTGCAGACGTGAAAGCTGGAAAACCTGACTTTTCATTTTGGTGATGACTTGCGTTTATCTGGTGCCTTTCATTGGGGGAATCCCAAAGTACTTTAGAGACTGTCTTTTTAATATCTTTTGTACATATATATACTCGTATGAAATATTATGTTGCCCATCCTGGAATTTCAGTTACTTCTGAGCATGAGAATGTCCTAATAGCATTAAGGACTCCAAACAGTGGTTTCAGGTAAGAGGGAGAGAGAACAACCCAGCTGGCTTGAACACTGGAGTTAATTCCCACAGAGGTTGGAGACAGAACTGTGACCCAGGGAGAAAGAACACTCCTGTCCCACAAAGTACGACCAAGGTACGCGGTTCACAAGTGCTCTCAGCTGGGCTTTGATTGACCTTGTTAGATAACATCTTATGGAGCAGTTTCTTCTGGTCCCTGAAACTAATCGGTGCGGGGAAGGGGGGTGGGGTCAGGTGAATTTTCTGCGCTGTTTCTGGAGTTAAGAACATAATTGTGAGGTGACATCTTTTGCCACCAGGCTGTCAGACTGACCTGTAAACCTCCTTTAGGGGGACCCAGTAAAAGCTTCAAATCACCTATTTCCAGCTGTGGGCTTGAGAGCAGCTTCACTCCCAACATTGGAAGGTTGTTCTTTTCAATGTCTTTGGGACAAATACATGGGCCAGGCTTTTCTGATGAGCATTTTGAAAGCGCTGGCTGGGAAGTGACACTGTGTCTTTTCTGCACAGATGCACACTGGTTATAGTTTGGTGTTTTCTGCCAACCCCCTGCATTTCCTGGGTTTGCTGCTGAGGGGGGCATGTTATAATGCCAGGCTGATTTGTAGCTCCTAAGGTAGTAATTGGTATTTAATCCTTGGATTTGTTATTTCTTCTTGGCTTAGTGTTCAAATAATGGAACTACCTGCTAATCCTTGCCTCATTTCAAAGAAAATGACCTGTTACGCACTTTGGGATAGCAGTGATCTGTACAGGCTGTGTGTTATCTACTTGAAGGCTTAACTGGTATTTCTTGTATGTTTTAACAGCATGACTTATTACAGAGTTGTAATTTTTAAAATTGAGAACGCTGTATTTGCGCTGTCCGTTGTAACACTCATTAACACGCTACTGTGCGGGCATTGATGCAGCCCCGCAGAACCGTTCTGTGTGATGGCTGCACTTTACTCTCTGCGCCTTGACTCAGCAATGAGGAGGAACACACACACTCAGGACTCCAGCCTTGAGGAGTATGCAGGTTCAATAGAACACAATTATTGACACTCCCTTAGGGCACTCCAGTTACACATGGAGTGGCAAACACAAGGGCGGTCGACATTGGGGACCAGATTTCCTGAGAAAGGCTGGGCTTTTTTTTTTTTTTGCGGTACTCGGGCCTCTCACTGTTGTGGCCTCTCCCATTGCAGAGCACAGGCTCCAGACACGCAGGCTCAGCGGCCATGGCTCACGGGCCCAGCCGCTCCGCGGCATGTGGGATCTTCCCGGACCGGGGCACGAACCCATGTCCCCTGCATCGGCAGGCAGACTCCCAACCACTGCGTCACCAGGGAAGCCCAAGGCTGGGCTTTTTGAGCCTTTGTTGGGAAGGAAGAGCTGTTAGTTATTCTTTGCAGGTACAGAGGGGTGGGAGCCCTTTTTCCACCAGGACCTAGAGCCACCAGCCTGCTCTGTAGAAGGGATGGTCATGAATTCTTGGAGCCCCCATGAAACAGACACCCCTGTCAGGGTTTGCCCCACCCACACGGTCTGGTTCAGCACCACAGGCGCCTGCTGGTGCCAACCCCACCCCGCCTGGCTGCCAGGCTCCATGCTGCTACGGTGCCTCCCTGGCAGCAAGTTGGGTCCTGGGTAACCTGAGTGTTCTGGCTGGTTTGGTGTGACTATTGCTGGGGGAACTGGCCCTTAGCACCTACTTAACCCAGGAGCGACATTGCTTATGAGCCATTCTGAAGGCCACATGAATCTTAGGAAGGTCACTGGGCTAACTGGGGTCTGCTCCCAGTTTTGCCTTCAACTCTGTGATCTTAGGTGCCTTGCTTGGCTTCTCTGAGCCTCATATCCTCCTGCTGCGAAATGAGGAGTTCGGATTAGATCATCCTTAAAACCTTGCCCAGTTCTTCATCTCGATGTAAAAACAGAACCTCTGCATGCCTCCACCCCACCATGCCCTCCTTCTAGCCCTGAGCAGAACCTGATAGCCTTCATTTATTTATTTATTTATTTATTTATTTATTTATTATTTTTTTGCGGTACGCGGGCCTCTCCCATTGCGGAGCACAGGCTCCGGACGCGCAGGCTCAGCGGCCACGGCTCACGGGCCCAGCCGCTCTGCAGCATGTGGGATCTTCCCGGACCGGGGCACGAACCTGCGTCCTCTGCATTGGCAGCATTGGCAGGTGGACTCTCAACCACTGCGCCACCAGGGAAGCCCGCCTTCATTTATTTTTAAGCAGAGCAGAGGGGCTGCTCACCAACAACCTGCTATTTGCTTTCATCTCTCTCCTCAAAAGCCAAACCACAACAGATGACAGTTTCAGGGACAACGATATCAGAGACATGCTTGGGCTGGTGTCTGTGTCAGGGAAATAGAGGTTTAAAATAGTCAATGCGTGTCTCCTTTGGGCTTTAGGCTAGTGACACCTAATCCAAATTCCTGCTATTAAAAATCATCAGAGAGGAAAATCCCATTGATTCCATTTGGCTAACTCTTTGCCCATTTATGTTTGCTCCCTCCGTGAAGCCCTGTAGATCCCTCAACCGTTCCCACGAGGTTCCTGGGCCCCTAAGTGGACAAGGGCAGGTGGAGCGCCCACAGCTCACACTTGGTCCTAACTGAGGGGCAGTGGCATCTGTGGGTGCTCCCTTCCGTGTAACCTTCAGAAGCGCGTGGCAACAACCTGCTGCCCGTCTCGTGGCGGCTGAGGAGGGGACTGACGTGCAGCACGGGGAGAGGGCACTCGCGGTCCCCACAGCCCCAGTGGCCCCACCACGCAGGCCACAGTGCATCTTCTCCCCCAGCAGGGCTATAAATGGATGATCAGGGATATTCTGGGGGCCAGGATCCCTTGCATCTTAAAAGGAAAACACAAACACCTCCTCTTGAGGGAAGGACTTAAATGCTGAGCTCACATGGTTATTACCTTCTCTTATTTTTAGGAGAACTTTTAACCAACGTTTCTCCCCAAGGCCCTTATCTGGGTGTTAGATTCAGTTAATACTGTAGATCTGAAAACCGGAAGCGTGTTCCTCCTTCTGTGACCGAGTTTGTCAATACCACCATCCCCTGGCGAAATTCTCCAAAGCGAATGACTTTGCCTGAAGGTAACAAGCTGATGCTTTCAGAAGAACGTAGGCACAAACAAGGTCTCAAAGATGTGGCCGAGAGGAGGGAGATATAACGGGAGGAAAAGAGGGCAGGAGTGCCCAGGAGCTGGCGCATGTCCTGCAGAAGGAAGAAGGGATAGGAAGAAGCCAGGGAAAAGGAAAAACAAATGACGGTGCAGAGGAGAGAGTGAATAAAAGAAAAGGCAGAGAAGAAAGAAGGGAAAGAGCCGTCAGTTAGGGAGACAAGGAGAAGCTATGCTTAACACAGTGCTTTCAGGCCTTCCATTGAATTCACTTTGTTTCCAGTCAATATGACATGCTCTGAGCCCAACGGTGGCCTCCTGGGGGGTAACTATAGCTGGAGTCAACTCCCACCCACCCCCCGGCACCTCCCCTCCCCTCCCCACCGAAGGGGTTCACGGTCTGGTGGAATAGAGATACGGACAACTACTAAAAGCCTTTTGCATGAAGAGGCGGTGAGGACACACGGAAAGGAAGCACAAATATTTCCTCTTGAAGATGGGACTTCTGGGTTACACACAGAAAGAGGACCAGACGTTGGCCAGACAGAGGTGGTGGTAGGGGTCTGGAACAGAGAGATGGAGGGAAGGGAAAGGGAGGAAACTGCCACGCACAGAGACCCGCACCAGCAAAGATGAAGGGACCCGCCCCTGGGCCAGCATGTGTGAGATACACGTGAATCAGTGTGATGCAAAAACAGTCCACAGCAAAGCCACCAAAAGACCCTGGGTGTCATTCTTTTGTCACTGGGTTGGGGCACCCTTACCAGTTAATCCTGTCGGAATGGGACTCTGGCATCAGCTTGGAGGCTTGGGAGGGGCCAGGAGACCTACTTGAGGTCACTGCCAGCTAAGCTGGAGAGAAAGGGGCAGAGTGGATTGCCAAGGAGGTCAACCCCACAGGACTCCGCCAACCACTGGATGTGGGCAAGAGAGATGGAGGGCTGCGGTGGCTTCTGGGCGGATGGGTGGATGATGGTGCCACGAAGAGAGGCAGGGAATACTTGGGTCCATCCCAAGGTTGAGTCGTGTTGCCTGGGTGACACACAGATGGAGGTGTGCAGAGGGCAGAGGAAAGCCTGGGACGGGACTCCTTAGCTGAGAGATGGAAGTTGAGGCCATGGGTGAGATTACCCAGGAAGTGCACAGAGAGAAACAGAAGACAGGAAAGCTCCCTGCAGAAGACCAGCATCCTAGGGGCAGCCACAGGGATGATGAGTTCCAAGGCCTTGCCTTTCTCTGCCGGCTCATTAGAGCTGGCATCCTACCTCTTTCCTTTCGCCTGAGAAAGCCCCAGAGGGTAAAACGCTACGGATGGCCTCAGCTTTCCTCCTCATCCGCTTCCTTATTTCATCTCTGTGCTTGGCTTCCGTGCCTGTCACTCTTTGCAAACTGCTCTCTTGAAGACCACCAGGTGCTTTCCTAACCGCTAAGCCACGGCCCCATGTCAGCTCCCCCAGAGGCTTTGACTCCATAGACCAACCTCTCGGTCCTTTGTCCCCCCTCCTCTCTGAGTTTTGGACCCTGCATTGCTGGCTCTCCGGGTTCTGCCTCTCTCTCTCATTTCCCCACTGGATCTTCATCCTCCTCCTGATCCTCTTCATCATCCCCCAAATTGCTGTTCTGTAAGCCGTAGCCTCAACTAGTGTGCAGAGGACCCACGTGTCAACTTGCCTGACTTCCGGCCCCCATGCATGTTACCCGTGTGTGTTTGGAAGTCACCATGTCTGACTCCATGTAGTCACCCCGAGCTTGCTCTTCCTCCTGGCTTCTCCTTCACGTCTGTTAATGGACCCTCTGTGCTCTGGGCCACTCAGATTGAGATTTCAGTCACCTGTGAATCCTCTCCATTGATTTAGTTATTCACTCACCATAGCAAAACATTTCTTGACAGCTGACTAATTGCCAAGCACGATGTTAGATGTGAGGGCAATACTCCTCTGGTATTGCTCCCAGCCCTTCAGCAGTGTAGACTTTACAGCCAATTTATTGCGCATTGGAATCATCCGGGGAGCTTTTAATGCTGTAGATACTTGGGCGTCACTCTGTCTACAAAATCAGACTCTTAGGAGTGGGCCCCAGGAATTTGTACTCTTCAGCTCCCAGCTGATTTTGATGCATGTGGTTTTCAGACCCCACATGGAGAAACACCGGCTCAGGGTCTCAGGGGTACCCCTTACGGTCCTCTCACTGTCCCTCTGTCATTCCCATACCCACTAGGACAACAGGTTTCATCAACGCTTTCTTCACAGGATCTCCCACATTGGGCCCTTGGTATACATTCTAAAGGCTCCCACCCCACTTCAGTCCTTGTTAACTCATGTTTTGTTAATTTCCAACAGACTCATGCCCATCCCCCTCCAATCCATCCTTTTCTGCAACCCCTACCAGGCTCATCTTTCCCCTTCCTGTATCTTAGACCTACTGGGACTTCTTTGGCTACTGCTGGTGCTTATGTTCAAAATAAGCACCATACATATAAAGGGTCACAGCCAAGGAGGTGAAAAATCTGCATGGGCCCATTAAGGCTCTAGACAGAGAAAAGGGCCCATTTAGGAAGGAGCTGCCTTTCAATGGGGCAACCAGGGGCAGGTGATAGAGACATAAGAGATTTGTAACAAGGGACACAAAAGTTGACAGCACGAAGGGCCTGAGTGTTGGACGACCAGTCTCCCCACCTGTCCAGGGATGGCCAATCCTGAGTCCTAGGAATATTGGTCTCCCAAAGACGCTGGTGGGTGTGTCCAGCACAGTCGTCCCTGACAGGCAGGGATATTGTGTGAGGCGGGCACACTGGGGGAATATGGTAGAAACAGAATTGGGGTTCATGGGCGGTGAGGAGGTCTCCACTCAAACCTCTTTTCGTCATCACCTACATCTCCAGACATTTAAAGGCTTCTGAGCTATTTTCAGACCTACTATGAAAAGCACTGAGGTGTTATCAGTCAGGCACCCATCTAACCATTTCCTAAGAGGAGAGCTGGCATGAGTCACTTTGGATCTGTCAGCTTTGTATCGATCTTTCTGGCAAATTTTCTGGGTCTGCCAGGGCCGACTCTGCTGGAAATAGTTGAATTGTAACCCATCGCGTTCAGGGTCAGTTATTACAAAGGCCACCGTCACGGGGTTGCAGCCTGCAGTTCTTTTTTGTGGGACACGTGCGAGGAGAGGAGGGAAACCACAATGCACAAAACCAAGGGTGTCCCCGGGCTTTCCCATTGCTTTCCCATAAGCTTTACTTATGCCTCTCCCAGGTTTGAGATTTGAGGACTGCTTTTGGAATGAGGTGCTGCTGGGAACCAGTGGAACCCCAGAAGTCATTCTGGGTTCTTTCTCTACAGCAGGTGAAGCTGCTCTCTTCCACTCTGCCCGTCACCCTACCCTGGAACCTCGGAGCCCAGAGTTGAGGCGTTTAAATACATTACTATGTAATTTGCCAATTTTTAAAACATGAGCTCCCTGATTATTCAGTAGTCTCCCCATCTTTTAAAAAGCACTCTCATGTTAAAAAGATAAAAAATAAAATTCCTGTCGAACCAAACTATCCCACCGCCCCTCACCTTTACCTGTGCTCCCCCCCGCCCATGGGAATATGTAAATGTGTGTCACAGATTTAGAACTAGCAAGACGCTCTGAGTCCTGATGTTCAGGGGCTCATTTGTGCTGATATTTCAGGGATGGGCTTGACGCCTGGAAACTGCAATGTGCAGATGTCACATGTTCAGAAAGACGGGGGAGCCGGCCTCAGCAAACAATGCCGGGAGGGGAACCAAGAGTCAGAATTAAATCAACTGAGAGCCATCATTTAGCTGGGAGCCAAGCTCCTTGGCAAGCCCTGTGCTGAGTGGTATGGCTATAACTTCTCCATGTGCCCCCGGTCCCCAATACTGTCACATGTGCCATCAGGTGAAAAGGTACCTCACATGGCCCCTCAGCAGCACAGAGGGGAGTACACATGTGTATATGTGTGTGTGTGCATGTCTGTCTATGTGCACATGCGGGTCTCTGTGAATTCGTGTGTGTGTGTCCATGTGCCTGTGTGTGTGTATGTGGGTGTGTTTGTGCCTCTGTGTCTGTGAATGGGGGGGTGAAATGACAGGGGGCAGTCTTACCCTTTAAGAGAAAAGAGGTGGCAACAGCTGCGCTCCAGGGCTCCCACTAGATGTTACTTCCATAGAGAGGCTTTCTCTGCACTCGCCCCAATTTAAATGAGCCCTTTCTACCACCCAGTGTCTCTGCCTTATGTCTCACAGCATTCAGTACTTTTCCATCTGAGCTCTTATTGGGATTTGTCACTTTTATTTATTGGGTGATGTCTGTCACCCCGCTCATTGGGAACTCAGAGGGCGGGGATATTTGTCTCCAGTGCTCAACACAGTGTCTGGCACGGAGTAAGTGCTGACAAATCATAAATGAAGCCAGGGAAGGGGGCCAGCTAAACTATGGGGTTCAGGCCTTCTCACTGGGAGTGATGCTGGATAAACAGCAGGTCCCTAGGGAGTCTAACTGAGCTGCTGCATAACTGAAATGAGGGTTTGGAGGCCTTCGTAAAGGGGCTTCATTGTGTGGCCATCCCTAGCGAAGCCTCCCAGGCTGGAGACCTGTGACATGCTGGTCAGGCAGTGCCACCGTCAAGGTTGGAAGGGACAGCCTCCCTGAGATGGGCGTTTCTAAACGAGCTCCAGAACCCAGGAAGGGCTGCCAAGACATTCCCATCAGAGAATGACTAATGCGTGAAGCAGTCTGCAGGGGAATAATGTCAACGTGGACCAATGCACAGGCACCTCATTCCTCTGGGGTAGCGCCCACTGACACCAGCCGCGTTGCCAGGCTTGAGAGCAGAGAGCACCGGATGTGCCAGCGGTTGGGATGAATCACTTTGTACTTACTGGTCAGAGGAACGGTCTTGACACTGTTTCACTGCTGATCCTCCAGCACAAACCAAAAACTGAACCTGAGCCCTTCGTTCAGCTGTCTCTCCCTTGGGGCTAGCTAAGCAAAACGCGCCTGCGCACTGTCTGGGCCCTGCCGCTCACTGGCTGGAACGCTGATGAAGCTGGTGGGGTGTGTCCCGGTACTGGAAGCGGAACTTCCGGTGGGAACCTGTTTGCCCGCACACCGTGAGATGTTGGGTCCTGCAAGGCGCCTCTCTGGCTTCAGAAAAGAGATGACCTCTGAGCTAGGACTTAACAGCAGGAGGAGGGGCGTCAGAGTGAAGAACGTGTGCCCAGGTTCCTGGGAGGCAGGACCCAGGAGGTACAGATGCAGCCAGCATCACACCCTCTCCACTGGGCCCCGCCAGAGCTAAGAGGGCTGAGGGGATAGGACAGGAGGCTGCTTCAGCATCCACACAGAGATGGATGGATGGTGGGGTCCTGCGGAGGAATCCAGATCTGCACGTGGGAGGCCATGGCCAGGAGGCTCTGAGAGCCCTGAGCCAATGTGGGGCTTTCAGCTTCTGCCGAGATCCTAGGCTGGCAGTCTTAAAGGCAGATTGATTCCATATTCAGTTGAATGAATGAATGAATATTGTGTAAAATATGTGTAACATAAAATTTACCATTCTGAAGCCACACAACTCAGATTAGATTGGGACTCGAACCCAGTTGCACCTCAGACGGGACTTGAACCCAGCCAAAACTCAGATTGAGACTTGAACCCACTGTCTTTTAATTAGAATCTCACACCTGGTCTCAGGACTTAATGAAGCTCAGTTTCTTTGTGTCTCAGAGCAGAAGGAATTAAGCAAGAGGCAAAGTGATAGGTAAGAAGTAGATTTTTTGAGAGAGATAACACATTCCACAGACAGACTGCGGTCTGTTTCAAAAGGCGAGAAACATGGGGTGGTTAGTTTTTATGGGCTGGGTAATTAAATAGGCTAATGACTGGGAGGATTATTCCAACTATTTTGGGAAGGGGCAGGAATTGGGGAAGTTTCCAGGAATTGGGGCACCGCCCACTTTTTGGCCTTTTACTGTTGGCCTCTGAACTCTCTTGGCACCTGTGGGTGTGTCGTTTAGCACATGCTAATGTATTGCAATGAGTGTATAATGAGGCCCAACGTCTGCAGGAAGTCCAACCTTCTGCCATCTTGGGCCTAACTGGTTCTAACCAGTTTTTGTCATATCCAGAATGGCTATGTCATTCCTTTAAACGTGGTGCCCCTTCCTCCTGTCTCACTTTTAGGCGTACAGCTCAGTGGCATTAAGTACATTCACATTGCTTTGCAACCATCACCGCTGTCCATCTCCAGAACTTTTCTCATCTTGCAAAACAAAAACTCTGCATCCCCTAAGCAATAACTCCCCATTCCCCCTTCTACCCACCCCCCTGCCCCTGGTCCATATTCAGTTTTGTATTCAGTTTTATTACACATGCACGTGGGGAGGGGAGGAGGAGGGACCCACCCCCCAGGGTTCAGTGGAAAAAACCTACATCAATCTGTGTTAAAATTCTAGGTCAGATATTTCCTAGCTGTGAGAACTTGTTTCAGTAACATCTTTTGAACATTTACTTGTCTTCTCAGCTAAAATATAAGGATCAGGATGACGTTTATGATGTTAATAGCTAGCACTCACTAAACATTGTTCTGAGAACTTGACATGTATTCATGTATTTAATTTTCCCAACAACCCTATAAAATAGGTTCTAATATTATTTTCATTTTGTAGGTTAGGATACTAAAGCAGAGAGGAGTTAAATAACTAAGCAGCCCAAGGCCACATACCTTATAGAGAGGGTCTATTTTTTTTTTTTAATTCTATGCTTATATCTCCCATCCCGGCTTCACCATTGAGATCCATATGCATTTATAGAAGCTCTGCATATCCATATGCAGAAGCTCCACCTGCATGGCTAATAGGCATCAAATCCTATCAAGGCCAAAACAGGATCCTTGATTCTCCCTGCCCTCCAGTGGGTTTCTTCTCTAACCTCCTGTTTCAGAAAATGGCACCATTATTCCCTTAGTTGCTCAAGCCAAAACCCTTCAGCAAGTCAACCCATCAGTAAGTCTTGTTTATTCCTAAAGATGCCTATATCTACCCTTTTCTGTCCATCTCCTCTGCTGTCATGCCTCCATGATCTCTCACCTGAACCATTGTAACAGAATTTGAACTGGCATCTCTACTTTCTTGCTTGCCCCCTACGTGCCTTCCCATTGCCACAGATGAAATTTGTGAACGTCTTTAAGATTGAGGACTTTGGAGTCAGAAAGATGTGGGATTGCAGGATCATATGGTAGCTCTATTTTTAGTTTTTAAAGGAACCTCCATACTGTTCTCCATAGTGGCTGTACCAATTTACATTCCCACCAACAGTGTAGAAGGGTTCTCTTTTCACCACACCCTCTCCAGCACTTATTGTTTGTAGACTTTTTGATAACGGCCATTCTGATTGGTGTGAGGTGATACCTCATTGTACTTTTGATTTGCATTTTTCTAATAGTTAGTGATGTTGAGCATCTTTTCATGTGTTTTTTGCCCATCTGTATGTCTTCTTTGGAAAAATGTCTATTTAGATCTTCTGCCCATTTTTTTTATTGGGTTGTTGTTTTTTTGTTTTGTTTTGCTTTGTTTTGTTTTTTGATATTGAGCTGCATGAGTTGTTTGTATATTTTGACAATTAATCCTTTATCGGACACATTGTTTGCAAATATTTTCTCCTATTCTGTGGGTTGTCTTTTCATTTTGTTTATGGCTTCCTTTGCTGTACAAAAGCTTTTAAGTTTAATTAGGTCCCATTTTTTAATTTTTGTTTTTATTTGCATCACTCTAGGAGATGGATCCAAAAAGATATTCCTGCAATTTATGTCAAAGACTGTCCTGCCTATGTTTTCCTCTAAGAGTTTTATAGTATCCGGTCTTCCATTAATTCTTT
The DNA here is from genome assembly GCF_964341445.2 of Mesoplodon mirus. NCBI lineage: Eukaryota > Metazoa > Chordata > Mammalia > Artiodactyla > Ziphiidae > Mesoplodon > Mesoplodon mirus. The sequence continues at coordinate 36,648,101 of NC_138992.1, read as the reverse complement.
AATCCATTTTGAGTTTATTTTGTGTATGGTGTTAGAGAATGTTCTAATTTAATTCTTTTACATTTAGCTGTCCAGTTTTCTCAGCGCCACTTATTGAAGAGACTATCTTTCCCCCATTTTATATTCTTGCCTCCTTTGTCATAGATTAATTGACCATAGGTGTGTGGGTTTATTTCTGGGCTTTCTGTCCTGTTCCATTGATCTATAAGTCTGTCCTTGTGCCAGTACCATACTCTTTTGATTACTGTAGCTTTACAGATAGTCTGAAGTCAGAGAGTCTGATTCCTCCAGCTCCATTTTTCCTTCTCAAGATTGCTTTGGCTATTAGGGGTCTTATGTGTTTCAATACAAATATTTTTTGTTCTAGATCTGTGAAAAATGCTATTGGTAATTTGATAGGGATTGCATTGACTCTGTAGATTGCTTTGTGTAGTATAGTCAGTTTGATAATATTGATTCTTCCAATCCAAGAGCATGGTATATCTTTCCATCTGTTTGTGTTATCTTCGATTTCTTTCATCAGTGTCTCATAGTTTTTGGAGTACAGGTCTTTTGCCTCCTTAGGTATTTTATTCTTTTTGAGGTGATGGTAAATGGGGTTGTTTCCTTAATTTCTCTTTCTGATCTTTCATTGTTAGTATGTAGAAATACAACAGGTTTTTGTCTATTAATTTTGTATCCTGCACCTTTACCAGATTCATTGATGAGCTCTAGTAGTTTTCTGGTAGCACCTTTAGGATTTTCTATGTATAGTATCATGTCATCTGCAAACAGTGACAGTTTTACTTCTTCTTTTCCAATTTGTATTCCTTTTCTTTTTCTTCTCTACTTGCTATGGCTAGGACTTCCAAAACTATGTTGAATAATAGTGGCAAGAGTGGACAACCTTGTCTTGTTCCTGATCTTAGAGGAAATTCTTTCAGTTTTTCATCATCAAGAATGATGTTTGCTGTGGATTTGTGGTGTATGGACTTTATTATGTTGAGGTAGTTTTCCTCTATGCCCACTTTCTGGAGAGTTTTTATCATAATTGGGTGTTGAATTTTATCAAAAGCTTTTTCTGCATCTATTGAGATGATCATATGGTTTTTATTCTTCAGTTTGTTAATGTGATGTGTCACACTAATTGATTTGCAGATATTGAAAAATACTTGCATCCCTGGAATAAATCCCACTTGATTATGGTGTATGATCCTTTTAATGTATTGTAGTCAGTTTTCTAGTAGTTTGTTGAGGACTTTTATGTCTATGTTCATCAGTGATATTGGCCTGTAATTTTCTTCTTTGTGTGATATCTTTGTCTGGTTTTGGTATCAGGGTGATGATGGCCTCATAGAATGAGTTTGGGAGTGTTCCTTCCTCTGCAATTTTTTGAAATAGTTTCAGAAGGGTAGGTGTTAACTCGTCTCTAAATGTTTGATAGAATTTGCCTGTGAAGTCATCTCGTCCTGGACTTTGGTTCGTTGGAAATTTTTTAATCACAGTTCAATTTCAGTACTTGTGATTGGTCTGTTCATATTTTCTATTTCTTCATGGTTCAGTCTTGAGAGATTGTACCTTACTAGGAATTTGTCCATTTCTTCTAGGTTGTCCATTTTATTGGCATAGAGTTGCTCGTAGTAATCTCTTATGATCCTTTTTATTTCTGCAGTGTCAGTTCTAACTTCTATTTTTTCATTTCTAATTTTATTCATTTGAGCCCTCTTCCTGTTTTTCTTGATGAATCTGGATAAAGGTTTATCAGTTTTGTTTATCTTTTCAAAGAACCAGCTTTTAGTTTCATTGATCTTTTCTATTGTTTTCTTCATCTCTATTTCATTTATTTCTGCTCTGATCTTTATGATTTCTTTCTTTCTTTCTTTCTTTCTACTAACTTTGGGTTTTATTTGTTCTTCTTTCTCTAGTTGCTTTAGGGGTAAGGTTAGGTTGTTTATTTGAGATTTTTCTTGTTTCCTGAGGTAAGATTGTATTGCTATAAACTTCCCTCTTAAAACTGCTTTTGCTACATCCCATAGGTTTTGGATCATCATGTTTTCATTGTCATTTGTCTCTAGATATTTTTTAATTTTCTCTTTGATTTCTTCAGTGATCTGTTGGTTGTTTAGTAGCATATTTTTTAGCCCCCACGTGTTTGTGTTTTTTACAGTTTTTTTCTTGTAGATTTTTTCTAATCTCATAGTGTTGTGGTTGGAAAAGATGTTTGATATGATTTGAATTTTCTTAAATTTACTGAGGCTTACTTTATGGCCCAGCATGTGATCTAGCCTGGAGAATGTTCCATGTTCACTTGAAAAGAATGTATATTCTGGTGCTTTCGGACAGAATACTCTCTAAATATCAATTAAGCCCATCTGCTCTAATGTGTCATTTAAGACCTGTGTTTCCTTATTGATTTTCTGTCTGGATGATCTATCTGTTGATGTAAGTGGGGTGTTAAAGTCCCCTACTATTATTGTGTCACTGTTGATTTCTCTTTTTATTGCTGTTAGCATTTGCCTTATATATTGAGGTGCTCCTATGTTGTATGTATATATATTTACAATTGTTATATCCTCTTCTTGGGTTGATCCCTTGATTGTTATGTAGTGTTCCTCTTTGTCTCTTGTAACAGTCTTTATTTTAAAGTCTATTTTGTCTGATATGAGTATTGCTACTCCAGCTTTCCTTGGATTTCCATTTGCATGGAATACTTTTTTCCATCCCCTCACTTTCAGTCTGTATGTTTCCCTAGATCTGAAGCGGGTTTCTTGTAGACAGCATATATATGTGTCCTGTTTTTGTATCCATTCAGCCAGTCTATGTCTTTTGTTTGGAGCATTTAATCCATTTACCGATATGTATGTTCTTATTGCCATTTTGTTAATTGTTTTGGATTTTTTTGGTAGGTCTTTTTTCTTCTCTTCTTCTTTTGTTCTCTTCTCTTGTGATTTGATGACTGTCTTGAGTGTTGCATTTGAATTGCTTCCTTTTGTGTGTGTGTGTGTCTATTGTAGATTTTTGGTTTGTGGTTCCCATAGGTTTTGATGTCACAGTTTCTCTCTCTATATATATACAAGATTGTTTTAATTTCAAATGCATTTCCAATATCCTGCATTTGTACTGTCCTCTTCTCACAATTGCTGGTTTTGATATCATATTTTTGTGTGGATGGTTTCCTACCTTTGCTGTATGTTTGCCTTTACTGGTGCACTTTCCCATTTGTAATTTTCTTGTTTCTCATTGTGGCCTTTTCTTTTCCTCCTAGAGAAGACCCTTTAGCATTTCTTGTAAAGCTGGTTTGGTGGTGCTGAATGCTCTTAGCTTTTGCTTGTCTATGAAGCCTTTGACTTTTCTGTTGAATCTGAACAAGAGCCTTGCTGGGTAGAGTATTCTTGGTTGTAGGTTTTTCCCTTTCATCACTTCAAATACATCATTCCCCTCCCTTCTGGCCTGCAGAGTTTCTGCTGAAACATCAGCTGATAACCTTATGGGGATTCCCTTGTATGTTATTTGTTGCTTTTCCCTTGTTGCTTTTAGTATTTTCTCTGTCTTTAATTTTTGTCAATTTGATTAATGTGTCTTGGTGTGTTCCTCCTTGGGTTTATCTTTTATGGGACTCTCTGTGCTTCCTGGACTTGGTGACTGTTTCCTTTCCCATGTTAGGAAAGTTTTCAGCTATTCTCTCTTCAAATATTTTCTCAGGCCCTTTCTCTCTCCTTCTGGGACCCCTATAATATGAATGTTGGTGTATTTAATGTTGTCCCAGAGGTCTCTGAGACTGTACTCATTTCTTTTCATTCTTCTTTATTCTGTTCTGCAGCAGTGATTTCCACCACTCTGTCTTCCAGCTCACTTACCCGTTCTTCTGCCTCATTTATTCTGCTATTTATTCCTTCTAGTGTAGTTTTCATTTCAGTTATTATATTGTTCACCTCTGTTTGTTCTTTATATCTTCTAGCTCTTTATTAAACATTTCTTGTATCTTCTCAGTTTGTGCCTCCATTCTTTTTCCGAGATCTTGGATCATCTTTTCTATCATTACTGTGAATTCTTTTCTGGGTATATTGCCTATCTCCACTTCACTTAGTTGTTCTTCTGGAGTTTCATCTTGTTCCTTCGTCTGGAATATATTCCTCTGTTGTGTCATTTTGTCCAACTTTCTCTGTGATCTCCATTCCGCAGTCTGCAGGATTGTAGTTTCTCTTGCTTCTGGTGTCTGCCCCCTGGTGGGTGAGACTGGTCACAGAGGCTTGTGCAGGCTTCCTGGTGGGAGGGACTGGTGTCTACCCACTGTTGGGTGGAGCTGGGTCTTGTCCCTCTGGTGGGCAGAGCTGTGTCAAGGGTCTGTTTAGAGGTGGATGTGGGCTCAGGGAGACTTTAAGCAGCCTGTCTGAAGATTGGTGGGGCTGTATTCCCACGCTGTTCATTGTTTGGCCTGAGGCATCTCACCATTGGAGCCTAAGGGCAGTTGGGGGGGGCCAGGTCTTAGTGACAAAACTGTGGCCACAAGGAGAGCTCACATGCCAATGAGTACTCCCTGTTACCTCTGCCACCAGTGTCCTTGTCCCCACAGTGAGCCACAGCCACTTCCTGCCTCCCCAGGAGACCCTCCAAGACCAGCAGGTAGGTCTGACCCAGGCCTCTATGGAGTCACTGCTTTTTCCCTGGGTCTCAGTGCACATGAGAGCTTGTGTGTGTCCTCCAAGAGTGGAGTTTCTGTTTCCCCCAGTCCTGTGAAGTTCCTGTGATCAAGCCCCACTGGCTTCAAAGCCAAATGCTCTGGGGGCTCCCCCTCCCGGTGCCAGACCCCCAGACTGGGGAGCCTGATGTGGGGTTCAGAACTCTCACTCCTATGGGAGAACCTATGTGACATAATTATTTTCCAGTTTGGGTTGCCCACCTGGCGAGTATGGGATTTGATTATATCGTGAATTCACACCTCCTACCGTCTCATTGTGACTTCTTATTTATCTTTGGGTGTATAGTATCCTTTTTCGTAGGTTCCAGTCTTTTTTGCCGATGGTTGTTGAGCAGTTAGTTGTGATTTTGGCGTTTTCATGAGCAGGGGTGAGCTCAAGTCCTTCTACTCTGCCATCTAGTCTCCAACCTCCAAAAAAAATGTGTGTCAAGAGGGTCTTTTAAAGACAGTGCAGGGCGCAGAGTCCGTACTCAGGAATGTTTGTTCCCATTGCCTTTTTTTTAGGAATCCTCACCACCTGGTGAGGATTATATATTATATATTATAATATATATATATATTATATTATAATATTATATATATAATATATATTATATATATATGATATTATATATATTATATTATATTATATTATATTATATATATATTATATTATATATATATTATATATATATTATATATATTATATATTATATAACAAGAGCATCCTTTGTGCCAGGCAATAAGACTTATAGTCATTGTCTCATATTAGTCTTCACTACAACACTATAGGATAATTTTTAAAATTTATTTTTAAAGTGAATTAATTTGTAACTATACAAGTATTAGTTGAATAAATTTGTCACTAAAAAATCAAACCATATAGGGAGAACTCAAAACCCACATGACCCTCCAACCTCAGTCCCCTCCTTAGAGTAACTGCTATTACTGCATTGGTATATATCCTCCAGAACTTCCTATTAATTTATATACAGATCTTTGTACCTGGAGAACTGAAGAGTGGTTTTGTAAATTGCTCCATTCTGGTAATGCCTCAGTATCACTCAGAGCCTTTTTTTCACGTCAGTTCATAAAAATCAGTCTCATTCTTGGTAGCTGCTCCTAGTATCCTGCTGTGTGCTTGTACCTGAGTTTATTTAGCCATACCTCACTAATGATCAATTAGCAAGGTGAGTCATATTATCTTCATTTGAGGACTGGGTAGCTTGTCCAAGGCCACCCAACTGGAAAGTGGCAGAGCTGGGCTCCAGCCCACTTCTCTCTGGCTCCAAAGCCAACTGTTGTAACCATTGTAGTGTAAGTGAACACAAACATAAAGGTTTGCTTTAGAGTCAGATGTAAACTCCGTAGTTACTGACCACATTTATTTGTTCACCACATATTTCTTCAGCATCTACTATGTGCTACAACAAGTGATGGGGAATCTCCTCCTTGAAGTTCCTCCTCTCTAGATGCCCAGTTCCCCATCATGCCTCCTTGCCTACTATAAAACCTGCTGGATATTCCTCTTGCCCTGCCTGCCCCAGGGTTTTATCCCTAGTCCTCCCCCTTTGCCTCCTCACTTGGCACAATCTTCAGAGTTCTTTTTGTCCACTCTTCTACCTGACAACAGAAGTCTTCATCTCCAGGCCAACCTCTCTCATCCAGCCCCAGGGTCATGTTTCCAACTGCCTTCAGGATGCCTCCTCCTGGGTATCTCATAGGCTTCGAAAATTCATCATGTCCTAATCTGATCTCATTATTCTACCCTTCAAATCCATTCCTAACCAAATGAACTGTATCACTGTTTTGGGGTGACCCAACCTGGGGTCCTCAGTGCTCTCTTTGACCCTCTCACTCTTTTTTACCCCCTGAATCCATTTAGTCCACCACCCCCAATGGTTCAATCTCCCAAATAGTTCTTGTATTTGCCCTCTCCTCTCCATTGCCAATCCTCTGTGAAAATTCAGCCCTTTTCCCTAAACTAGCACAGAAACCTCCCCCTCACCAGTTCTCCAAGCTCCTGAAGCCCCTAATACGTTCCTCTGTTAGCTTTCATTTCAGCTCTGAGATTGCAGGTATGTTTCTAGTTGCAGTGTGGACTGTGTTCCAGTCAGCTGAATATCTCTGGCACATAAGTGTCTAGAACCCAGTTTCCCTGAATGTTTTCTGAGTGAATGTTAGCACTGATGATGTTTCTGGAAATGGTAGATCAAACCACCAAGAAAGGGCTTCCCTGATGGCGCAGTGGTTGAGAGTCCGCCTGCCGATGCAGGGGACAGGGGTTCGTGCCCTGGTCCGGGAAGATCCCACATGCTGTGGAGTGGCTGGGCCAGTGAGCCATGGCCGCTGAGCCTGCGCGTCCGGAGCCTGTGCTCCGCAACGGGAGAGGCCACAACAGTGAGAGGCCCGCGTACCGCAAAAAAAAAAAAACCACCAAGAAAGGTGCTTAAGGCCCTCCACTTTTTCATCAGGGTTTGGGTGAAAGAGTGGGAATAAGGACAAAGCAGAATGTCTGGCTCCTATACTTGAATGTGTTGTTAAGCTGACTGGGAATTTCTTACCATTAAACTCACCCTTCAGGTTTGTGTTTTAGGAGCATTACAGATAATATCTTCTTCACTACCTTTGTGTGGTGGTGATGGTCTGTCATCAATGCTTGATTTTGCATATTAATCACACATATAGCAAATTTATACAATAAAAATAAACTGGTAGCAAAATATATAGTATTGCTCGAGCTTTACTTCTTACAAGTACATTTTTTTTTCTCAACACATCGACTGAATGTTTTATTTTCTAAAGCACTTTTTCATACTGTTGTTGGTTCCTCATGATCCAGGAAGCCCTGAGACTCTTCTGAAAAGCATAGACATCCTTTGCTTTCCATATAGATTTTTATACCATTGACAACAGAATTATAGGGACAAAAAACCAAAAAAAAAAAAAACCCGGAAAGACTCTTCTGTTTTTCATATTTTTGTGAAGCAGATGTGATTTGCTTCAGTCTGTTTGTATGAATCAGAGCATCTAGAACTCCAGAGATGTGACCATTTTCACTACATAAGGACAATAAAGAAGTTCACGTCTCCCCCTTTAGAAACTGGGGTGTATTCTTTCAGGCCTTATAGTATAGTTGAGTGCAGGGAATTCAGCAGTATTTGCCACCTAAATTCTCACATCCGATCAGATAATTATTTGCTCAAGGGAAAAATCAATGCTTCCTCAGGTTCCGAAATATTGAATACTGAGTACTGACTCAGGTTTGGGAGACGACACAGATATAAATTTGTGAATGTGAGGCCTATTCTCATGAAAGCAGTTTGTTTTCCGTTCATTTTTCTGCCTGTATCTTTGTTCATTCAGTCGCTAATCTTCCCATCCACCTGTCCAGCAAATACTGAATACAAATTGGAGACGCTGTGATGAGCAAAATAGACATAACCCATGTCCTCATGGAGACGAGCAAGGATATTTAGCACCTAAAAATTGGGCTTCTACGATTTCTTAGCCATTTGCTTAGATCTCAAATTTAAATCACATTTCTTTTACCTGTGGCTTATCCCTTATTCAACAAGCATATATTAAGCGTCACTATGCTGGGACCTGTGCTGGTGCTACAGAGATGAGGAAAACATGGGCACAGAACTGGTCCTCAGGTAGCTTAGTTGGTGGGAGATACAGAAGAAGAAGTGGCTGCTGCAATACAATCTGGAAAGTGTGGTGATCGCGATATGTATGTGGGCACCCAGAGGTGCTATCCCTGAGCAAAGCTGACAGGATGAGCAGGAGTTGGCCACTTCAATTTCAGCAGGGGTGGGCAGGAGCCATAGGTCACTTGAAGGAGTATTCAGAGCCGGGAAGGGAGAGGGAGGCAGGGCTCTGGTCTTAGAGGACATGTTTGCTTTAATGTTCCATGGGTGATGGAACTCCACTGCATTCTGGATTGATGGTGCCAGCAGATGGGAGGGGGGGGTGACTTGAGGGGAACAAACCTGGAGCAGAGACCAGTTCAGGGGCCTTTGCAATCGTCTGGGCAGCAAATGACAGAAGACTGAGGGGCAGCCGAGGAGAGAAAATGGAGATGAGGACACAGATTTGAGAACCGCTTGGAAGCCTGAACTGGCAGAGGGTGGCATGGGGTGGAAGACAGTGGTGATTCAAGGACTTCCAGGTTTCTAGCACCGGCGACTGGATGGTAGATGTAGCACAAACTGGACAGAAAATGCAGGGGCAACAGTGTTTGGACATGCTGAACTTGAGGTACGCGTGCGGCATTAAGAATGCCTGGGTGTGGGGTTTATAAGGAGAAGTCTGGGCTGAAGGAAGGGATACGGGAGCCGTTAGCATGTAGGTGTTTACTGAACTGGGTGTGTGTGATGCCATTGACAAATACTGAAAACACCGCACAGACCTGCAAAAGTCAACCCTCTGTTTACTCTGAGAATATTGATAATGAATACTGATATCACATTGAATATTAATGTGTGCTTTCCAATGGTCCCCTTAGAGAGACACTTCTTATCTAGGGACTAAGAATGATTGGGTTTCTTCTGAGCGACAGAGTATGCTTTTGTCTTTTTTCTTCCCTGAATTTCAAAAACTTTTATTTTATGATTATAACATAACTAAATATAACATATTCATTTTTAAAAAGCTTATAATTCATTAGTTTTTAATATAGTCACAGAGTTATGCAATCATTACCCCAAATTTTAGATCCTTTTCATCACCCCCATGAAAACCCCCTGTGCCCATTATTTCACTCCTTTTTCTTGCTGAACCATAACCAGGTGTATCCCTGGTACGGATACAACACACTTTATCCATTCATCAGTTAATGAAAGCTTTTATCTTACAGACCAGCACTGTCCAATAGATTCATAATGTGAACCACATGTGAGCCACATATGTAATTTAAAATTTGCTAGCAGTTATATTTTTTTTAAAGTGAAGAGAAACAGGTAAAATTAATTTAAATAAGATATTTTAACCCAATATATCCAAAATATTATTTCAATATGTAATAAACATTAAAAATTGTTAATGAGATAGTCTACATTTTATTTTGTACTAAGTCTTTGTAATACAACGTGTATTTTATACTCACAGTTCATCTCAATTTGGCTATCCACATTTCAAGCGCTAGTGGCCACCATTTTGGACAGCGTTGTTAGATAACGTAAACTGTTTCTGGTTTCCTTCTTCACTTTGGCTTCTAGGAAGCTTTGGACCAAATTCACAGTAAGTAGTTTTTCTACTAATATGATTCATGGCTCCAGATTGCTTCTCTACTTTCGTTTTCCCTTTGTTTTATCTTTTCTCACTTGTTTTTAATTTATGCTACCTTGTTATGTTTTATACCCCCTCCTTTGTAAATTGGCTTAAATAAAAGTGGAAAATGACAAAGGTCTTGAGAAGAATGCTGCTGACAAAAAGAAGACAAATGTTTCAGTCAAGGCAAATAGTGAGTTGATTTGAGGAATTGAGTTTAAGACTTTTTTTTTAAATGTCCAACAATAGATGAATGGATAAAGAAGATGTGGTACATACATACAATGGAATATTACTCAGCCATAAAAAGGAATGAAATTGGGTCATTTGCAGAGAAGCCTATTTCTTTAGATGCTGCTGTTAACCCTCTACCCACTTTCTCTGGCCTCTTTGTCCCAACACCCAACCTTAGCAAGGCTCTGCAGACATCAGTTCTTCTAGATACTATCAAATAATAGAAATGAGTATAGCTGAGTGTGACTGGGAGACACAGGTACCAGGAAATAGGCCAGATATTACTTGGAATTAATTTATCTAGATAAGATACAGTGATTTGGGAAAACAAAACCCAAACCAAAGCAGACCACATGACCTCCTAAATTGCAGGACAGAGAGAGCAAGCAAGACAGATCATCCTGGGAGGGAGACACAAGAGGGAGGGGGTATGGGGATATATGTATATGTATAGCTGATTCACTTTGTTATACAGCAGAAACTAACACACCATTGTAAAGCAATTATACTCCAATAGAGATGTTAAAAAAAAAAAAAAGGCAAACGATCCTCAATGCATTTTCACTAAACACCTTCATTGCGTCACAAACTTTCTTCGACTCTGGAAGGTATACCAAATATTCTTTCTTGTCTCTCTGCCTTTCCATCTGCTCTGCCCTCCCCACAGTGCCTTTTTCTCTCCCGCCTTCCCAAGCCTCAAGGCCTAGTTCAAATATCCCTTCAGTGAAGCATTCCTCGTCCTACTCCACAGGGCTTTGTTTTTATATTTCTTATCACACTTACCGCACTCAGGTATCTCTGCCCTCTACCAGGGACAAGCACCAGCTCACAGGCAGGAGCCAGGTCGCCTGTGTTTCCACACCTAGCACGGAAGCTGGCACGGAGTTGGTGTTCAATAGATGTTTGTTGGTGAGTTAAAGAAAGTGCTAGTTGCCGGTGCTCCCTGGGTGTGAGGCAGTGTGCTAAGGGCTTCACATGTGTGTCACATTCATTTTCACAACCCTCTGAGGCTGCCTTCTCTGACAAAGAAGGTGAGACTTACGGGGAAGTTAAATGACTCACCCAAGGTCATGCAGCAAGTCAGTGGCATAGCGTCAAAGATACTTAACCTTTGAGGAGTTCCAACCTGCAGACGAGATAAGCTTTCATGTGTTTTTACAATAACCTGAAGAACTAAAGAAATGAATTTGCTTCAGATTGGACAGAGTAGGGATAGGTCTTTTCTGCCAGAAGAAGATGTTGCTTCCTTTCAGCCAAGTTAGATACGGTTACCATAGACTAATATTGTGTATATCTGTATATATTATATATAATTGCTATCATTGCTTTGGATAAATGTCAGGAGTCATTGAACAAGCATAAAAAACTAGTAACTCATCATATTTGTGTGAAACAATGTTGCCTTATGTACTTTAAAAACATTGTTTGGACTTCTGTGATTGCCTACCACATTCAAATTCTGAATCATACCCCAAATCACGACTCACGTGTTAAAGCAAATAACAGCCTCAAAACCGAAAAGCCTTGTTGAAACTTAAGGCCCAGGTTCATTAGTCCATTCATATCAGGCATAATTTTCAAAGACCACATTCTAAGCATGGAAACTGATTTATGATTATCAGCTGGTGTGCTTTTAGAAAAAACTTCTATAACCTTTATGCAAGTTCAACGGAGAATGAACTCATGAACCTGCACACTGATGCATTAATAATGAAACAGTTCTACACTTCAGATTCCTCAGTGCGTCTTGTTTTTTAACGCCAAAGACGTTTTGGTTCCAAGTGCTATTCTGTCTTCTCATTGGAAAAGGTTTGCTAAGGATACTTTCTGTTTAAATAGGAAAGAAACGTGTCATGGGTAAATGGAAAGGCTGAAAACATGCACAGCTGCAGAACTGCCCCCCTCCAGCATGGTCTGTATACACTGGAACATTAGAAAGAGAATATTTTAAAAGCTGAGAGCTTTAGTATCAGGGTTTATTTAGCTTCCACTCAACTACTTACAGTTCACCCTGGAAAAATTCTGTAAAAATTTAAAAGACAACTAGTTGCTTGGTTTAAACACAGGCAGGCACTGAATTTTCTACTAGAAACATTGTAGAACTCATTAGCTTTTAGTGCTTTCTCATAAAATGGAACACTTGTTTTTCTATTGTGGAAATGTAGGGTATGACACTATTTTGTAATTTTTGGTTACAACTGTCATTTCTATCATGCTAAAAAAAACCTATTTCCCTTTGCTCTCTTCTACTTCTTTTTTTCTTCATTGAGACTATAAGTGGCTTATGGATAGAACAATACAAATGGGAAAATACTGATAGATAGATAAGCTTTTTTAGGGATTCTGATCTGCTGGCTGACCCAGGGTTTGGAAGGCATGGTGCTTGCTGGGTCAGTCTAACTCAGTTTTTTGTAAATGTGATTTGAACAGGTTGCTGAAGACAGGAGGCATGAGGGCCAAGGGCATGTGGTGTTCTCTCTCTTGGCTCCCCCCCAGAGGAAGCATAGTGGTTATCTCAGAACCCAGGAACCTCATACCCTAGAGAATCCTTTCTCCTCAGGTGGTGATACTCACATGTGAAAGATTCCATCAGGGGCCTAGGCCAAGGGCCTGACCAGCAAATCCCCTTGACACATATCACCATATTTGACACGCACACAAACCCTATGAGAAGACATAAAAATAACACATGATAGGGAACCAGATCCTTCTAAGTACAGTGGAAGGACTCATACCTCCAGGTTATCTCTTTTCTTTTCCTTTAAAAAAATCTTTTCAGTTTTTATAAGATCAGGGAAATGTAAGCATGTAGATCGTAGAATCCTATACAATTATTAACTCTAAATTGGATTTTGAACTTCCTGGGACCAAAGCAAATTGGGAAACCAAGTCAATTACATGATTCATGTTTTTAAGGACCAGAATGCTAAAACTTTACTGAAGCAAAACTTTAGAAGCATGTATTTGAAATTTTCCTGATGGTTCTTCACAAATGGGGCCATAGATGTTAGCCTTAGTTATCCCTAAAATAGAAAGGATAGTCTTAAGGGGTGGTGGTGTGGGGAGTTGAGCTTAACCTACTTACTTTGCTCTAGGTAGAAAGGAAATACTTAGAAGATTGAATAGGATTTTCCTCAGTGCAAATCACTACCTGAGAGCAGGCCAGCCCCTTGATGGAAGGCGCATCTGGGTACTAGAAGACTCTAATGCACTTTAGAAGTTACAATAAACTTGTTTATCAATGAAGAACAGAGCCCTTTGCTTTATTCTTTTAAAAACAATGTATAAATTGGAAAGGGTTAAAAGCTTATTTTTTAAGCTAATATCTACATGCCATATGCTAGGAACTTCGTTAAATATTTCACATGTACTAGAGCATTTGATTTTCACAGTTGCTGCACTATTACAGATAAAGAAGTTGAAACACAGATTGGTTGAATGGTTATTCTTGCCCAGGGCAATAAAAGTATAAAGGAGGAGCTGGGACTTGAACCCAGATACTTTAGCTTTTGAGGCCTTCCACCTTCCACTATGCTGATTAATGTTTCTCTAAAGTACTCATTACCAGAGACAGACTTTGGTAAGGAGAGAATATGATATGTTTTAGTTTACAAAACAGCTTTTAAGGCACACAAACTCCAGATATATTCCAATGAAGGAAAAAAATATTTTTGTATAAGTCATCTTGGAAACTTAAGTATGCGCACCCTGCTTTTCTCCCCTACACATAGAAAGGGTGCCGTTTCGGAAAATGTAGTTTCCAATTAAATGGAGAAAAGGTTCAAATCAGCTAACAAGGTCCTGTCCTTACAAGAGAGATCAGCAGGCAGGCTTAGCAACCCTGTCCAGCAATTCTAAAGCCAGACCTGCTGTGTTTATTAGGCAATGTGGTCTAGTGGGAAAAGCAAAGATTTTGGAGACAGACGGGAGTTTAAAGCTCATGCTGGCACTGAGTAGCATTACGACCTCATTTAATCTCTCCAATCCTGTCTTTTCTGAGGAAAAAAACTATGTACCTTCTTGTGAAGGTTTGAGATAATATATCAAGTTCATGGCTTAATAGATGCTCAAAAACGGGTTGATATTATTGTTCTCTTTACTATGATTACCTGGATGTAAGGAAAGGGATTAGCCTATATGATTAATGATGACAATTTTGTTATTTGAGCTAATTGCAGTCATGAAACTTTATTTACTACCAAGCACATCTAATATCCTGGGAAGCACTGTGGGGAAACAAGATGGATAAACACTAAGTTTCTTGGTTTCAGGTACCTTACAATCCAGTAATAAGGGAGATCAAATAATTATAATAGAGTTTGGAAGCAGTTTGGTTTGGTGGAAGAAAGGCCTCAAAGAAATCAGTAAGGCAAGATGAGGTCGTGTAGGTTGGGACATGTTGCAGGTCTTGGATGGCAGGAGCCAGAGTTCATTCTTAGCTTGGTGGGCAAAGTTCTGTGAACTTAAGAGTGACCCAGCAAATCAGAATTTTAATTTAGGGAGCTTAATCAAGTGAAAAAAAAAAGTAGTGGTAGGGAGTCTGGCTAATGCTACGGTCTGGCGTGAGAAGAAAATGGACTTGGAGCTGTTTTTCCAAGATTGGTGGAAGAATTGAGTTGGTCATTTTTTTTCTCTCTTGGGGTCTTTTTATGACTCAGGGAAGTGGTTGGCTGAGGTTGAAGGTGTTTTGTATGTACGTGGAACAGGGCGAAGTTGATTGACTCCTTGGAGGATAAGACACTATTCAGTGCATGGGACTATCCAAATGTCCCTGGGTATAGATCTTATCAGACTGCTCAAACAGCAAAGACAAGTAGTTCTCTCGCTAGACTCCAGATTCCTGGGCTTTGGGACCACAAAAAAAAAAAAAAAAAAAAAAATCTAGTACTCCAAGATAGCATTTTGATGCAATATCTAACTAAATGCCTGTACTTAATAAATTTAGTAATGTAATGCAATTCCAATTATTTTTTTAAAAGTTTTATTTAGGGCTTCCCTGGTGGCGCAGTGGTTGAGAGTCCGCCTGCCGATGCAGGGGACATGGGTTTGTGCCCCGGTCCGGGAAGATCCCACATGCCGCGAAGCGGCTGGGCCCGTGAGCCATGGCCACTGAGCCTGCGCGTCCGGAGCCCGTGCTCCGCAACGGGAGAGGCCACAACGGTGAGAGGCCTGCGTACCGCAAAAAAAAAAAAAAAAAAAAGTTTTATTTAGAATGTTTTATAATTAGTACTTTCAGAATTTACTTTAATCATTAATCTTTAAAATACAGGATATGAAACAAAGATAGCATTCCTATTGAATGCTAATGTGTCAGTAATTTGAAGAGATTTCCTGTGACTAAGTTAAAAACATCTTATTAATATATTATATAATTTCCGCTAGACAAGCTACATATTCTTTAGTGAGTTGAGAGTGATTTTAAACCTTGGGGATGTGATTCAATAAATAAGCAGAAGAAAGAAATTCAAAAGCATGTAAGTAATACATGTAAGGTTGTTTAGCATAGTATCTGACACACATAATAAGTGTCCCAAGTAATAGGTGTTATTATACTGAAAACCATTTAAGTAAATACATTTTCTTGTCCAATTTATATTGGCCAAATTAGCTCATATTTTGAACATAAAACTATTTATGCGAAAATAAGCTAAGTGTATTCTAAGTCTGTAGAAATGAGTCATCTAAGTTCATTAAATCAAAGAAAAAGTTTTCTCATCCACAGGCCAACATAATACAATGATGCTGGCTTTTCAGCAAGATGAAATCCTTACTCATTAGCTTCAATTACATTTACAATACCGTATCTATTAAAGGACGGGGGTGTGCAGAAAGTACACTTACCTACTTCTGGAATGTTCTCAGCAACCAAGGTTAAAATAATAAGAGGCTTCTTCTTAAACTCATTAAAATAACTAGAAAACTCTTTCCTAAGAATAATGATTAATCAAGGCTGACCTAGACTTGAAAGTTTCTTTAATGGCTTTTGGTTCTTCTAAATTTTAAATTCCCTTTTTTGATTGGTGGTGGGCAGAGAGTGCGAAGATAGGAAAATTTTAAGGCAGGTTATCCTGAAATGTTCTGGAGCTTCCTAAGGCTCTAAAGTAAAACAATGCTCATTGTTTGCAACTCTCTTAAATATACATATTAAGAGAGTTACATAAACATATACATACGTTAGTATACATATATTTAAAAAGACAAATATAACAACAGTATATAAAGTCTATTCACATAAAAGCTACAATATGATTGGAACATGGGATACTTATTAAAAGGAGGACTCTTGTTGAGAATTTATTAGTAAGAGTAGTTAACACGCCCCATTGACTTAATTTGCATAAATTTTCTGGTTTAGCAAACTAGAGAGAAATCACCTTCATAGATTTCTTGTCATTTCATGTAGGTGGCTTTACTTGGCTAATAACAAGTCAGTCATTTGTTGCCATCAAATTAGGTGAGGTATTAGGCAGTTTACTGAAAAGAAAAACAATTAAGGAAGGAAAAAAAGGGATGGGGTGTTTGAGTTGATTGACTCATCTGATTTTCCCAAACAGATGTAGCTGAAGCACATACTGTAAATTCAGTTTTCATTTTTAATAGTCCTTATAAAATCTTCAATATTTACCACTATTTTATAACTATCTTATAATTTATATCCAATTATACAATTTACTATTTGTACAGACTTAACACGGCAAGGACAATGTTACTCCAGGCATTACCTGGGGCACAAATGCCATTTTAAAAAGGAATAGAAGTTTCCAGAGATGACACACCTTCTGTCACTGCTGGCTGGAGCTAATGTGAGACTCATCAGGGCTCCTTCCCTTGCTGTGGTGACCACCAACGTTGCAGATGGTGGAGGCTCTGTCAGCAGGGTCCCTGGGTGTGAAGGACAGGAGCAGGGCACATGAGTGACAAATAACCTGGGTTGTGTTAAGTCACTGAAGGTTCAGAGTTGTTATCACTGCATAATCTAGCCTGTCCTGACTAATATACCTTCCTTGCCTGGAAAAGACAGAATCCAGGTCATCAGTTTTAAAAAAAGATAGAGATGAAATGTGTTGGGTGGCACAGTGTCATTTATTTGTCTTTATGATTTAAACATAGTAATTAAACACACAAAAGAACAAATGCTGTCAAGATGGCCGTATGTAGTTTAGGAAATGACTGGTCCCGGTTCAATCATGCAAATGATCGTTCAGCTTAGAAATGAGTTTCTTTTTAATGGTTTTAATCTTTTTTTTTTCAGTCCCCAAGGCTTGCACAGTTCAGTACAAATGTTTTTGCTATTTTGTTATCGTCAGGCACGTGATGTTTACCAATTCCCAGGAAATAAGTGAAATCAACAAAAAAGTCTGTAACAGTTGAGCACATACTCACAGAAATAAATCTGATGAGCTTATTACAATCTGATACAGTTTAGCTATCAGACCTACACATGAAACATGAAACAATATTAACAATTACATTTGTCTTAAGGATTTATTTCTTTAAAAATATTTACCATACTTTTTTGTGCAAGGGTTCCACTGATTTCTTTGGTTTTAAACATTATAGCTCTGTATGACCTAAATATATATAGTCCTATTTGTACCAAACATCAAAAATAAAAAAATTAAAATTTCAGAAGGTAAAAATGGAATTATTGCTTCAGTATAAAAAATGTCTGGCCCATTTGTGTACTATTGCTATTATTGCTTTGCTTCTATTGGAAAACTATCCTGGAAATCAAGGAATGTAAGTAACCCCATAGCTCCCTGCTTACAGTATAACTTGGTATACTGTTATAATGTAACAGTATAACATTATTATCTATTAATATGTCCCTACCTTCACGAAAGCTATCCTGATCTTGTCCTTAAAAAACAAAACAAAGTGAAATAGCATAAATAAATAAATTTACCTAAAGGGATACAATAAATAGGCTACTAAAAGAGAATAAAGAATATTGTAACATAAAGCCCTTCTGTGCTGTACAATTAAACAATAGCTTTGGATTTTCAAGGTTTCTAAACACAGCCTTCATTTTACAACACAGTTTTAGTGCCAGTATGCAGCTGACAGATGCAGAGAAGAATGCATTTCTGCTGTTTCCATCATTTAAGAATGAAAACACAGTGGAAACAGTATTAAGTTCTGTCTTTTGGGGATTTACCTGGGTTTGTACCATCATCAGTTTTTGACTGTTGCCTGGTCATAGAGCACAAATCTTAGAGATTAAAAAAAAAAATCATAATATTCCTTCAATTCTTAGTGGTTTCTTGGTCTCCAGAATAGTCATAGAAACAAACAGAAAAGAAATTAGATTCAAAAGTTTTGCTGCCTTCTTTTCTTTGCATCCATTGCATCCAGAATGGGTTGTCTTTTCGCAGTGTATCTTTGACGAAGCTCTTCTATTTCTCGTTCCATCATGGGGTCCAGCGCTTTTAACCGCATCTGTAGTTCTTCTAAACTTAGATTTTTTAACTGGATATAGAAAAAAAAAGAAGATATTAAAATAGTAAAATTATCTACAATAGGTTAAAGTCTAATGAGTTTTGGCATGAATATTTCAACTCTTTACGTCATCTTTGAAATATGGCTCAACAATTAAAACAGGAATTCCTTCCCTCAAGAACCAAGAAGCCACATCTTGCAAGAACCTCAAGTAATCTGCAACGAAACAATAAAAAACTCTGCTTTTAGGAAAAAACAAATGAGAAAAATAAGCTAATAAAATGTATCTGTTTTAAAAAAGGCAGAAAGACAAATCCACCGTCGTCAACAAACAGACTTTCAGGATATGTTCCGGATATATTCACTCTACTCTCTCACACCCTTGCCATCTATGGAGAGCTACGATAATCATAAACTCTTGCAGAGATCACCCAAGAATGTGACAAGATTGAATACAGGTTAAATTAACCATTCTATTCTGCATTTTACCGAATCCTTAAATTTTAAGCACTTGGTTAACCAGAAAATTAAATTATCTAGAATACTTTTACCCCAAGCATTTTGGTAAGACAGGGATTTTAATTTCTGATTCAAAACATCCCAAACCTGATACAAACAGTGCTGTGTAAGTTCTGACATGGGCTTGGCCAATTTGAAAATGAAATACCTGTCACGTGTTCACTGTATATGTTATAGTTTGACAGTAATGATATGATTTGACTAAATGATACAGTTTGACTATAATGATTTAGTTTGATTATGCTAGCTTCTGGGGGCACCACTGGCACATCCTTTACTGGTTTTCTGTGTAACAGCAGAAGAGAGGCCTCATGTCCTGTGTGAATGGGGGATAAAATCTGTTCTACGTAACAGGGTCTGTGGCATCCTGAGCTTTACTGTATTTATTTACATGTCAAAACAGCAAGATATGGATTATCTCCTGAGAAACATTTTAGGGTTATTGCCTCAGGGCCTATAGGATGCCCTGAAATATATAACCTAACACTTGGGCTTTTTATCTTATTAACATTTAAAAAAATCTAACACTCTGTCTCCTTCAGAAACTACTAAAGCAATGGTGGCAGACAGATGATTTTTTTTTTTTTTTTTTTTTTTTGCGGTACGCGGGCCTCTCACTGTTGTGGCCCCTCCCGTTGCGGAGCACAGGCTCCGGACGCGCAGGCCCAGCGGCCATGGCCCACGGGCCCAGCCGCTCCGTGGCATGTGGGATCCTCCCCTACCGGGGCACGAACCCGCGTCCCCTGCATCGGCAGGCGGACTCTCAACCACTGCGCCACCAGGGAAGCCCCAGATGATTTTTAAAAAGTCTGTGAAAGCAAAATGATCTACTATTTGCTCTTACACACTCAGCATCTTGGTAGGTATTGTAAGGGAAGCATAGAAGTACTAAACTATTTCCTTGCCTTAGAAACTTATAAATTAGCTTGAAGGGTAAGATTAGCAACTATAAATATTTAGGGACTTATGCCAGACCCTATACAATTAAGCCCTATTGTATGTGGTACAGATTATAGTGACAGGTTCTTAACTCACTTCTGTGACTAAGCTTCTCATGTGAAAAATTCTGCATGTTCATGTGTACATTTTCCTGGGAAAAGCATCCATTGTTTTTTGTTTTTTTTTTAAAGCAGATTCCCAACAAAAAAGAGAGGAGCCTTGCTATAAATTTAATGGAGACATGATTCCCTTTAGGGAGCAGGGACTGTGCTGGTCCTTGGAAAAGGGGATACCTCAGGGCAGTGAGCAGGGCCCTGGGAGGAGGCCCTGCTGTGCTGAGGAGGAAGAACTAATAAGGACAGAAAACTAGACAGAAAACTAGGAGCTGGTGGGGTCCTGGAAGCCAGCCAAAGCCAGGTTTGGACTTCAGGGAGCCATGATCAGCTCTGGAGCAGGAAATTACATGAGAGTAATCCAGATTCGGTTTTAATATGATAAAACTTGCAGCTTGTATTTTGTTTTCAGAAGAGAACTGTCTTTGGTTACTTTATAAGCCAAGCCAGAAAACACTCTCACTACTTTACAGTCACATGTCAATCTTAACCAAAAATAGCATTTTTCAGCTTGATCCTCCACCTTACTCATCATACCTGGCCCTAAGTGACACTTGGTTCCCAAAATCAAATCCATTCTCAACTGAAAAAGGTTTGTCACCACTGAGGACATGAAAAGAATGAGTCAGAGACAAGAAATGCAAAAGAAGAGTTCCAAGAATATAAGAATGACAGTGTTATGGGAGAGAATGCATCGGCTCCCAGGATGATGACTCTGAAGGTGACTACCACTTGCTTTGGTGTATAAGGAGTTCTGGTATATATCTAAAATATGTCCTGTTATTTTTTAGTCAAACATCATTAAAAAAAAGAAAACCCTAGCCTATTATATTATATACTATTATATACATGTATATAGAAAGCATAGTATATTATTACATACTTCATTAATTTTTTTAACATCTTTATTGGAGTATAATTGCTTTACAATGGTGTGTTAGTTTCTGCTGTAATTAATTGTTTTTTAAAATAAATTTATTTATTTATTTATTTTTGGGTGTGTTGGGTCTTCGTTGCTGCACACGGGCTTTCTCTAGTTTGCGGCGAGTGGGGGCTACTCTTCACTGTGGTGTGTGGGCTTCTCATTGCGGTGGCTTCTCTTGTTGCAGAGCACGGGCTCTAGGGGCAGGGACTTCAGTAGTTGTGGCACTTGGGCTCAGTAGTTGTGGCTCGTGGGCTCTAGAGCGCAGGCTCAGTAGTTGTGGCACACGGGCTTAGTTGCTCCGTGGCATGTGGGATCTTCCCGAATCAGGGCTCGAACCCGTGTCCCCTGCATTGGCAGGCAGATTCTTAACCACTGAGCCACCAGGGAAGACCTGTAATTAATTTATTTTTCTGTAATTAATTTTTAATGTAAGTATTAATCTGTTATTTGATTACTACTGTTCAAATCACTGTGGGGATAAAGAATAAGCTAACAGGGAATCTTGAAACTTTCTGTGATAGTGAGATGAAGGGCCAATAGAGACCACACACAGCCACGTTTCCCGGAGAAAGACAAGGCTGAGTGCTGTCTACATAAGATCCAATTCCACTTTGTCTCTATTTTAGCCTATGTTATCTTTCTTATCTCTGAATTTCTATATAACATTCAAAATTTAAAGACCACCATTTAGTATTTGATTCTAGACTCATGGACTATTTTATAATTGATTTTTTATGCATGGGTTTCATGTCTACCCCAGGTATTCCAAAAATATTTAAACTTTACAGCTTGTACACATACCTAGAAACTATTAAACTATACTGCTAAATATGAAGACACAAAGGTGGGTAGATAAACAGGAATACAGAATAAATGACTCAAAGGAATGGGTTACACTATAATTAGGAGACATAACATCATACAAAGCAAACAACTTTTGTACTAAATATCTTATAAATATCTTATACTATCTTACTGGGGCAAATTGCTAATAGTTTATAAATATTATACCAAAGGAATGGACCGAATTCAAAGAAAGAAGCTACTTAGAAGAAAAAGTTTTTCTTCTCTAATAGACTTTTATATTATCAATATGTAGAATTTGTGAAAAACAGGTCTGTGATACTAGAGAACCATTAGCTGGCATTGTTAGGGAATTAGGTGTTCCATATAAGTAAATTCATGAAGTATCTAAATCTTAGTTCTTTAAGTGATAAAACTGTTTCAACCATTTTTAACAGAAAATCTTTATAAAGTATTTTACAGATTATGCTGCCTTCTAAAGCAGAGGATATAGGACCTAAAACAACCTTTCTTTATGATGAATCATCATTATTAATATCTATGACTAATCTATACCATGTATTAATTTCCTCTCTTCTTTTTGGCTTTTTATCTTCATTTGAGGGAAAGCTATGAGCTCCTTTCTTTGCCATCATTGAGTGGATATCCTTCTCTCTCTACTCCAAGTCTGTTCACTTATTGCAAACCAGAAGGGCAATTCAACAATCCTATAAGGCATTATACTAAATAAGAATAAACAGCTTCTGAGTGAAAGCTTGAGGCTGTTTTAGGAAAGACAGGGCATGGCTTTAGTGCTGAAGCTTGTTATACCTGTTGTGTGTGTGTGTGTGTGTGTGTGTGTGTGTGTGTGTGTGTGTGTGTGTGTGTGTGTGTGTTTAAAATTTAACTTCATATTTGTGGCTGTATAAGGTTGAGGTTACAGGAAATCTGACTTCTACATGAGATACATACATAGTTATGTTTTCTGGTGGGCCATCCGAGAACTTCAGAGGATTCATTTATTAAAACATTTATTGATATTTTCTACGGACCAAGCACTGTAGATGCAGAGATGAACAGAACACTACCCCACAAAGAGCTTGCAATCTAGCTGGCAAGACAGGTCCATGCACAGCTAACTTGCTAGTGGAGGAGAAAGCTGAGAAGTTGGGAAACAGGACAGGGGAGAAGGGTAACAGCGTGAGCAGAGACATATAAGGCACACAAATGCCCGGCATCTTTCAAGATGTCAGCTGACTGCTGGGATGTAGGAAGGATCCATGGGGGAGGGGATTAGGAGAGGAAAGAGAGGAGAGGCCAGATGACTTAAGAGCCTTAAGTGTGTTGCTACAAACTTTCTGTAGACAAGAAAGAAATGCTTGATTTTTTGATATTTTGAGCATAATTGGTGCTCAAAACATGATCATATATGAACGAGCTTTTGAAAATATCTCCAATAGCAGGTAGAGAAAATGAATTGCCATGGGGGGAAAATGGAGGCAGGAAGACCTGTTAGCAGGTTCAACAGTCTACTGAGAGGATGAGTCTTGAACCAGGAAAATGCAAATGGAGACTGAGAAGAAGAGAGGGATTGGAGAGTCTTGAAAATATCAATACAATTGATAGGGCTTTCTTTGTTCACTGACTGATTATGAAGGGCCAGAAAGAAGGAAGGGTTAAGGATGATTCTGGCTTCAAGCTGGGGTCATGGGGTAGAGACTGATACCATTAATAAGGTAGGGGGGGGTTAATGGCATCAAGGTGGAGATATCAGATATGGATTATAATTTGGGGCTTTGGACCTCAGGAGAAAGATTCAAGCTGAAGACACAGACTTAGGGAATCATCAGCATTTAGTTTATAACTGAAGCTCTTGATGAGGATAAGATTATCCAGGAAAAGAAGATTTTCTCCCTGATCTTACAATCTGCCTATGATATCCAACAGAAAATAATCCCCAAACCTTAACATCTGTGGTCAGAGGCTTTTCTTATTTTGTTAACAGAACAGAAATATCCATATATTCCTAAGTAACTCTAGATTATGGTGTCATCTAGACTAAAAAAAAGTGAGGTTAACTGGTAAAAATTTTCACTTCTTATAAAAATGGGTATGATTTATAGATATGAACTTCTGGTTGAGTTTTGACTTCTAGTTAAGCCCTAATATCGTATTTAGCACTCTGTGTTTCTGTAGCTATCAAGCCTCCCACAGGCATAAAAATGGTTTGGGGTGGGAAACGTGGCAGAAGCAGCTTTTTCAATCTCTTGGAAAACAGTATGCTCAATGCCTTGGTAGTAAAATGATGCGCAAACGAGATAACAATTTATACAGACTCATAATGATAAAAATGACCCTACAGTACCATATAATCCACTATCATCCTTTTAAAATACTAATCAAATTAAAACAATTCTGAGGGCTAATAAGGATAATATCAGAAGAAAAAGTTGAGCTTCCTGAACTAAAGTCAGTATTACTGTGATGAAAATTTCCTTCACTAAATCAAGTTTCTTGAAAATATTTATAAGGAGGAAGATGGAAATCTCTTCAGAATTACGTTTATGGATTAACAGAGCTTGTGGTAAATCAACTTGAATTTACATTTTTTTATACACAGGAAAGAAATGTTAGTTATGAACCATCTTTCTACATGGAATACAAAGTAGTTGTATTACCATAACTATATGCCAGTTGACTAATTCCAAAATAAATGCAGAGTAAACTAGTGTTGGAGTATCAAGTCTTTGTTCTACATTTGTCAGAGTTTAGAATTTGGTAAGTCAAGTCAAATAAATAAAAGAATTTTAGAACGTGCATACATTGTGGTTCTTACTGTATATGAAAAACGTACAAGAATGAATAACTCATCTGGAAATGACTTTTATATGTTATAGGCTAATTCTATTTAACAAAATTTAGTTTTGAACTTAATGACAAAATATAACTTGCACAACTAACAATGATTCTTAAATCTTCAGGCCTTAACACAGTTAAAGAATACTGTAGTTTGACAACCTTTACAAACATTGATGACACATGACTTGGCTAAGTGACCAAATAAGCTGCCATGAAGTAAGAGGAAAAACTCGAATGCAGAGACAGAGCCCACAGCTGCTTCAAGAACAGAGTCACAGAAAAAGCGATGAGTTTTAGAACAATATTGTTTCATTACTTGAGAAACTTTTTTTTCTATTCATAGTTTGCTCTTCTTGGCCATGTGAAATGACAGATAATCAGGGGGCAAGACATATTAATAAAAGCAGAGAATAAAATCAATTTCCACAAAAGGGTTTAAACGGAGATTGCATATATTGAATCATATGGGCCTGAGAGAAACACATTTTGAGATCTGGGATTATTAAAAGTCATTGCACATGACTAAGTCATCTGTTTAGCAGAAACATGAACGATAAAGTTGGGTTGAGTTAAGCCTCACAGAATCTCACTGCAAAAGAGAACCTTAGAGATGATCTAGTCTAACTTCCTTATTTTAGGTGAAGAAATGAGAGCTAGCTTGCTCTAAGTTACACTCCTGGTTAATGGCAGAGACATGACCCGACCCTTAGGTCAACGCTGTTTTTTATTATACCAAGTCTGATATTCTTAATCTAGCACGGCCAGAGTTCAACAAGTTAAGTCACCACAGATTTGGGGGAGTGCTGCTGAGAAACTTCTTCGGTCTTCAACCTGAACTAAAAGGGAAAATGGTTTTTAGGTATTCAGCTATGAAGTCCACAGTGAATAGAAAATACCGCATTTGACATTTCTATACAGCAGTCTTTTTTTTTGCGGTACGTGGGCCCCCCACTGCCGCGGCCTCTCCCGCCGTGGAGCACAGGCTCTGGATGCACAGGCTCAGCGGCCATGGCTCACGGGCCCAGCCGCTCCGCAGCACGTGGGATCCTCCCGGACCGGGGCACGAACCTGTGTCCCCCACATCGGCAGGAGGACCCTCAACCACTGCGCCACCAGGGAAGCCCTACAGCAGTCTTTTAAAATGAAATAAACTGCAGAAGTTCAGCAAAAGATAGAATGGCTATCTTCTTTAAGCTTCAGGCCAGTACACTAGTATCTCTCAGCTCTTATAAAAAGTTTAAAATAAGTTAAAGAATCTAAGAAAAACCCAAAATTTTTAAAGAATAATAATTAGATAGATGAGTGGATGGATACTTGTTTATAAGTTAAATGAAAAAGTCAAAACTACTTTTTAATGGGAGTCAACATTTTGTTTGAAAATTAGTAGAGTTTGGTGTATGAGTGACAGATTGAATAAGCAGCTCATTTTGTTAATAACAGTCCTAGATTATCACATTTTAATCCAGGAGGTAAGAAGTTTACAGATCAAGATCCAAAAACATTATATTTTTCAGTATCCCTTAAAAAAAGAAAACCCAAGATAGGTATTCAGATTAAAAACTCACTTACTAGCTCTTACATAAAACAGCAGCATAAGTAACTCTGTAATGTGAGAAGTTAAGATAGAAAACAAGATTAAATCAACCCATAGATAATTCTGACAGTTCAAACTTTTAATACTTAGAATTATTTCTGAACTCTATGAGAAGTATTGAAAAGCTGCTAATTATTATTAGCAGCACACCTCCAAATCTGTGGTGACTTAACTTGTTGAACTCTGGCCGTGCTAGATTAAGAATATCAGACTTGGTATAATAAAAAACAGCGTTGACCTAAGGGTCGGGTCATGTCTCTGCCATTAACCAGGAGTGTAACTTAGAGCAAGCTAGCTCTCATTTCTTCACCTAAAATAAGGAAGTTAGACTAGATCATCTCTAAGGTTCTCTTTTGCAGTGAGATTCTGTGAGGCTTAACTCAACCCAACTTTATCGTTCATGTTTCTGCTAAACAGATGACTTAGTCATGTGCAATGACTTTTAATAATTCCAGATCTCAAAATGTGTTTCTCTCAGGCCCATATGATTCAATATATGCAATCTCCATTTAAACCCTTTTATGGAAATTGATTTTATTCTCTGCTTTTATTAATATGTCTTGCCCCCTGATTATCTGTCATTTCAAATGGCCAAGAAGAGCAAACATTCTTATGACTAGATCAGGAAGAGCTATCAGTAAAATTAAGTCAGAAGGAATTATTTTCCAAAACAATTTCATCTTAAAAGCTATAGGGGGAGAACATTCAGATTTCTACATTATTTTGTTTTGTCAAAAATAGTCCTAATTGGGCTTCCCTGGTGGCGCACTGGTTGAGGGTCCACCTGCTGATGCAGGGGATGCGGGTTCATGCCCCGGTCCGGGAAGATCCCACATGCCACGGAGCAGCTGGGCCCGTGAGCCATGGCCGCTGGGCCTGCGCGTCCGGAGCCTGTGCTCCGCAACGGGAGAGGCCACAACAGTGAGAGGCCCGCGTACCGCAAAAAAAAAAGAAAAAAAAATAGTCCTAATTACATGAGGCCTTTTTAAAAAGTCTTAATTTCAAAAAATAGAGGAAACAGGATCATGAAATTTTAAAATGCTTAAATGTGATAACATTTCAAGACTTAATGGGTCTATGAGTTGCTGGTATAATCAGTCTGTCAAATGAGATAACCATCACAATGAAGCAAACGGTCTTACATGTTAATGTTAACACATTTAGTCAAAGAGTCAATCAAAAAACCCTTGTATAAGGTTTGCTGTGTTTACTGGGAAAACAAACTCTTCCTAGCAACTGTTTAAATAAATCTCACAGATGCTACAGACCTTATTAGTGGCCTGTGATTAAAAAAATATGGATTGCTAATACTGTATCCTGACTCATCCATTTTCCCATCTGCTAGCAATTCTAACAATACGAACTATCAACAGAATGGCTAACAACAATAATTTTCTATGGCAATTTTGATGCTGAATTGCCTATAGCATTTTTTAAGATTTACCAGTGCAGGCCTCAAACTGTTTTGAGTTGTTTGTGGCCTGGAGCGACATACTCCTTTTCCCCCTAATACTCCACTTTAGCTCAAATTTTTACTGTGTTGAACAGAATCTGGTTTGGTTTTACAGAACACTATTCATGGAGGCTGCCATAGTCGTTTTACTAACAATGAGACGGGAGACATACCAAAGTACTAGCAAAAGTCCAGTCAAGTCCACTGATTAGTTTAGATATCTATGAACAGGTAAGGGGCCTTCTGCTAAGCAACAGGGATAATAGGTAGCACTTAAAGTTAAAAAAAAAATTAAAACATCAATATATTATGGAATTTCCTGATTTAATTTCTGGCACTGAGAAGAATACAATAAAAGAGTCCTCAAGTCAATGAACTTTGAAGCTTTCTTAAAGAAATGTATATTTTAAATATACATTTAAAACTAATGAAGAGAGTGATAATTTCGGACTCTTGACACATTATAGAAGGAAGGCTGAATTCCTCACGGTACACGTTCTTAAAATCTACATTAACATTAAATCTACTGGCAGAGCCTTCTTCCTCAAATAGACACTATTTACCTATCTGGATGGAAGATTGTACATGTAACCCTGTTCTGAGCTGAGAGCCCCCTGTCTATGGCCCAATGACTGAACGACTACAAATATTCTGGGATTGTAACTGGAAACTGCATTAAGCGTCTGTTTAACCTCAGAGCATCTATGGTAAATTTAAGACATTTAGATTTTTTCATTCCCAAAGAAAAGGGAGAACATCATTTCTTGTGGCTATCAATGGAGGAGACGGGAAAAGTGCCAATTATTGATCATTTACAAGGGGTCAGACACTATCCTAGGTCCTGGCCATTAAGTCATTTAATCCTAACAAGCACTTTATGGGATAGATATTACCAACTCCATTTTATAGGTGAGGACACTCAGAGGCCAAGTGACCCACCCTAGGTCCGATAGCTGGCGGTGCTTACGCAGGCACTCAAAGACAACATCAAATCCACCCGCATAAGTTCGGATCGGAGCCTAGTGAGAACAATTTCTTAGGTCTCCCAAGAACTACAAAAGCACTTCAAAGGCCAATTATCAAATAAAAGTTTTTTTAAACAGATTATTTATAGATTAAAAATAGGGAAACATTTAAAAAATCCCACCTTTCCTCCCAGATTGTACCTCGTGGAGTATTTTACTTAAAATATATTAATGTATTTTAGCTATAATTGGTATTATGAAATAAGTATGTATATGTTTATTAAGCGTTTTTCTATTTAATCAGCTCTCTAGAAATATAAACACATTTCTGCATAGCCCTTTGGGATAGATGCCATAATTTTATCAATAAAAAGAGATATGCCGTGACAAAACTAACATGACGTCCACTTGACACAGAAGCAAGACTGCCTGTGTCCGTTCAGACTGTCCCATAGTTGGTTTGATGTGTTATTTTGCTTGGATCCAGCAATGAGCTACAAGCTGATGGGCATTACTATAGTTATCTTGTCCTACAGAAATCTGAGCCACCCGTATAAAAAAAAAGAACGATGAAATTTCAGTTGCATTCCTCAATGGCAATTGAACACCCATTCCTTTTATGTTTTTCAGTTTCTAGTAAGTAGTTTTGCCTGCTAAAAATATCAGGAAAAACTTAATTCATGCATAACTCTGTTATACTGTAAGCAGCTAAAAAATTCTAGGCCCAGAGCAACAAAATGTGAGTAACGCGAAACCAACTACTAATTAAATCTTTCCAGATCAATTAAAGGGCAGATGGAAAAGCTCTATTAGCTTTGATTCCTTATCTCGGTGATTCTGATTAACACTTTGAAAAAAAATTTTTTTTCACTGAATTGCTCTTAGTTTATTTATTTATTTATTTTAAAATTTATTTTATTTGTTTATTTTTGGCTGTGTTGGGTCTTCGTTGCTGCGCGCAGGCTTTCTCCAGTTGCTGCGAGCGGGGGCTACTCTTCGCTGTGGTGCGCAGGCTGCTCATTGCGGCGGCTTCTCTTGTTGCAGAGCACAGGCTCTAGGCACGTGGGCTTCAGTAGCTGTGGCTTTGCAGGCTCACTAGTTGTGGCACAAGGGCTCAGTAGTTGTGACACATGGGCTTAGTTGCTCCGTGGCATGTGGGATCTTCACGGACCAGGGCTTGAACCTGTGTCCCCTGCATTGGCAGGCGGATTCTTAACCACTGCACCACCAGGGAAGTCCCCAGGTCGCTTTTCATTATTGAAAGTCCAGACCAATTACAAACTTCAATCTCATATTAAATATAAATCTCATCCCTCCCCTCAGTACGGGCTTGCACAGAAAGACCAAGAGACTGGCGGGAAGGGATGTTATCTGCACCCAGAACTTTCTCTCCCCCCTCTTTTCAATCTCAAGGTCTACTTCTTCTCTGGTGTTAGGAGCTGGGAAAGAGGGAAGGATCTTCTGACATAAATGGTTGCTTGTCAGCTGGGGAGACGTTTCCCTGGTCCTGCTCTGACTTGATTCCTGGTGTTGGAGGGCAGAGGGGTGTGTATGGATTTCTGATGTGGTGGTCGGTGTTACCCTGGTGCTCACCCCTCTTGAGGAGAGGCAGCTCCCTGGGTGGGGTATTGTCTCCTCTGGCCTGGAAACCCCCTCAGTAGCATTCTGACTTCTGATCACCTTTTTTAGAGCCATAGAGATTGCAGAGGTTCTTTTCTACACTCTCCAGGGGCCACCAGGACCTAAGGAAGGGGAGAGGTCTCCTAGTCTCTTCTTTCCTAGAACACTACACCGTGGTCCCTAGTAATTCTGCAGGCCTTGGCTCTGCCAACAGAAGTCTTTGGGAGAGAAGCAGACATCTATGTTAATAGACCCTCCAGACTCCCGGGAACTTGCTCACTGAACTCAGCTCTAGTGGCAGGCACATCAGTGGGTCTGCAGGTTCAACCAGCTTAGCAAGCAACTGGCTGGGACACCAGAGGCCAGTCTGCTTTTCCTGTAGGGACACCGATCACTATGAATGGCTCTCTGGAAGTGCCCCCACCTCCACCTTTAATCTAAGCAAGAAGAGAGCTACCTTCTTCCCGTTCCACTAGACCGCCAGATTGTGAATTACAGTAGGATAGGAACTTCTGCAAACAGCTGTATCCCCAGTGCCTAGAACACTGCCTGGAACATAGAAGGTGCCTAATAAATATATACTGAATGAATGAAAAATGGTGGGGCTCTTGGCAAACCCTGCAGGGAGGTGCCTGGTCTCAACCATTGGTGGCCCTCTTTAGAATATGGGATACTTAGCGCCTGCTGTTTTCCGTTGTGGACAACAGTGCTCGTGTGTGGCAATAGGAAAAGTCCCTTTCAACGTTGTGGTATGTATCTGTTAACTCTAAGAGAAGAAAAAAGTGTGTGTGGGATCAAGTAGGCACACTTGCAACTGAAGAAAAGCAAAAAGAGTATCTGGGAAAACCAGAGATATTACCCAGCATATTTCATTTATTTCACTATAGGATAGGCCCATGCTCCATTACATGTTTATTCTGCGTGTCTGGTAATATATTTAATTTTGATCTCAACTCATTCTTCTCTTAGAAAAATGGCTTGTCAAAAAATTCTTCAAAATGATAATAAATACCATAGTTTACTCCTTTGGCAAACATGCATGGAATGAAGTCCTCTGGGAGGACATAATTCTTGCTAATATCCCTGAGTGCATACAACCATTTATACAATGTTCTGCTGCAGTGATACCACAATACTTATCCTGACAATTTAAATGATGTCTATCTTCATACCATAAAGATGCAAAATTTACTTTGCCCACCTATAAAAAGGGTTTTAAAATAAAATAGAGGTCAGCTGAAAACCACAAACCATGAAACTCAGACTGTATTACATGAGTTTTTAAAACAATGAAGCAACACCTACAAATGAACAGGATTCCTAATACTTTAGTCTTGAGGCATCTAAATCCATAGTTCTTTTAAGACACCATAGAATAAGAATCATGGTCTGAGAGCTACTTATGAAACAATATGAACTCAAAATATGGTAAAAACTTTTTTAAAAACTTAAAGAGCAACAATAAATTTTGATCATAGTGCTTCATCCTTAGTTGCCACATGAGCTTTAGAAAATAAAATTTACCAAAAAAGAAACATTTTAACATAATCATCAATTTTAGAATGGTATGGTTTGTGACTGAAACAGTATTTTTAATTTCCCAAACAAAGGTACAAATTCAATTAAAAACCCATGAAGAAATTCAGGAATTTAAAAGGATGGGGGAAAAAAAAGGATAGGAAGGCTCCTATGAAAATGTTAAAAAATAAAACCCCTGCCTACTTTAATAACAATCAGTCTTGCGCAAACTTAAAAGCAAAACCACCAAGTGAATAAAAGAAGCTGACAGCTTCTGCCCTTACCCTTTCATTAATAGTTGTTTTAAAATATGTTCATTAGTGCTATTAATTTAAAGTAAAAGAAAATATAAAATGAGACTAAGTGAAAATAAAATTGGCTAATCATTATTATCTTTTAAATGTTTATTTATTTATTTATGGCTGCGTTGGGTCTTCGTTGCTGCACGTGGGCTTTCTCTAGTTGCAGCGAGTGGGGGCTACTCTTCATTGTGCGCAGGCTTCTCACTGCAGTGGCTTCTCTTGCTGCAGAGCATGGGGTCTAGGCAAGTTGGCTTCAGGAGCTGCGGCGCTTGGCCTCGGTAGTCGTGGCTCACGGGTTCTAGAGCGCAGGCTCAGTAGTTGTGGCGCACGGGCTTAGCTGCTCCGTGGCATGTGGGATCTTCCTGGACCAGGGCTCGAACCCATGTCCCCTGCCTGGGCAGGCGGCTTCTTAACCACTGCGCCACCAGGGAAGTCCCCAAATTGGCTAATTATTAGCTTAAATTTATCTTCTGAAGGAGGCATCAACTTTCAAATGTAAATGTAAATGTTTCAAACTTTCAACTTTCTGGTGTGGGGAGAGGAGACAGTAGTGTCTGCGAGTTATGTCATCACCTTAGACTGGACAACTAATATGTATAAATCACTGAAAATAAAGACGAGAAAGTAATACGCCAGTGTCATTTACAAACAAAATAGCTTAGAGTAAAAGTTTACTGCAAACTAAAAATTTCACACTTAGATGCCTACAGTAAATGCATTTTCCACAAAGTCTTTTTTAAAAAAATGAGAATGGCACCAAGTCAAATTTTTAAAAATTGTTTTTGTTATCAACTAATTTAACAGAGAACATGGCATCAAAATTAAATCTGTAACACCACCTTGTAAAATGAGCGTGCTCCCAAAGGTTCCCAGAACTTTTCAGCGCTGAGCTGAACCAAGCTGCCACCTGTCTCAGATGCAACAAGACTTCTGGCTCGATCTTCCCTTGAGCCAAACACCTCTTTCTGAGCGGACTCACTACTAGGGTGGACACGGAAGCAGAGGCAGAGAACTGTGACTGAGGGGACTTCATGACGATTGGATAGTCTCACTTTGCATCTACTGGGAAGCCAGGAGACTGTGGTCACCAGTGGACACTTGGGGATCAGAATTTGAGCTTTGGTTTGAATAATATACATTAATATAATGTAGTTATGCTAGTAAATCTTTACATTTTATTTTTCAGTATGAAATTTCAGCTCAGTCTTAAAAAGTCCAATTTGAATAAGGATAAAAGGAAAAACGCACCTTTAATTACTGACCAAACAAAAGACACACTGTTGGTTTACCTCCTGTGGAAAAGTAACAAAAAAGCTATGTGGCTGTTAAGTTCAACGTGCTCATGAGGAACTTTTTATAAGATGTTGTTAGCGAGTGACTGACATATGCTGTTATTCAGAGTAGCTAATCCACTTGGATCATTATTCTGAAATTATGTGGTATTAACATACAGTATCATGTAGCTCCCGATCCTGAATAAATGACCTAACAGACTGAGTGACTAGTGCCTGGTACCAACAGATGCCAGAATCCTCCATAGCCTTCTTATACAAAAATATCATGCGTGAAATTTCCTTCGCCTTATTAGACTCAGAGTGGACGTGCAATACCAGAAAGCATGACGTAGTTTTGAAAAATACTGCGCACAAAGGAATTACTTTCAAATGAACTCAAAAACTGCAATCTATTTTACACTACACTGTCCATTTCCGGATTCCCACAATGTCCAGCCTATTTTCAGTTACGAACATCCGCTTGAACAAACTTCTTCGTGCCATAGTTCTTCCAACTAAAGTGCGAGGTCCTGTCACTGTTAGGCCCATCCCCAGGCCGGCTGCCACCAGCCCCCACATTTCTTCTGCTCACTGGCAGCTGTGAGAAACAGGCACGGGCCCGAGCCTGGCTGTCCCCTCACAGGTGTGTCCACCGCCTCATCTCACCCGGACTCGCTGCCAGCCTTTGCAGCAGACCACTCTCACTCCCAGCCCGCCTGATACTCAGAACAGACAGCTGTGCTGACCCATGGTGGCCAAGGAGAGAGGACTCATATTGAGGCAGCTGCAGATCTTGCTAGCTCTCTCCTCGTTTTTCAATCACCAGAAAGTTTGTCTTTCATTAGCTTTTAATGAGTATCATCCTGAATGATGCCACCTAGTAACAGGGCCGATTTCCCACTAGTCTGTTTTGCTAGACTGACAGCAGTAGACGTTTCCCCATCCCCTGCCGAATCTCCGCTCTGACTTAAAAAAAAAAAAAAGGAAGATGCTGTTTACTGATTCTTAAGCAGTAGTGGGGTTTTAACCTCACAGAGTAACCACATATTGAATAATTGGTAACTGTTTTGTAAAACCTCTTAAATCCCATTAAGAAATTAACATATAGAATATCTGAGGGAAAGTAGCAAAAGCGGAAGCGGTAGGATGGAATAGAATTAAATCCTGCTAAATCAACTGAATTGTAACCAAAGTGACTTCTGAATGGGCAGGTCTCTTCTGGAAAGGGCAGGGGGTGAAGTGAAAAGCTTGACTGACTTCAAGAGTATAAACGTTTATGGAAAATGGGAACAGGCTTTCAGCTCGATCCCTGGTCCATGAGAAGTAAGGAAGATGAACAACTATCAGATCAATGGTATTTGGAACTGAGAAAACATGATGCCACTGAGCTCCACATAGATGATTAGTGGTAGGTCCTGAACTCTCACAAGGGCAAGCTCAGATCTCAGGCTCTAAGAGAGGGCTAGGTCACTGGCTATCCAGCACCCTCTAGTGGCCAGATTTGGCACCACAGATTTCTGCCTTTTAAGAGCAGAAACCTGCTTTCCCTCCCTTCCCTCCCTCCCTCCCTCCCTCCCTTCCTCTTCCTTTCCTTTCCTTTCCTTTCCTTCCTTCTTTCGAAGCACAGTATATTTCAAAACCTTTTTTAGTTATGGAAGGAATCACCAGTACCACTGCGGGTCTACAGGTAGGTGGAAAACTACTCATTAGGTATAAATTTGGCATCCAAAAAAGTAAGCTATTATAATGATTCAAAGAGAAAGTGTTCCTTTGAATGTATTTAAAATCCAATGGGTGAAGCTACTTAAATGGAAAGATGTGGTGAGTACTCAGCTATTTAAAATTTAATTCTTTACAGGTCCTTACTTTATGAGGAATATTCTCTTATATATGGCTTCATATTGCTTTAAATTTCATGTACATAATAGCTAACAAGTGTTTTGAGCATGTACCACTGGCAGACACCATCCTAAGTGTTATCTCATTTAACAGATAATAACCTTGTGACAAAGTACTATTAATACCACCATGTTTCAGAGTTTAAAGTTTCAGAGGCACCAAGAGTTTAAACTTATGCAAGACATTTAGCCACTAAAAGGTGTGACCAGGGTTTGAATCCAAGGCAACCTAATTTTGGAGCTGGCGCTTTTAAACATTACACTACACAGAGATACATAGTTTATCAGCCATAATAAAAATTTCCCTCCTTCCTTAAGAAAGGAAGAGTTTCTTAAAGATTTTAAATTAGACTTAGATTAGCATAGAGACTTGCAGGTCAATGATGCTTATGCATCATTATGCCAGCCAAGAGTTCAGTTCCTACAATGTTTATTCGTGTACATTTTACAGTTGAAGGGGAGTTTATAATTGGCCATGAGAGCCTGAGATCTAATATTTTTCAAATCATAATATATTTTAAAATACTTTATAATTTACAATGCATGTTTACATACATTATTATTATCAGATGAACCTCACAGTAACCATGAAATGGGACAGATAATTCTGTAAGTAGGCATTATTCTTACTTTACAGATACGATTAATAAGGTTTAGAATGATTAGGTAACTTCCTTAAGTAACACAATTTTCTCAAAATCTAAGATATCCCAAATGACTGAATGTACCAATGAATTAGCCTAACTCTATAATCTTTACCCTCTGTTACACAGAAAATAAAACTGACAATTTTCAATGATAAACCAAAAGAAAATTTTACTTATGCTAGACAATTTGGTTTCACTTTATTTCTGCTTTATCTACAATAAATAATTCAACAGTAATTACTATTGCTGGACTGGCAAAAATCCACGGAAGGAGGAAATAAAAATCAGAAAGTAAAAAACCATAGGAAAAAAAAAAACAGGTATGAGTCATAAAATCCCCACTGAGTTGGGAGAAAAATGGTCCCAAAATTATGAGGTTGAGGTGAATGATTACATAATGTACTTAGAACTTTAAAATTCTTTAATTTTGTAAAGTGCCTTCAAAAATTTGATGCTTTTTTTCATAACCCCTAAGAGATCACTGGGAAGCAAAATAGCCTCTAAATGGCAGATCAAGAACATTTCACAGTGCAAAAGTACTATGAAAGTAAGCTGTTACCTTTGCTTAAAAGAAAATAGCCTGTGATTCTAATTATAATACAAAGCCCCAAATTCTTTTTGACTATAAAGCAATGCAGTTTAGAAACATTCCGCTCACCCATCTTCCACAACCCCTGTTCTAATGGAAGACACATGCCTCCCTCAGATCTAAGGTCAGATAGCCCTGGAGTGGTCTCAGAAACCTAACTACATGGTTATCTTCCTTCTCTTGTGCTCCTTCAAACTCTCTTAGTTTTTAGCATCAAAATTGAATACTTTATAAATATATCCTGTTTTAACCAAACCAAGAAAAACAGACCTGCCTTCAATTCCACCCACCCCTCCCGCTGTCACAATTTCATCCCTCTTCTCTGAAAAGTCAAACTTCTCAGAAGTGTGGAGAAAGTCTCTACTTTCTAAACTGGGAATCACACTTTAACTCACTCTATACTGCTCCCACCCCCATCACATTCTCCAAACTGCTCTTGTTAGGTCACCAAAGTCAAATGAATTCTTTTCATTTCTATCTTATTTGACCCCTCAAGCTGCACTTGACACTTTGTTCACTCCTTCCTTCTTATTCTTCAAATCCTAGCATTTAGCAGGTGCTTAACAAATGCTTGTTAAAGAAACTAAGAGCCAGAAATAAGCATAGGCATATTCCCATAGTCAAAAAGCTATAAAGTCTCATAAATCTCTAAAAATGCTTTTCTGGGGACCACAGTTCATTTTGATTCTGCTTAATTTTGAAGTGGAACTTTGTCTTGGTTAGGCACTGAAAAGCTTGAATTCTTAAGAATCAGTGTGTAATTTTTTAAAAGAGCTGACTACCAAGGACAAAATAATTATTTTAGTAATATCTGCTAATAGTAGATATTAACAAGGGATGACTCATCATCATCCAGTCTGTAAATCATCAATAATACATTACTAATAAAAGCCATCTTACATTTCAAAAACCACCATGGAAGATTCTATTTATCAATTTATCAGAGTTTATCATCACTATGACATATTTAAAGATAAATATGAAAACAATTCAATATTAATCATTTAAAGATGTTACTGTGATAAAATTTCCTGAAATCAGAGTTCATCTGTTTATCCACGTTCAACAAGCTAATAAAATGTCTTAATCAATGTAATAGCACAATTCTCAAGTCTTATTAGGAACCTCAATTCAAATGGTTAACATCTTAATGCTGGGTAGAGGCCAGAAGGTTGGTGGAGTCTCAGATTCACATACCTGAAAGGCCTGTGCTCAGGTGTGAGTACAACCTTGATCAAAAGCACCAAGAACAAGAGCCAGACGAAGAGGCAGAATGTAGAACACCCACTTGTATAGAAACATAATGGGGGAAGAAGACTGTGACGGCAGAGATGGCCCCTCTTAGCTTCCCTCCAAGGCCTGATGTAGCAAGATGTTCTAGTTCAGTTTAAAGTGGACTATCTAGGACTACAGGGGCTGTCTACATCTTAGATATATTTCAAGGCAAAAGTAGATATCCTGGGCAGAGAAAACATCAAGGCTTAACATTTAATTCAACATGTACTTAATGTAAGTTAAAAGTTTTTATTCAAAACAGTAGGAGAGAAAAGTTTCATGTTCCATATGTATTCAACATAATAATGCCTTCTGTTTTTTCCAGATAATTTGTTAAAAGCAGAAGTATGGGGGTAAGGTGAAAATCATGCAGTGATTTTCTTACAGACATGAAGACTTGGGAACACCTTAGTCCAATGCAGAGCACGTCAATGCCCCACAAACTCGAATACTGGGCAGATTGGGGATTATACTGGTTAGGTGATGAAAGGTCCAAGGTAATTATGGGGACTAAGCAGAATTACAAAGGACATTGACATGAGGTCACTGTAATAAAGTTACACTATATTTATCAACAGTCTTAAATGGCTATGGGTAAATGTTCTGGTTGTGTGGCCCCCTTGTAACTAGGATTTTCATTCCAACAGAAAAGGGGAGAAAAAAAAATCGATTCCAGGTAGGAACAATATTGCCTCTATCTCTTTAATTTGAGAACTGACAACCATGTCACCGGCAAATGAACAAGGCAAATACAAATGCAGGAACAGATTTCAGTGCTGCACTAAAACAAAGCTTCTCCAAAAATATCAACGTGGCATTCTTAACGACATGATACTGCGCAAGTGATAATTATTCATAATTGATTCCATTTCAAAAATAACCATAGCCAAAATTACTTTTATAGTCTCCCTCTGAATTTTCCAAGTTCCCTAACATCTATAAATCACTACATATTGCTACCGCCCCATATCCTTTAAACTGCAGCTCCCAAGGTGCACCTCGATGCCCATGGCTGAGAAGTGAGGGCTCGCATACTCCTCCTCTCCACGAATCCCACTCATGGCTTCCTCCCCAAGAGTCCACTGGCAGTTCATTCAGTACTTCCCATCCCCGCTCTTCACCAGAAGGGACCACCCCGGCAGCTCTGGCTGCGGGACAGGCTTGGAAAAGGCTGGCCTGGCACAATCATTACACCAGTGGGAGTGGCTCTAATGAAGGAAAGGAAGGGATAGGGAAGAGAAAGGACACAGGAAAAAGGCTCTAGGAGTCAGTTCCAGGGTTTCTCAGCCTTGGCAATACTGATGTTTTGGGTTGGACAGTTCTTTGTTATGGAGGGCTGTCCTGGGCATTGTAGGAGGTTTAGCAGCATCCCTGGCTTCTACTCACTACATGCCAGTAGCAGTTCCCCAGTTGAGAGAATCAAAAATGCCCAGATATTAACGAGTGGTCCCTGGAGGCAAAATCATCCCCGGTTGAGAATTAATGATCTACTCTGAGGGTACTGGACATAAAAAAGTGTAGGAAGAAAATGAGAAGGACCTGAAGGACTCTTGGGCTATGTGTGGAAGAAGGTAGTGCCTCTTGGTAACATGCTTCTCTCTCTTCGCATGTTATTCAGTGGAATGGAAATTTTAGAATGGGCACAAGGATAAGGACACTAGAGGTCGGAGAAGTGAGAGCAACCTGTAGGGAAGAATTCCAACCTCAAATAATCTGCCCCTCACTGACAAGCTGATCGCCATGCTGTCTTCTGAAGAGCACGCAAAGTCTTTTTCTTAAGCCTCTGGCTTATAAAGCCCATCAGGAAGCAAAATAAGATTGCGATTTGGGGGTGAGGTAGGGGAAGGGATGGGGAGTTAAGAGGTGGAGAAGGGCTTATCATAGCTAACCTAAGCTTAAGGCGGGTCAAGTTTGCATTCTGAGCAGAGAGTAAAGAACTGACACACTTAAGAGCGTTGCAGTGCAGCTTCTTAGCCAACTTGTTGTTCTGTTATTCTGTTCAGGTTGTTCTGAAGATTCTATGAGACCACAGACATAAAGGTGGGCACAGCTGGCCCCCTGCCCTCTGCCTCCCCACCCTCTTGTCTCCCCTTCTTTTTAAACTCTCTTTCCCTTTCAGTTCATGTTCATATGCCCAAATCTGTGCCCAACTCCATCAACAGAGCTTTCCTCCAACTGCTCTTCCTAGCTTCTGTCATCATTTTGTTCTGAGATTTTCCTCTCTCCCTGTGTTCCTGATGAGGTGGCAGTGGTACTTGTTGCTAAGTCCATCTAAATTCATTCCATTCATCTCTGGTGACAAAAGAGTACATGGGTGGCAATGGGCAGGATGCAGAAAAAAGGATGCCAGTTGTGAGGATGACAAAACTTCATCTTTATCACTGTTTCACCCTTGGCAGCTCTGATGATTTCATCTGGGTGAAGACATGAAGGACTTTCTTTCTGTGTGACAGTGTAGGCATGTAGTTTAACAGGAAACTTGAGAGGCAGTTGAAGGATTAAAAAGCATATCAGGAGTTCAGCTTTGGCATGTCAGAGTAAGCCCCTAATAGACCAACTCTTTCACAAAGAACAACCTTAAACTGTGGGAAGAAACAAACCTCAAAACAACAACAACACAATAAAATGAACTGCTGGAGGCTATGGAGAGCAAACAAAACACATTTTCCCCCTCGACAGAAAACAGTTACAATGTCTAGGATATGATCTAAAATTACGTGACACATCAAGAATCAGTAAAATGTGATCCACTCTCAAAGGAAAAGAAAAGCAACAGAGACCAGCCTTTATTAGACCCAGATATAGAAACTGACAGGACTTTAAAGCAGCTATAATTATACTCAGTGAGGTAAGGGAGAAAATGGGAAATCTCAGCAGAGAAAAAGGAAATATAACAAAAAACCAAATGGAAATTTAGAATGGAAAAAACTCAATATCTGAAATAAAAGTTTACTGGATATGCTTAATAGCAGAAGAGAGATGACAAAAGTAGATGGAGATGACAAAAGATCTATTGGAAAAAGATCAATAGAAATTATCCAATCCGAAGAAGAGAGAAAAGATTGAGGGAAAAAAATGAATAGAGTTTCGAGGAGCTTTGGGATAATATCAAAAGCTCTAACAGGTTATTTGGAGTCCTAGAAGGTAAGGAATGAGAGAATGAGGGAAAAAAAATCTGAAGAAATAATAACCGAATACATTCCCAAATTTGGTAAAAGATATAACTTTACAGATTCAAGAAGCTCATGAACTGTAAAGAAAATTAAAAACATCAATCACAAAAATCAATGCCTAGGTTTGCTGAAAACCAAAAATAAAGAAAAAAGTCTCAAAAGTAGACACGAAAAAAAAAGTACATATTACATACAGGGGATATATATGAATCCCCTGTATATAACATCATAGACTTCTCCTTAGAAAATATGGAGACCAGAAGACAAGTAGAACAACATTTTAAATGTTCTCAGGGAAAAAGTATACTTCACTTTAAACATAAAGGCAGAGACAGGTTAAAGTAAATGAACATAAAAAGATATAGCATGCAAACAGTAAACACAAAAAGGCTGGAGTGACTATATTAATAACAAGAGGAAATAAAGGCTATCACTTGCCTAGCTGACAAAATATAATTTCAAAAAAAAAAACAACAACAAAGAAGGAACACTTACCAAGAACAAACAAAAAAGCTTCTTCAAATGCACGGTGGCACTGAATTCAAACTGCATCAGATAATGTAGAAGACAGGGTCTCTTTACAACAACCTTGACTGGCATACATCACAATTATTGCAGAGAATCACTAAGAGAGAAATCCAACCTTTGTATGCTCCCCACTACTGCCCCCTCACCCACACAACGAAACCTATCAGAAATAACAATAACCTACTAAGTCAGAGATTCTCTATTTGGGGGAAAGAGTCAGGCTATGCTCTTACATCACAATTGGCAGGGGGAAAAATACACACACAAGCACACACAAATAAAGCAAATATGGCAAAATGTTTATACTTGTTGAATCTAGGTGGTGAATGTGTGTTTACTGTACTATTTTCAGCTTTTAAAAAATTTCCACGGTGAAAAAAATTTGGAGGAAAATGAGCCGGAAGAGCTTTATTCAAAATACCCTTCCCACTCTTTTCTCTTTACTTCAATATTTTCTAGTTGGCAGGAGGGGGTTGTCAGAGCACCAGCTACATATTTTGAAAAAGAACCTCACATGATTTTGATATACATCAGCCACTGCCAGAAAACCCACATGGATAAACACTGTCAGAATTATGATTAAAAATTTCTATCGAGATTATAAAGTCTAGGAATGTTATCAAGTTCTTATAATTCCAAGATAGCCGTTTTTCATGCATTCAACACATATTCCCTGAAAACCTATCATGTGACTGATGCAGTAGTGGACACACTGGGAGGAGTCCTAGCCTCCATTCTAGTGATGAAGAGACAAGAAGCAAAAATATATGTTGTTGGGTGGTGGTAAGTGCTCGTGAAGAAAGAAAACCAAGTAGGGTAAGGGAATAGAGTGACGAGAAAGTGACCTGAACGGAGTGAGGGACTCTGTGAGAAGGGCAGTTCTGGCCAAGTCAGCCAAAGCACAGGCCTCAGGGAAGGAGTAAACTTGACTTGAAGAACAACAAGACCAGCAGAGCTGAAGCAAAGTGAGCAAAAACAGTAGAAAATGAGGTCAGAGAGATGGCCGGGTACCAGAACATGCATGGCATCAACAGACCATAGTAAAGCCCTCAGATTTTATTCTGTGGTGGAAAGGTCCTGGTGTGTTTGAGCAGGGGAGTGACAGAATTTGATCTACATTTAAAATGAATCAACCTGGCTCCAGAGTGGAGGACAGATAGGGAGTCAAGAATGGAACCAGAGAGAATAGCCAGGAGTCAACTGGTTGTTGCCAAAAATAACCCACAATGAGTGGAAAATACATGAAGAATTTTTAAAAACCATCCTGCCCCCTCAAAGGCAGGAAAATATATAAGGGTAGGGAGTACATACTGTATACTTATCAAATGCTACGGTTCAACTACCAGTTTCTGTCGGCTGTGTAAGAAAGAAAACGTCATCTGTTGGTTAGAATACGTTTGGTACTTTTTAAATAATGGAATGAAGTTCTGATAATCAGGTTTCTCCTGTACTTGTCACCTAGTCCTTCCATTCTAAAAAAAAAAATTAAAGTCATTGAAGTGTAACATTTATTCAACTGAAGCAGTTTCCACCCATTTCTCACACTTCCCTTGAGCTAGCATCCAAGATTAACTTAAAAGGTCATGAGGGAATTCAATTTCAAGGTTCTTCCTGCCTGCCCCATCTCAGACACTTTAAAATAAATGTAAACATATACTAATGTCAGTTCATCTACAGAATTCACCTTTCCAAGGAGCTTTAAAAGAAAACACCCTGCAGGTGGATTTTTGACACACAAATCTTGCAGATAAAATAACACAGCATTCTTATGGATCAGTTATATACTTTAAAAACATTACTTCTCCCTCAATAAAAATAAATCAGCGAGTTTGAATCCTAAGAGTAATTAAAGTCAAAACTCAATGTTCTCAAAACAGTTTTACATAGCTCTTTTAAATTATTCAATTTTAAGTACGAATGACATATAAGAGACATGTTTTTATGGGTTCTTTTGAAGAAATTATATACAATCAAAATGAAATATACTCATAAAATATAATAATTTGTAAACGACGGCAGGAACTGGCAATGCCTAGAATGGTGGGGACTTGTTTCTGGCGTTTAGGGCACCGCATCCCCTATAAGATGGGCCTCAGGAGTTCACGCTAACGCTTGCTCAGCAGCGATTCAATGACCAAGATTCAAACGGCACCCTCTGAGAGACTCTGCATGACCTCTTGCTGCTTGGCACCTCGCTCTCCACATACGTCAAACAGAGAGAAGAATAATTGCTAGCCACTTCTCAGCAATTCTAGAAGATTTAATGAGACAAGGGAGACAGACCTCC
Organism: Mesoplodon mirus; assembly: GCF_964341445.2. Taxonomy (NCBI): domain Eukaryota; kingdom Metazoa; phylum Chordata; class Mammalia; order Artiodactyla; family Ziphiidae; genus Mesoplodon; species Mesoplodon mirus. The sequence continues at coordinate 36,604,236 of NC_138992.1, read as the reverse complement.
ATGGTGAGTCAATTCTTCCCTGGGCGGAAGCCACGTTATTTGTGAGGTGCTGTAACTCTGAGGATAATAGAGTACTGTACAAACACTATGAATAGCTATTTCTTGACTCCCCAAAGTGTTTACATTAAAGCTTCCAGAATAATGTACACTCACCAAGTAACAAATAATCCAATGTTTTATAAAAACAGTTTGAGTTTGATGGAATGAAATCATCATACAGATTTTATAAAGTTGTTTCTCTTCTGACTATTAATAAGAGAGAGAACACCAATCTTTTAGGACAAATGGTTTTAAAGGAAAAGATAGATTAGGAGGAAGCTTTCTAACTGAATCCAGACCTATTAAAATGGCCTGGTACCATGAACTATGTATTTCATTGAGCCAAGCCCAGAGTCCACTAATCTCAGCTTGCCCATGGCAAGGTTAGGACATTACCCTGGAAAGAAAAGATACGGATCTGTTGATGAAATATAATTCAATTCCTAAAAAGAAAAGTGGCCCATTATTAATTGAAATGAGTAATGTAACACATATAAAGGCAGTAACAAACACTTAAATTTGAATTAGTGAAGTCACAGACTCTTTAAATAGTTCACACAGGATGGTCATGCTCTCATAAATTAAAATGGATAAAACTGATTTTTTACACCAGATTAGCTACACAATATTAATCACATAAAATATTTCCCTGAAAGTCTTGGCACAAAAATGGGCCAGTGTTGTCTGTTGTGGATATTTTTTTCCAAAGTAAATTTAGATGGGGAAAAAAAATTTAGAAAGGAATCACGAATTTCAAAATCAATAAATTCAAACTGTTTTTAAGTCAGTGAATATGTAGGCCTGCCAAACACTGCAGAAAATTGACGTACAGTCTGTCTGGCAGCCGGACCATGTGAAAAAATTTTAGGAATGATCTTAAAATAACCAAGATTCTGAAGTCTCAAAAAACCTTGTTTTACTAAGACCATTTTCCTGGTTCATAAAAAAGATAAGGAAGTAAGCGGTGGTGAACTATCTTGGGTATCTTTCAGTGGTATTTTCACTCGGGCCTGGACTCAGAAGAAATGGTTTACCATCATCATTAAGACCAGCTTGCTCAGTGGCACGAGATTAAGTTAACCAAAAGAACCCAGGGATGTGTTTGAAAACGGGGTAAGACAGTCCAAAAAAAAAATAAGATTGCTACCTTCATTCAGTGAAAATTGGTCAGTTTCTTGTTACCTTTAAAAAGCTGTCTCTACTAATCTGGCCATGAACATTAACAGACTGAATGAGAAGATTCAGTTTCCCAATACAAGTGCCACCATGGTTTAAAGACTTAATATAGTCCACTTTATTCTAAGTCCTACAATTTTTCAAAAGGAACAGGAAACATTTAAACAAAGAAAGTAATTTCCTTCCTAGAAAGATTGGGGGGAAATGCCAAACTTTGTCTTTAAAAATAGTTTTCGTTTGATACTAAAGTATCATTAACACTTTGAGCAGAAGCATGAACATATTTTTTTTTTTTTTTCTTTTTTTTTTTTTTTTCTTTTTGCGGTATGCGGGCCTCTCACTGTTGTGGCCTCTCCCGTTGCGGAGCACAGGCTCCGGATGCGCAGGCCCAGCGGCCACGGCTCACGGGCCCAGCCGCTCCGCGGCATATGGGATCCTCCCAGACCGGGGCACGAACCCGTATCCCCTGCATCGGCAGGCGGACTCTCAACCACTGCGCCACCAGGGAGGCCCAGCATGAACATATTTTACTGGTCACTTAAAACTTACAAAAGCAGTGCACGTTGAGTAATAAAGTTCAAATAATACCAGTACAAAAATGTACTAAATAGTGAAAGTCTATTCTGACTCTCCACTCCCAACCACCCAACTCACCAAGGAAAACTCTGACTTGTTGCATAGCTTCCAGACCTTTTCCCAACACACACACAAATATTTTTTACAAAAATGGAATTAGTTTTCTTACAACTTGTTTTTATCTCTCTAAAGAGTGTATCACGGACAGCCTTGCGTATCTGTACATAAAAATCTGCCACTGTACTTTGAATGAAGGCGTATACACTCAGGCACCCCCCCCACCCCAAGTTGCTAAGTTCTTTCACTTGTTTATTCATTCATTCATGCTACAAACTTTTACTGAACGCCTACTATATTTCAGGTATGGTGCCACGCTGGGTGTGGCAATTGCCTGAGGGAAATAAGCAACTGCAGGTGCTGCTAATACAGAATGGCAGGCCCTTCAAGGAAGCTTTCCTAGAGGAGGTACACCTCAGATGAGTCTTGAAAAGTAGGTAAGAGTCAGCAAGGTAAAGGACTGAACAGTCCATATTAAAGTATTGCAAGTTCGTGAACTTATTATACTAATATATGTACTATGTGAATGAACTATTTCGCCATATTTTACTGTTTGCCTTTTTCTTCAAAGTAAATAGAAAGAAAACACTGGAACTAGATTTTTCAGTAGTGCAATTAATAATGATTAATCTAAAAATACTCTACATAATGGAAAATATAAGATTTTAAAATTTAAGACCCTCTTTTTTATATGAGCATGTTTATTACACATAATATGTACATATGAATATATGTATATATACACTCACATACACAAACTACATACTATATAGCATACTAAATACTGCAGAATAAAATAAGTCTGATCTTTTTTGGCATTCTTGACAAAGCAAACTTAATCATCGGATTTATCTAGAAGATTTTATTTATAAATCCAATGCTTTAGAGGCAGGCCAGGAGACAACTCATATTCAACTAGTCAAATTAAATTTTATGTAGAACTTTTTCTGTTGCCTTAAAAGCCAGATTCATTTCAGTCATACAAAATCTTACAGAGTATGTTTTATGGACAGATTATTGTATGAACCTCTGGAATACAGTCAGCTGAAGACACAGTCCTTACTCTCAAAGGGCTTCCAATTAGTATATCAGGGCATATATAGTCATGAGTAATAATATAAAAGCAGCACACAGAGAAAGAGATTAATTCCGACCAGGGAAATTGATGTTAAATGGAAGGGATAGGGTTAAGCTGGCTGGAATTTCAACTAGCAAAACAGGGCCCGCCAAAATAACACAGAAAGGCACAAGTAAAGACCAAGAAGTCGGATGCTGCCACGTACGTGTAGACGATAGTGAAGTGGCAGAGTGAGGCTAGAGTTTAGAGGGCACAGAGGAAGCAGGAGTGGGAAATCAGGCTGGAGAGGTAATGGGGGCAGATTATGGGGCAGTGTAGTTATCAATACATTCCAAGAAGTTCAGCCTTTATCCTGCAAGAAATGAGCCATCAAAGATTCCTCTAAGGAGATGATATGATCAGAATAATGATGCATGAGTAGGAGTGGAAAAGAAGACAGGACTAGGTAGACAGAGTAGGGGACTATGACAAAGCTCTAAGGAAGAGGTAATGAGAGATGATTAAGGACTGTAGCAGTGTAAATCGGAAGACGGGAATAGACTGAAAGACATATATTGGAAGCAGAATGAAAAAGGTAAAGAACTTGGGCTCCAGAAAGCCCTGGATTTGAATTCTGGCTCCTCCAAATACTTGTTTTCTGGTGTTGGGCAAGTTTAACTCCTTTAAGCTATAGGTTCCTCATCTATAAAACAGAAATATCGCAATCTGCCTGTGTAGAAAAAAACCTACAAGAAAAACAGGAAGTTGTCTGGATAAATCATGTCCACACACTTATTTATTCAACACCATATAATGACACAAAGAAGAATAAAATGTAGCCCCTACCTGGTTGGGAAAACATACATAAACACAGAGGAGAGAGACTGCAGAAAGGCATTAATGACTGTGTAAAAAATGGTGAAGGGATTCAAGGAAGTTTTCATAGAGGTGTTTGAATCAGGCTACTCACAACTTTGAGGTGTTTTGGTTTCACCTTGACTCACCAGGTCCTCCGCTTCACCATATATATTATAGTACACAACCCCTAGGACATTGTGCCATCTGAATTTTAGAAATGAAAGGCAATTCAAGAGAAAGTGGTAGAAAAAAAGGTGGGGCAAGGTGAGGAAGGGAAAAGGAAGAAGGATTAGAGGAATATGAATGAATTTTAGGCAAATACCTTCTCAGGAAACAATACTTGAAAAAAACCAGATAATATTTAGATAATATTTAGATAATATTTAGATTCCCAGTGTGATACAATGTCAAGGCAGCAAAACTCAAATGAAAGAATCTAACGGGTTCCAGGTGGTGGTTTAGTAGATGTTTTTCATTAGGTGAACCTGAGTTGAGGTGGCTACTGTCAGTGTCAATGCCCTGTCTGAACAAGTTTTAATTTAACTTCAAGCCACAAATATAGAGACTTTTGTTTAGACTGTATGCATGCATGGGTCTACCACTGATAAGAGTCAGAGTAACCTGTTTCTCGAGAAAGTGAGAGAAAAACCTGGTTGCAAAGATGTTTTCTTCAATTCTCTCATGCATCAGGTAATTTTATCTAACTTATTCAACAAATATTTATCGAGTGCCTACTTTGTGTAAGGCACAATGGCAGATACAAGATATTATACAGATCTTGCCATCATGAGTCTCATAAATATGTTTACTGTAAGTAGAAAGGGAGGTAGATTACTTTGAGTTGGGAACATTAAGGATGTGCCACTGGCACTGGGTCAGAGAGGACTATGCTGTGATATTCATTTGACAAACATTTAATAAGCAAGCCATTTACCTAAAAGACAATGAGATTTTGAGGTGTTTTACTCCAGCTCCTTCATTTAATTCACTAGGAAACAAACGCCCAGAGACTCAAATAGCTAATTCAAACACATCATAAGAAGAGGTCAAAACAGAATTGATACCTCCAGGCTACAAGTCCAGTACTTTCTACTACTTTACTCTGTCTCCTTCAAAACCCTCAGTCTGGCTAATTTGTGATGAACAATCACTATTTAAAAATACAACCCATTTCATTTCTGAATTCAGTCTAATTGTTGAAAAATGTCTCCTATAACATTTAGTTAAAAACTGCCTTCATTTCTAATCAGTGGCCCCCTCTGGAGACACACAGAACATATACAATCCTATAGCCATATGGCCATCATTCACATATATGAAGACAATCCTCATGTTTCTATTCCATTATTAGGGATTCAGTATGTCACCATGGTTGGGGAACAGGCACTGGAATTAGGAAGAGCTGGATCTGAATCCCAGCTTCAACATTCACTAAGTATATGGTCATGAGCAAAGTTACTTAATTTATATAATCCGTGTGCTCTCTTAGAAAATGGGATGTCTATGTCCTTCCTGCCTCCCATTGAAGGTAACAGCTAATAGCTATGATGGAGAGTTGGTATAACTTTTGGTATAACTGTCAGAATACTAGAGTTTCTTTCTATACATTAATCTAGCACTGAATCATGTGAAGGGAAAAGTTACAAAACTGAAAAAGATGGCAGTGTTTTCTTCCCCTCCTGTCGCCTACCCCTCCCCTCTCCCTCTCTCTTTTCTCTCCTTCTCTGGTACCAAGCAGTCAATGAGTGATGGCTGTGAAATACTGAGGAAAAGCTAGATAACTGTCATGGCTTCACCAGATAGCAAACAGAGCTCTGGCAGCAGTTTTACTGACAAACAATGTTGAAAAATACTTCCTTGTCATATAGGGCACAAATATGCTGCTTTTTGATTATAAAGAAAGATCCTCAAGGGTGGGATTCAGATAGTTTCATAACTTGTACCGTCTCCAATGTATTAAAAGACAGTAAAAGGTAGGACTGCTCCCTCTAGGTTCATGAGTTCTCCTAAACTATGCAGTACAAAGCTGACAGTGTTTCCTAGTAACTTGGGGAGGATGGGGACGAGTGGAAAGGAAGAACAGAAGATTTAGAATTGATTCTGTTCCTACTTCCAAATGTTACAAACCAGCTGGTAATGTTTAGTAGCAATAACCTCATCTGCTAGGCACTGCAACTAATTTCCCATATTTGGATAGGAAAAATGCATCATGTCTGAAAGAAGGACATACTGACAGGGAATACAGTGACTGACAATAAAGGTAGAAACGTAGCTCCTGGGTATGAGAAAGTCAAGAACTTGCCTAGATGGTCTACAGACTGGACACACAGTTTGCGGAAGTAGAGACAGAATGAGTCAGCGTTCTCAAAGTAAGGGCTAAACTAAGAAGTGGAAGATGAAAATGCAGAGAAGGGGTAGTGTGGCAGACTGGAAGCTGCCCCCCAATATCTGTTCTCTTTCTTCCATAGAAATAACATTTTTAGCTGGGCACATGGCATTCAGAATAAACACATTTTCCAGTCTCTCTTGCAGCTAGGTGTAGCCATGAGACTAAGTACTGGCCAGTATTATATGGCAGTTTTGGGGCACCTTCCTCAAAAGATGGCTGGGGCATGCCCTTTCTTCCAACCTGCTGTGTGAAATGGAGATGCCTCCCCCTTGTATCATGAAAATGAGAGCACCAGCCTAGGAATGGTGAGTGGTGAATTTCAAGAAGTGGGTCTCTAGACATATAAAATGTTTTCAATTTTTATTAAACAATGCTGTCAAAAATATCCTTAAAACTCTTTTGCACATATCTATGTCCTTAGATTACATTCCCATTAGTGGGTAAAAGGATAAAAAAATTTTAAAGATTCTGATACATATGGCCAATCTGCTCTTCTCAACGTTTAAATTTACATGTGTGCCCCTCCTTCCCAGTCCAACATTAGGAGTTCATCTTTTTTCACTAATTGGTAAGAGCTCTTTTTATATTAAGAGTGTGGGCACCATATTATAAATATGTCTTCCCAATTTATTTGCCTTTCAATTTAGCTGATTATTATCAGCTGAAACCTAAAATCTTTATGCAGCCAAATCAAACCCTTTTAAAAAGTAATTCCTGCCTTTACTATCATACATTTAAAAAGGCTTCCCCTACATCAAGATTATGTACACATTTTTCCTATTACTTTTAAATTTTCATTTAATCTTTAATCCACAGGAATTTTTCCTGCATATTTAGCTGTTTGTACCAACACCAGATTCAACACTTTCAATAATACCTATTTATTGAGTATGTAATTAAAAATCTACTTTTATCATATTCTGATTTTTAAAAGTTAGTAGTAGGCTGTTTTAATTACTGTGGCGTTGGAAATGTTTTAAAACCTGCTCGTGCAAATTATTCACATTATATCTTTTTTTCTTTTTTTTTGGCAAGTCTGTTTGGTTTATTCCTTCAAGTGAACTTTAGAAATACACTGTCAGGTTTGGCAAAAAGAAAAAAAAAAAACTGGAACTGCATTAAATGATGGAAAGAAAAAATATTTCTTTGGTGGGGGGAGAATGTATAATTTTAAAACATTAAATAACTCTTCCCATCCACAAATATGGAATGTTTCTCCAAATTGTTTTTACGTCCCTTAGTTACGTTCCATAGTTTATTTCATATGGTTGGTTCTATAGTTTACTTAAGCCCTATAGTTTACTTTGTTAGGCAAATTTCTTAAGTATGGTTGTAGATCTTTCTCATGTATTTGTGTTATTATAAGTAGGATCTTTAAAAACATTTCTGTTTGTGCTGGTACAGAGGAAACATTAATTTTTGAATTTATTTTGTAACTGACCATCTTACTGGTGTGTTTTTAATTAAAATTTTCATAAATGTTAGTTGATTAATCTTGGGTTTTCTAGTTAGACAATAATATTTTCAGTTTTAAATGATTATGGTATTTCTTACTTCCTTTGCAATATTTATACTTCATTTCATTTTCTTATCTTACTGCATTAGGCAGAACTTTCAAAACAATATTAAATAATAGAGTTTAACAGAGGTAATGGCTGACACCTTATTTTCACTGACTTTACAACTTAAGGCGTATTTTTCTTTTGCCCTGTGAAAACAGCTGTTACGTATCAGTCTTTTCCACCTTTTTATACCGCCCCCAACCCCCAACTATTCTGTAAATTTGAAGGCGAAAACTGTGTTTTAGTACTCTTTAAAATAACTATAGCACCCAGAACAGTGTCTTCCACAGAGCAAATAAATCATTAAACCGGTAGTTCTCAAACCTGGTGGATCACTGGAATCACATGGGAGCTTTTTAAAAAATGAGGTGCAAGTTCCATAAACCATTTACAAACTTCAAATTCTCTATTCACGAGGGAGGGAATCTAGATGTTTTGAAAGCTTCTTAGGCAATTCTGATGATCCACCAGGTTTGAGAACCACTAGTCTAATATTTTTAACACTCCTGGAGATTCTGTTTCAGACCCAGGGATCTGATTTTTAACAAGTCTTTCTAAATGACTCAGAGGCAGGTTTGGAAGTTACTGATAATTCAGAGAAGAGATCAGAGGGTTTTTTTTTCTCCTTTATGTTTTCTGTATTTTATGTTCTTCATATGTAAAAGTGAAAAAAATGGCAAGGTATGTAAAGAAAAAGTTAATCTCCCAGCTGTACCTCCTTGAAATAACCGTTGATAACCAACTAGTGGTAACCTTCCATACCTTTTCCTTGCTTACACAAAACAAACATAAGGGTGTGTGTGTATGTGTGTGTGTTATGTGTAGTTTGTTCTTATCAAAACAAAATAATAGCAAAGCAATTATTTTATAATCTGGCATTACATTTAAATCTATTATTGCAAATAAATGATAATGAATGCTCTCAGGACCATTTAGCACACTTATTAATAAATGAAAACCAATTACTACTTTCTTATCTATTACAGACTTAAACATAGCAGTGAGGATAAAAATATTTTCATTTTATTCTTAATTCTTTAGCAAGTGTAGGAACAATTCTGGGAAACTCAGCTATGAAGTTCAAAAACTAGCAGTTAATATACCAAAAGATATGGGTTCATAAATCAAAACAGCATCTTAAAAACCATGAGGACAGTGCTAATACAGGAAGGCTAAAAATGGCATATAAACTTTCTTGTCTACACAAATAATAAAGTAATTAAAAACTACAAAAAGAAATCCTATTATACATGTTACTTATGCTTAGCTCTTACTCATCTTTTAGATAAAGGCTATTTTTAATACACAAGCAAAATTAAGGCTTAACTGACCTCCATTTAACATGCTTTAACAAAACATAAAAGGTAGCACTCAAATATATGCCAGAAATAAAATTTTTTAAAATAGAACTGCTAATAAAGGGAAAGAATGTAAATTACTAACTAAGAAAAAAGGACACATTCTAAAAAACTAAGTCATGACTTTGGTGAAATCACTACATTATTCATTTGTTATTACTAAATTTTCATAAAGTTTCTTTTCCATAAAGCTCAATGAAAAACACTGATTATTATATCGATTATTAAATAGTGCAAACAAATATTTCTAAATTCCCAACACTGAAAATGAGAAGACAGTGTGGGAACTGCAGAGAAGAATGAGAGAGAAAAGTAAAAATAAAAGCAACAAACAAAATAAGAAAGATATCTTCCTCTACAAAAAATGAATTAAACTTCAATTTCTGATTCATTCTGCAAGGATCTTTCTGTACAAACATGATTTAAAGAGAGTTTTAAGAAAATGACATCTTTCCTGGCTGTCAGGAGTTTGTTAGAAGGATATCTGATTCTGTAAAGTTGGAAATGGGAGAGAGAATGTAGTGGGGGATTAAACTAAAGAAATGTGAAATTGGAGAAAGGTCTAAAAATCAAGAGAAATGTGTTGAAAATAATAATAATAATTTACAAAGGAAATAGTTTTGAGAAAGGGAAAAACAGTGTTGTGGATAACGGAAGCAATCCTAATAATAAGTTGTTTTGCTGTGTTTTTAGAGGGAATAGGAAAATCAGGGAGACCTACGATGGTAGTTCAGGTTTGAAATTGCTAGATATTTGGCAGAATTGAGAAATGGAAAGGGGAGTAACTATTACTAATTATTAATATCTCCAAACTGCCACTCCTCTCCACATCCCCAGGCCGGCACCCACCCTTATTCCCTAACTGCTCTGACCCAGAATTACACTTCTCCCTCCTTCCATCTAAACGTGGTTTCTCTATCAATGTTCCCATTGAGCATGAGGGTCCCAACCATCCTCTTTCCTTAGGGACACTTCATTCCATTGATTATCTTTATTCAATCCTCGAACTCCTACCTTAGCTCTTTCTTTTCAGCATGTAAAAATCCTCGAGTTTTTCATATCTAAGACCAAACCAAAAAAACTAAAAAGTTTCCCTTTATCACCTTATATCTCCTCTTTCACAAGCTACTCCTGGAAAGAAGTCTACTTCTTCCCCTTGATTCACTCCTCATTCTGAAGCAGTCTGGCTTTAGGCCTCACAATCTCACAGAGGCTGCTTCACTTAAAAGCAACATTGACCTTCTACGTGTCAAATCCAATCTCCAGCTTTTAGCTGTCATATTGATTTAATCTTTCTGAAGCTTTTTACACATTTACCTCCTCTTTCTTGAAAAGCTCTCCTCCCTCAGTATCTAAGACATCACATTCCTTCTTCTGTTGGTGCTCCATAGGGACCCTCCTCAGTCCGTCTATTACTCTCCCTCTGTTTTCATGACTTCAATTACACCAGCTCAAAAATAACCCACAATTCTGAATCTCTAGCCCCAGATAAGTATTTCTGTGGAGCTCTAATTCTGGATATGCCTAAAAAACCACTTCTTTCTGAATTCTGACAGTATTAATACATCTAAAACTAATTCATCATGTTACCCCTTAAAAAGTCATTATTCCTTAATGTAGTGAATGGAGCCATCACTCACCCAGTGGTTCAAGTGAAACATCTGGGAATCATCTGAGATCCTTTGCTCTCCCTTACTTCCTAGATCTAATCACTAGAGATTCTCTCAAAACCGTCCCTTTCCATCCATTCATTGCTTTCATGCATTTCTCATTTAGACCATGTCATGTTGCAACATTCTCCTCAATGATTTCACTACCTCTAACCTGGAGCCCTTGCAATCTAATTTCTGAAGATCAGTTCACTGTAATTTTTCAGTGGGTCTCGTTTTTATATAAGCTAAAATCTAAGCTTCTTTCTATAGCATAAATGTACCTGCCCACTTTCTTTCCTCATTCCCACCACTTCCCAACTCACCTTCAGGTTTTAGCAACACTGACTATGTCTTCCTGTGCCCACTTTTTCTGTACATGTTATAACACAATTTTCCCACTTGTCTGCCTAGTACGTTCTTACTCATTCTTAGGTATCTGTTTAAATGCTAACTTCTTAAACAGCATCCCCTTTCTCTATTAGGCAGATTTTGGTGTTCTTTGTATTTTCTCAATTGTAGTTTTAAAGACTCTTCCATTAAACAATGACCTTATTGCATGGGCAGCTTAACTAATTAATTGGTTTAGGTTAGGAAATAAAAATAGATCTTGTATTTCAGGTCAACAGTTATCAAACTATTCCCCAACTTAAAGAGTTTTATAATACCATATGCCCAGAAAGAAAGGTCTTTTAATTAATTTTAGGTGATTTGAGCGTAAAGAATAAGAGACCACTTATTTTTGTTTTACCATAGCAAAACACAGATTTTTGATACATGTATTGCTCTTGATTTAAATATAATTTAAATTAAAGATCTGTAGCATTTACCCAACAAGTATTTCACTGAACAAATATTGTTTGAGCCACTATTATTAGCCAGAAGCTACCTTTGGTGCTGGAATACAGTTCTGACAGTCACAATCTCTACCCCAGAGGGATTTAAAATGTGGAGAGGGCAGATGGTTAAAAAGTAATTCCTACTGTCTGTATATAATGACAGCTTGATAAACAACTAGAGAAACATTTATTGAGAGACCTAACCTATCTTTTCGCCTGAGGATATCAACCTTAAACAGTGCCTAGAAAGACAGGCAAAAGACAGGTGGATAAAGAGAGGGTTTGTGATGCCAGAGAAGTCCAGACAAACCAAAGCACAGATACTGCAGAAAGGAGGACTGTGAGGAAAGAGCTGGAGAGGCACCAGGAACTAAACTGTGAAGGGATTTCTAAGAGAAGTTTAAGCTTTGCACTTGCAGTGACCAATTCAAATTTCCTCCAGTAGTCAAACCACTAAATTAAACACCTGTTTTCTAAAAGCACCACATTCCTCAACCATAGAGGAAAAATATTCTAAATAAAACTCTTCCCAGACTTCCCATCCCATGGTACCCACACTAAGCATTGAGGAAATAGATTAAACTAGAGATGTTTTACTTGCACATCTCCAGGGTGTGTGAAAATGAAAACAATTGAGACTCAGAACTCTCAAAAGTTATCAGAGTTCTAACCATGAACTTGGTGTGCCAAGCAACATATTAGATGTTCGCTTTTGAAAGAGGAGGAGTATACTTTACCTTTTTATTTGGGATAGAAGTTTGATTCTAATCTTTTTTGTTTTCCCACTCAGATGAGCACAGTAAATAGGATCATGCTTCTATATTACAGGTACATTTTTTTGAAAGTCTGTGAATACTTTAATTTAAAAGCCATGGACAGCAAACTACAGGAGATCGGACCACGCAAAATGTTTTATAAATAGTTCCATGTGCACTCTTCATCTGGAGTCTCACTAGAGATGGATACTGACCTTGTATTTTGTACTCATTTACTCTGAATTAGCCAAACCTTCTGTTTTTAATTACACACTTAATTCACCTAGCATGGTCTAATTACAGAAAACAAAACATCATTTAAACAAAAGGTGGCCTTGAACTTAATCTATCAAAACCCCAGTTAGTTTTAAAAGTTTTCAGTTCTTAATAAACTGCCAAGACATGCAATAGCAATTTTCCAAATGCGATCATATGCTTTTATAGCAACAGCTTTACTACATAATCAAACATCTGTATATACTTTGAAAACTTGATGTATTGTCTCACTATTAATGCAAATCTGCTTAAATTTTGATAGACCTAAAAAATCTTAAAGCCAAAGTACTACATAATACTTTTAAAATATCCAAGATCATTTTGGCCTTGAAATGACAAGTTATCATAACCACGGCTACTTATTAACAAAATGGTCCAGGACTCTGTATAAGCTCATCTGTGGAATTTTTCCTAACTCTCCCCAGTATAGTAGCCCTTCCCCTCTGTGCTGCCACTGTACTTTATATATCTCTCAATCACAGTATTTACAACACTGAATTGTGATTACTGGTTTAAAGATCTGTCCCCTACCTAGATTGCAAACTTTATGATAGCGGAGTTTATGCCTTTTATCTCTATACTCTCAATGTGCAGCACGGTGCCTGACACAGAACAAGTCCTCAATACATTACTATGTTTAAATATAATACTGTAAAACTATCTCAGTTTGGAGATGACATGATCATGTATATAGAAAATTCTAAGGAATCCACCAGAATACTACTAGAACTAATAAATGAGTTCTGCAAGGTTGCAGGATACAAGATCAATATATAAAAATCAATTGTTTTTCTATACAGTAGCAATTACCAAACCAAAAAATGAAAATAAGAAAAACAACTCTATTTACAATGACACAAAAAGAATAAAATATTTAGGAATAAATTTAACAAGTACAAAACTTAAACTATGAAAACTACAAAACATTTCTGAAAGAAATTAAAGAAGACCCAAATAAATGTAAAGACATCCCATGTTCATGGGTTGGGAGACAATATTGTTAAGGTTGAGATACTCCTCAACTTGATCTGCACAATCTAGAGATTTGATGCAATCCCTACCAAATCTCAGCTGACTTCTTTGCAGAAAATGACAAGCTAATCCTAAAATTCATATGAAAATTCACAGAATTAAAAATAGCCAAAACATACAATGGGATATTATTCAGCCTTAGAAAGGAAGGAAATCCTGTCACAAGCTACAATACAGATGAAGCTTGAGGACATTATGCTAAGTGCAACAAGCCCATTATAAAAAGTTAAATACTGTATGACTGAGCAACTGTCAGACTGTTTTCCAAATAGGTGCAGACTGTTTTCCAGGCTGCACTTATATGCGGTATCTAAAGTAGTCAAATTCATAGAAACATAACAAGGTAGAATAGTGGTTACCAGGGGCTGGGAAGAGGGGAAAATGTGAGTTGTTTAATGGATATAGAATTTTAGTTCTGCAAGCTGAAAAGAGTTCTGGAGAATGGTTGCACAGCAATGTGAATGTAAACATTACAGAACTGTACAGTTAGAAATGGTTAAGAGAGTGAATTTTACGTTACATTTTTTACCCAAAATTTTTTTTTCTAAATAGCCAAAACAATCTTGAAAAAGAACAACAAAGTTGGAGGACACACTTCCTGAATTCAAAACTTGCTGCAGAGCTACAGTAATCAAAATAGTGTGGTACTGTTAGGAGAATATATATATAGGCATATATATCAGTGGAATAGAATTGAGAGTCTAAAAATAAGTCCTCACATTTACGGTCAACTGATTTTTGAGAAGAGTGGCAAGACCATTTAATGAGGGAAAGAATAGACTTTTCAACAAATGATGCTGGGACAACTGCATACTGATGAGCAACAGAATGAAGTTGGATGCCTATCTCATATGAACTAGAAGTGATTAACTTAATAATCTTGAGATGGAAGATGATTCTTGAATACCTAGGTGGGCCTTAAATGCAATCATAAGTGTCCCTTTAAAAAGAAGGCATGGACTTCCCTGGTGGTGCAGTGGTTGAGAGTCCGACTGCCGATGCAGGGGATACGGGTTCGTGCCCAGGTCTGGGAAGATCCCACATGCTGCGGAGCGGCTGGGCACGTGGGCCAGGGCCGCTGAGCCTGTGCGTCCGGAGCCTGTGCTCCGCAACGGGAGAGGCCACAACAGTGAGAGGCCCACGTACCGCAAAAAAAAAAAAAAAAAAAAAAGAGGCATAAGAAGAATCCACACAGATGAAAAAGGTCACGTGACAGAAGCAGAAGGAAGCAATTAAGATAGAAAAGATGCTAGTGTACTCCAGTGGCTTTAAAGATGGAGAAAGGGGCTATGAACCAAGGCTTCAAGGAATGCTGCTCTAGATGCTCAAAAATGAAACAGGTTCTCTGCGAAAGCCTCTAGAAGGAGCACAGTCCTGCTGATAGCACAATTTAGCCCTGTAAGACTTAGTTTAGACTTCTGACCTCCAGAACAATAAAAAACCAAATTTCTATTGTTTTAAGCCACTAAGTTTGTGGTAATTGGTTACCACATTTTTTCCAACAGCCATAGGAAACTAATACAGATTCCTTCTCTTTTCCATATAAACTCACTCATTTGAAGAGTCCCTTGAAGATCCCATTCAACCTCATGGCTTTGAATACCATCCATATACTGATGACTCTCCAAATCCAGCCTACATGTGTCTCCCAAACTCCCAACTTGTATATACAAACAAAGGCCCTGGTATTTCATAGTGAATTAAACCAACAGACTAATGGGATAGAACAGAGCCTCCAAATAGAATCTTTCATATACAGACACTTGATCTATGAGAGAGATGGAATTTCACAAAGTGGAGAAAGAATGGACTTTTCAGTATATGATGCCAGACAACTAGTTATAAAATTAGACCCCTATCTGACTCAAAAACTAAAGTGATTGATTTACGTGCACACAAAAGCATGCACATGAATGTTCACAGCAGCTTTATTCATAACCACTAAAAACTGAAAGCAACCTAGATGCCCTTCAAAAGGTGAATGGATAAACAAACTGTGGTGCATCCATACAATGGAATATTATCCAGCAATTAAAAAAAAAGAGCTATCAAGCCATGAAAAGACATGGAGAAAACTTACATGCATATTGCTAAGTGAAAGATGCCAGTCTGAAAAGGCTACATACTATATATGATTCCAATCATATAATACTTTGGAAAAGAAAAACTACAGAGATAGTAAAAAGATCAGTGATTGCCAGGTGTTTGAGGAAAGAGAGGGAGGGATGAATAGGTGGACCACAGGGGATTTTAGAGCAGTTAAGCTATTCTGCATGAAACTATAAAGGAGGTTATACAACATTATGCATTTGCCAAAATCTGTAGAACTGTACAACACAAAGAGTAAATCCTAATGTAAACTATGGACTTTAGTTAATAGTAATATATCACTATTTATTTATCAATTATAACAAATATACCACACTAACAGAAGATATTAATAATTAGTGGAAACGGGGGGGGTGGAGGGGAGAGAGAGGGAAAACATGGAAACTCTGTACTTTCTGCTCAACTTTTCTGTAAACCTAAAACTTCTCTAAAAAATGAAGTCTATTAACTAAAACAAAACAATGTGGAAGGTAAAACTGTAAAATTTTAGAATTCAACAAATAAGATACATCTATGTCATTTTAAATATGACCCAGAAAGAGTGTAGCTTAACAGAGAACACTGAATCCAATTATATTAAAATTAAGAACTTCTATCATAAAAAATTTACACAGTGAAATAACAAGCCACAAAATGGGAGAAAATATTTGTACCAATATAACTGAAACAAAACAAAACAAACAACATCCAGAATATATAAACAGCTCCTATAAAGCAATAAGAAAAGACAAATAACTCTAACAGAAAACTAAAAGACTTGAACAAGCACTTCACTGAAGAGGAAATTAGAATGGCCAAAATCTATGGGAACCACATGAAACTATATTCAATCCCATTAGTGGTGAGGGAAATATGATAATGAAATATCATTTGACAGCCACCAGATTGGTGAAAATTCAAAATCTGGCAACAGCATATTAATGAAGAGTACTGAGCAACGGGAACTCTTAATGTAAACTGGTACACCCACCTTGGAAAATAATCGTGCATAATCGAGTAAAGTTGAAGATGCAAATATTCTACTATTCAGCAATTTCTAAACACCTATTGGAAAATACTATAATGAAATTCTTGCACTTGTTCTCTGAGAAACATGTATAAAAATGTTCATAGCAGCATTGTCTGTAATAGCTAAAGGTGAGAAATGATTCAAATATTAGTCAATAGAGAATGGATGTATAAAACAGAAAAAAAAAATCACTTAGTGGAATACTATATAGCAGTGAAAATGCATAAACTACAGTTTCATAAATCAAAATGGGATCATGATCCTCAAGAGTATACCCTAGAGCAAAGAATCACAGAAGCATACACAAAATATTATTCCATTTATATAAAGTTCAAATCCAGCAAGACCAAATAATATTGTCAAATCCAGCAAGACTAAATAATATATTGTTTAAGAATATATACCTTTTTATGGCTAAGTAATATTTCATTGTGTGTGTGTATATATATCATATATATATCATGTGTGTGTCTGGCTATCTATAATCTATCTATCTATCTATCTATCTATCACATCTTCTTTATCCATTTATCTCTTGATGACCACTTAGGCTTCCATATCTTGGCCATTGTAAATAATGCTGTTATAAATACTGGGGTGTATGTATCTTTTCAAACTAATGTCTTCATTTTCTTCAGACATATACCCAGCAGTGAAATTGCTGGATCATATGTTAGTTCTATTTTTACTTTTTTGAGGAACCTCCATACTGTTTTCCACAGTGGCTACTTACATTCCCACCAACAGTGCATACAAAGTGGATGGACCTAGAGGGTATTATACTTAGTGAAATAAGTCAGACAGAGAAAGACATATACTCTATGTTATCAATTATATGTAGAATCGAAAAATAAAACAAATAAATGTATATAACAAAACAGAAACAGATTCACAGATATAGGGAATAAACTAGTGATTACCAGTGGGGAGAGGGAAGGAGGAAGGGGCAAGATAGGAGTATGAGATTAAGAGATACAAACTACTATGTATAAAATAAATAAACAACAAGGATATATTGACAGCACAGGGAAATACATTATTTTGTAATAACTTTAAATGGAGTATAATCTATAAAAACATAAAATCACTTTGTTGTACATCTGAAACTAATATAATATTGTAAATCCACTATACTTCAACAAAAGTTTTTTTTAAAAAAATTAGCAGATATATATAAATGAAAAAAAAAAAAGAATATACACCTGGTTGGTAAAACTACAAAGAAGAGAACAGTAATAATTACCACAAAAGCAAGAATAGTGGATACTGCTATAGGGACAGGAGGGGAAACAAGGGGCTTCTAAGAAACTGTAATTTATATTGCCTAACCTAGGTGGTGGGTATTTGGGCATATGTATAACTCTTCTTAAAACTATACATATAATGCTTGGTGCAAAAAATTTAAGAGTATAAATACAAATATAACAATTATAAAAGGTAAAGGTAGAAACAAATATAAATAAAAGCAACTGTAGAAATATAAATATAATTTATATATGTTGCCTTGGGTCAAATATTTTAAAATGCTACATACCTTGACAGAAAGGAGCATAATTTACAGAAAGGGAGTGTATATATTTTCCCTAACTCTTTATGATAAAAAAATTCCAAATATTCATAGAAAAGTTAAAGTAATAGTATAATGAACACACCCATATAACTTCTGCTTTGCTTCAACTGTTAACATTTTACTGTATCTCCTCCCTTGCTTTCTACACACACACTAACATTTTACTCTATCTCCTCACTTGCTTTCTACACACACACACACACACACACAGACACACACACACAGACACATTTTTATTTTGAGCCACTGGAAAGTATATGCAGAACATCATGGCACATTACATCTAAATACTTCAGCATGCATCTTCTGAGAATAAGGTTGTTTTCCTACATTACCACATGCTACTATTGTGCCCAAGAAAATGAACGTTAAGTCTATAAAATCACCTAATATAGGGACTATATATTTTGTGAAGAACAGAAAACCTGGGAAACATACACAACAATATGCCTAATTGAAAGGTTACCCATAATAAATTCATTAAATATTCTGAGGAAATAAATATTCACTAACTTAAAAAACTCACCAATATTACCTATGGACTAAGTTTAACTAGGCCAAGATGGGTGGAGCCAAATTCCCAACAACATATACCGTTATGAAATTTTTATTTTTAAATAAAAAATCACAACATGTGGTTTGACACTAGAATAGAATATTTGAAATTAGAACTGTCCAGGAAAACTCACGCTGTGTGATCACTGTAAACAGACTACAATGAGATCAGGGTGGTTCCATTACAAAGTCGGTTTAAAAGAGACAAGGTAAGAAAGTTGTCATCCTGAGCCAGGTCCAGGAAAAATAAGTGTGGAAATTGAGACCCCCCATGTAAGATGAACTAGGCTCTTGGGGCATAACCATACATGTATCACAACCAATTTCCTATATATATAGTGAATAGATTTCATTGCCCCAGTATGTAAAGTCCTGAAAAATCCAATTAAAAATATTTCATTTCAGACTTAAAATTATATCTATGTTTTTAAAGAAATACTCTATATTATCTATTATTATAGCTGGCAAATTCCTAAGTCAAAGGAGATAGTCCATTTAAAATAAAGACTGTTGTAAGAGACAAGGATACTACATAACGATCAAAGGATCAAACCAAGAAGAAGATATAACAATTGCAAATATTTATGCACCCAACATAGGAACACTTCACCTCAATATATAAGACAAATGTTAAGAGACATAAAAAGAGAAATTGATAGTAACACAATAACAGTGGGGGACTTTAACACCCCACTGACATCAATGGACAGATCATCAGACAGAAAATCAACAAAGAAACACAGGCCTTAAAAGACACATTAGACCAGATGGACTTAACTGATACTTATAGAGCATTTCATCCAGAAGCAACAGAATATACATTCTTTTCAAGTGCACATGGAACATTCTCCAGGATAGATCACATGCTGGGCCACAAAGTAAGCCTTTTTGTAAATATAAGAAAACTGAAATCACATCAAGCATCTTTTCTGCCCACAATGCTATAAGGCTAGAAATCAACTACAGGGAAAAAACTGCAAAGAACACAAACACATGGAGGCTAAACAATATGCTACTAAACAACCAATGGATCATTGAAGAAATCAAAGAGGAAATTAAAAATACCTAAAGATAAATGAAAATGAAAACACAACAATCCAAAAACTATGGGACACAACAAAAGCAGTTCTAAAAGGGAAGTTTATAGTGATATAAGCTTACCTCAGGAAACAAGAAAAATCTCAAATAAACAACCTAACCTTGTGCCTAAAGCAACCAGAGAAAGAACAAACAAAACCCAAAGTTAGTAGAAGGAAAGAAATCATAAAGATCAGAGCAGAAAGAAATGAAAGAGACTAAAAAAAAGAAAAGATCAATAAACTAAACTGGTTCTTTAACAAGATAAACAAAATTCATAAACCTTTAGCCAGACTCACCAAGAAAAAAAAAGGGAGAGGGTCCAAATCAATAAAATCAGAAATGATAAAGGAGAAGTTATGAACAATACCACAAAAATACAAAGGACCATAAGAGACCACTATGAACAACTATGTGCCAATAAATTGGACAACCTAGAAGAAACAGACAAATTCTTAGAAAGGTACGATCTCCCAAGACTGAACCAGGAAGAAATAGAAAATAAGAACAGATCCATTACCAGCACTAAAATTGAATCAGTAATTGAAAAACTCCCAATAAACCAAAGTCTGGACTAGATGGCTTCACAGGTGAATTCTAGCAAACATTCAGAGAGGAGTTACCACCTATCCTTCTGAAACTCTTCCAAAAAAGCTGGCAAGGAAGGACACTTCTGAACTCATTCCATGAGGCCACTGTCACCCTGATACCAAAACCAGACAAAGATATCACACGAAGAAAAGAAAATTACAGGCCAATATCACTAATGCACATAGATGCAAAAATCCTCAACAAAATGTTAGCAAACCAAATCCAACAATACATTAAAAGGATCATACACCACGATCAAGTGGGATTTATTCCAGGGATGCAAGGATTTTTCAAGATTTGCATATCAATCAATGTGATACATCACATTAACAAATTGAAGAATAAAACCCATATGATCATCTCAACAGATGCAGAAAAAGCTTTTAATAAAATTCAACATCCATTTATGATTAAAAAAAAACGCTTCAGAAACTGGGCATAGAGGGAACATACCTCAACATAATAAAGGCCATATATGACAAACCCACAGCTAATATCATACTCAATGGTGAAAAGCTGAAAGCATTTTCTTCTCTAAGATCAGGAACAAGAAAAGGATGTTCACTCTTGTCACTTTTATTCAACATAGTTTCGGCAGTCCTAGCCACGGCAATCAGAGAAGAAAAAGAAATAAAAGGAATACAAATGGGAAAAGAAGTAAAACTGTTTGCAGATGACATGATGCTATACACAGAAAATCCTGAAGACGTTACCAGAAAAGTACTAGAGCACATCAAAGAATTCAGTAAAGTTGCTGGATACAAAAAAAATTTTTTTTTAATTTATTTTTTTGCGGTACGCGGGCCTCTCACTGCTGTGGCCTCTCCCGTTGCGGAGCACAGGCTCCGGACGCGCAGGCTCAGCGGCCATGGCTCACGGGCCCAGCCGCTCCGCGGCACGTGGGATCCTGCCGGACCAGGGCACGAACCTGTGTCCCCTGCATCGGCAGGCGGGCTCTCAACCACTGCGCCACCAGGGAAGCCCCCAAAATTTTTTTAAAATAAATTTATTTATTTATTTTTGGCTGTGTTAGGTCTTCGTTGCTGTGTGCAGGCTTTCTCTAGTTGCAGCGAGTGGGGCTTACTCTTCATTGCAGTGCGTGGGCTTCTCATTTCAGAGGCTTCTCTTGTTGTGGAGTGCAGGCTCTAGGCACATGGGCTTCAGTAGTTTCAGCACACGGGCTCTAGAGCGCAGGCTCAGTAGTTGTGGCACATGGGCTTAGATGCTCCACGGCATGTGGGATCTTCCCAGACCAGGGATCGAACCCGTGTCCCCTGCATTGGCAGGTGGATTCTCAACCACTGTGCCTGCCACCTGGGAAGTCCCTGAATACAAAATTAACCACAGAAATCTGTTGCATTTCTACACACTAACAGCAAAACATCAGAAAGAGAAATTATGGAAACAACCCCATTTATCATCACATAAAAAAGAATAAAATACCTAGGAATAAATCTACCTAAGGAGGCAGAAGACATGTACTCAGAAAACTATAAGACTCTGATGAAAGAAATTGAAGACAACACAAACAGATGGAAAGATATACCGTGTTCTTGGATTGGAAGAATCAATACTGTTAAAATGGCCATACTACTCAAGGTGATCTACAGATTCAGTGGATCCCTAACAAATTACCAATGGCATTTTTCACAGAACTAGAGCAAAAATTTTTTAATTTGTATGGAAACACAAAGGACCCTGGACAACCAAAACAATCTTGAGAATGAAGAACGAAGCTGAAAGAATCATGCTCTCTGACTTTGAACTATATAACAAAGCTACAGTAATCAAAAGTGTATGGTACTGGCACAAAAACAGACACATAGATCAATGGAACAGAATAGAGAGCCCAGAAATAAACCCACACTCCTATGGCCAATTAATCTATGACAAAGGAGGCAGGAATATACAATGGGGAAAAGACAGTCTCTTCAATAAGTGGTGCTGGGAAAACTGGACAGCTACATGTAAAAGAATGAAATTAGAACATTCTCTAACACCATGTACAAAAACAAACCCAAAATGTATTAAAGACCTAAATGTAAGACTGGATACTATAAAACTCCTAGAGGAAAACATAGGCAGAACACTCTTTGACATAAATCACAGCAAGATATTTTTTTGACCCACCTCCTAGAGAAATGGAGATAAAAACAAAAATAAACAAATGGGACTGAATTAAACTTAAAAGCTTTTGAACACCAAAGGAAACTATAAACAAAACAAAAAGACAACCTACAGACTGGGAGAAAATATTTGCAGATGATGCTACCGACAAGGAATTAACTTCCGAAATATACAAACAGCTCATACAGCTTAATATATAAAAGAAAAAACCAACCCAATCAAAAAACGGGCAGAATACCTAAACAGACATTTCTCCAAAGAAGACATACAGATGGCCAACAGGCACATGAAAAGATACTCAATATTGCTGTTATTAGAGAAATGCAAATCAAAACTACAATGAGGTATCATCTCACACAAATCTGAATGGCCATCACTAAAAAGTCTACAAACAATAAATGCTGGAGAGGATGTGGAGAAGAAGGAACCCTCCTACACTACTGGTGGGAATGTAAATTGGTGCAGCCACTATGGAAAACAATAATCAGATTCCTTAGAAAACTAAAAATAGAGTTACCATGTGATACTGCAATCCCACTCCTGGGTATATATCCAGAGGAAACTCTAATTTGAAAAGATACATGCACCCCAATGTTCATAGCAGCACTATCTATAATAGCCAAAACATGGAAACAACCTAAATGTCTACTGACAGATGAATGGGTTAAGATGTGGTATATATATACAGTGTAATATTACTCAGCCATAAAAAAGAATAAAATAATGCCATTTGCAGCAACATGGATGGACCTAAAGATCATCATACTAAGTCAAGTAAGTCAAAGACAAATATCAAATAATATCACTTATATGTGGAATCTAAAAAAATGATACAAATGAACTTCTTTATAAAACAGAAATAGACTCACAAACATAGAAAACAAACTTATGGTTACCAAAGGGTATAGTAGTGGGGGGAGAGATAAATTAGGAGGTTGGGATTAACATATACACACTACTATACATAAACTAGATAAACAACAAGGATCTACTGTATAGCACAGGGAACTATATTCAGTAGCTTGTAATAACCTGTAATTGAAAAGAATCTGAAAAAGTATACATACATATACATATACATATGTATGTATAACTGAATCACTTTGATGTACCCCTGAAACTAATACAACATTGTAAATTAACTATACTTCACTAAAAAAAAAAAAAATATATATATATATATATATGTGTGTGTGTGTATAGTCATCCTCCTACTGTAATCACCTATCTAGTAGAAAGGTAGAAAAAATAGTTGTGGCTCATATTGTGTGATGCCATTTATATAAAATATCAAGATAGGCAAACCCGTAGCGACAGAAAGTAGATTAACGGCTGCCAGGGACAGAGGAGAGGGGGACACTGTGGCAAAATGAGGAGTGACTGCTAATGAGTATAGGGTTTCTTTTTGGGGTGATGAAAATATTCTAAAATTGATTGTGGTGATAGTTGCACAACTGTCTATATACTACAGAAAAAAAAGAATCCAATCTGTTGTATAGTTCAAATGGGTGAATTGTATGGTATGTAAATTACATCTCAGTAAAATTGCTATAAAAATTTAAAAAAATAATTGTGGCTGACTACATTTTAAATTAGTTAAAAATAAGACATAATTTAAGGAAAAGATTTTAAGAAAATAAATTTAAAATAAAATTCTAACAATTTAGGACTAAGAATTACTATCAAAATCTGACAGAAAATAATTAAAGCAAAATTATTGACAGACATATTCTAAAAAGCATTCCCAATAAATATTTGAACTGTATGGTCTTGATCTCTTTTAAGATGAAAAAAAAAAAAATAGGAAAGGCCCAGTTAAAAACTAAGGATGTAGGGCTTCCCTGGTGGCGCAGTGGTTTAGAGTTCCCCTGCTGATGCAGGGGACATGGGTTCGTGCCCTGGTCTGGGAAGATCCCACATGCCGCGGAGCGGCTGGGCCCGTGAGCCATGGCTGCTGAGCCTGCGTGTCCAGAGCCTGTGCTCCGCAACGGGAGAGGTCACAGCAGTGCGAGGCCCACGTACCGCAAAAAAAAAAAAAAAACCCACAAAAATAACAAAAAAAACTAAGAATGTAAACGAAGCAATTGACAAAGGATTAATCTCCAAAATATACAAGCAGCTCATGCAGCTCAATATCAAAAAAACAAACTACCCAATCCAAAAACGGGCAGAAGACATAGACATTTCTCCAAAGTAGACATACAGATGGCCAACAAACACATGAAAAGATGCTCAACATCACTAATCATTAGAGAAATGCAAATCAAAACTACCATGAGGTATCACCTCACACCAGTCAGAATGGCCATCATCAAAAAATCTACAAACAGTAAATGCTGGAGAGGGTGTGGAGAAAAGGGAACCCTCCTGCACTGTTGGTGGGAATGTAAATTGATACAGCCACGATGGAGAACAGTATGGAGGTTCCTTAAAAAACTAAAAATAGAACTATCATATGACCCAGCAATCCCACTACTGGGCATATACCCTGAGAGAACCATAATTCAAAAAGAGACATGTACCGCAATATTCATTGCAGCACTATTTACAATAGCCAGGACATGGAAGCAACCCAAGTGTCCATTGATAGATGAATGGATAAAGAAGATGTGGCACATATATACAATGGAATATTACTCAGCCATAAAAAGAAACGAAACTGAGTTAGTTGTGAGGTGGATGGACCTAGAGTCTGTAACACAGAGTGAAGTAAGTCAGAAAGAGTAAAACAAATACCAGATGCTAACACACATATATGGAATCTAGAAAAACGGTACTGATAAACCTAGTGACAGGGCAGGAGCAAAGACGCAGACGTAGAGAACGGACTTGAGGACACAGGGTGGGGAGGGGAAGCTGGGACGAAATGAAAGAGTAGTATTGACATATATACACTTCCAAATGTAAAGTGGATGGCTAGTGGGAAGCAGCTGCATTGCACAGGGAGATCAGCTCGATGCTTTGTGATGATCTAGAGGGGTGGGATAGGGAGGGTGGGAGGGAGGGGATATGGGGATATATGTATACATATAGCTGATTCACTTTGTTGTACAGCAGAAACTAACACAATATTGTAAAGCAATTATACTACAATAAAGATATTAAAAAAAACTAATGATGTATTCTTACATGCCTTAGAAAATAAGTAAACAAAAGCTCAGGAAAATTGATCTAAAAAATTAAAAAGCTTTCCAAAACTCATCCCATATTTGTCCAATCAAGTCTTTTCCTAATCATCTGCCTTTTTTTTCATCTAAGAAGTTTGCTTAATGATCTAACCTGTTAGAGATTCAGCATATGATGAAAAGGAACTTCCAGAAAGTAAAATATTCAATAATTATAGGAACAAAATACCCTTCCTTCTCTTCACTTGGACAAAATATGTTTAGACAGGTTAAATGGCAATTTCTTAGGCTGTTCTCTAACATTTTCCTAAGCAGTCTTAAGGCTGGCAAATCAATGTAAATTTTATTTTACTTTTAAATCCTGTAAAAATAACACATGTAATTCATGCTCATAATAATTTCAAATAAAGGTGTGTGTGTATGTGTGTGTGTGTAAAATGTATATTCATTTAAAAATCTAGATTAGATTCAAAGCACTAAAATACTTAGGCTGTTTTATATAAGCTATGTACCCTGTGTTCACTTTGATGACTATTATGCAGATTATTAATAGGTTATCAATAGTATTTCCAGAACATAGGAAAATATGAATAAGATTAACATTGAGGTTAGAACAAGTTATTCTTCATATTTTTGAGACTTAACTTGAGATCACATGGCTTAAATATAAATTAATATTTAATGTCTAATTAAAAAAGTTTTTCTAGAGTAACATACTAACAATTAAACCTCCTTTTTAGCTTTTAACATTTCACTTATTCAGCAAAAGTATTTTATGTACCCTCTGTGGGCCTTTTCACCTTCCTTTAGAAACTAACTCAGTCAAGGGACCCCCTTGTTCAACATCCCTATATTGTGGTCTGCTCTTCCCCTCTTCCTCAGAATAAAGAGCATCCTATTTTATCTATTATGGAGCTGTTATGCTTTAGAGTCTAATACAGTCAGCTGGTTTGCCACCCAGTCAAATCAGATACTTGCAAAATTGGAGCAAACAGCATTTCATCCATCCCCAACTGCCAGCAACTTTCTTCAAGAATTAATTACTTACAAGATGAATTATAAATTTGATATATTTACTCTCATACTGCTGTTTTATTATTTGTTCAAATGTGAATTCTGGCTGTGAAAACTGGATTTAAATATTTTGTATAAATGATTAGTAGTTCAAAATATCATTGAGAGCATGTATGAATAAGTCTTACAACTAGTTAGAATTTATTAACAGCTTTTAAAAAAATCCTGATGTTACAGTGGCTAAAAAAAGAAGGAAAGTCTGTGGGTGTGGGTAGGGAATATGGGGCCCTTTGGCCTGGTAAAGTTTTTCTAATTATTTGAGAAACTGATTAAGAAATTGGAAAGAAAAAAAATAGCACACATATCTGTCTTCTGACACACACAAAAATAGGACTTGCGTATTTGTGGTGTGCCTCTGGATTAGGCATTAAGTTGAATTTGACTACTAAATAATACTTAATAGCAGCATAAGAAAATGGTACCTTGTGTCCCCAGTAATCTTTTCTTCATTATAGAAATTATGTATTAGAATGATGACTATTGAGAATTCTTTCATTTTGCCAGTTTCTTCTCTGATTTTTTAAATATTTGTGTATAACCTGGACACCAATAATGACAGAATTCATTTTAAAACCTAGCGCATTTTTTTTAAACCTTTCTTTTGAAATTATTCTAGGTTACCATTTAATAAAATACCTTAATATTGAGCCCTATAAAATTTCAAAGTAGGGGTCTTGAAAGTAGAGGACTAGAAATAGTAATTAATAGTAATTAAATACTAATTAAAACACAAGTAAATGAATAAAGTCTACTGAGACAACTGCTTATTCATATGTGTTGCATTTGAATCACTTCAAATGCAAATCTAATAATTTAATATTTATATATCTCACAACTTTTAAAATATAAGATAGTTAATTTTAAAAATACAAAGTAGCTATTGCATATTTTATACACCTGTGATTATTTTTATTAGAGATGCAAAAAATTAAATGAAATTTCTCTTTATTCTAAAAATAAAAAGAACATAAATATGTATACAATCATGCTTAAGTATTTTAAAATATTTTCCCTTAAAGGAATGCTGATTGACGCTACTGTAAATACAAGAGGCCAAATATATGGTTAAGTACATCAATATGAAATTCAGTAAGAGTATGAACTGGTATGTTTCTTGAATGCCTTCTCTTATATTGTTACTGTTTCTTTTCAGAATTCATAATGAATTAAAATAATAGCTTCCTAAAAATGATTCAGGGAAATATATGGATGTACAGATACAATCCACTTTCCCCTGGAAATGTATTATCAATCTGAACACAGAACATAGAACCTAGAATAGAAAAGTCCAATTGTTTTCAAAGTACTTGCTCTGCTGTTAGAAGCTGGTTTTATTTGATACTTATTTTAAATATTAATATAAAACAGGTTTTCCCTAAATTACAAAATAAAGGTGACGAGAGATATTCATTTAACTTAGAGAGTATGCATTAAATTGTTACCAACATCTAAACTGATATAGATGATACTGTTTTTAATGTTTTAGTTATGAAACAGAAACTGGGATGAAAAAATTCCATAAGTATATTTTAAAATAGCCTTTAGCTGATTAAATGCATGTGATTTTTTTTTAACCTTTCAGAATAATAACCATAAATGGAGATGATGGTGTTTGGCCTGAATTTTCCTAAGCTCCTTTGCATGAATTCTGTTTATTTTCACAGTTAAAAATGTTCCCTCATATGGAGCCATGGAAATCAGTGATTCCCTATTACTAGAAAAGGGGCTTGAACTGGAGGAACAGTTGCCCATTTCTGAAAAAGAGTTCAGTGATAAAGGGAGGCAAGGTAAAACTATCACCCCAAGAAAACCACACATACTGTCCACATGAAAATTGTGACTTGAGTAGAGACATTCTACGGCAGTTAGAACCAGATTAAGCCAGAACAGGACCCACCATCTTCAGATGACCTGGTTCAGATGATGAGCTCCGCCTCTTCTGTCCTTCCTCCAGCCTGCTCCTCACCCCCTCCCTCTCACTGCCAATCTCTCCAAGAGCTAGACCGAGGAGAGGAAAAAGCACGCCAACTGTCTTAAAGCACTAACGTCAGCGGTCCTTAACCTTTTTGGCACCAGGGAGCGGTTTCGTGGAAGACAGTTTTTCCACGGACTTGGGGGTGGTGTGGGGATGATTCAAGCACATTACATTTACTGTGCACTTTATTTCTATTATTATTACATTGTAATATATAATGAAATAATTATACAACTCACCATAGTGCAGAATCCCACCATAGTGCATAGTGGGAACCCTGAGCTCGTTTTCACTTGCCACCCACTGATAGGGTTTTTTTGTTTGTTTTTTGTTTTTTGTTTTTGCGATATGCGGGCCTCTCACTGTCGTGGCCTCTCCCGTTGCGGAGCACAGGCTCTGGACGCACAGGTTCAGTGGCCATGGCTCATGGGCCCAGCCGCTCCGCGGCATGTGGGATCTTCCCAGACCGGGGCACGAACCCGTGTCCCCTGCATCGGCAGGCGGACTCTCAACCACTGCGCCACCAGGGAAGCCCCACTGATAGGGTTTTGATATGAGTCTGCAAGCAGTTGATTTATTATGGTCTCTGTGCAGTCAAACCCTCTGCTAACGATAATCTGTATTTGCAGCCGCTCCCCAGTGCGAGCATCACCTCCTCAGCTCCACCTCAGATCATCGGGCATTAGATTCTCATAAGGAGTTCGTAACCTAGATCCCTCACATGTGCAGTTCCCAGTGGGGTTCACGCTCCTATGAGAATCTAATGTCGCCACTGATCTGACAGGAGGTGGTAATGCGAGCGATGGGGAGTGGCTGTAAATACAGATGAAGGTTCGCTTGCTCACCGGCCACTCACCTCCTGCTGTGCGGCCCGGTTCCTAACAGGCCACAGACCGGTACCGGTTGGGGACCCCTGACTTAGGTAGCCTGCCCTGAGACATAGAGTAGGGAACAATCAGGTGAGATTTAAATCATATTTGAGCTTGAAATTTTAAACTAGTCAGATTTTTACTAACCAAAAGTGACCAGAAACTTGTAGCATCTGTCCAAAGGCATAGTTAAGGAGCAGAAAAGGGAGATTAGAGAGTGTATCCATTGTTCAAAGTAGGTTTGGAGAAAAAGCCATTTTAGGTTTATACCAGATGCGTTGTAACTGTTTAAAAAGTGCTTACATTTTAAACTGTAGCAGCATGAATCATGGTACCAGGATGAATCCTCAAAGAGCTGATAACAAAAAACTTGGTAGCTGAAACTATTCTTTAAGTTCAAGTTTAGGGTGACATACTCCCCAGTTAAACAAGTCAAATTTCAGCCATGGTAAATTCTCAAGGGACAGCTGTTACCTGCCTGCTTAAGCTTGACTCAACTTATATCCAAAGCTAGATAAAGCCGGTCTCCTCTGCTCACTGCTCATTCTCTGTTCATCTTATATTTGGGATTCCCTAGAAACCTACTTTTGGTAACTTTCTCTCCTTACTGCAAGGCTCTCTCTGGAAGATCTCACGTACTCTAAGCCAAATATTCCCAAATCCATAGCTTCATCCTGTATTTTCAACTACCTAGTGTACTTATATGTCCTCCAGACATTAAAAACTTAATACATCCACAACAGAATTAGCTCAACCTCTGCACCCAACCTCCGAAACCCCTTCTGTCCTCCTTTTCTGTTCTGTATCTCAAACAATGGCAACATCATCAATCTAATTCTCTAAATCAGAAAACGTTTTCTTCATTCAGCTCGCCTATATACAACTGGTTATCATATCCAGATGATTCTTAAATCTAGGATATTTCTTAAATAATCTAATCTCTCTTCTCTAATTCCACTATCTTTGTCTTAATCACAAAGGACAGGGAAAATGCTGAGCAGTAAAATTACACATGTAGACAAAACTGCACTTACCACTTTGAACTTAAAGAACTGGTTAGTTAGAAAAACCATCTCAGATGCTGAGATTTTAAACTTAATGAAGCATCCTATCATGAGTCACAGCAAAATGTGGAATAGAACTCAAATGAATGGAAGCCTCAGAGTTTCAGTGTGGAGTCAAGAGAAAAAAAAAGTATAAATGATTATAGACAAGGAAGAAACTCTTACAGGTGAGGGCAACTGATGTAAAAAAACAGAAAGAAGCTCAAAGGTTGACTAAGTTATGGAAAATGCTTTAAAAATGACAACAAAAAGGTGAATTTTTAGCATATCTAAAGAGCTGCCGTTAAATGATGACTACTACACTGGTCAGGGTTTGATAATTTCAGTTATTTAAAGAATATTTTTCTGGAAGACTATACCTATAATTCTGTAATGAAGGAAAAATGGAAGAGTAAAATTTGCAGATATTAGTTGTAATTCACTGATTTCTGCAAATCAAAGGGGAACTTAATTGTATCTTTTTTCTATTATGCCTTATAAGATATGCTAAGGGAAAGTCAATGTTCACAGTCAGGGTAAGAATGATTAAATGTTTAAAATCAAAGTAAGGCAATTTTCAGGAGTTTTGTACCATCATTAAAGTTCTAATGTGTTAAAGACAGTACGTTTCTTTTCATCAAAGATTATAATCATGGGCTTCCCTGGTGGCTCAGTGGTTAAGAATCCACCTGCCAATGCAGGGGACACGGGTTCGAGCCCTGTTCCAGGAAGATCCCACATGCCGCGGAGCAACTAAGCCCATGCGCCACAACTACTGAGCTTGCGCTCTAGACCCCGCGAGCCACAACTACTGAAGCCTGTGCGCCTAGAGCCCAAGCACCACAACGAAGAGTAGCCCCCAATCACCGCAACTAGAGAAAGCCCCCGCGCAGCAACGAAGACCCAACACAGCCAAAAAAATAAAATAAGTTAAATAAATTTAAAAAAAGATTATAATCATGAAAATGACTATCTGCTTTAGAACTTTCTTCCATAGCAACGATAATCCACAACTGACCACTCATTTCATTTGACTAGTTAGTAATGGCTGGTTATTAGCTTTTTGCATATTTATATATTTGTAGTCTTGACTATTATATAGCTTAATTAGCACTCTCATATTAAGAGAGAGCTAAAAACTAAATTGAAGGCTTGTGGAATTACAACTTGATACTCTAACTCAGGTTGCTGAGACTTTTATAAGGCACCTTAATAAGTAACAGCTTTAATTACATCAGTATACTGCATATCAAATTTAACATGCACCATTACTTAAATCACGAAGAAAAAAAAGCTCCTTTGTTAAACGCCATGTAAATGTTTCTTAAAAGTAAATCAATATAATTAAGATATCTCTGTATCAAAATTCTTTTATCTGCTACTGTACATTAGTTTGATAACCTCTTCCGCTTATCTCTGTAAGATCTGTCTATATTTTTGGGAAGAAGTTTCTGCTATTGATGGACAAAATTATAAAACAAAACTAGTTTGGTTTTGAATCAAACAGCTTTTGACAGCTAAGGTTTTGATTTTTAAAAAGGTGTTATTTACTGGAATGTCTTCTAATCCGAAGGATCCAACCTAATGGAAGTTTTCTACTTTAATAAATGAGAAGTAGAATGGAAAAAGGTTCCAATCTAATATCAGGACAAGAGAGAAAGGTGTATTAGTTTAACCAGGACAACAAATCTAAAAGACCCCAAAAGAACTATGTACTTGTAACTGTGAAAGATCTATATCAGGAAGTTATGATGGGATCAGTTACGGAAAGGGCTGTAACACTAAACTACTATGTATATTCTGAAAACCTGAATTAAGTATGAAAGTACAAACACACTTTCACACTTAAAGAAATTTCATTTATGACAGTTAAAGTGAAAAAGAACTCTTCTATTGTCAATACAAACTGATAACTAGTTCAATCAATCCTAACAACTTATTTGAAATCTAATGGTTTATTTAAGAGGTAAATACTGTGGGGCATCAGTCTTAAATTTAAAGGCAATAAGTTATATTGTCCACTCTATAATCCTAAATTCCACTATTGGTTCTTAACATCTCTTTCACATAATCACCCAACAGTCTCCACTGCTTACTGACTAAACATTCAAAATGAAGCTATGAACAAAAAGTGCACATAGTCAAAATAACTTCCTCAGACATCAACATTAGCCATAACATATGCTTGGAGTATTAACATCTTTGTTTTAAAATGTAAAGTAGCCAATTTCTCAAAACAATCTTCTAGATAAACGACATTTTTAAAAGAATAAATTACTATGAGGAAAGTTTATGCTTTTTAGAACTCTTTTTGGAAGGCCATTTTTCTCTTTGCCATGTGTTTTAAACATCTTAATAAATTCCAACACGGTGACCAGAACCCACACACTGCACCTGTGCTTTCTATCTTAATTAATCCAGTAAGTACAGGCCTGCTCACTTTAATTTGTAAAGGAAATGATGATATAGTGAGTTTTAACTTAAGGCATTAATTACCTAAATAAGCAGAATTAGCTTAATGTTTCAGAAGATCTTGCCTAAACACAACCACCAAATAAAATTTCCTGAAATTTCTGAAGCCTTTAACAGCATATTTAGGAATAAGAAAGCAGAATGCTCACTCTACCTTAGGTGGCCAAATGGATTAAATTATACTGAGAAAAAAACAGTGTGGTAGTTTAGAGACACTAAAGTTTTTGTTGCCTTTAACTACTATAGAATCAAATTCAGTGTAGTTGACCGGTGACTATTAACATTTTTTTCCTACTCGTATATAAACACTTATCTTTGAAGAAGGCCACTCTCCTTTCAAAACAAAGGTTATGACGGTCTTAAACGCCTAAGGAGATTGATGGTCAAAATCTTATAAAAATTCTACATGGACCTAGACAATCACATGCTAGAACTGTGCACATGCCACACCATCTGTTGGATACAACTGCCAGCACAGATTTCGTGAGCTGGCGAAGGACTGCACTAGTCCAGAATTCTGCAAGTATTTCAAAGCGCAGGGTTCTCATTAATTTTAATTTCCTGTTGGCTCTGTAAGGAAAGAGTAGTGAAAGCACAATGTGCCACATACGTTCGAGTTCATGCCACATGTACACCTGTAATCATAAACTCTTATCCAGGGCTATCCACTAAAGCATTTGAGATTTTGTGTTTATTTCTTCTTTACTCTAGAAGAAATAAACCTGAAATATCTACAGTTATCTTTTCATACTTTGTTAATACTCTTCCAAACATCTGGAAATACTTGACAATAATCATTTAATTAACGCAAAACTAATCGATGACAATATGCGTAAGTACTTCACTCAGCTGAAGTGGTTTCCTCAGTCCATACAAGTAGGGCCTGAAGAGAACAAGAAGTTCTTTGACTAAGGAGTGCACCACAAAAGAAACCTGGAGCCAGCATCTCTTTAAAGAGCAAAAGCACTCTCAGTATTTAAGTAGAGAAAGCAGGTGGTAGCGGACTGCTACACTGGTGAAAACTGGCAGATGCTCTTGGCTTAAGTTATTACCTCCAGGCTTCCTACAGGACCTGTGTTCCTGAGGGCTTTCCAAAGGCTTGGCTTCACTACAAGCCTCTGCGGGGGCTCCTGTACTCCACCACTATTATGCTCCACAGCTGCTGGCTGCTCTAGCAGGGTGAAAAGATCCTAAGAAAGATTCCTAAAATGTCTCTAAGGCTCCAGCAGCAGGTTTGGTACCTTCTGCAGGTTCACTGCTTTCTGTATTTTGCAGCAGTGAGGTTTTTTGGGTTTTGTGGGGGTTTCCCTATCACCATACTGATTTTCCAATCCAGAGTCAGAGGCAGAGTTGTAAAAAAAAAACTCAGGAAAGTTCAAGGCACATGTGTACTTGAAGGAGAGGACTTTTTTTCCCTTTCTGCCACAATTATTGAGATTGTTTGTCCAAGTGCTGCCCTGGAGGATTTTTGTGTCCCTTAGCTCAAAGGAACAACACAAACTGATATTTAAGAATCACAGAAATCCAAAAACATTACAATTCAGTTTGAGTCAAAGATAAAAAAATAACTGATTTACCTAATTCCTCTTATACTAGCAATTATTGTCAATCCAATTGCTTTTTTAAAAATTTGGAACCAATATGGTGGGTTAACAGATGGCTTTTAAAGTTTTTGTTCTTATTCCAAAATCTTTACATTACCCAAAATATATCTATTTATGTATGAATGATAGTGTAAGTTCTGCAAAACATGATCTACATGCTCTCCATTTAACACTAAACAATCTGGATGCTAAGGCTGTTTGGAAATAATTCTAACAAAAACTGAAACATTTGACTAGTGCTATAATAAACAGATTTGCCTTTTACATTTGTTTTAGAAATCTTCACAGCCACACCCTAAACAGAACTTTTTTAGTAGAGTTAAAATAATTGGTTCAGTTAGCCTAAATATATTTTATCCTATCTTTATGCTACCCTCAAGTTGGTGAAATCACAAATTATTTCTCTTATCAGCTCCTTACATCCAAGAACATAACAGGAAACAACCAATTCACAGAATATCTAAAAGACAAATGCTAAAGAAAATACACCAATTAAGTTGCATACAGGCTTTAAGATAAAGAATGCTTCCTACTCCGCACATCTGCCTAGCAGGTGTCTCTCTGAATAAGTTTTCTCCTTTAGGAATCCGCTCTGAATACTGCAAAAGACAACGAAGTAACCACTTTCATTTTTCTTTTTTGAAACCTCTTTTTCTCACGGCAGAAAGAGAAGCCTTCTATGTCCTAGAAACATGGTCAAAATGACTTTGGGTAGTTTTAAGCAACTTCTATTTTTTTTTTTTTTTTTTTTTTGCTGTACACGGGCCTCTCACTGCTGTGGCCTCTCCCGTTGCGGAGCACAGGCTCCGGACACACAGGCTCCGCGGCCATGGCTCGCGGGCCCAGCCACTCCGCGGCATGTGGGATCTTCCGGGATCGGGGCACGAACCCGTGTCCCCTGCATCGGCAGGCGGACTCTCAACCACTGCGCCACCAGGGAAGCCCAAGCAACTTCTATTGAATAGACATAGGAATTACATAAAATCTAGTTCTTTTGGAAGGTATCCTTGAGATACATCGTAAAGAGGGGAGATAAACACATAAACCTTAGCACGCTTTACACTTTGATGAGTCACATTTTTAACATTCTATATCTAATGTATGATGGAATGAGTGAGACCAGATTTCCCTTATCAATACCAGCTGGTGTCTCAAGTAGAAATCTCTTTGCTTTTAGTCCATTTCCTTACTTTGTAAGCAAAGTATTCCATCAAACCCTTTACACTTTGTCCTACCTCTGCTTCCTCTTTACCTACTCTCTTCTAGCCTCTCTTACACACTTTTCTTTTCCTTTTTCTTTCTTTTCTTTTCTTTTCTTTTTTTAAACACACTCACTACTACTCTTAGCAAATTCTTTGTTCATCTCCTGGCAATCCTTCCTTTATTCATGTCTTATTTATTCCCATTTGCATTCCCTCAGTAGCTATTGCAAACATTTTTCACTTTCCTCTAGGTGATGAGAGGGCTGAGCAGTTGACAGGTGTAGTGAATGTTGGGGAAGAAAGAACTCCTGCTCTAGTCATTCCTCCCCCTCTGCTTTCCCTTTTTAAGGCTACATGCCCTGTATAAGTCAGAAAAGAAATAAGTCTGCAAAAATTAAATCCGGTCCTATGATCTCTTGGAGCCTCTTTCCAGCTGTGAGGACATGTTCCTTCTTCTTCTTTTTTTTTTTTTTTTCTTAAATTTCACCTTCTATTATTTAGCTCCTCATCTTAACCAATAGAGTACTCTTTAATCCAATAAGTCGGCTATTTCTGTTGATTAACAACCTTTCTAGTGCTTCCTACATCTATCCCTGTTTTTGTTGTTTGGTTCTTTTCCATTTTATTACCCTATTATTTCAAGTCTGTTTCACATACCTGATTTTCCCCTACCTCTAGTCTTTTTCTGTCAATCAATCCTGCATGCTACCATCAAGATTAATATACTTAAAACACTTTTCATCATGTCATTTTCCAACCTAAAAACGTTCAGTGGCTTGCCACTGTCTAGGAAATAAAATTTCAAACTTTGCAGTCTTACATTCAAGGCTTCCATCATCTGACCCAAACCTAGCTTTCATTTTATCTCCCATATTATTTCAAATGAACTTGAAGGTCTCCACTTCATTGTCACCCAATATATCTTGTCCTTTCCTACCTCTAAGCTTTTTATTATGCACATCATTCTCTGTACTGCCTACCTTCCCTTCTACTATCCATCTTCCAATGTTTAGACAAAGTCCTCCTCTACTATATAATTTCATAAACTACTCCAACCTTTACTGAGTCCTCCTCTTATGCAAAACTGCATAATATCTAAATTATTGCTCTGGATTACAATTTAACACTTTACTAACATATTTTATCAACTTAATAAATGTACATACATATGTGTATATAAATATATATATATATATATATTTTTAACCCATAGTGCCTAGCACAATCTAAAGTAGAAAACAGAACATTTGTTAAACTAGTTTAAGGTTTTCTAACAAATTTTGGAATTTCCAGATAGAAGGACTCCAGAATCTACAATGGGCTGAAAATATTACCAGAAGTTTACTTATAAGAGCTGGCCACTAGAAAAACTGATGCTCTCATTCACAAAACTAGAATGAGCTTGAAAGGGACAGTAGAAGGCTGCATGTCAAAAGTTGCTGTGTATGAATATTCTAAAAGTAGGGTGCTGAAATGGCCCTAATCAAAATCACTAATGACCTCCAATTTCCTAAATTCATTATTTTAAATTCTGTTGAATTCTAATATGGACAACTTCTAGTAGATTATTTGCAAAGATGACCACAATAATTCCATTCATTCCACAGGACCCTCTGCAATATGACTCTGCTAGTCTTTTCATCATGAAGTGAAATCTATTTCCATATCCTTTGAATCTGGATTGGCCTTGTGATATATTTTGACTAAGAATATGGCAGAAGTGACACTATGTGAATCCTTTTTTTACCCCCTCTTACTTTTTTTTTTTATACATAACTTAAAATCCACCATTTTAACCATTTTTAAGTGTAGAGTTCAGTGGGATTAAGTACATCCACAATCCATCCCCAGGACTTTTTTCATCTTCCAAAACTGAAGTTCTGTACTCAAAAAACAATAACTCCCTATTTCCCCCTCCTCCAGCACTTGGCAACTACCATTCTGTTTTCTGTTTCTATGAATTTGACTACTCTAGGTACCACATATAAGTGGAATCATACAGTATTTGTTCTTTTGTGACTGGCTATGTTACTTAGCTTATTATCTTCAAGGTTCACCATATTATGGCTTGTGTCAAAATTTCCTTCCTCTTTAGGCTGAAAAATATTTCACTGTATGCGTATATCACATTTTGTTTATTCACCCATCAATGGACACCTGGGTTGCTTCCGCCTTTTGGCAATTGTGAATAATGTTGCTATGAACATGGATGTACAAATATCTGTTCAAGTCTCTGCTTTCACTCATTTCTTTTGGGTATATACCCAGAAATGGAATTGCTGGATCCCATGGTAATCTATGTTCAGTGTTTTTGAGGAATGCCATACTGTTTTCCACAGAGGTACCATTTTACATTTCCACCTGCAGTGCCCAAGGAAGGGTTCCAATTTCTCCACATCCTCACCAATACTTTTTATTTTCTGTGTGTGTGTGTATGTAATGGGTGTGAAATAGTATCTCATGGTTTTGATCTGTGTTTCTCTAATGATTAGTGACATTAAACATCTTTTCATTTGTTTATTGGCCATTTATATATCTTCTTTGGAGAAATATTTATTGGAGTACTTTGACCATTTTTAAATTGGGTTGCTTAGTTTTTTGTTGTTGAGTTCTTTATATATCCTAGATATTAACCCCTTATCAGATATATGATTTAATGTTTTCTTCCATTCTGTGGGTTGACTCTTCTTTGCTGACAGTGTACTTTGATGCACAAAAATTTTAATTTTTATATAGTCCAATTTATCTATTTTTTCTTTTGTTGCCTGTGCTTTTGGTGTCATATCTAAGAAATCACTGCCAAATCCAATGTCACGCAGCTTTTCCCCTATGTTTTTTCGACGAGTTTTATAGTTAAAGTTCGTATGTTTATTTAGATCCTTGATTCATTTTGAGTTAATTTTTGTATTTTTGTATATGGTGTAAGGTAAAGGCCCAACTTCGTGCATGTGGCTATCCAGTTTTCCCAGCATCGTTTGTTGACAAGACTATCCTTTCCTCATTGAATGGTCTTAGTACCCTTGCTGAAAATCTCTGACTATATATGTGATGGTTTATTTCTGGGCTTTCTATTCTACTCCATCTGTCTATATGTCTGTCTGTCTTGATTACTGTAGCTTTGTAGCAGTTTGGAAATCAGGAAGTATGAGACCTCCAACTTTGTTTCTCTTTCTCAAGGTTGTTTTGACTATTCAAGTCCCTTGAAATTCCAAATGA
Organism: Mesoplodon mirus; assembly: GCF_964341445.2. Taxonomy (NCBI): domain Eukaryota; kingdom Metazoa; phylum Chordata; class Mammalia; order Artiodactyla; family Ziphiidae; genus Mesoplodon; species Mesoplodon mirus. The sequence goes on along the minus strand of NC_138992.1, from coordinate 36,564,995 downwards.
ATTTTAGATGGATTTTTCTATTTCTACAAAAAATGTCATTGGGATTTTAATAGAATTTACACTGAATCTGTAGGTTGCTTGTACAATACTGACATCTTAACCATATTGTCTTCCAATCCATGAGCATGAGATGTCATTCCATGTATTGGTGTCTTCTATAGTTACTTTCAGCAGTGTTTTGTAGTTTTCAATGAACAAGTCTTTCACCTCCTTGGTTAAGATTATTCCTAAGTACTCATTCTTTTTGATGGTATTGTAAATGGATTCTAAACTTAGGACTCAAGAGGCCTTACAATTTCTTCTATCACCTTCTTGGAAGGCTGCTACCACAACATAAAACCTCCAGGCTTGCCTGACAGGGTCATATGGCCTAGCCAACTGTCAGCACAACTGCCAGACACATGAGCGATTTTAGAGACATTATTCAGCTCCATTCAAGCTGCTAGATGATTTCAGCCACTTGAGAGACTCCAGGTGAGACTAGCAGAAGAACCACTCAGCTGAACCTAGTCAAACTGCTTACCCACAAAACTGTAAGCAAATGAAATAGTTATTTTAAATTCTAAATTTTGGGGGTGGTAGCAAAGACTAACTGAAACAGAAATAAATCATTTTATTTGCTATTTGTTAACTATGATAATTTATTCATTACTTTGTAGCTCATTTCAAACTGTTTTCCAGAGGCTGTTAAGATTTATTCCAACTGAGTTAAGACAGAGTTCTTTGATTCATCAAAGATTCATCATGTTTACAAATGATTTTAAGCTTAAAGTCAGCATTCTAAATAATTTATATATTTTTTAAAAGGAGGTAGCATAAAATGAAATTTTACTAGAACTATAGAAATACAGATTTTATTTTTCTAGTCTATAACCTCAAAACTGAAAAAACAGTAAGGAGATATTACGATTAATGTTTTCAGACTAACTTGTACCACTGCTAATATTTGCTAGCACTTAGTACTAAATTTATTGAGGACAGATTTTGAAACTTTATTATCTGATTATTAAAAAACTTAAATAATCACAATATTTAGGAGAAAAGTATTTAACATTAGAAATATTTATAATCCCAAAGCATTTAGAGGCATGGTGACTAGGCAAAACTGCTTGATAGTACTTAAAAATTTAGAAGATATAGATATATCTAAAATTTTATTTACTTATAACATAAATATAGTTATTAACAAATATAGCTGTAGTTATTTTACATGAAAATCTTACAGAACAATATGCAAAAGTAAATGCTATTTATAATACATGCTAAAGCAAAAATTTACCTCAGAAATTTCTAGATTAAAGAACTCATTTAAAAAATTTACTCTCTCAAGTTGTGGTAAGAGTTGTTTTAGAATTATTTATCTGTATTATATGCGTTCTTTAAAAGAAATAAATAATAAGGAGCAGGACAGAAGAAATAAGGAGAAAATGTAATAAGAGGCAAGGAGGCACAGTTTTAGGGACTTCTCTGATGGTCCAGTGGTTAAGAATCTGCCTTCCAATGCAGGGGACGAGGGTTCAATCCCTGGTCAGGGAACTAAGATCCCACACGCCACCGGGCAACTAAGCCCACGCATAGCAACTACTGAGCCCACGTGCTCTGGAGCCCATGCACCACAACTAGACAGACCACATGCTACAACTACTGAGCCCGTGAGCTCTGGAGTCCACGAGCCACAACTAGAGAGAAGCCTGTACACCACAACAAAGAGCCTGAGTGCCACAACGAAAGATCCTGCATGCCACAACTAAGACCTAATGCAGCCAAATAATAAAAGTAAATTAAAACCAAAAAAGTTGATTAAAAAAAAAGGCACAGTTTTATACTGAAGTTTATATTCCTAACTAGACATAGGACTATTATTTCTGACAAACCAAGTGGAGTTAACACTATTTGACTTAACTTTCATAGTTGAGGCAAATTTCTCAAAGTCGATGTCATAAATACCTTTGCGTCATTTATTTAGGAAACTGAACTTACTGTCAGAAATATCTCATATTTGCATTATTAAAAACATCTTTTAACACAGTTGTCATTTTAGTTTTAAAGAGTCCTAAATATTTCTCTAAATTTGGGCTATAATTTATTTAACCATAGGCAATTATTTCCATTTCTCTGCAACTACATTTCTACAAGCAAACTACAATTTCACCATTCCCCTACCCATATATAGCAATATACTGAATATTAATATACAGTCTATAATTTTAATCATACACACACACACAACCTATGTTTCTCAATGTGGTGACAAAATAGAGTAGGAGAAAACATATATGGAAGAATTGAAATGTACTTACAAAGTCAAAGTCTCCATCTTGAGGAACTTTCCAGTTATCAGGAAAAACGTTTTTGGACATAGGGAAGGGTTCATGCATATTCTGATTACAGTTTTCATGACTCTTATTCTTGAAGTCCTGTTTATCAAAGTAATCCATGAAAGATGGTCTTTGTACTTGCGGTGAAGTTGCATTTCCTTAGGTAAACAAAGAACATAAGGAGGGTATAAGTTCTTACATTTACTTAAAGAACTATGATTTTTACTGAAGCATGATTTTTTTATTAATCAATATAATAAGTTTTCACTGGTCAGATTCAAGACCAACATAGTCAATTTAATGAAGAACAAAGTAAAATAAAATAAGAATGAAAAAACAAAAATATCCCAGTTCTAAAGCTAAATTCAAGCTCTTTCCCTTAAAACCTGCTGCTTCTCCACATGCTCTTTGTCTGCTAAAGTCAACATTCTTTACTTAATCCCCAAAGTGATCAAGTTGAGAATTAATCCAGACTCGTTTCTCCCCAAACCAAACTGATCATTAGGTCTTTTTTAATGCTACTGCTCTATCCACCACTGCTACTGTCTTAATTTAGCTTCTAATCATTTCCTACCTAGGCCATTGTAACACCCTCCAAACTGGTCTCCTTCCCTCATCTCAGTTTTGATTTTAGTCCCACTGACAACATAGTGACCTTCTAAATGCAAATCAAACCATGTCTTTCTTCTGTTTAGAATCTTTCAATGGCTCCTCATTTTCTACACTGAATGATTAAAGTAGAAAACAAACATTTAGAACAACTAGATTTTCCCAGTGATTTTCAAACTGGATTCCTTAAGCCCTAGAGTTCCAAAAAAAAGATCCTAAGTGACCACCACAAAGACACTTCCCTATACAGTTCTCCAGACAGTAAGTTACCTACCTTCATAAAAATTTCCTGTGATAGGACGTACACTTCCCCACAAGGAAGCCTGCTGGGCAACTCTAAGTTACAAAACGTGTTTTTTTTTTAATGTGAACTTGAAATATGTCTTTCTGTAATTTACACTCATGTTCCAAATAAATTTCTCTTTCATATACCAGTCCTTCAAATATCTGAAGACAGATAATGACTCCTGTCTTGGTTATCATTTTAAGGTGAAACATCCCCAGTTCCTTTCATATGACATGTTTTTGAGACTCATCATCATCTAGTTTACTTGCCTGTGGAGACATTCCAGTCTCTACACGATCCTCTAAAATCAGACATAACATTGCTAATAGTAATCTGGCCAATTTAGAATGTATTTGTAATAGCACTAACGCAGCTTAAAACTACAGTAAGTATTATGAAAACTAGGTAACATTATTGGCTCGGGATGAGCTATAAGGTAATTTTGTAAAAATTCCTGCAGTTGGAGAAGTAGAAGTCCAATCAGAAATGAGTAGTGGCAATAAAAAGGAAAGAGGAAGACCAATACTTGGGGCTGACTAAAGAAAACAAGAAAACCACTGGGAAATTTCATTCCAGGAATCTCCTCTTCCATTTGCAATAGTCCTGTGCCTACTTCTAACGCTATCCTAATCAGAAGCTTCAATCCCAAGTTATAGGAGCCACCACTAATGCCCTAGTGGCTCAAGGTGAAAAAGTTGTAACCTAATTTCTAGAGGCTCTCCCTTCCTGAAGACGACAAGGGGTCTCTCTTGTGGGGAGGAGTGGCCATATAACACAATTTTGACCGATGATACATAAGAAGAAAGTTCCTAGGAAAGCTCTGTTTTCTTGATACAGGCATCACCTCTCTGTTTCTGCCTGCTCCTTTCTCCTTCCTGGAATGCAGACTTAATGGCAGAAGATCTGACAGTTATTCTGCAAACAGGAGGATGAGAGTACTACCCTAAAGATGGTGTCACAGAAAGAATCTCTAATGACATAATGAAATCACTCTACCAATGCAGCACACTCTGCTTCTGGATTTCTTGTTAAATGAGAAAAGACATTAACCCTATTCTATTTAAACAATTGTTATCTGTTTTTTTCTGGTACCTATAACCAAATTCAGTCCCTAACTATTACGTTTCTATTCCCAAGTGGAGGATGTAAAAAGATATAGGAGCAGCAACCTTCAATTTTACTACAGAACACCCCAATTTGAAACTTGAAATCTACTACTACATAGTGGTTTAATTATCAGTACATTTCAGATATATTAGTTTTAAGGGTCTTTTACAGGCTGACCTCAAAACCTATGGTGAAATGCCTGCTGGGTTCCACACTCAAGATTTTGGAAAATAACCCATTCCGATATTTATAAATAAACATTCTCACAGAGAGTTAACAAAAGTCTAAAAATCAACTGAAATAAAAGAAGGTAGTCTGTTCCATTAGATTTTTCTGTTTGGATGACTTTATAACAGGAATATTATTAACCAAGATATGCTTATACACAATTTTTTATTCAAATGTATGTGTTTATACTTCTAAATATTTTCCATTGTTTAGTTTAAAACTTACTATCAACATTTTGAGTATATCTTTTTTATGTACAAAGAAAATTTTAAAAACAATTTTTAAAAATTTCTAAGGAGGAAAATAGGCTAGGTATGTTTTAAAAGTTAATGGGAGGGAGCAGCTGTAATTGGCCAGTCATATTTAACCACATGATATGAAACACATGTCCACAGTGTGCAGCTGAGTCTCCAGGGAGATGCATGTTCACAGAAGGGACAAAAACTATGATGCTTCTGACTTACAATTTATTTTTAAAAAAAGAAATAGTAGGCCCTTCGACAGGAGAGTAAAGAAGGAAATCTCAAGATAGTAACCACTGTCATATGTGATTGTGGTTGCTATGGCGAATACTTTTTTTTAAATACACAGAAAATAATCACATAAAATTGACATCAATTTCTCTAGTTGTAGTTGAATTCTGACCCTAGCTTATAAAAATATTTTTAATTTTAATAATAAATTTGATGTTCAAAATTACCTTGTCCCTCACTTTTGGTCCCAATTCCTTTAACTACTTGCTGTAGAACTAAAAACCCATTAGCAATAAAGAATAAAATAACTGCCACTCAATCCTTTTGTGCATGTGAAATTTTAAAGAAAAAGATTCTTTCCTCTCCTTCAAACATTCCCTAAAACATATACAAGAAAACTAAATTGTACAGTATTTAATACCTTTTACAAAATATGCCAGTCTACTCACAATTATTCACTAACTTTTCTAATTTACACATGTCTTCTAAACAGGTGAAAAGTTGTCATGAAAATTTAAATATATAAAGGAATTTTTATAATACTTTAACAAAATGTAATTTAATTTTTAATTTCTTAGCATGATTGTAACAAAGATAGCCAAATGCAAAAATGAAATAATCATAACTTTAGCATAATATATTTCAACATCAAAGGATTTATGAATATTACCTAATTTGTTCTTCTAAAACAATTTAAGATGTGGGTGTTCCACCTGATTAATGATCTTGGAAATCTGTCCTTTAATTTGTTGCCAAGAGTACAGTGAATACATATAAAAACCAGGATGTTAATACAGAAGCTACTGACATCAGCTTTTTCTTAACTTCATCAGACTGTACTTTGAAACAAAGGAGGATACAGACAACATGGAGAAGATCCAGAGGCTATTCATAAAAAAAGATTAAATGCTTAGAAAGTAATACCTGCACAAAGGTTAAAGGGAATCAAATTGTTCAGCCAGGAAAAGTCTGAGGATACAATTTACTAAGTATCCAAGTATATATGAAGGGGTCTTGCACAGAAAACAGTGACCAGCTGTTTTCCATCTCCACTGAGGGCAAAATAAAGGGAAACAGACCAATTGAAGCCCAAGGATTTTAGTTAAATAGAAGGAATGATTTCCTGTGTGAGTCATGAGCACTGCAACAGCCACTGTGTGTCTATGGAAGCCCTTTCTCCAGAGGCCGTTATAAGAAAGACTGATCTCCATTTGTACAAGACTAATCTTTACATGCTTGTCCGTGCTCTGTACTGGTAAGAGAGGTATCCTACGACCAAAATACCTACACTAATTGGCTCGAGCTGGGTCACATATCACTGAACATTCCACAGAGCAAAAGCACACAGAAGAACAGACCATATTCAATACGCACAGGTAAATCCAAACCATTGTAGCCACACCTTACCTGGACACCTAGTAACTCTGCAGAGGAAAATGAAGGGTTTCTAATTGCCCAGTAATATGCTGGGCATTTGCACCCAGCTGCAAGTGGGACCTGTAGTTTACCATTGTCACCTTGATTGCTATGTCACTGGCAAAATTAATCTTAAAGAGGCACATAACAATTTTTCATGAAAGAAGAGTAAGACCTCTGGAGAAGCAGGAAAGTGATCTACCTACACACTCCCCTAACCTGGCTAATTGCTTCTTGGCACCTGAAATTCCATCCTTAGTTACTTACTCCTTTGGCTCAAAGCTCTGGAGTTTTGGGGATAAAATGTAAATATTTCAAGAAGATAAAACATCATTAAGCATTTTCACACCTGCATATTTGGTACTTTGCTGAAATAGGTTTTGGGAGGAAGAAGGAAGGAAAAGATCTGAACCAGAGCTGGAAGAGAAGATGTTACAAAGCAAAGAACAGGACGTGGAAGCTATTGCTCAGAGCGAATGGTGCCATACTTACAACTGTGTCCAGAGGCATTAGATGAACTAGAGAGTAGGAATACCTAATGGTCAGTCTTCCTTTCTTGATATTTCTCCTGAACACTTTCTAACTCAATCTAATATCTATTTCTAGGATAAATCCTAAAAACTTAAAGCAGAACCTAATTTGCTTTCTCTTACTAATTAAGTGAACCTACATACATGTGCTGCCCAAAATAAGACAATAAAGTGTGATATATTTTAAAAATCACCATGTATTATAGGCATATACAAAGAAAAGTCTAAAAACCACATATTCAATTAAAATTACTTAATCTAATATTTGATAATTGATGAAGTTATGATAAGTTAATGTAAATAAGCAAAATATAATCAAAATATTTAGATATGGGTTATTCCTCTACTCAATCATTTTTTTAACATCTTTATTGGAGTATAATTGCTTTACATTGTTGTGTTAGTTGCTGCTGTATCACAAAGTGAATCAGCTATATGTATACATATATCCCCATAACCCCTCCCTCCCACCCTCCCTATCCCACCCCTCTATGTGGTCACAAAGCACAGAGCTGACCTCCCTGTGCTACGTAGCTGCTTCCCACTAGCTAGCTATTTTACATTTGGTAGTGTATATAAGTCAATGCTATCTCTCACTTCGTCCCAGCTTACCCTTCCCCGTCCGCGTGTCCTAAAGTCCATTCTCTACATCTGCATTTTTATTCCTGTCCTGCTCCTAGGTTCATAAGAACCATTTTTTCTTTTCTTTTTTTAGATAACGTATATATGTGTTAGCATACAGTATTTTTTGTTCTTTTTCTGACTTACTTCACTCTGTATGACAGATTCTAGGTCCATCCACTTCACTACAAATAACTCAGTTTCGCTTCTTTTTATGGCTGAGTAATATTCCTTGTATATATGTGCCACATCTTCATTATCCATTCATCTCTCGATGGACACCTAGGTTGCTTCCATGTCCTGGCTATTGTAAATAGTGCTGCAGTGAACACTGAGGTACATGACTCTTTTTGAATTATGGTTTTCTCAGGGTATGTGCCCAGTAGTGGGAGTGCTGGGTCACATGGTACTTCTATTTTTAGTTTTTTAAGGAAGCTCCATACTGTTCTCCATAGTGGCTGTATCAATTTACATTCCCACCAACAGTGCAAGAGGGTTCCCTTTTCTCCACACCCTCTCCAGCATTTATTGTTTGTAGATTTTTTGATGATGGCCATTCTGACTGGTGTGCGGTGATACCTCATTGTAGTTTTGATTTGTGTTTCTCTAATGATTAGTGATGTTGAGCATCCTTTCATGTGTTTGTTGGCAATCTGTATAACTTCTTTGGAAAAATGTCTATTTAGACCTTCCGCCCATTTTTGGATTGGGTTGTTTGGTTTTTTGATATTGAGCTGCATGAGCTGCTTGTATATTTCCGAGATTAATCCTTTCTCAGTTGCTTTCTTTGCAAATACTTTCTCCTATTCTGAGGGTTGTCGTTTGTACTTGTTTATGGTTTCCTTTGCTGTGCAAAAGGTTTTAAGTTTCATTAGGTCCCATTTGTTTATTTTTATTTCCATTTCTCTAGGAGGTGGGTCAAAAAGGATCTTGCTGTGATTTATATCATAGAGTGTTCTGCCTATGTTTTCCTCTAAGAGTTTTAAAGTGTCTGGCCTTACATTTAGGTCTTGAATCCATTTTGAGTTTATTTTTGTGTATGGTGTTAGGCAGTGTTCTACTTTCATTATTTTACATGTAGCTGTCCAGTTGCTCAGCACCACTTATTGAAGAGGCTGTCTTTTCTTCATTGTATATTCTTGCCTCCTTTATCAAAAAATAAGGTGACCATATGTGTGTGGGTATATCTGTGGGCTTTCTATCCTGTTCCATTGAACTATATTTCTCTTTCTGTGCCAGTACCATACTGCCTTGATTACTGTAGCTTTGTAGTATAGTCTGAAGTCAGGGAGCCTGATTCATCCAGCTGCATTTTTCTTTCTCAAGATTGCTTTGGCTATTCGGGGTCTTTTGTGTTTCCATACAAATTGTGAAATTTTTTGTTCTAGTTCTGTGAAAAATGCCATTGGTAGCTTTTTTTTTTTTTTGTGGTACGCGGGCCTCTCACTCTTGTGGCCTCTCCTGTTGCGGAGCACAGGCTCTGGACGTGCAGGCTCAGCAGCCATGGCTCATGGGCCTAGCCGCTCCGTGGCATGTGCGATCTTCCTGGACTGGGGCACGAACCCGTGTCCCCTGCATCGGCAGGCAGACTCTCAACCACTGCGCCACCAGGGAAGCCCCCCATTGGTAGTTTGATAGGGATTGCATTGAAACTGTAGATTGCTTTGGGTACTATAGTCATTTTCACAATGTTGATTCTTCCAATCCAAGAACACGGTATATGTCTTCATCGGTTTGTATCATCTTTAATTTCTTTCATCAGTGTCTTATGGTTTTCTGCATACAGGTCTTTTGTCTCCTTAGGTAGGTTTATTCCTAGGTATTTTATTCTTTTTGTTGCAACGGTGAATGGGAGTGTTTCCTTAATTACTCTTTCAGATTTTTCATCATTAGTGCATAGGAATGCAAGAGATTTCTGTGCATTAATTTTGTATCCTGCTACTTTACCAAATTCATTGATTAGCTCTAGTAGTTTTCTGGTAGTGTCTTTAGGATTCTCTATGTATAGTATCACGTCATCTGCAAACAGTGACAGCCTTACTTCTTTTCCAATCTGGATTCCTTTTATTTCATTATCTTCTCTGACTGCTGTGGCTAGAACTTCCAAAACTATGTTGAATAATAGTGGTGAGAGTGGGCAACCTTGTCTTACTCCTGTTCTTAGTGGAAATGGTTTCAGTTTTTCACCATTGAGGACGATGTTGGCTGTGGGTTTGTCATATATGGCCTTTATTATGTTGAGCAAAGTTCCCTCTAAGCCTACTTTCTGGAGGGTTTTTATCACAAATGGGTGTTGAATTTTGTTGAAAGCTTTCTCTGCATCGATTGAGATGATCGTATGGTTTTTCCCCTTCAATTTGTTAATATGGTGTATCACATTGATTGATTTGCATATATTGAAGAATCCTTGCATTACTGGGATAAACCCCACTTCATCATAGTGTATGATCCTTTTAATGTGCTGTTGGATTCTGTTTGCTAGTATTTTGTTGTGGATTTTTGCATCTATGTTCTTCAGTGATATTGGCCTGTAGTTTTCTTTTTCTGTGACATCTTTGCCTGACTTTGGTATCAGGGAGATGGTGGCCTCGTAGAATGAGTTTGGGAGAGTTCCTCCCTCTGCTATATTTTGGAAGAGTTTGAGAAGCATAGGTGTTAGCTCTCCTCTAAATGTTTGCTAGAATTCGCCTGTGAAGCCATCTGGTCCTGGGCTTTTATTCGTTGGAAGATTTTTAATCACAGTTTCAATTTCACAATTTTTTTTTGTGATTAGTCTGTTCATATTTTCTATTTCTTCCTGGTTCAGTCTCAGAAGGTTGCGCTTTTCTAAGAATTTGTCCATTTCTTCCAGGTTGTCCATTTTATTGGCATATAGTTGCTTGCAGTAATATCTCATAATGCTTTGTATTTCTGCAGTGTCAGTTGTTACTTTTCCGTCTTCACTTCTAATTCTATTGATTTGAGTCTTCGCCCTTATTTTCTTGATGAGTCTGGCTACCAATCCAGCTCCAGCTCTGAAAGGCTAGAAAGTTCCACCATAGAAACAGAGCAGATCTGAACAAGATAAAAGGCCCCAGTTTTTTCTTTGTTGAAACAATTGCTCTTCCAGAGTTACCCACAAAGAAATAATCTCTACTAACTCATCAGTTTAATGACAATGGATTCCTGACCTGGTCCTAATCTATTCCTTCAGGATAAAAAATCCTAAATGTTGATTTCCTTAATGACAACCAACCTGCTTATACCTCATAATTCCAACTGGCCTAGACTAGTCTGGATAAAGTATAATATTTAAGGAAGTAGGGTTCCATGTGTAAATATTGGCTGATGCCAGATTGTGAAAGACCTGGGTTACCAAGCTGAAACCTGGACATTACATGAGTAATGAGATCACAAGGAAATGGGAATGGGAAGAGGGGGAGTGGGAGAGAGATGGTAAAAATAATGGCATCATCCCTGAAAATAAGTTTGGAGAGTTCTTTGGACATGCTCTCCAGGTCTATGCCCATTTTGTAAAAAATAGATCAAATATAAAATATTTCTTGTCATTTTACTCCAGTTCCCTTCAAAAGCTCTTTTAATAATTTTGCTTCCTAGGCACTTCCCTGGTGGCGCAGTGGTTAAGAATCCACCTGCCAATGCAGGGGACATGGGTTTGAGCCCTGGCCTGGGAAGATCCCACATGCCACAGAGCAACTAAGCCCGTGCACCACAACTACTGAGCCTGCACTCTAGAGCCCACGAGCCACAACTACTGAGCCCGTGAGCCACAACTACTGCAGCCTGCGTACCTAGAGCCTGTGCCCCACAACAAAGAGAAGCCCACCACCACAAAGAGCAGCCCCCACTCGCCGCAACTAGAGAAAGCCCATGCACAGCAACGAAGACCCAACACAGCCAAAAAATAAATAAATTAATAAATTAATTAGTTTTTAAAAATAATAATAATCTTGCTTCCTAGAGTCAAATCACCACACTTTTCAGAGGTAAGGAAAACAGATCTGTAATTTCTAGCTTCACAGATAAAGGTATAAAAAAGTATGCAAACATAATTTAAACTGACAAAAATATTAAATCAGGCAACTCTTTTGAAACTCCAAAGGAAAAGGTGATGGAAAACAGAATATTCAGCACACAGTATAACATTCTAGAAATTTTAGAAAATTAAAAATAATAATATGCTATAATCTTTTAGGGAACAAAAAAATATATAAAATCTTTTTAGGGAAGAAAAATGCTAAAGACACATTAGCAAATGGGGCTTCCACTAATGTAACATAACCTAAGAGCTCATACCAATGCATCTAAGACATTTTAAAGAAGATTTAGATCATGAGGAAACACAAAACTAAAACTAAAAGTAATTATGTGGTTTCACAGAAAGTAAGTTCTGCCTCAATAACTTCTTTACCCTCTATACTATTGCTATACTACAGTATGACAAAACCTGGGGAATTACACTAACATCATTTGGTTCGATTTTTGGGAACATGGAAGTCCCACATTGTAACAGAATGATGTCTAAATGGTGGAAACTTAAAATACAAGGGAAGTTGTCTCATGGGATTTAAAACTTGCTAAAGCATATAAAACAACCATAGGGGGCTTCCCTGGCGGCGCAGTGGTTGAGAGTCTGCCTGCCGATGCAGGGGACACGGGTTCGTGTCCCGGTCTGGGAAGATCCCACATGCCGCAGAGTGGCTGGGCCCATGAGCCATTGCCGCTGAGCCTGCGCGTCCAGAACCTGTGCTCCGCCACGGGAGAGGCCACAGCAGTGAGAGGCCCGTATACCGCAAAACAAACAAACAAACAAACAAAAAACAACAACCACAGGGAACTCTACTTAATGCACTGTAGGGTCCTAAATGGAGAGGATATATGTATATGTATGGCTGATTCATTTTGCCGTGCAGTAGAAGCTAACACAACATTGTAAAGCAGCTATAGTCCAATAAAAAATAATTAGAAAAATAAAAATAAAATAAATAAAGCATATAAAACAACTACATAAACCACTATCTGCCCATTTTAAAAATGAGCTTTCAATAAAATCTTTGTGACCAAAAAAATCATACTTAGGACATAAAATTATGACATAAATTGAATGATTTCTGTGGCTGTTGAAGCTGAAAGTCATTACATGAAATATGTGGAAATCTGTGCTGTAATTTTAAAGCATGAGGTCTGGTAAATCATTATCACATATCTCTTCCTTGAAATATAACAATCTAACATGAATTCGATTCCATAAATACTCATTTTTTAAACCACTGTTTAAATGCTGATGTTCAACTATATTGACTACATGGAAAAAGTTGTTTATGTAGTTTCATAGGAAACTCAGTAGCTCTCTAAAGATAGAACAAAGCACTCAGTGATCTTCTAACTGGTCTGTTAAGAGTCATAAAACTTGACTAAAAGAATTTTATCAGCTGTGGAAAAGTGATGCTACATGCTGATGGGAAATGTGTTGTAAATGATCTTATCTGTCTTTCTGATCTGCAAGGCATATGACTTGTACCCTAACACTAGCTAGCTTTGGAGGCCACAAGACCATTCAGTGTAGTTGGGTGAGCATGTAACAGATGCAGAAGCCCTATTCTAGTAATATGCCCAGCTAGGAATCCAAGTCTTAGACTGCTTTTCAGGGCAAAGGCTCAAGAAACCTATCAGCGTGGGAGATAAAAAAAAATTCACATCCCTCTCCTCCTTCCCACCCAGGATTAACTATGTGGCAATCTGTTTTCATCTTGTGCTTCTCGGCCCTCTCTTTCAAAGTATACAACCATAATGGGCTATGCATACTAAGAAATGTGAAGAAAGCAACAGCAGTGAGCGAAATGGCTTGAAGCTATGAGGTAAGACTTATCAAGCAGACTCACAGGGAGAGTAGCAAAAAGAAAGGGGTAGGCAAAAAGAAAGCAAAAATGTCAGAGAGGAAATTCCTACCTATATCCATTTTACCCTATCAGCAAATCACTTGACTCTTTATAACTTTCTAGGCTCTACAATGCAAGAAGTCATGTATTACTGCTTTTGTGCCGTGGAGAAGTAGTTCTGTGTAGTGAAAAACAGCTTTGTGCTTAGACTTTGACATTGACCATACATGATGAGAGTGGTAGGGGGAAGAAAAAGGTCAGTAGGTATCAGGAGGTAATTAATCTGCTTTTGCCTATAACTGAAAAATCACAATGTCCTTCATTGTTAACTGCAATCTTAAAGAGCCATATTTATACAAAAAGAAATGCTAGCCTGTGAAAGTATCTCTGTCTTCATCACTCTGTAAGCAACGGAGATCAGAGAGAACGTCTTAATCGTCATTTCAGCCCTGCAGCGCCCCTGGCACTGTGCCTAGCACACGACAAGCAGTAGTAAACATGCACTGAACTGAATTTTCTGCATGAGTATCCCTGTCTCTTGATTCTTCTTTCTAGTGTTTCTTCTTTTCCCACCTTAGTCCTTATTTCTTCCCTTGGCTTGCTTCCCTCTGTCACTGCAGCTTAACTGATAACTTAGACAACATGAAATAATATTATGTTATATTATTTGGAAAAGAATTTTAGGTTCATGTTTTTAATTGGAAAAGTAAATGTTAGGAACGCTATCTTTTTATCTCAAAAAATACTTTACAAATTAAATTATGGGTTAGTATCCTTCAACAGAAAAAAGTTCCATAACACTAAGTTAAAGATGTGCTACTTTCTGCTATATTAAAAGAATTTTTGAAAATTCACTTGTGCCATATTCCTTTCACTGTTAAATAAAGCCAAGAAACAAAATTTTCCACAACTGGCTATAACAAGCAACACAGAACTATCCTGGTTTCTATAGAAGTATACTCTCAAAACAGAAAATTAATATTCAATGGGAAAAAAAAAGCCACATACTTTTCATAGTTCCATCTTCTTCTTCCTCATCCTCACTGTTTATAACCATGGTTCCCAAGTCAGATTCTAACATTGTGCTATTATGTTCAATCATGGTCTGGGCCCCTTCACTCATCGTGCTTGTAGCCCTCATGGTGCCCACGCTTTCCGAGCTAGTCTTCACCATGGTGTGGGAGTCCAGCTCATCTTCATCCTGCAAACAAAACACTGCAGTGAAGGAAGACTTGTCTAACATAGATGGATATCTTACAATACTATGAACATATTATATTTTCATAGTGAAAAATACTACTATCACTACTAATTTTAATGTAAGGACATAAATACAGTGTTATCATAAGACCCAAAAGTTATCCAAAATAACCTAAAGGTTTAAGTAATTAAAGATCAAGCAACAGAAATTGTTTGATGAAATAGCAGGCTGCTAGTTGTTCTCAAAATAAGGATTAAGACAGGAAGATTATTAACAAAGAATATATAACAAAATAAACAAAAGAGAGCACATTAAAGACAGAACATGTTGGCACTATTATAACAGCTTTAACAATGTTTATAACTTTGTACAAAAGCCATTAGCTTTTTAAAAATTATAAATATACATAACATAAAATTTACCATTTTAATCATTTTTCATTGCACAGTTCTGTGGCATTAAGTACATTCACAGTGCTGTCCAAGTTGTCCAATCATCATCAATACCCTTTTCGAGAAATTTTTCATTATCTCCAACAGAAATTCTGTACCCATCAAAAACTAACTCCTTATTACTTCCTTCACCCAATCACTGGTAACCTCTAATCGACTTTCTGTTACTATGAACTCACCTATTCTAGGTACCTCAAAAAAGTAGAAGCATGCCTTTTGCATCTTTTGTGTCTGGTTTATTTCACTTAGCATGTTTTCAAGGTTCATCTGTGTTGTACCAGATGTCAGAATCTCATTCCTTTTTAAGACTGAATGATATTCCATTGCATGTATACACACACACACACACACACACACACACACACACACACACACACCCCTTTTGTTTACCCATTCATTTGTTAATGGACATTAAGGTGTTTACACCTTTTGGTTATTATGAATAATGTTCTGAACACTGGTATATAAGTATCTATAGATAGATGGTCCCCGACTTATGATGGTCTGACTTAGGATTTTTCAATGTTACAAGAGTACAAACGAGATACACATTCAGTAGAAACCGTACTTTGAATTTTGAACTTTTCCTGGGCTAGCAATACGCAGTACGATACTCTCGTGATGCTGGGCAACAGCAGCAAGCTGCAGCTCCGTCAGCCACGTGATCAGGGATGTAAACAACCCATACATTTACAACAATTCTGTACCCATACAACCATTCTGTGCTTCACTTTCAGTATAGTATTCAAGGAATTACATGAGATTCCACACTGTTATAAAATAGGCTTTGTGTTCAATGATTTTGTCAAACTGTAGGTTAATTTAAGTGTTCTGAGCACATTTAAGGTAGGCTAGACTAAGCTATGTTTTTCGGCAGGTTAGGTGTATTAAATACATTTTCAACTTAACGATATTTTCAACTAAAGATGAGCTTATCGGGATGTAACCCCATCATAATTTAAGGAAGATCTGTATTTGAGTCCCTGCTTTCAATTCTTTTGGGTGTATGCCTAGAAGTGCAATTTATATCAAATGGTAATTCTCAATTTTGGGGGGAACTGTCAAAACGTTTTCCACATTGGCCACACCATTTTATATTCCAACAGTGTACAGGGTTCCAACTTATCCACATCCTCACCAACACTTGTTATTTTCCCTTTTTTTTTTTCTTTTTGAGAACAGACATCCTAATGGTTGTGTGGTATCTCATTGTGGTTTGATTTGCATTTCCCTAATAACTAGTGATATTGCGCATCTTTTCATGTGCTTATTGGCCACTTGTGTATCTTCTTTGGAGAAATGTCTATTCAGCTCCTTCGCCCACTGTTGTTATAGATTGTTTTTTGTTGTCGTTGAGCTGAAGAAGTTCACTTTATGTTCTGGATATTAATCGCTTATCAGATATATGATTTGCAAATATTTCTCTCCATTCTGTAGGTTGTCTTTTCACTCTCTTGATCGTTTCTTTGATACACAAAAGCTTTTCATTTTGATGAACTCCAATTTACCTATTTTTTCTCTTTTGTTGCCTATGCTTTTGTTGTCATATCCTAGCCATTGGCTTTTTTTTTTTTTTTTTTTTTTTTTTTTTGCGGTACGCGGGCCTCTCACTGTTGTGGCCTCTCCCGTTGCGGAGCACAGGCTCCGGACGTGCAGGCTCAGCGGCCATGGCTCACGGGCCCAGCCGCTCCGCAGCATGTGGGATCTTCCCAGACCGGGGCACGAACCCATGTCCCCTGCATCGGCAGGCAGACTCTCAACCACTGCACCACCAGGGAAGCCCGCCATTGGCTTTTAAATGTAAATTCACAGAAGAATCAAGTCAGTAATATAAGTATGAACCAAAAAATACTCTTTAGAATGTTCACCAAAAGATAAACTGGAATAGGGCCATAAAACTAAACTAACAAATTCTGTTTGAGAAACCAAGCAATGTGCTATTTAGAAAAACTTGATCATGTACTGAAATTAATTTATATCTATTCCACTTTAAATAGAAACAAACAAACAAAACCTAAGTTCTGACAGAGGTCAAAATGCAAATATTGGAGAACAGGAACATCCATGTTGTTCTCAGCTCTTTGATAGCCCTCCTCATCCTCAACCTACAGGATAAATTCAGCATTATATCTTCTGCTCTTCTTTCATGAGCTTCTCTTCTTTTAGACTTCTTCATTCTTATGCATTCAACTATCTAATATATTGAGGACTCCCAAATCCTGACATCTTTCTGACTTTACTTACTACTTAAATGCTTAATGATGTTTAAAACTCAACATTCTCAAACGAGATCATTTCATCCATCTCCTTGGCCCCCTCCAGTCTGCCTCCATCCCTGACAATAACCACTACAAAGCACAGTCATCTTCATTAGCTAACTGAGAGTAAAACTGCAATGTCTTTTGGGGGTTATTTTCTTTCATACCCTATATACTATCAGTCAACAAGTTCTTCTTCAAAAAATTCTCTCTCAGCTCCACCTCTTCTTTTCCATTCCCACTGCTACTGAGTATATTCCTCCTTACCTCATGCCTGAGTTACTGCAGGAAGAGCACCCTGACCTCCTAGAATCAGACAGATGTTAGTTCAAATCCTGGCTCAACTCACTTAGTAGCCTTAAGACCTTTAGGAAACCTATTTAAACTCTCTGAACTTTAGTTTCTTTCATTGGTGTTATGATGATTAAGTGAGAAAACGTATGTAAACTGCTTGCATGCTATAGGAATAAGGTAGTTTTACCCCTTCTTCAAAGTATACATACTATACCAATCTTTCTTGAATACTACTTGTATTATAATATTCTTCTACTGAAGAATCTATAATGGCTCCCAGTTCTTGCCTGCATTGAAAGCTAAACAAAGCTGCCTAGATTTTAATGCCCTCTATGTTATCTTATTTTATATGGCCAATCCTATTTTCCCATTGTTCCCAGATCATTCAATAGAGTCAGGCTGACCTCAACTGAGTCTCCAGCTGCCATAAACCCATATGCTCATTAAAGACTTCATCTTTGCTCACATCACATCTCCTTTTCTACCCAGGATGCTCTTTCCTCTCTAATTCATTTTAATTAAATCCTATCTAGTTGCAGATCAAGTATCTATTACCTTTAAGGCAAATTCAGTCTTTATTAATTATCCTCTTTTCCAAACTTCTAGAATTTATAAAGCCTGCATTACACACTTTTGCATTTAAATTATGATCTCATATCGTAACTGTTTCATAAAATCTTTTATAAATGTAAGCACCTATGGAGAAGAGTGCCTTATAGTACTTCTGAATCTACTAAAGTGTTTCATTCAGTAGTCCACACACAGTAAGCATTCATTTATATATTTACTTTATCACAGAATTATAAAATCATGAACCTTTAATAATTCAACCCCTCATTTTATACATAAAAAACCGAGGCCCACAGAAAGTAAGAGACTTCCCCAAGGTCACACACCTACTTAAAGTGGAGCTGGGACTAAGAAACTAGTTCCTTTATTTCTTAACCCATTATCCCACCAAGTACATATACGTTACTTACATTTAAATTTTGATCTACTTGAATGCTTAAGTTAGAGGTGCAGGTTTACAGTTTTAAAAGCTTATGTCACCAGCTCCTATGCCCAAAGAGTCCCATACAAATTACTTGGTCCATCCTAGTCACAGCCACTGTCTTCTCTTGGACTATTAGAACAGCCTCCTAGCAGTTTTCACTGTTTCCCCTCTTGCCCCTGTTAGTCTCCCACATAACAGGCAGATGGATCCTTTCAAAAGACAAATCACATCATGTTACACTCCTGCTCAAAACCCTGCATTTGGCTTCCCATCACACTTACATTAAAGCCCCAAATCTTTATAATGGCCAAATGTGATCTGGCCCAGTAATATCTGCCAATCCTATCTCCTATCACATTCCTTCTCACTCACCAAGTTCCAGCCAGGCTGGCCTCCTTTGCTATTTCTTGTGCATTCTAAGCATGTTCCTCCTTGGGCTTTTAAATTGGCTGTTCTCTCAGCCTAGAATGCTCTTCTTTAAGACAGTTTTATTTTTTGCTTAACTCAGGTCTCCACTTAGATGCTAATCTCCTTAGTGATGCTTTTTCTGACCACCAATCCAAAATTGAAGTCCCCACCAAACTTTTATCCTTCTATATTCTTCATAGCCTGTACCTGGTTTTTCTACCAGTATAATATAAGTCTGATAAAGGCAAAGAAAGCTTCTTTTTCACAGATGAACCCTCAATGCTTAGAACACCTGGCATATATTAGGTACTTGATAAAAATTTATTTAATAAATGAAGCAATTCATATTTTTACCTAATTCATTCAACAAGCATTTATTGTAAACTTATAATATGTCAAGGAGTGAACCAGGCATTGGAGATACAAAGATGAATAAGAAACGGTTTTGCTCCATTTTTGTTTTTTTAAGAAGTCTGAAGTCTAAGAAAACTGACATGTGAACAATAAATTACAAGGCAATTTGTTAAACGCTGTAAGGAAAGTGTTGGCAAAGTACAATGGGAGTACCAAAAGTACAGCCTCTGACTCCACCTCTGTCAAATGAAGAAAGCCTCACAGGGGACACTGCCCTTAAATTAGGTCTTAAAGGACGAGAAGACTATAACACTTAATATATATATACACAAGTGGGGGTGCTTTATATTACAACTTCTTTTTACAACAGAACTACACTTAGACATCCCTTCTCAGCTTAGACACCCTGAGACTGAATTAGGTGTCATACTTTTGTATGGCTATAGCACCTTGTGCTTATGCCTATTATACACTTATTACACAATACTCTAATTGTCTGTACACTTGACTTGTCCAAATCTATTAAACAGACTCTAAAAGCTATTATAAGGGCAGTAACCAGATCTTGTTAACAGTTATATTCCTGGTATCCAGTACAAAGCCTTGTTCTCATTACATAATCTATTATATTAATGTTAAAGCCCTCATTATGAGTTAGTGCTAAAGCATAGAATGTTATGCAAGGTTCTATTGTAGAACTTTATTTAAACCAACTAATTATTTAAAACATAAAATGGCTATTAAAGAAACTTCGGGAGGGAAAATAATACTGTTAATTAGAATTATTCAATTGATCACTTATCAAATAATGATAAAATAGTTATCATCAATGAGTTAAAAACACTATACTAAGGGCTTTTTGTAGGTCACCCCTATTTAATCCTTTTATTAATTCTGTGAGATATTATTGTCCCCGTTGTGTAAATGATGAACCTGCAGTTCAAATGGGTTTAATAATTTGTCCAAGGTCATATAACAGATAAGTGGAAGGGCAAGGATTCTAACCAGGCTGTTTGATTCTAAAGCCCAATATCTAACTTCCAATTGTATAAGGCTTCTGAATTTTAAATTATTTCTCAACTCTAGTTTAATTTATATGACAGGTTAGCTAGAGCATGCTTCATTTTGCTAAGTTAAGAGATGAAGAAACTGACATACACATAAGTAAACTAATTTGCACTTGGTCAAAAAGCTAATAAAAATGGTTTTACTCTTTTCACTAGACTCCACTAAGGAGGGAGGAAAAAAGTTGATTTTCTATCAGTTCTTTTCAAAAATCTACTGCTAATTTAATACCTTATTTTATCGTGGTTCCAAACCAGTTAATTCCCAAAACACTAAACCTGTTTTTATATGTGTGAGTCATTTATCTCTTATCCTTATAAGATTCAGTGCTGTGACCGTTAAATTTAACAAGAAACATAACATCTGGTTAGTGTGAAATAATACTTTAAAATTTTCCTGTATTCTATATTAGACTTGAATCTATGCTGGGATAATGAAGCTTGTGCCTCCGGATGCACATAACTGGCTTAATCTATAAAATTATAAAAACACTAAATCAAGTTTGGAAGGGATCGTTTTCACTGCATATTATTTTCACTTACATAATCACTTTGCTAAAGGATGCTAAACCAATCTACAAATTGACAGTAAAAAAAAAGACAGTAATGAAAAAAAAATAATGAGCACTCAATTCACTAATGAGAGGGTGGCATCCAAACAGTAATTACTAAAGTATGGAAGGAATGAGAAGTTCTTTTTTATGAAATTAGCAAATCAAACACTAAAAATTTGGTGATGGTGTTGAAAACTTTACAGTAACACTTTTTACTTTTTTAAATCATTAACTCAAATTATTCTTAATATTTTAGATGATTGTTAAAATTTCCATTTGACACTTTAACATTTTCATAATAAAACAGTTATTTATAATGTTTTTCCAAAGTTATACTTCATTTATATATACTCTGTTACTCCTTACAAGAGAAAAGCAGAAGAAAAACATGTTGATACTTTATAGAAAAAGGTCTGCAGAGCAGATGCTTCCCCACTGTAGAAAGCGGCCAATTCCAGTAAGGAATACAATAGCATTTTCAATCAGTGGTCATCATGTGCCAGGAATGCAAAACAGAGTACTGACGATAATCCAGGTTATGAATCATAAAATCCACATGGAATACAAATATTTGAAAACATCATTAGGAAATCCTACTCCACTGCTAAGACAGATTTATGCTATAACAGTCTGAGAAATAATCAGAGCCTTTGCACTAGGTATCTTTACATTTGCAATATCTACCACCTTAAAGGATTTTCTAAATATTCAGCTACTATCTGATTGATTTAAAAGATATTAACAGAAACGTTTTAGAAAGTATTTGTCATTTCTAACATTAATGAGATAAGACTATTCTTAGATAAATAGGTGTCTTTTTAATTTGAAATATTCTAATTATTTTCTCTTCCTGAAGTGATATTAAATACTTCTTTATTACCTATACAATTACATAACAGTACATTATCAATACAGAACAGTGATCTTAGTGACACTGATTCAATTAGACACTCCTATTGGGTATGCATTCTACTACAGCATGATAAAACCTATTTTTCAGGAAAAAAATGAATGTTTAAGACACATTAAGTGAACCAATTATACAAAAAGTTGCAATATTATAGTGGTCTAGGTATCTGTAAAACGTTTTAGAGGCGCTAATCAGGGATGGCACTGACAGCAAAGAATAATGTAACAAAACATACTACAAATACAAAACTGAGCTTTCAAGATAGTAGAGGAAATCTCCAAGAGCCCCAAACAACTAGGTACTAGAGTGAGAATAAGCTAAATCCGACCTTAGGGCTGCCATAGGGGCATGTGATGATGGGGGTGCGATGGTGATGGGTTATCCATTTTAATGGATAAAGGAAGGCAAGAGTCTTTGGGTTCTCTCCAAAGTAGAACTGAAATTCTTACATAAAATTGGGAATCTTGAAAGTCTACATCCTCAGTGAAAGGACAGACAAGAAAAAATGTACTCACAGGTAAGGGAGATGACATATAAACTTGTCTGCCTCACCTGGGCTATAGGTAAAGATGAGGAATGGATATGGTGGGGGGTTTTCCCTTTAGGATGTACAGACATGGGTTTGGGTTTTCTAACATTACCCACATGATCTGGGGAACCCCATGCTGAGAAATTAGTTGAATGCAGTCTCAGTATGGAAGAACCCCAGGTGCCTGATGAAAACAAATTAAAATCCACACTAAAGGGACTCATACTCAACCTTCAACCCAAGACTCACATCATTCTCAGAGATAAAATTCAACTAAACTTGAGCTTACAGAAAGACAAAGAATAAACAAGCTGCCAAGATGGATGGAAAAAAACACAGAATTAAGACTCACTTGCTCCTTAGAATTAAATTACTCCCCTTGGACAGCTGGATCTTTCTAAGATAAAAATTTCTAGGACCAAAATGAGGAAAGAGTAGACAGTGGCACCCTAGATTGGGAAAAACAAGCACAAAGGTAGAAATATTATGGCTGGAAGGGAAAGCGTTAAGTGAGCTGGGCTGCATTAAGGAATGGCCTACAGGTTACAGAGTGCTTTAAACGCTGGGAGCCAGCATGTGCTGCTTGGCAGAGTGATGGGAACCTTGCAAACTAAGGGGTGAACTGGAGAAGGAGACTGAAGAAAGAGAGCCTGGAATCAGAAGGTTATTACTGAAATCTAGATTTGAGGTGATTAGAATCTGTGCTGAAAAGGTCCTATACAAACTGGTTTAAATGACAAGTCCGATCTAAAAGAAATCATGAAAGAAGAAACAACATATTCTAGAAACTTTCTGGACATCAAATACAATGAATCAAAAATAACTACAATATTCTGGACCTAAATAGGCCAAACTGACTCTAAAGAGAAAACTGTAAAAGATTCTAATCTGAGTAGATGAAGACAGAAAATAAAATAGATAATGCCAGTTACTGATAACCAAAAAATGACTTAATGGAATTTGCCACTTTAGCACATGATAAAGGCACTGAATTCTAATGATTAATTTGTGGGGGAAAGAGTCAAATAAGAGTCAACGCGGTCCAGCAGTTAAGAATCCGCCTTCCAACGCAGGGGACGCAGGTTTGATCCCTGATCCAGGAACTAAGATCCCACATGCCTGTGCGCTCTAGAGCTCACATGCAGCAACAACTGAGCCTGTGTGTTCTGTGCGCCACAACTAGAGAGAAGCCCACGTCCCGCAATGAAGGATCCCGCATGCCACAACAGACCCCATGTGCCGCAACTAAGACCCAATGCAGCCAAATAAATAAATAAAATATATAACAAAAAAATTTTTTTAAAGAAATCAACATGGCATGTGCAGTGCAACTTCAAGGAAATGAGCATAAAATTGGGGAAACCTGTGGCAGGTTTTACTTTTCTCCCCAGGCAGAACTAAATCAGGTCTTGGTGGCTGTGCTCACATGCTAACCTCTGTCAGTAAATAAATTTTAATAATTCTTGAGTTAGAAAAGGCAAAAAACAAAGGGAACCATTGTACATTTGCTTGTGTGCCTCCCATCATGGAAGAGCCCTGTGTACCATTAAACTAAAGGCACTCTCTACTATAGCAAGGTGAAACTACTGATGTGACCCAACAGAACACTCATTATCTTTAAATTCCACTTCCAAATACGGTAAAGGATAGCACTTATCCATTGCCTCTGTTCTCAATACATCTGCAGTGTCTACTATTTCTGTGTTACAAGTGAAAAAGCCCACAGTAGAATCAACTGGTTAACTCTGGTCGCATTCAGTACCATATCCAACCCAACTGAGCTAAGAACTACTGAGAAAACATCAGAAATATTCCCCTTCAAACTGCCCTCCTTAAGCACTGTTGCAATGTCTGACAGGTTGAAAAAAGTAATATATTGATATTCACCAATTAAATATTACTAAGACTTACAGTATCTGGAAATCTGTACAAAGAATGAACTTCCTTCCCACCGATTTAAGTAGGTGTTCCTTCTGCTTCACTGCAAAAGCAGAAGAGCTTATACAGCTGCTGTCTTTGACATACCTATCTTTAACAAACAGAAACGTCTGCCTTCATGCATCCTAACTTTCTGCACGCTCACGGGCATATTTTAAAGTTACATCAAAGCTTTCACGATCTCCGAAAGTCATTAACGACTTGTTCATCAGTACAACAAACCTAAACGGTGAGAAGGGTGTGGGCAGGACTTCAGAGGCTCCATGATGCAAGACTGTACAAGTTCCTGGCATTATATTAAA
Organism: Mesoplodon mirus; assembly: GCF_964341445.2. NCBI lineage: Eukaryota > Metazoa > Chordata > Mammalia > Artiodactyla > Ziphiidae > Mesoplodon > Mesoplodon mirus. The sequence continues at coordinate 36,540,270 of NC_138992.1, read as the reverse complement.
AGCTTCCAAACAAAAGATTGTCTTACATCCCCTGTGCACAATACTGAAATACAATAGAGTAAATTTAAAAAGTAAAAGCAACCTTAACCATGACTTCTCTTTTTTCTCTCACAGCCAAAAGCATATAAAAGGATTAACAAAATATAAAGATTATAAAATCAAATATTTTAAAATAAAAATAACACCTTTAAAAACTGTTGTTGTTACAAGCAGTTTATAAAAAATCCACAAGAGGGCACCAAAGACAAAAGGCTAGAACAAATTCCATTAATTTGTGATTTACACAGATAAAACAGGTTCATAAAATAGGTTATTTTATTTACTAACATACTATCAATACCTTTCAGAAACAGACTATTGGCCACTGATTTTTTTTAAAAACTGATATATTTTAAAATACTATAGCCACTGCCATGTTATATTTTTATATAAGCAACATTTATGTTTCTTAAGGGATATACTACATTCAGTAATCTCCCCAATGACTTGCATATAATAGCAGGAGCTCAGTGAACACTTGTTGATTCCACAAAATTGACAGAACCATACAACAGGAAATATCAAGTATTCAGATCACTGTGTCACTGCATTCTAAATTGCTTTCATATAAACAGATTTATGATTGTATAATCTTATGTTCTTAGAACAAATAGAACTATGAGCTAATTTGTCTTTGAAAATAATTTCTTTTTATTATCCTTTCTTTCTCTTACTCCTTTTCTGCTCCATTATGGTCATGTTTAACAACAAATAGAAACTTTAATATATACTTAACAAAAGAAATCACTTGTATAAACTCAGAAATGATAACATTAAGAAATCAGCTTCCAAAACATACAATTTAGAAGGAGACTGCCTGAATCACAATAAAATAACAATATTAATTTTAGCATGCAGTTACATTACTGAAACTCCTGATACAAATGACATTCTGGGGCAGAGAAATGCCAAGTCAGGGCAGCAAAAAACAAGCAATTGCCCCCAAAACAAAATATTTATCACATGTTTGACTTAAGCATTGCTCCACAAATACTTCAGGTACCAGTATGTACCTTATTATTTTTAAATGCAGATACTTTCTGTGTTGATGATAATCTTGTGGCACTATGCTAAATAATAAGGGGTTAAGTCAGTTAAAACCCATTATAAAGCAATTTTATACATATATTTATTGATTTCATAAATATTGATTAAATATTTATAAGTACCTACCTACTGTGTGCAAGGCAGTATGCTGAGATACAGTCTTTGTCTTTGAGAAATGTACAGGTTAGTGGAGAAAGTTAGAAAGTGGACATAAATACAGTGAGATAAGCATTCTCACAGAGCTAAACACAGATACCATAGGAGCACAGAGGAGCACTTGCCTGACCAAAGCCTTGGAGATCATGAAAAGTTCCCCCTTTCCAGAGGAATCAATGGCTGAGATGACTCCTGAAGGATAAGGAGTTAATCAGGCAAATGAGGGTGACCTAAGAAGTGGTCTAGCAGAAGCAGCAACTGATGTTTCTCTTTAGACACTTTTTGAGCAATCTCACTCTTGCTTAAGGTTTAACCACCAAATGTAGAAAGCCTGCTGATTCTCCAACTGCTTGAGCGCTCTCCCTTGGGGTTCAAAACTGCATATCCAGCTGCCTGCTACAAAATGACTTTGATGACCCACGGACACGTCAAATTAAATAAGGTCTAAAATGATCTCATCTTACCTAGAAAGTTGCCCTGTAAAGAGTACTGCTGGAGAATACTTCAGCCACAATATGATAGAGGTGGAGAGAGAATATGATGAAGTGAAGAAACAAAGGCTCTATTTTATCAAGAAGTCTGGCTATGAATAATTTGTTGTTGATTTCTTCTTTAGTTTTTTAACGGTCAAAATATAACTACATTTTTACACTGAGGAAAAAGGCCCTAGAATAAAGGGATAATGTGACTGACTGAAAAGGCCTACATAGACACGACTGTCTAGAAAATTTCAAAGATCAACAAAAACCTCCTGGAACTATATAATAAGTGAATATAGCGAAGTCACAGGATACAAGGGCAATATAAAATATTCACTTGCTTTCTCTATACCAGGAATAAATAACTGGAATTTGAAATAAAAAAAAAATCTTTTAAGGCGCGCGCGCGCACACACACACACACACACAGAAAAGCACGTTAAGTCTAAAAAAATATGTATAGAATCTGTGTGCACTGATGAGAAAAAGCAAAGATCTAAATAAACTGAGAGACAATCATGTTCACGGATTAAAAGACTCAAAATATGGTTAAGATATCATTTCTTCTTAACTTAATGTATAGCTTCAATTCAACCACAATAAAAATTCTAGCAAGCTAACATGTAATTGTCAACAAAATGATTCTAAAGATTACATGGAAAGGAAAAAGGCCTAAAACAGCCAACACAATAATGAATAAGAAAAATAGTTTGAAGACTCCAATTTTTAGACTTCTATAAAATTACAGTAATCAAGACAGTGTAGTATTGGGAAAAGAATAGATACATGTATCAGTGATAAATCAATGGAACAGAATAGAGAGCTCAGAAACAAACCCACACAAATATAATCAACTAACTAATCTTTGAAAAGGGCACAAAGGCAACTCAATGGAGAAAGGATAATCTTTTAAACAAAGGGTGCTGGAACAACTGGCTGGCCATATGAAAAAAAATACAACCTAGACTTAGACCTCATGGCTTTCACAAAAATTAACTCGAAATAGATCATAGAACTTAATATAACATGCAAAACCAGAAAACTTCTGGAAGAAATCATAGGAGAAAATCTATGTTACCTTTAGTTTGGTGATGAGTTAAAGCATCAAAAGCAAGATCCATTGGAAAAAAAAACAAAACCAAAAACTGATTGGTGATATTAAAACAAAATCTACTGCTCTGTGAAAGACACCATTAGGAAAATGAAGAGACAAGCCACAGACTGAGAAAATATTTGTAAAACACTACCTTATTTTAAAGGACTTGTGTCCAAAACACATGAACAACTCCTTAAAAATAAACAGTAAGAAAACTAAAAATGGGGAAAAGTACTGAATAGACATCTTGTCAAAGAAGATACATAAATGGCAAATGAGCATATAAAAAGATGCCCAACACCTTTTGTCATTAGGAATTACAAGTTACACCAACGACAAGATACCACTAAATACTTGTTAGAATGTCTAAAATGCAAAAAAACAAAAAACAAAACAAAACAAAGCAAAAACTTGACAATATTAAGTGCTGGTGAACATGCTTAGCAACAGAAATTCTCATTCACTGGTGGAAATGCAAAAATGGTGTAACACTGGAATAGAGTTTGGTAGTTTCTTACAAAGCTAAACATATCATAAGATCTACCAATTACCGTCCTAGGTATTTACCCAACTGATCTGAAAATTTACATCCACACAAAAGCTGGCATGAAAATGTTTACAGCCACTTTATTCATAATTGCCAAAAGCTAGAAATGACCAAGATGTCCTTCAACAGGTGAATGGATAAACAAATTGTGGTACATCCATGCAAAGGAATACTATTTAGTGAAAAAATGAGCTATTAAGCCACAAAAAGACATAGGTGAATCTTAAATGCATATTGTTAAGTGAAAGAAGCCAGTACTGTTTGATTCAATTACATGATATGGAAAAGGCAGAACTACAGATGGTAAACAGATGAGCAACTGCAGAGGGCTTGGGGGTAGAGGGAGAGTTTAATAGGTGTAGCATAGGGATTCTTTTGGGTGGTGAAAATATTCTGCAGGATATTGCAATGGTGAATATGTGACACCATGCATTTGTTGAAACTCATAGAAGTTTTACTATAAGGAGTGAACCTTAATGTATGCAAATTTAAAAACATATTTCAGGTGGTCAGGAGATCCCAGGATGGAATGCAGAATGTGACACACACAACCTTGGAAGTGAGTGGAATCTGTAAGACTTAAAACAAAAAGCACTGTACATAAGCACCGTGCTCTACTTGATAAAGTTGTTCCCATGGGGATATGGGTTAATTCTGAAACCACTATACATGCACACAGGAACTGAAATATTTAGCAAATGGGTGGTAGATGGAGGGAGCCAGGTTTTTCACCATTGCAGGGAGGAGTTATAAACAAGCAAGGGGAGGCAGATAGAAGGATCCATGTGGTAATGGATCAGAGTCAGAGACATCAGTATGAATCCATGTTTAGCTTAATATAGGTAAAGATGGAGATATATATACACACACACATATATATACATATAGATATGTGTATATACACATGTTAGCACACACACACATATACCTCCTTGCTTTGTCTACTGAGAGAGATCAATAAAGTGACAATATGCCACAGTAGCAATAAGTACATCTACAGTCCATACCTTGGTTTCTAATATCATTCTCTAATAAAGGAACTAGCTCCTAGGATTCTAGAAACTGTGGCAGGAAATATACAAACTGAATCTAGAGTATCTTACAGTGTCAGAGAGTAAGGAAGTAAGTAAAGTAAAAGCAAACCCACAATGATGGGGTTATGTCAAAGGGACAAAAGAGCCAACCATAAGAGGTTCCAATGGCCAAAGCTGGAACAATCTGAACAAGAAAATACATAAGGCAGTACTGGATTATAACCCAAAGTGTAAACTAAATAACTATGAGTCAGTGAGATATATATGACTGAATAAATAAATGGACAAAATAGACAAATCTCCTATGTAGAAGAATTCCTACATAACTTCCCACTCCTCAAGTGTGGGCTGTGTATTATGATTTCCTTCCAAAGAATACGGTATGGAAAGGAGGAAAGAGTAATTTTGTTGTGAAGAAACCTGACAAACACTGCATCAGCCAGGTGATCATGGGTAACACTGACAGTGATAAGCCATGTTAACAAAATGTATTTGTGATATTGTGATATAAGAAGAAATATAGATTTGATCTGTCCCCAGTTCCTGGCACAGTACTTCTAAAACCCTTACAATTTCCTGAGTGATATGTGTGGGAGGAGCACGTTTTCTTATTCATAATAAGCCCCTTTCAGCCATGTCTGGCTTTATGCTAATAAGGTGACTCCTGGAGGATGAGGGCTGGTTGCCAGAAGAACCAACCATGTGATCAGAGGGCTGGAACTTTTAGGCCTACCCTCCTGACCTCCAGGAAGGGGAAAAGAGTTAGGGATTGAGTTAATCACCAATGGTCAATGATTTAATCAATCATATCTCTGTAAAGGAACCTCCATAAAACCCCTAAAAGAAGGGTTTTGGAGCGCTCCCAGGTTGGTGAATAGATCAAAGTGCTAGGAGACTGGCATGCCTGGAGAGGGCATGGAAGCTCCACACGTCTTCCTCATACCTTACCCTATGCATCTCTTCCGTTGGTCTGTTCCTGAGTTGTATCCCATATTGGAAATAGTAAAGTGTTTTCCTGAGTTCTGGGAGCTATTCTAGAGAATTACTTAAACTGAGGAGGGAACTGTGGAACCCCTGATTTATAGCCAGTTGGTCAAAGTATGGGAGACCCAGACTTGTGACGAGCATCTGAAGTGAGGGAGGGGACAGGTTTGTGAGACTGAGTCCTTAACCTGCAGGGTCTGTGCTAACTCCAGATAGTCAGTGTCAGAATGAATTAAACTGTAAGACACCCAATTGGTAAACTGGAGAATCGCTTGGTGTGGAAAATCCACACATTTGGTGTCAGAAGTGTTATAAGTAGAGGAAATGAGTTTTTCCTTTAATACTCTTGATATAAATGTGATGAGACTAGCCTTTACTTCTGTAGTTTCTCTCTCCAAAACCAATAACCTCAGTGTCATCATAAGAAAAAATATCAAACAAATCCCAGTTGAGGGACATTCTACAAAACACCTAACCAGCATTTCTCAAAGTTCTCAAGGACATCAAAAACAAGGATAATCTGAGAAACTGTGACATCAAGAGGAGCCTAAGGAGACATGGTGACTAAATGTAAATGTGGTATCCTAGATGGGTCCTGAAACAGAAAAAGGACACTAGGTAAAAACTAAGTAAATCTGGATAAAATATAGACCTTAGTTGAAAACACTTATCAATACTGATTCATTAATTGTAACAAATGTACCATACTAACATAAGGTTTTAATAGGGGAAATTGGATGTGGGGTATATGGAAACTCTCTGTACTATTTTCACAATTCTTCTGTAAATATAACCGTATTCAAAAATTAAAAGTTACTTCAGAAAAAGAAATGGAAGAAATTCATTTATTTGAATAAATATTTACTAAATAAATATTTATGTCACAAAGCTCAACACGAGAATCTACAGGTCAATGGTCCTCATCTACATTAGAATCAGCTAGGGAGCTTTGAAAAAATTCTGATGCCTGGGCTTCAGCTTATATCAATTAAATCATAAATTTCTCAGAGTAAAAATCAAGCATTATTGGCTTTTCTTTTCCCCTCCAGAAGTAGACAGGTTGTTCAAATGTATAAAGAGAGAGATCAAGTGACATAGCCATTTGCTGAATATTCTACACATTATATTAAACATTATAAATCCCAAGGAATCATTTTTCCATTAGAGATAACTAAAATATCAGACTTTTAGTGATTCATGTATATAATTTTTTGTATTGACAAGAACAGAGCTCTGTATTCCATCATTTAACCAAAAAATCTGTTGGAATCTCTTTCCAGAAAAAGATATTTTAAAAATATTTAACAAATTTTAGTACATACATGCTTAAAAAAAAGAGAGAGAGAATGCCCTGAAGCACATCTTATTTTTAAAAAGGCATGCTTTATTGGATAAGATTTTTTAAACTCTTACATGGCAGAAACAATGCACAGAGATTTGCTTTATACCCTACTATGAATGCTCCTTGGTAAAACAAAATGTCGTATTTGTAGAAAGTTGTTTTGAGTAGAAAGAGCAACACTCTTTAAAAAATAGTCTTTCTATAGATAATTTAGGTATTTACAGTTAACATGAACAAATATATTTATGCTTTTTAATCAGCTCACACTAAGGATTTGGGAATATCTTCCACTGACATCCGGAAAACAAATTCTTTCTTACTATGTAATACAGTTGACCCAACTCAGCACCAAATTTATATCACATGCTCAGAAATGCCCCAAAAAGAAGATCTTTGCCATGTTTAGCAATGCTTAAACTAGCACAAAAACCTTGATATTGGGATTAACCTGCTGCAGAAATCTCTGTTTACAATTTGTTTAATTTTAAAAATCTGTACAATTACCTCAGCACCGATCAAAACATGTCAATTTGTCAAGATGTATTCTCATCAGACAAGCTTTTTCTGTAATAGGTATAAAATCAAATTCATAAGGCACTAGTTCCAATCATGTCCCATACCTTTCTTGAATAAAAAATATTTAAAGAAGTTTGTTTATAATAGTTACTTACCCAGGGCACAGGTGTACAGCACGAAAAAATTTTAAAACAACGTACCTTGAAATAGTTATCATATAGTGTTTCCTTTTCAAAAGTCACACTGAGAGTTGATGGAAATGTCAACATAATTTTAGGTCTCAAGTTTTTCTCCAACTGTAGTAAGTTGAATTATGTAGAAGTAAATTAAGTTTGGAAAAATTATAAGTTGATATTGGTATTACCCATAAATTCTCTGAAAACTGTACTCACTCAAAATGAAAAAAAGCAGGATCTACAATGGGTTCAAGTATTAATACTGAATACCAAATATAAGTATCTTCGACAATGCAGCAACTCAATATGGTGAATTTACAGCTCTAGAATTTCAAAATCAGAGAAAGAATTTGATCTATATTATTTCCAAATTTAGCACTATTAAATTTTCAATGGTCCAGTGCCAAACAGGCTCTGTGTCATATTAGGCCAGTCATTGGAAAAGGACCAATCCAGGATGGAGACTAAAGACAGCTAACAAAAAGGCCATCAATGAATACAAGCTCTCTGTATTCTTAAACTAAAAATAAATGTAGAAGTAAAACTTGGCAATGCAGACCTCCCATGATGCTGAAAAGACCATTCATCTTTGAAACAATCAAAAAAAGGAAAAAAGGAATGGGGAAAAAGTCTCAAATGAAAACAACTACTTTATCAAAATAGCCATTCAAAATCTTCTGCCATATCCTAAAAAATGTAGCCAGTCCCCAGTACCAAAAATAGCAGGTATTGTCCAAATGAATCCACCAAATTGGAGCAAATACCAAAAGAAGGATCAGCCAAGTTTCATGGGCCAAAGGTAACCAAGATGAGTTACAAATGAATATAAAGGGAGGTTACAAAGCAACAACCTTAACTACACAGATGTAGGTGTAAGGCAAGCACAGAATCAATCAAATAATGGCTCATTAGTCTACAATTGTTCTCATATGGCTGGAAGGCTCAAGATTGTACCTTTGTTCCATCATTTAAAGAAAATTATTTTATAAAACTCACAGTGGTTGAGAAAAACAGAAATATCCATTTACTTTTTTTTTAATTGAAGTATAGCTGACTTACAATATATTGTGTTAGTTTCAGGTGTACATTTACTTTTATTCTCATCAACTACTAATTTGGTATGACTTGCCTTAAATTCCTAAATTTCTTGTAATGTTATCTTTTAGAAGTTTTCCCTTCCCTTCTTGGATGATTTTCATTTACAAAATGTCCAGAATAAACTATAACTGAACAGATCAAAATTTTTCTTTGAATTGTAAAACTTTATGAGTGCTCAAGGAGTTTTTAGTCATTATAACATATGAGGTTTTATAGATTTATTTGACTATCATCACATTAACAACTCAATATTTAAAATGACAATTTCAGAACACCCAAGAAAAGACAAATGACAAAAGTTTCCATTAAAATGGAGGAGTGAACACATGGGTTTATGCTTACTCCAGCAAAAACCCTCAAAAAATACAATTTTTATTGTACAAAATTACAATAAAGGCACAGAAAAAAAATAAACTCATAAAGACAAAGAGCATGGAGGAGGAGACAACAGCAAACAGGAGATGTCAAAAAATTTGGAAGCTAGAAGAAAAAACTGGAAGCTAGAAATCACATAAATATATGTAAGTAGTAGCTATCTCAGCAGACCAAAGAAACCCAAAACTTAAGCTTGTAAGGAGAGAACTCACAAGAGGCAAGCAAATTCAGGCCCCAGAGCAGTGGGTCATAATGTCTTTTACAGTAAAGTTCACAAGTCAACTTGTTCTACTCTTACACAGAGAGTTTCCAATAGGCAATTTTAGTGTTTCTCTCAAATACAATCATTAGATTCTTGAAGAAAACCCATAAAGTGAAAAGTTAGAGATCAAAATAAACAAGAAGGAAACAGAGACAAGGAAGAGGGAAAAAGAAAACTCAAAGTAATAATGATAATATAACAACAATGAGGAAGAAAAGGATATTTGGGAAGTTAAATATTAGCTATGGAAAAAAATACAAGGGTTAGAAGATAAACTTAGAGAGACCTCCAAGAAAGAAAAAAAGGAAGAGAAAAAAAATAAACAGAGAAGATATGATCATTGAAAGTTAAATCTAAGAGGTTTAACAAGGAAATAAAAGGAGAGTGAGAGAGAGAGATGGGTGGGGGAGGTGAGAGAGAAAGGGGGGGACAGAAAGTGAGGGAGAGAGAGAAAAGAGAAGTTATTAAGAAATAGCAAATATAAAATTACACAGAATTGATCTCACAAGAAAACTTGAAACAAGAAAACTCTTAAATAAACAACCTAACCTTACACCTAAAGCAACCAGAGAAAGAAGAACAAACAAAACCCAAAGTTAGTAGAAAGAAAGAAATCATAAAGAGCAAAAATACATGAAATAGTGATGAAGAAAACAACAGAAAAGATCAAAACTAAAAGCTTGTTCTCTGAAAAGATAAACAAAATTGATAAACCTTTAGCCAGACTCACCAGGAAAAAAAAGGGAGAGGGCTCAAATCAATAAAATTAGAAATGAAAAAGGAGAAGTTACAACTGACACCAAAGAAATACAAAGGCTTACAGGAAACTACTACAAGCAACAATAGGCCACAGACAACCTAGAAAAAATGGACTAATTCTTAGAAAGGTTCAACCCTCCAAGACTGAACCAGGAAGAAAAAGAAAATATGAACAGACCAATCAAAGTAATGAAATCGAAACTGTGATTTAAAAACTCCCAACTAACAAAAGTCCACAACCAGATAGCTTCACAGGCGAATTCTATCAAACATTTAGAGAAGAGTTAACACCTATCCTTCTGAAACTCTTCCAAAATACTGCAGAGGAAGGAACATTCCCAAGCTCGTTCTGAGGCCACCATCACCCTGATACCAAAACCAGACAAAGATACCACACACACAAAAAAGAAAACTACAGGCCAATATCACTGATGAACACAGACGCAAAAATCCTCAACAAAATACTAGCAAAGCTAACCCAACAACACATTAAAAGGATCATACACCATGATCAAGTGGGTCTTATCCCATGGATGCAAGGATTCTTCAATATATGCAAAGCAATCAATGCGATACACCACATTAACAAACTGAAGAATAAAGACCATATGATCATCTCAATAGATGCAGAAAAAGCTTTTGATAAAATTCAACTCCCATTTATAATTAAAAACTCTGCAGAAAGTGGGCATAGAGGGAAACTACCTCAACATAATAAGGGCCATATATGACAAACCCACAATTAACATCATTCTCAATGGAGAAAAACTGAATGCATTCCCTCTAAGATCAGGAACAAGACAAGGTTGTCCATGCTTGCCACTTTTATTCAACACAGTTTTGGAAGTTCTAGACACATGAATCACACAAGAAAAAGAAATAAAAGGAATCCAAATTAGAAAAGTAGTAAAACTGTCACTGTTTGCAGATGACATGACACCATACATAGAGAATCCTAAAAATGCTACCAGAAAACTACTAGAGCTCATCAATGAAGTTGGTAAAGTAGCAGGATACAAAATTAATGCACAGCAATCTCTTGCGTTCCCATACACTAATGATGAAAATCTGAAAGAGAAATTAAGGAAACACTCCCATTTACCACTGCAACAAAAAGAATAAAATACCTAGGAATAAACCTAAAAAGGAGGCAAAAGACCTGTCTCAGAAAATTATAAGATGCTGATGAAAGAAATCATAGATAACACAAAAGGATGGAGAGATATACCATGTTCTTAGATTGGAAGAATCTTATACTACCTCAAGCAATCTACAGATTCAATGCAATACCTATCAAATTACCAATGGCATTTTTCACAGAATTAGAACAAAAAATTTTACAATTTGTATGGAGACACAAAAGACCCCAAATAGCCAAAGCAATCTTGAGAAAGAAAAACGGAGCTGGAGGAATCAGGCTCCCTTAGACTATACTACAAAGCTACAGTAATCAAAACAGTTTGGTACTGGCACAAAAACAGAAATGTATACTAGTGGAACAGTACAGAAAGTCCAGAGATAAACCCACGCACCTATGGTCACCTAATCTTTGACAAAGGAGGCAAGAATATACAATGGAGAAAAGACAGCCTCTTCAATAAGTGTGCTGGGAAAACTGGACAGCTACATGTAAAAAAAATGAAGTTAGAACACTTAACACCATACACAAAAATAAACTCAGAATGGATTAAAGACCTAAATGTAAGAAGGGATACTATAAAACTCTTAGAGGAAAACATAGGCAGAATATTCTCTGACATAAATCGCAGCAATATCTTTTTTGATCCACCTCTTAGAGTAATGAATATAAAAACAAAAATAAACAAATGGGACCTAATGAAACTTTAAAACTTTTGCACAGCAAAGGAAACCATAAACAAAACAAAAAGACAACCCACAGAATGGGAGAAAATATTTGCAAATGAAGTGACTGACAAGGGATTAATCTCCAAAATATATACACAACTCATGCAGCTCAATATAAAAAAAAAATCAAAAAATAGGCAGAAGATCTAAATAGACATTTCTCCAAAGAAGACATACAGACGGCTAAAAAGCACATGAAAAATTGCTCAACATCACTATTAGAGAAGTGTAAATCAAAATGACAGTGAGGTATCACCTCACACATCAAAAAATCTACAAACAGGGCTTCCCTGGTGGCACAGTGGTTGAGAGTCCGCCTGCCGATGCAGGGGACATGGTTTCATGCCCCGGTCCGGGAAGATCCCACATACTGCAGAGCGGCTGGGCCCGTGAGCCATGGCCGCTGAGCCTGCACCTCCGGAGCCTGTGCTCCACAACGGGAGAGGCCACAACAGTGAGAGGCCCGTGTACTACAAAAAAAAAAAAAAAATCTACGAACAATAAATGCTGGAGAGGGTGTGAAGAAAAGGAAACCCTCCTACTCTGTTTGTGGAAATGTAAATTGGTACAGCTACTATGGAGAACAATATGGAGGTTCATTAAAAAACTAAATTCAGAACTACCATATGATCCAGCAATCCCACTCCTGGGCATATATCTGGAGAAAACCATAATTTGAAAAGATACATGCACCCCTATGTTCATTGCAGCACTATTTACAATGGCCAAGACATGGAAGCAACCTTAATGTCCAAGACATGGAAGCAACCTTAATATCCACAGAGGAGTGACTAAAGAAGATGTGGTACATATATACACTGGAATATTACTTAGCCATAAAAAAGAAGGAAATAATGCCATTTGCAGCAACATGGAGGGACCTAGAGATTGTCATACTGAGTGAAGTCAGATACAGAAAGACAAATATCATATGATATTGCTTATATGTGGAATCTAAAAAAAAATGGTACAAATGGACTTATTTACACAACAGAAATGGAGTCACAGATGTAGAAAACAAACGTATGGTTACCGCGGGGAAAGGGGAGGGAGGAATAAATTAGGAGACTGGGATTGACATATACACACTGCTATATATAAAATATAACTAATAAGGACCTACTGTATAGGACAGGTAATTCTACTCAATACTCTGTAATGACCTATATGGGAAAAGAATCTAAAAAGGAGTGGATATATGTATATATATAACTGATTCACTTTGCTGTACAGCTGAAGCTAACACAATTTTGTAAATCAACTATACTCCAATAAAAAATTTTAAAACTAAAATAACACAAAATTAGGGGACATTTCCAAATTGAAAGGGCCAAAAGGCACTCCACACAATGAATGGAAAAAGATCTACACCAAGGCACATTCCATGCAAGTTTTAAATAACAGAAAGTGAAGATCTATAAAACTTCTATAAAACATTCAAAGGATTAGGTATCTGAATGTCATCCGGCTTCTCATCATCCTTACTACTGAGTTAAGAAATAGAGCAAGGCCTTCAAATTTTTAAGGGAACATTATTTTCAATCCAGAATTTTATACTCAATCAATCAACAGTAAAGATAGAATAAAGACATGGTCAGATATACAAGTTGTGAAAAAACCTGCTAATGTCTGGAAGCTCCTGGGAGATAAAGTGCATCAAAGTAAGGAAGCAAAACAAGAAAGACAAGATCCAGGAACCATAGGATCCATCAGAGAAGAGAAGAAAGGCAATTTGCAGGATGATGCTGAAGCGGGGGTGGGGGTGGTGTCTTAGGAGAAGAGCTGTTCAAGACTCTAGAAAGTCAGCGTTCAGATTACAGGAAGATAGAGGGCTAGCGAAAGAATGAGTCAAGAAAAAAGTATGACACTAAAAAATTATTTGTGTTTGGCCATACACAGAGGCCTTTACAGCCTCTGCAGAGAGTCTGGGAATGTGGCGTTTCAGAACAAATTCGTGATAGGTACACAGAAAAATTAACAGCAACAAACAACAGTAACAAAAACCGTGACAACTACTCATTCCAGAAATCACAAACATAAAAAATATGTAATCATAATATATTATGCTGATTACATACTCATAGCTATCTAAACACTGAGAGGGATTTTTTTAGAATTGTGTTTTAATTATATGGGGAGAATGAGAGATAACAAGTAGTCAGTTCTTTTAAAGAATTTCAGTTTGTGATCAATAATGTTATCTCAAATATAAATGTTCCTTACTAGATCTAATTTACTTTTTAAGAAGTAAAGGAATGAGAATAAATTTTAAAATTATCTTTACTGGTTTTAAGCTTAAAGGAGTTTATAAAAATCTCTACCAGTTCTTCCAAACACATTTGACCATTTAAAATTTGTTTTAAAACACTTAAAAAGACATTTTCAAAATACTGGTTCAAGTCTGGTAAGTGATGTTATTTTGGTGGCCCTTAGAGTAGCAAAACCAGAAGCAGCAACAGTTATCATCAAAGAAACCAAAAACTAAACAAACAAAATAATAATAAAAACAAAACACCCAGACAAAATGTTAAAATAATAGCAGTAGTGGTGATATAAGTAGTAGCACTAATAAAAATGAAGCTAAACCTTATCAAGCATATTATGTGTGATAAAGTGTTCTAAGTGTGAAGATATATATATATATATATATTTTTTTTTTTTTTTTTTTTTGCGGTATGCGGGCCTCTCACTGTTGTGGCCTCTCCCGTTGCGGAGCACAGGCTCCGGATGCGCAGGCTCAGCGGCCACGGCTCACGGGCCCAGCCGCTCCACGGCATATGGGATCCTCCCAGACCGGGGCACGAACCCGTATCCCCTGCATCGGCAGGCGGACTCTCAACCACTGCGCCACCAGGGAGGCCCTATATATATATTTTTTATTACATCCCCATGACAACTCCATGAAGTATGATCTATCACTAGCCCCTTTTTACAGATAGTGAAATTGAAGCAGAGAGGTTTAAGTAACTTGGCCAATGACAGTTATTTGGGAACAGAATCAGGATTTTAGTCCAAGCAGGCTGTCCTGCTCTTAGATAAATTCTACCCTCCCCACCCCCCAAATTTAACCAATTAGATACATTAGAAGCTTCTGGACTGACTTGGGCTGATTCTAATGCTGTTCTATTATTTATCAGTTTAAAAGATTCTCAAGAGAGAGATTGATTTGAACTTCCTTTATTAAACAGGGGTAGGGGGAAGATGGAAGATTCTGAGACTACTCACCTGGAGGCTATCTCACCATCTGTAGGGATGTGGATTTTCCCAAGCACCCTGGCATTTCTCCCGACACCCATGCTAAGAATTACTGTTTCAGTGAATCACAATTGGAGGGGATATGCTATCCCTGACATTAAGGACAGTAGCCTGACAAGTTTAGAGTTCAGACCAGAAAAGTTCAGAAAAGAAATCACCAGAAAGTCCTCATTTCTTTTCCAAAGAAAGAAGCTCTAAAACATGGTCTAAAGCCAGTTAGTAGACAAAACCTTTTTCTTTGAATCATTACTAAATTAATATGAAATAAAATGACACCTTTGAAAGTGAAAATAAAAGGTCTATTACATGCATAAAAGTGAAAGGCTCTCAAAAAAAAGTGAAAAGCTCTCAAGCAAGCCTAACATCAAGAAGTATCCCACTTTTTGCTCAACATTTTATTTACTTTAACATTCTCCCACATCTTTCAGCTCCTTGTATTTTACTTAACATTGTGATTGACATGGGAAACAACTGAGCTCCAGTACAAAGCAATTCTTGCAAACTCTTATCAATCTTCTAATCTACTTTAAAAATGACCACTTGTCAATAGTGCATTCTATGCCTTATCTTATAAATTCAATTTATTAACACCATCCATTACACTTTTAAGTAATCATTCAGTGTACCAGGTATGGAGTGTTTGCCTTGTTATTTTATTTAAAATCAGCAAGCATTAACTTGTACTGTGTAAATATTTAAACATAAGTGCCTGTATAATATTTTAATAAGCCAAACCAGATAACTTAAAACTAATCTTTTAAAAATCAGTGATGAATTAGAGTTTAAGAGCTACATAGGGGGGATTTCCCTGGTGGCACAGTGGTTAAGAATCCTCCTGCCAATGCAGGGGACACGGGTTCGATCCCTGGTCCAGGAAGATCTCACATGCCGTGGAGCAACTAAGCCCGTGCACCACAACTACCAAGCCTATGCTCTAGAGCCTGTGTGCCACAACTACTGAGCCCGTGTGCCACAACTACTGAGCCCGTGTGCCACAACTACTGAAGCCTGTGTGCCTAGAGCCTGTGCTCTGCAACTAGAGAAAGCCCGTGCACAGCAACAAAGACCCAACGCAGCCAAAAAAAAATAAAAAAATAAAAAAGAAATTAAAGAAGAACTACATAGGAATATATTATTTATTGTATAATTAATAAATTACCAGAATGCATGCTCACACCTTGAACGCTACAGATATATTAGTATAATCTGAATGAGAACAAGAAAAAGTCCTGTATGCCTACAGTTTATATAGACAAACTATGTCCAACTTTGTACTGACTTGGTCAGAAATAAATGCAAATTTTATGAAAATGTTTGGCTCTTATGAAAAATAGAGTATCACTTTAATGACAATTTGGCCATGAACATTAAGAGACATGTAGCTATGAGAATTTGACTGTTTTACTTTAAAACTGTATATGTAATCCAATTTTAAGTCAATTTGCAAGAGAATACCAAAGGAATGAACAGTATGAAGACAAACTCTATGTAAGATTTTCAGCCTTCAATGTGAATAAAAGTTTCTGAGAGAACATGACTACTGATTTAAAAATTTGATAAAAACGAATGGCAAATGTAGAAACATATTCTTACTGTAGGAGGGCTTCAGATCCACTCTGCATATCTCGTTCTTATAAATTGCCATGTGTCTGTGCATATGCATATTTATTTATATTCAGAGCACAAATGACAAAATGACCTCAAGATAGAAACTACTGCCTGAGAACATAATCTAAAGCAAAGAGTGTGAATACTGCTCAAAGTGTGTGACTCTGTCAAGACAATTTTTTCTTATAATTTCAATTAAAACAACAAAAAACAACATAATAGTTTCATCCAGAAACACTAGCTTGGTTCCAGAGAGTATAAATGCTTATTTGAAAACTAAGAAATCATAAAAACCTGATGTGATTTTTAAATCTGTCCACAATATTTTGACAGTCTTCCCTTCAAAAGGTGGAACCTAATTCCCCACACCTTGAATGTGCACTAGACTATGTAACACATACCTGAAACACTGGGATGGCTTTGGAACGGGGCAGTGGGCAGAAGCTGGAAGCACTCAAGAGAGTGTTAGTAACAGCATGAAAAGTGATAAACTTTTAGCTCTTGGTCACTGATTTGGTCACTGATTTGGTCACTGATTCATCCAATTAGACCTTATATTAAAAGGTCATTGTATATGATAAGAGGTAAGGGTCCAACCTCACTCTTTTAACATGTGGCTAACCAGCTGTCTCAACACCATCCATTAAAAAGACCACTCTTTTTCCATTGAATGGTCTCCACACTTTCATTGAAAATTAATTGGTCATAGATGTATGGGTGTATTTCTGGACTCTCAATTCTATTCCATTGATTTATATGTCAATCCTCATGCCAGAACCACATTGACTTAATTACTGTAGCTTTGTATTACATTCCAAAATTGGAAAATGAATCCTCCAACTTTGTTCTTTTCCAATATTGTTGGGGCCCCTTCCTCCATACACATTTGAAGATTGGCTTTTCCTTTTTGCAAAAGGGACTGGATGAATATGTGAGTCACTTTGGGGAGTACTGCCATTTAAACAATATTAAGTCTTCCAATCAATGAACATGGAATGTCTTTCCACTGATTTAGGTATTCTTTCATTTCTTTCAGCAATGTGTTGTATTTTTCACTGTACAATTCTTTCACCTCCTTGGCTAAATTTATTCTTAGGTATTCCATTCTCTTGGATGCTATTGTAAATGGAACTGTTTTCTTAAATTCCTTTTTGTGTCATTCATTGCTGGTGCATAAAAACATAATGGATTTTTGTATGTTGATCTTGTACCCTACAACTTTGCTAAACTTGTTTACTAACTCTAGAAGATTTAGATGTTTTGGACACACACCATCTAGGAAGTTGCTGCACCTTAAGGTGATCAAAACAAAGGCAAGCCTCTGTGCCAGCCTCACAGGGAACTGCCAGGTAGCTCAAAATGCAAAAGCACAATTTTTTGAAAGTAAGGTTCTTACTCCTCTCCCCTGCCCCCAACCTCCACCTCTGTTCCCATGGCTGCCACTGAGCTAAAAAATTGGGTATGGCAGGCATGTAAAGCAAAAATGCCACAACACTTTCTTACCAAAACTTAACATTCTTAAGCTTCTTCATTAAGCACTCCCCTGGTTGCTATAAGTTTTTTATTAGATTCCAGTGTTCTGAAAAGCTTGACTTGTCAGTTTCTGCCAACTTAATGGTTGCTTCTGTGGAGCCACTGATTCTTAGATTTCCCTACTCCACCATTTTCTATGACCAGTAGCTACTTTTTTTTCTTTTTAATTTAATTTAATTTTATTTTTTTGCTTTATAACAAATTTAATCAGTTATACATATACATATGTTTCCATATCCCCTCCCTTTTGCGTCTCCCTCCCACCCTCCCTATCCCACACCTCCAGGCGGTCACAAAGTACCGAGCTGATCTCCCTGTGCTATGCGGCTGCTTCCCACTAGCTATCTACCTCATGTTTGGTAGTGTATATATGTCCATGCCGCTCTTTCACTTTGTCACAGCTTACCCTTCCCCCTCCCCATATCCTCAAGTCCATTCTCTAGTAGGTCTGTGTCTTTTTTTTTTTTTTCATTTTTTTTTAAATTTATTTATTTTTTAATTTTTTGCCTTATAACAAATTTAATCAGTTATACATATACATATGTTTCCATATCCCCTCCCTTTTGCGTCTCCCTCCCACCCTCCCTATCCCACCCCTCCAGGCGGTCACAAAGCACCAAGCTGATCTCCCTGTGCTATGCGGCTGCTTCCCACTAGCTATCTACCTTACGTTTGGTAGTGTATATATGTCCATGCCGCTCTTTCACTTTGTCACAGCTTGCCCTTCCCCCTCCCCATATCCTCAAGTCCATTCTCTAGTAGGTCTGTGTCTTTATTCCTGTCTTACCCCTATGTTCTTCATGACATTTTTTTTTCTTAAATTCCATATATATGTGTTAGCATACAGTATTTGTCTTTCTCTTTCTGACTTACTTCACTCTGTATGACAGACTCTAGGTCTATCCACCTCATTACAAATAGCTCAATTTCATTTCTTTTTATGGCTGAGTAATATTCCATTGTATATATGTGCCACATCTTCTTTATCCATTCATCCGATGATGGACACTTAGGTTGTTTCCATCTCCGGGCTACTGTAAATAGGGCTGCTATGAACATTTTGGTACATGTCTCTTTTTGAATTATGGTTTTCTCAGGGTATATGCCCAGTAGTGGGATTGCTGGGTCATATGGTAGTTCTATTTGTAGTTTTTTAAGGAACCTCCATACCGTTCTCCATAGCGGCTGTACCAATTCACATTCCCACCAGCAGTGCAAGAGTGTTCCCTTTTTTCCACACCCTCTCCAGCATTTATTGTTTCTAGATTTTTTGATGATGGCCATTCTGACTGGTGTGAGATGATATCTCATTGTAGTTTTGATTTGCATTTCTCTAATGAGTAAAGATGTTGAGCATCCTTTCATGTGTTTGTTGGCAGTCTGTATATCTTCTGTGGAGAAATGTCTATTTAAGTCTTCTGCCCATTTTTGGATTGGGTTGTTTGTTTTTTTGTTATTGAGCTGCATGAGCTGCTTATAAATTTTGGAGATTAATCCTTTGTCAGTTGCTTCATTTGCAAATATTTTCTCCCATTCTGAGGGTTGTCTTTTGGTCTTGTTTGTGGTTTCCTTTGCTGTGCAAAAGCTTTGAAGTTTCATTAGGTCCCATGTGTTTATTTTTGTCTTTATTTCCATTTCTCTAGGAGGTGGGTCAAAAAGGATCTTGCTGTGATTTATGTCATAGAGTGTTCTGCCTATGTTTTCCTCTAAGAGTTTGATAGTGTCTAGCCTTACATTTAGGTCTTTAATCCATTTTGAGCTTATTTTTGTGTATGGTGTTAGGGAGTGATCTAATCTCATACTTTTACATGTTCCTATCCAGTTTTCCCAGCACCACTTATTGAAGAGACTGTACTTTCTCCACTGTACATTCCTGCCTCCTTTATCAAAGATAAGGTGACCATATGTCCGTGGGTTTAACTCTGGGCTTTCTATCCTGTTCCATTGATCTATCTTTCTGTTTTTGTGCCAGTACCATACTGTCTTGATTACTGTAGCTTTGTAGTATAGTCTGAAGTCAGGGAGCCTGATTCCTCCAGCTCCATTTTTCGTTCTCAAGATTGCTTTGGCTATTCGGGGTCTTTTGTGTTTCCATACAAATTGTGAAATTTTTTGTTCTAGTTCTGTGAAAAATGCCAGTGGTAGTTTGATAGGGATTGCATTGAACCTGTAGATTGCTTTGGGTAGTAGAGTCATTTTCACAATGTTGATTCTTCCAATCCAAGAACATGGTACATCTCTCCATCTATTTGTATCATCTTTAATTTCTTTCATCAGTGTCTTATAATTTTCTGCATACAGGTCTTTAGTCTCCTTAGGTAGGTTTATTCCTAGATATTTTACTCTTTTTGTTGCAATGGTAAATGGGAGTGTTTCCTTGATTTCACTTTCAGATTTTTCATCATCAGTATATAGGAATGCCAGAGATTTCTGTGCATTAATTTTGTATCCTGCAACTTTACCAAATTCATTGATTAGCTCTAGTAGTTTTCTGGTAGCATCTTTAGGATTCTCTATGTATAGTATCATGTCATCTGCAAACAGTGACAGCTTTACTTCTTCTTTTCCAATTTGGATTCCTTTTATTTCCTTTTCTTCTCTGATTGCTGTGGCTAAAACTTCCAAAACTAGGTTGAATAAGAGTGGTGAAAGTGGGCAACCTTGTCTAGTTCCTGATCTTAGTGGAAATGGTTTCAGTTTTTCACCATTGAGGACGATGCTGGCTGTGGGTTTGTCATATATGGCCTTTATTATGTTGAGGAAAGTTCCCTCTATGCCTACTTTCTGCAGGGTTTTTATCATAAATGGGTGTTGAATTTTGTCGAAAGCTTTCTCTGCATCTATTGAGATGATCATATGGTTTTTCTCCTTCAATTTGTTAATATGGTGTATCACGTTGATTGATTTGCGTATATTGAAGAATCCTTGCATTCCTGGAATAAACCCCACTTGATCATGGTGT
Source organism: Mesoplodon mirus (assembly GCF_964341445.2). NCBI lineage: Eukaryota > Metazoa > Chordata > Mammalia > Artiodactyla > Ziphiidae > Mesoplodon > Mesoplodon mirus. The sequence goes on along the minus strand of NC_138992.1, from coordinate 36,519,136 downwards.
ATGATCCTTTTAATGTGCTGTTGGATTCTGTTTGCTAGTATTTTGTTGAGGATTTTTGCATCTATGTTCATCAGTGATATTGGCCTGTAGTTTTCTTTCTTTGTGACATCCTTGCCTGGTTTTGGTATCAAGGTGATGGTGGCCTCGTAGAATGAGTTTGGGAGTGTTCCTCCCTCTGCTATATTTTGGAAGAGTTTCAGAAGGATAGGTGTTAGCTCTTCTCTAAATGCTTGATAGAATTCGCCTGTGAAGCCATCTGGTCCTGGGCTTTTGTTTGTTGGAAGATGTTTTATCACAGTTTCAATTTCAGTGCTTGTGATTGGTCTGTTCATATTTTCTATTTCTTCCTGATTCAGTCTTGGCAGGTTGTGCATTTCTAAGAATTTGTCCATTTCTTCCAGGTTGTCCATTTTATTGGCATAGAGTTGCTTATAGTAATCTCTCATGATCTTTTGTATTTCTGTAGTGTCAGTTGTTACTTCTCCTTTTTCATTTCTAATTCTATTGATTTGAGTCTTCTCCCTTTTTTTCTTGATGAGTCTGGCTAATGGTTTATCAATTTTGTTTATCTTCTCAAAGAACCAGCTTTTAGTTTTATTGATCTTTGCTATCGTTTCCTTCATTTCTTTTTCATTTATTTCTGATCTGATTTTTATGATTTCTTTCCTTCTGCTAACTTTGGGATGTTTTTGTTCTTCTTTCTCTAATTGCTTTAGGTGCAAGGTTAGGTTGTTTATTCGAGATGTTTCCTGTTTCTTAAGGTGGGATTGTATTGCTATAAACTTCCCTCTTAGAACTGCTTTTGCTGCATCCCATAGGTTTTGGGTCGTCGTGTCTCCATTGTCATTTGTTTCTAGGTATTTTTTAATTTCCTCTTTGATTTCTTCAGTGATCACTTCGTTATTAAGTAGTGTATTGTTTAGCCTCCATGTGTTTGTATTTTTTACAGCTCTTTTCCTGTAATTGATATCTAGTCTCATAGCATTGTGGTCAGAAAAGATACTTGATACAATTTCAATTTTCTTAAATTTACCAAGGCTTGATTTGTGACCCAAGATATGATCTATCCTGGAGAATGTTCCATGAGCACTTGAGAAAAATGTGTATTCTGTTGTTTTTGGATGGAATGTCCTATAAATATCAATTAAGTCCATCTTGTTTAATGTATCATTTAAAGCTTGTGTTTCCTTATTTATTTTCATTTTGGATGATCTGTCCATTGGTGAAAGTGGGGTGTTAAAGTCCCCTACTATGAGTGTGTTACTGTCAATTTCTCCTTTTATGGCTGTTAGTATTTGCCTTATGTATTGAGGTGCTCCTATGTTTGGTGCATAAATAGTTACAATTGTTATATCTTCTTCTTGGCTCGATCCCTTGATCATTATGTAGTGTCCTTCTTTGTCTCTTCTAGTAGTCCTTATTTTAAAGTCTATTTTGTCTGATATGAGAATTGCTACTCCAGCTTTCTTTTGGTTTCCATTTGCATGGAATATCTTTTTCCATCCCCTTACTTTCAGTCTGTATGTGTCTCTAGGTCTGAAGTGAGTCTCTTGTAGACAGCATATAGATGGGTCTTGTTTTTGTATCCATTCAGCCACTCTGTGTCTTTTGGTGGGAGCATTTAGTCCATTTACATTTAAGGTAATTATCGATATGTATGTTCCTATTCCCATTTTCTTAATTGTTTTGGGTTCATTATTGTAGGTCTTTTACTTCTGTTGTGTTTCTTGCCTAGAGAAGTTCCTTTAGCATTTGTTGTAAAGCTGGTTTGGTGGTGCTGAACTCTCTCAGCTTTTGCTTGTCTGTAAACGTTTTAATTTCTCCATCAAATCTGAATGAGATCCTTGCTGGGTAGAGTAATCTTGGTTGCAGGTTTTTCTCCTTCATCACTTTAAGTATGTCCTGCCACTCCCTTCTGGCTTGTAGAGTTTCTGCTGAGAGATCAGCTGTTATCCTGATGGGGATTCCCTTGTGTGTTATTTGTTGTTTTTGCCTTGCTGCTTTTAATATGATTTCTTTGTGTTTAATTTTTGACAGTTTGATTAATATGTGTCTTGGCGTATTTCTCCTTGGATTTATTCTGTATGGGACTCTCTGTGCCTCCTGGACTTGATTAACTATTTCCTTTCCCATATTAGGGAAGTTTTCAATTATAATCTCTTCAAATATTTTCTCAGTCCCTTTCTTTTTCTCTTCTTCTTCTGGAACCCCTATAATTCGAATGTTGGTGCGTTTAATGTTGTCCCAGAGGTCTCTGAGACTGTCCTCTGTTCTTTTCATTCTTTTTTCTTTATTTTGCTCTGCAGCAGTTATTTCCACTATTTTATCTTCCACCTCACTTATCCGTTCTTCTGCCTCAGTTATTCTGCTATTGATCCCATCTAGAGTATTTTTTATTTCATGTATTGTGTTTTTAATCGATGCTTGATTCATCTTTAGTTCTTCTAGGTCCTTGTTAACTGTTTCTTGCATTTTGTCTATTCTATTTCCAAGATTTTGGATCTGGGAAATAGAATCTTGGATCATCTTTACCATCATTATTCTGAATTCTTTTTCAGGTAGAGTGCCTATTACCTCTTCATTTGTTAGGTCTGGTGGGTTTTTATCTTGCTCCATCTCCTGCTGTGTGTTTTTCTGTCTTCTCATTTTGCTTATGTTACTGTGTTTGGGGTCTCCTTTTTGCAGGCTGCAGGTTCGTAGTTCCTGTTGTTTTTGGTGTCTGTCCCCAGTGGCTAAGGTTGGTTTAGTGGGTTGTGTAGGCTTCCTGGTGGAGGGGACTAGTGCCTGTGTTCTGGTGGATGAGGCTGGATCTTGTCTTTCTGGTGGGCAGGTCCACGTCTGGTGGTGTGTTTTGGGGTGTCTGTGGACTTTTTATGATTTTAGGCCACCTCTCTGCTAATGGGTGGCATTGTGTTCCTGTCTTGCTAGTTGTTTGGCTTAGGGTGTCCAGCACTGTAGCCTGCTGGTCGTTGAGTGAAGCTGGGTGCTGGTGTTGAGATGGAGATCTCTGGAAGATTTTCGCCGTTTGATATTATGTGGAGCTGGGAGGTCTCTTGTGGACCAGTGTCCTGAAGTTGGCTCTCCCACCTCAGAGGCACAGCACTGACTCCGGGCTCCTCAATTTGGGATGATGTGTTGTCTATTCATGTATTCCACAGATGCAGGGTACATCAAGTTGATTGTGGAGCTTTAATCCGCTGCTTCTGAGGCTGCTGGGAGAGGTTTCCCTTTCTCTTCTTTGTTCTCACAGCTCCTGGGTCTCAGCTTTGGATTTGGCCCCGCCTCTGCGTGTAGGTCGCCGGAGGGCGTCTGTTCTTCGCTCAGATAGGACAGGGTTAAAGGAGCAGCCTCTTCGGGGACTCTGGCTCACTCAGGCCGGGAGGGAGGGAGGGGCACGGAGTGCGGGGCGAGCCTGCAGCGGCAGAGGTCGGCGTGACGTTGCACCAGCCCGAGGCGCACCGTGCGTTCTCCCAGGGAAGCCGCCCCTGGATCCCGGGACCCCGGCAGTGGCAGGCTGCACAGGCTCCCGGAAGGGCGGTGTGGGCAGTGACCTGCGCTCGCACACAGGCTTCTTGGCGGCGGCAGCAGCAGCCCCAGCGTCCCACACCTGTCACTGGGTTCCGCGCTTTCAGTCGCGACTCGCGCCCGTCCGTGGAGCCCCTTTAAGCAGCGCTCTTAATCCCCTCTCCTCGCGCACCAGGAAACCAAGAGGGAAGAAAAAGTCTCTTGCCTCTTCGGCAGCTCCAGAGTTTTCCCGGACTCCCTCCCGGCTAGCTGTGGCACATTAGCCCCCTTCAGGCTGAGTTCTCGCCGCCAGCCCCAGTCCTCTCCCTGCGCTCCGACCGAAGCCCGAGCCTCAGCTTCCAGGGCTGCGCGCCCCGGCGGGCGAGCAGACAAGCCTCTCGGGCTGGTGAGTGCCGCTCGGCACCGATCCTCTGTGTGGGGATCTCTCCGCTTTGCCCTACCCAGGTATGTGGGGAGTTTCTTGCCTTTTGGGAGGTCTGGGGTCTTCTGCCAGCGTTCAGTAGGTGTTCTGTAGGAGTTGTTCCACGTGTAGCTGTATTTCTGGTGTATCCGTGGGGAGGAAGGTGTTCTCCGCGTCTTACTCTTCCGCCATCTTACCCGGAAGTGCTCAGTAGCTACTTTTAACAAATAGAATGTGGCAGAATTTACAGTGTGCAACTCCTGATGTCATAAAAGGCACTGAGATGTCCACTTTGTTCTCGCTCTTGGCTCACTCACTCCAAGAAAAGCCAGTTGCCAGACTGTGAAGACTCTCAAATAGTCCTATGGAGAGTCCCACAAGGCAAGGAGCTGAGACAGCCTGCCAACAGCCATATGAGTGAGCTACCTGGGAACTGCAGTCCTTGTCAAGCCTTCAGATGACTGCAGCTCTGACCAACACTTAAACCTCAACCTCAGAAGAGACTCTGAGCCAAAATCATCCAACTAAGCCACTCCTGAAATACTGATCTACAGATACTATGAAATAATAAATGTATGCTGTTTTAAACTGCTAAGTTTTAGCAGTATATGATATTTAAAGCTGAGGCGTGAAAGACGAGAACCTATTCATTCAAAGAGTTCTAAGGAAGAAGAGTGTTTCAAGCAGTGGGAATGGCACATGCAAAGGCCCTGCATAAGGAAAGGTCATTGGCATGTTAAAATAATAAAAAATGTGAAAGAAGGGCTTCCCTGGTGGTGCAGTGGTTGAGAGTCCGCCTGCCGATGCAGGGGACATGGGTTCGTGCCCCGGTCCAGGAAGATCCCACATGCCGCGGAGCGGCTGGGCCCGTGAGCCATGGCCACTGAGCGTGCGCGTCCGGAGCCTGTGCTCCGCAATGGGAGAGGCCACAACAGTGAGAAGCCCACGTTCCACAAAAAAAAAAAAAAAAAAAGTAGGTAAAAATGTGAAAGAAGATCAGTGTGACTGGAGCTCAGTAAAGGAGAGAAAAATAGTGAAAGAGAGGAAAATAGTGAAGAAAGAGATCACCAAAGTGGCAGAAAGTAACTGAGATGACTATAGCAAGGTCTGTTTAAAATTCTGAATGGTGAATTCACTGGCAAACAATTTATATCTAGAATATAAGCTTAAAGCATCTGTCTCACCAGGCAATCCACAGTCACTGCCAAATGAGTAACTGATTTAGCCAAATATCTAAAGAAAATGATTATAAATCAGCTCTGAAAAGAAGCGCACTTCTCCTTGTCCTGGGCTACCATATGACACAAGGTTTAATTAACTGGTGAGGGACTTCCCTGGTGGTCCAGTGGCCACGCTCCCAACGCAGGGGCCCTGGGTTCAATCCCTGGTCAGGGAACTAGATTCCACATGCCACAACTAAGAGTTCGCATGCCGCAACTAAAGATCCCGCATGCCGCAACGAAGATCCTGCACACAGCAACAAAATCCTGTGTGCCGCAACTGAGACCCAGTGCAGCCAAATAAATAAATATTTTAAAAAATACTTGGTGAAAAGGGTAAAAGAATTTCAAAAGAAATACCAATTAGATAACCAGTCTCTGAAATTGAAAGTAAATTTGAATTAGCAAAATAATAGGATTTGTATACAAAAACTGTAAGATTAAAAAAAAAAACTTCTATGGGAAAATATAGATTATGTTATCAAAGACATTTCCAATTAGTATAAAAATAAAATATCTGTGTTTTCAGATTTAATGACTAACTGAATACCAAGAGGTATTCATCTCTATATCCTTAACCAGAAAAAAAATTATAATTTGAAACAAGGAAAAAATCATCAGTGAAGCATAAAAACATTAGACACTATAAAATGTGATATATAGATAAAATTGTTTACTTCATTAAAATGCACTGATGCACTAATAGAACGTAAATGTAATAAGCTGGTCCTTTTATGTCCCTCCTGCTTTCTCTAGTAACCCATCTTCTACTGTGGTACTCTATCTACAGCATAACTGATGACCAGTTAAAAGTAAGTTCCAGAAAATATGACATAAAATTGACCAAATCCAAGATAATATTTATTCAACAAACACAGCCTCAGTGTCAACTAGATACCAGATGCTGTATAAGCCTATTATATTAACCTTATATTTCCCATTAATCACTAATTCTTAAGACATCAGAAGACATCATTTAATGAAATGAAATATATTTTGAGATTTAATGGACAAACATACTTCACTTGTACAATAAAACAGAAAGTGTTAATGATATATTTAAAGAAAAAACCCAAAATTATAGGAGAATGACTCAGAAGAAAAAGATCAACTTTTTTAGGGGAATTACGAACCGAATTTTCTTCTTCCTCTTCCAATTCTCGCTGCTGTTCTTCATGTCTTTTAGCTTTGATCTCCATGGCTTCTGTGATCAGGTCTCTTAAAATTGATACAGGTTTTGCATTCTTGATAAAAGGGTGCTAGAAAAGTAAAATTCAATGGTATAAATTCAAATGGTTTCTCTGAATTACATCTTTAAAACATTAAAACAACACGTAAATGTGAACCAGGAGCATAGGCGTCAATGATTGGTCCTTTATCCAGAATTAAATGTACAGGTTAAGAACAGAGAACATTTCAACTGCTTTAGAAATAAAGATTTTACTTTCAGGTTTACAAGTTTTTAAAAAACCATTAAAGCACACACACAAAAATGTAATCCTGTTAATAAAACTACATTCCCCTTAGAGATATAATTGTCCAAAGGAAGTACAGATTAGGTAGATTAGGTAGTACAAAAGACAAAAAAATTTTTTTAAAGATTGGTGATTAAATTACATATAAAAATAAAATGATTTTGGTATTGTTACAAATTTTAATTAATCTTAACAAGCTGACAGCCAGAATCAGTAGTCAAAAGGAGGGTAACTATTTATTTTACTTCTTTTACATATTTTCTATTTATTATGTCTTTAATAATGTAATCATTTCCAAGGGAGAAGTAGAAAATAGCAATAAGAGAAAAATATTTTTCAGAAAATAAGTACTGCTTCACTTCTATACCACCCTGATCTAGCTAAAACATCTGAGTTTGCTACAATTCTGATAAACAGAAGTGAAACCACCAGAAAATACCTGGGTGTTTGATGACTTTTAATTCAGAGGACTAACATGAGAGAAAGTAGAGGGAATGGTTAAAAGTATAATTTGGAATAGATAACCATATTTTGAAGCAGCAATACAGCTTCAAAATGTAATTTTCACAATTATATGTCAGTAGATAAGAGTCAGGTGAAAGCTATCTGAGTTATTTTCATAAAGATCAATACAACACAAAAATATTCTTAAAGATAAAAAAAATTCTAGTGCTAAAGAAGAAATTACAGACATTTGGAAGAGGCTTTAAAATGGTGAACATACCATTTGGGAAAACTATGAGTAAAAATTTTACCTGATTACAGAAATTCTAGCATCGATGACAAAGAACTAATAAATTCTTTTATAGCAGTTATAAACTGATCATCAGATAAATTAAGTTCTATCAACATACCTGTGGTGGAGAGTCCTAGTCACCTACCAAAATACAGTTGTGGTTGGACCTATGGCTACCCAGCTACATCCTACATTTCTCAGACTCCCTTTCAGTTGGTTGTAATTAAGTTCTCACCAATGAAGTGTGAGTGCCTGCGTTGTGTTCCACTCCCTGATCTGGGCCTTAAAACACCGAGACTGTGCACTCTTCTGTGATTTCTTCTCTTTCTGCTACGCTGGGAAACAGACAAAGACAGTGCCCTAAAGGATGGTGGAGAGCAAGAAGGAAGAAATCCCAGTCCTACTGTGAAAAATTCTGAGAAACAATGGTTAAAAGGTCACAAAAATTAATACTAATTGAAGATATGTTCTTTGCCCTTAAGGAACTTATTATCTGGAATAAGGAACAAAAGACAAACACATTAAAAAAAATTACAATGTGACATACAAGTTACATTAGTGATGATTTAGCACAGTCTATATGATTAAGAGATGTAAAAGTAAAAGAAGAGGTGACGTAATCTCAGATGCCTCATAGAGAAGAATCAGACCATTTTAGGGAGAAGGAAAACTATGCACAATATGAACAAACACAAAGATAGGGGATGTATGTTAGAACACCATAGGAAGAGCTGTCTAGCCAAAACAGAAACACTGCTTAGAGAAATGTTGTCCTGTGAGTTTAGATACAGGTAACAGTGGGAGAAGAGGGATAAACACTCAGAATGAGATACTTGAATTTTGCTTGACAGTCCCTTTAAGTACATAAACAAGAGAATGGTGTAAGGAAAAGAATGTCTGTGACAATGTAATCTTGCAGTAGAGGTTAGAAATGAAATAAGATGGGGTGAAACTGCAATACAGGTGCAAATTATTAAGAACCTGGATTAAAAAAATAGCTGCCACATTCAAGAGGAAATACTGAATCTGATGGAAGAACTCTTAAGAAGGATTTCGTGACTATGTATTAACAGAAGTGAAGGAAGACCAACACAGCAAAAACTGGGAACCAGTAGAACTGCATCTCTTTACTAAGGAACAGAAATCTCAAATTGTATTATACTTTATCTTCTCAGGAAAAATTATGAGCCATTCCTCCAAGCCACAGTTTTTTGGGTTTTTTAAAATATATCTTTATTGAAGTATAACTGCTTTACATTGTTGTGTTAGTTGCTGCTGTATAACAAAGTGAATCAGCTATATATATACATATATCCCCATATCCCTTCCCTCTTGAGGCCCCCTCCCACTCTCCCTATCCCACCCCTCTAGGTCATCACAAAGCACTGAGCTGATCGCCCTGTGCTATGCAGCAGCTAAATGCCAAAGTACACATCCAGTCTACTGCAAACTTACTTTCATGCAGCTCATTGTGAACTGACTAAACAGTGTTATGCTACCATTAGTCTATAGAGCTTAACATTCCTAATCTCAAAATCTCAGTATGTCTTACTTCATTTGTACTCATGTTTTCCCTACATAACTGCTACAGGCATGGTTCTGACCAACAAAGAGGAACTGGCTAATAAAGTTAAAAGGGAACTTGGAGAACAAGGCCATTCTATTAGAGCATTCTTGATAATCAAAAGAGAAGTTTTATCAGACACACTGTCAGATTTTTAAAGAATATTTTTAAAGGCTTTTTAAAAGTAGCTGGTAGTAAAATTTTAAAGTGCAAAGCAACATAAAAAAGAACAGAACAGGGCTTCCCTGGTGGCGCAGTGGTTGGGAGTCCGCCTGCCAATGCAGGGGACACGGGTTCATGCCCCGGTCCAGGAAGATCCCACATGCTGCAGAGCGGCTGGGCCCTTGAGCCATGGCCGCTGCGCCTGCACGTCCGGAGCCTGTGCTCCGCAATGGGAGAGGCCACAACAGTGAGAGGCCCGCGTACCGCAAAAAAAAAAAAAAAAAAAAAAAAAGAACAGAACAACAAAAAACAGAGAAAATGCGGTGGCAAAAAAAAAAAACAAAAACATGGCAACTGTGACTGGAATGTTATTACTATAAACCAATGTAAATAAGTGGGTTGAATTTCCATTTATTAAGCAGTATTTTAGTTAAGTACTAAAAGACACTTAGCTCGTAAGATAAATTCAGCTACATGCTTTCTATATGAGATATACTTAATAAAATAAATCCAAATTATATTTCTGCAGGGGCATACTAAAAGGAACTTGGGTTAAAAGTCAAGGATAGGCAATGAAATATTAGTCAAACATAAAATAATATCAAGACTAACATCAAAAAAAGCAGAATTGAAGGGAAAAAATAGTGAATGAAAGAGGAGTCATATAATATTAATAAGGGACATAATACAAAGAAAGATATTATAGTTATAAACTTGATATATTAGTATAGCATTATGTATAACAAAAATAGAGACATAAGAAGTTGATCTAAATAAATAAGAACAGGAGGTATTAATATTCCTTTTCAGTCACTGAGAAGTAAAACAGGTAAAAAGTAAAGAATAAAGTGATGTGCATAATATAATCAGACTGAGTTAGCAGAAAAATCAATAAACAGAAGTTACATCTTTTTGTTAAATGCCTAGAGAAGCATGTGGTACCAGCATATGAATGGAAAGAACAACAAAACAGAATATAATGACTGGAAATAGAATATAACATACGAAATAAGCTGGCATATTATGAAGGCAGCAATTCCAATCAGTGAGGAAAAAATACTTATTGCCTGCTGTTGCTTTTTTCTTTTGGCGGGGTGGGGTGGTAGAATTAGCCTAGATCTTTACCCCAGAAATATCAAAATAAATGCCAGACAGATTAAGAAGTTAAAAGTCAAAAGAAAATGGAAATATAAAAGAACTAGAGGGTAATACAGGAGACTATTTATTCAATCCAGTGTCATAAAACAAAGGGAAAATACCATAAATGAACTAAAAATTTAACATCTATGTCAGACAAGAAGGTAATTATATGAAGAGTTTTAAAAAGAATATCAATTTTAAAAAAAGGTAAACACACCAAATTCCAAAAGGCAACACAGTTTCACTATTTCTAAATGTATCTAGGATTTCCCTGGTGGTCCAGTGGTTAGGACTTGGAGCTTTCACTGCAGGGGCTCAGGCTTGATCCCTGGTCGGGGAACTAAGACCCCACAAGCTGAGTGGCGTGGACAAAAAAAAAAAAAAAAAGAGTAAACTAACATATAAACTAAAAAAGGGCAAGAATTCTTAAACCACCTGAACTAATGATAAGACAAAGAATACCCAAAATCAACCTATCACATTCTTGGTCATGTACTTTAAAAAGTAAGACTGTTTGAAGATTTATTCTTTTAAAATTTGAACCATTTCCTCTTAAATTTTGTTCATGTTCTGAATGATCAATTTCTGAACTGAAAGAATTCAAATAAATTATTTCTTCATAAAAGCTGAGAAAACAAGAGTTTAAAGTGAACTGAAGAACAGACTTCTGCTTGTCGACAGATTGAGCAGTAATACTTTCCCCTATACCTCTCCATTAAAGTTTAGCTAAAACCCTGGACAATAAAACAAACACAGGAAGACACTGAAAGGTGGCAGATTAACTAGGGACCAGAGGACTAAAGGAAAGACACAGCTGTGAGTCCATGGGCTTTTTTTTTACCTCATTTATCCCAGACTGGTTATTGGAGAAGCCAGCAACCCAGAAACACCAATGGACACAAACTAAAAAAGCTCCTACAAAAGCCTACTCTCTTGAGCCAAAGGATCAGGAAAGGGACAGCTAGCCAGTATGCCACCTTCTCTTTTAGACAATCACCATTCTACTCCACCCAAACACCAGAGAGAAAGCACATGCCCCACCCCAACCAGCAAAGGCTGGGTGGGGAACCTAGACTTACTTCTACCTTCTGGAGGCTGTCCAATCCTTTCACTGCAGTGGTATCAGAGAAAACCAAATGTTAAGCTAGGGCATTCATCTACATCAGGCAGTATAAAAAGCGCTCCCCACCCCCAGTGGGGAGTGTCGGTGGAGATCACAAGAAAGCCTGGACTTATACTGCTACCAGGCAGTAATAAAGAAACCCCACCTCCCTGTCTGCTAGAGTGGGATCAGAGGAGGCCTAGTGGAGAATCAGAACTTTCATTACCACCCAGCTATACTGAGGCCCTGCAGTGCCGGAAGAGGCCACTGAGGGAACCTGAGTTCTAACCCCTGTACAGTGGTAATAAGGAACCCCTCCCCCACCCTACATGTCAAAGGAGACCAAGCTGGGGACCTGGACTTCTAATGCTACCTGCCAGAAAGGAGGTGGTGCCCCTCTACCCCACTGAAGCCGTGTCAGAGGACTCCACTTATTATAGAAAATTTAAATAAGGTCCAGAGTCTCATACTACCCAAAATGCCCAGGTTTCAAATGAAAATCATCACTCATCATAACGAGAAGCAGGAAAATCTCAACTTAAATGGGAAAATACAATCAACAGATACCAACATCAAGATGACATGGATATCAGAATTATCCAGCAAGGATTTTAAAATAGTCATCATAAAAATCCTCAATTAGCAATTACAAACATGCTTGTAAACACATGAAAAATTAGAAAGTCTCAGCAAAGAATTAGAAGATATAAAAAAGAAACAAATGAAAAATTTAGAACTAAAATATATAATAACAAAAATAAAAACCTGATGGTTGGGCTGGCTCAACAGCAGAATGAGGACAGAGGGGAGATTCAGTGAATCAAAATATGGAACAGGGCCTCCCTGGTGGCGCAGTGGTTGGGGGTCCGCCTGCCGATGCAGGGGATGCGGGTTCGTGCCCCGGTCTGGGAGGATCCCATATGCCGCGGAGCGGCTGGGCCCGTGGGCCATGGCCGCTGGGCCTGCGCGTCCGGGGCCTGTGCTCCGCAACGGGAGAGGCCACAACGGTGAGAGGCCCGCATACCGCAAAAAGAAAAAAAAAAAAAAAAAAAAAAAAAAAAATATGGAACAGTAGAAATTACACAATATGAACAACAGAGAGAAACTAAACTGGAAGATAAATGAACAGAACCTCAGGAATCTGTGGGACTAAAAAAATCTAACATTTGTGTCAGTGGAGTCCTAGAAAGACAGAAGAGGGTAGGGCTGAAAAGTGTTTGAAAAAATAATGACTGGAAACTTCCCAAAATTGGCAAGAGATATAAACCCACAGATTCAAGAAGCTGAACAAATTCTAAACTAAACTATAAACCCAAAGAAAGCCATACCAAGACACAGCATAATTAAACTTCTGAAAATAAAGACAAAGATCATTTCATCTTGAAATGATCAAGGGGTAAAACAATTCAAATGGCTGTAGATTTCTCATAAGAAACCATGGATGTCAGAAGACAGTGGCACAACAGTTTCCAAGTACTGAAAGAACTGTCAACGAATAATTCTATAGCCGGTGAAAATATCCTTCAGGAATGAAGAGGAAATAAGACATTCTCAGATGAAGGAAAACTAAGAGAATTTGTTACCACAGACCTACCCTAAATGAATGGCTAAAACAAAAAGAAAGTAACAAAAGAAGGAACTTTGGAACATTAGGAGAAAGAACACTGGAAAGAGCAAAAATGGGTTAAACACAATGTAATAGATTTCCCTTATTCTCTCGAGTTTTCTCGATCATTTAAAGCAGCAGTCCCCAACCTTTTTGGCACCAGGGACTGGTTTCATGGAAGACAATTTTTCCATGGGCGGCAGGGATGGCTCAGGCGGTAATGTGAGCGATGGGGAGAGATGGGGAGCAATGGGGAGCAATGGGGAGCGGCAGATGAAGCTTCGCTCGCTCGCCCCCTGCTCACCTCCTGCTGTGTGGCCCGGTTCCTAACAGGCCATGGACAGGTACTGGTCTGTGGCCTGGGGGTTGGGGACCCATGATTTAAAGGTTAAAACAAATATTATAACACTTTGAAATGGATCTCAATTATGAAGAGGAAGTATTAAAGATAACTGGGAAGGACAGCAAGATAGATAAAGTTTCTACTCCTCACTTGATCTAGTAAAATGAAGAATAAGTCACATGCCATGGGAGTTCACAGAGTGACCCATGACACCACCTGTTCCAGCAAAGCCCATGGGTTAATTCGAATAATGGCAGATCTCATGCTACTAGAAGGCCAGACTAGGGCAAGAGCTGACTTTCAGGTTTTAGGCTACCCACCAGAAGGTACAAGGAACATTTTCAGATCAGGAGCTCTAGTGGCACTAGGCTGAACTTGAACTTTGTCCCTGGGGATTCAATATCCTCATCTTTTAAAAACTACTAAGAGTTCAACTCAATAATCTCAAAGGATCCTTTCAGTCTCAGTCTACAATTCTTTTAAACTTACACAATTATCTATCTTATGTCAGAAAATAAACCACTATAAAAAAATTCAGCATGAATTCCTCTTTAGAAACTGTTTATCAAAGTCTAGAAATCAATATAGTAAAATCTATACATGTAGATTATAGACAAATGTCCATTAAAACTTGGTAATAAGACTGTATTCTTAAAGTTAAAATATAATTTAACTTATATAAGACACATGTGAAAGTCCTTTAAGAGCCAGAATGGCTTCCAGACATCCAGCAAAATAAAACTCTAAGGCATCTAATGAGACACTAATGAGACAACAGATAATAATCCTATCTAAAAAACTTTTAAAATCAGAAGTTTGTTATCTTAAATAAACACATATTGAATTCAATACACATGTATTAAGCAGTAGGTACCAGGAGTACCCAAAAGGCATAGCCCCTGACCCTGAATTAGTTACAATCTAGGACAAAGACACAGAAACAAGTTATTTCATTCTAACATGGTAAATGATATGCACAGGGTGCTTATGGGAACACAGAGGAACAACTGGCCTGAACAAAGATGAAGGCAAGGCTTTCTGGAGGAGTACCTAATTTGAATTAGAAACAGTGAGACAATGAGTAAAAAGGAGCCTGTTGGTAAAGGCAGTCTTTAAACTAGCAAGTGGGGGGTGGGAGAAACACCATGAGAAAAGGTATAGAGGATTGAAAAAGCATGATTTGTATAAGGAACTACAAGTCTATTATTTCAGTATTTATAAAGGGAAAAAAAGGGGAGGTCAAGCAAGAGGTCAATTAAGAGGCCAGAGGAGGATACCACACTATAACAGAGGGCCTCCACGGTCAACAACAGCACAACAGAAAAAGTTTTTAAAAATCAAGAAAACAATTATTGGCTCATAAGTACTATACAAAACCAGTTGCATTGTTTGCCCTTATGATAAAGAAAAATACTTGGGCCAAACCCAACTAGAAGCCAGAGGGTAACAGAGCTTGCTAATGTAGTCCATACAGGTCAACTTCCTGGGTAAAAAGCAGAATGGAGAAAGGGTGACAAGTGGGGCTGGAAGACAAGTGGGATAAACCTAGAAGAATCCCTTAATCACCGTGTGACCTTCAGTGAATCACTGAACCTTTCTGGGCTTCAGTACTCTCATAAACAAAATTAGGAAATTTTACTAGAATAGTTCTTAAACGCTTTTCCACCCTAAAAACTCTAGGTTAAACACAGAATTTCTTTAAAAAGGTTAGAAAAGATTATGGAAGAAAGACTAGAAAGAAATATTGGTTAAATTATCCAAAAACCAGTCATCAGATACATTTGGATTTATTTTCATCATCAGATTTTGTACTATTTGTCCCACTTTTTCTGTTATTTCCCCTCCCCGCTTCTTTCTTGACTTCTTTAGGGTTGAATAATTTAGACAGTCAATACAATAACAAAAGCAATACGTCCTGGATTTATGTGCTTAAAATTCCTTTGAAGTGCGGACAATATTTCAAAATAAATGTATCAACTAACTAACTTCTGTAAGGTAATATTTGCACATAACACAAAACCCAAAAGGCTCAAAGAGAGCCTTCAGCAAAAAGTAAGTCTCCATCCCACTCTTGTCAGCCATATAGTTACCTTCTCTGGAGGCAGTTTCTTGCTTATTTTTTTAGAGCTACTCCACGATAAGCATTGACATATGTATATATACATATATGTGTGTGTAGACGTGTGTATTTTGCCAATCACTCCCCTCGATGGACCTCAAATTGCTTGTTTATATTTATGTTGTTTCCAATCTTTTGCCATTACACTGTTTTATGAAGACTTCTACACATATGTTATTTCACACATGGTTAAATTTCTCTGTAGAGTAAATTTCTAGAAAAGTAATTGCTGGGTCAAAGAATATATGGTGTTTTATTCTAGACAGATATTGCTAAATCGCGTTCCACGGAGATTAAGTTAAATTTTCGTAACAATAAACCTTACATTTAAGAGCCTGCTTCTTATATCCCTCAACAATTCCTTTTTTAAAAACAGTACCTTGGAAAAATCACTTTTTATAACTATGTTTTTAATCCTTTTGTCACTTAACAAAAAGAATTATTTTCCAAATATCAAGCTTTGTTAACATGTACACTTATCATAGCTTAGAGGTCTAAGCCAGTTCTGCTGGGAAAGTAAAGACTCACAAATACTTATTAAAAGTATTAAATTATTTCTATTTGCATTTAATGTCAAAGCAGATTTTAAAAAAAAAACCTCCTGACACTCTGGATACAAAGTCAAGTTGTACAGGGACACTGAAACTCTTCATTTAAGTCATCTTGTAACCAGTATTTATAACATGTGATCTTCACAAGGAGTTCAGGAATCTTGCATTTATGTATCTTATAGAGCAAAAAGTCAAAGAAGAAATGCTGGGTCAAGGAATAATACATCAGGAAGAAAAACATAAGAAACAGTAATAATGGAAACGAGAACTCATATCTGAAATGAGAACCCTATGGAAGTTTAGTTTTAACGCAACTTTAGGAGGAAAGAATTGACAACAAAAATTAAAAAGGGGGGTGGAGAGAAGATTGAACTTGGAAAACAAAAGAAAAAAATGAGAGAAAAAGAACATACAGGGAAGAATGGTGTGTGTGTCTGTAGGTCTCTCTCTAAATCAATCCATATTTCTTGGGAGGTTTTCATCTTTAGAAATCAGTTAATGAAAAAATAAATAAATAAATAAGTTAATGAAACTCAATTCTGGTCAATGTCAGAAAGCTAAAAGGTGTAAAGAAAATATCCTCCCCTTAGAGACACAAGCACTGACCTGTAAAAGTTGTGTTGCAGTAGCTCTCTGCTCAGGATTCTTCACTAGGCACTTTTTAACAAAATCGGTGAAATCATCAGACCAAAGTTCTGGCTTCCTGAATGTTGGTGGTGGGTTTGTGGGAATCATAAAAATAGCCTGGTAAAAATGAAGTATCCAAAAGACACGGTAAGAATCACAATAACACACCAAATAAACAAATCTCTTTATCTATCTTTTTATCAGACCCTAAATGTGAAAAACAAATTTAAGCTGTTCTAGGATTTCCAGTAAAATTGCAATTCAGGAAGCAAGCCCATCTGCTACTAATGTAATCACTTCCCATTAAATTTCCTCTATTTGAGTTGTAGCTCATTGAGCACATCATTCTTTATTTTATCATTTTTAATCAGTCTCCGAAGTAGACTGCATTTCTAACCCTTTTACCAAACTAAGGACATTCTCTGGTTAAACAGATATATCCCCCAATTTTGCTATTGCATGCCAGATTTGCTTCCCATTTCAGGTTTTTAGTACTGCTGTTCAGAATGCCTAGCAGCAGTCTAGTTTGCTTCTGCAATCAGAATACTTAAGTATAAATATAGTTACTGCTGTGACTTGAAATAATATTTGACAGAGGCAAGACTTTTATTTCTCCTTCTAAATATATGAGTCAGGATTCCAAATGAAAAATTTTATAGGTAATATATCACTATCACTAATGATTTAATTTGGTATTAATAACTTAGTACTAATGATAATACATTCAGAGAGTTCAAAATTCAAAAACTTTACAAAGTTTCCGTGTCATCTTGTCTTCATAGCTACCCAGTCACCTTTTTTTGACCGAGAGAATTAATCCCTAATGTTGTTAGGAAATCATTGTATGTAATGAATTAACTTCTCTCCTGGGCTCTAGAATAGTTCCTGATAAAATACCATCACTAAAGTATCATTTTCTTTGAAAATATATCAAAACAATAATAAAGTTAAAACAAATGTATCATGCACTCAACAAACATTAGCTATCATCATTTTCATTTCCACATAATGTTATAAAAAAGACAACAGACAAACAGCAATGACAAAAATTTTATAAAGTAAAATGAACTCAATCATATTATAACTAACTGTAATTTAATAGGTAAGTTTAATTACACAATCAACACTACAGGTGACATGAGGAAAAAAATGGCTTTTTGGCTATCAATTAATATATGCATACACAGTATACAGACATGGGACTCTCAAAGATGTATTCGGGGTGAAGCATCCAAAAAACCCCCTTTCTACACTTTAGTATTCTCTGACTTTCCAGAAGAGAGGTGTCTGTCTCTGTTCTAGCTCAGTTTTTCACCTGGTTGCCGGTCCTCTTTCTTCATGCATATTTCACGTACCTGAACTTATGTCCCTTCTCCTTAATGCATAAAGAAAATAAAGACGGCAATACTACAAACCACAGAAATACTTAGAAACTAAGTGTTTTACCATTGAAAGAAACTCATCATAGCTATGTTTAAAACTTCTGTTCGTATATAGAGAAAATACCAAAACTGTAGACAAAGTAATAAAGATAATATATTCTTGGGGATACCAAGTTTAATGTATTCCTTTGGTATAATAAAACTGTTCTACTCTCCACTGAATTTTTACTAACTGTTCAAAAGCCATTCACAAGTATCACAGAATTTTTATAGCAAAAGACACGTGAGAGATCATTTAGCTCAATCTTCTCATTTAACAGAAAAGGAATCAGAAGTCCAGAAAGGCTAAGTGACTTACAAACAAAATTTCAGACTAGCAAAGTATTCTAATGTTTCTACTATGTTTCAAGAAGGTGAGGTACAGAACAAAGAGGGTTACTCTGTCTAAACAAGCAGTTAATAAGAGGACAGAGAGATGACAGATGATGGTTCTGTTTTCAATGTATACATCTTGCCCGGCCCTCCTCTTTTACTTCCAAGTGAAGAAAGCATAAGCAAGTTTTAAGCCTTTAAGACAAGACAGTGACAGGAAAGATCTTAAACCTATTATAGTCACAGCAGTGACACTAAAGTTGAAGCTCATTCAATGAAATACGAATGAGGGAAAGACTACTCAGTGGAGAAAATACAGTCTTTTCAACATATGGTGCTGGGAAGACTAGGCATATTCACATATAGTAAAAATGAATTTGGACTCTTACACCATATACAAAAATTAAGTCAAATCAACAACCTAACAGTAAGAGCTAAAACTATAAAACCCTTAGAAGAAAACACAGGGGGAAAGCTTCATGACACTGAATATGGTAACGATTTCTTGGATATGACACCAAAAATCAAGGCAACAAAAGAAAAAATAAATTGGGCTTCACCAAAATTTAACAGTTTCAGGCATCGAAGGATACTATCAACAGAGTAAAGAGGCAACCCACGACAGATGGAAGGGCTGAACAAAATGTGGTGTTTATATTGTATATACCCATACAATGGAATATTATTAAACCTTAAAAAGGAAGAAAATTTTGACACATGCTATAGCATAAACTTGAAGACTTCATGCTGACTGAAATAAGCCAGTTGCATGAGGACAAATATTGCATGATTCTTCTTATAGTGAGGTTCCTAGGGTAGTCAAGTTCATAGAGACAGACAGTAGAATGGTGGTTGCCAGGGGTGGTGAGAAAGGGGGAAGTGGGGAGTTAGCATTCAACAGGCACAGAATTTCAGCTGGGGAAGATGAAAAGGCTCCGGAGAGGGATGGTTGGTGATGGTTGTACGGCAACGAGAATATACTTGATTTTATGGAACTGTATACCTAAAAAATGGTTAAAAGGGTTAATTTTATGTTTTGTGTATTTTACCACAATAAAAAAAATGAAGGAGGGAAAATGTAAAGCACTAATCAAGTTCAGGAATATTAGTTGAATGCCTGTTACACACAAAGCATGGTATTAGACATTATATGGAGTTCAAAGATGCAGCAGGAAATATAGTCACTACCCTTTAGAAACTTCTAACCTAGTCTGGTAATGAAAGAACAGTAAAAGATTTAAAGAATAGTACAATAATAAAAGAAATGATATAAGGCATTAAGGAGAGAGATCATTCCCCTTAGAAGAAGTAGCCTAAGGAAAAGCGAGAGAGTGAAATAAAGCTATTGGGAGGAGCAGAGAACGAGCTGACTATCTTATAAGGGACTAAGAAATGATAAGATTAGAAGGGGGAATGAAGGATATGGAGTTTGGTCATCAAGAAAGTGCACAACTGAAAGAAGTCTTTTTTCTGGTGTGTGTGTGTGTGTCTTATGTTTTTGCCTTTAATCAGTTTGTTTATGACCTAAGAAAAGGATTAACAAAAAACAAACAAACAAACCTGGAGATACTCTAAATATGGAATAGAAAAGGCACTTAGGGGCTAGTGTAGATGTCCCAGGATGAGCAATAAAAAGTTTAAACTAGGATGGTATCTACAGGAATGAGACGCTACAAAAGAAGAACCAAGAGTACATCCTAACAACATTGTTTGGGGGGCTAGAGAAAAGGAAAAACAAAAGATTACTCCAGAATTCAAGAAATAAAAAATAGACACATTAATTGCACAGCTTTCAGGTATTCTAACAGTTTACTACATCATTCTTTTGAGAGCCCTCAGAATATGCAGCAGTTTACTACAATGTGTTATCACTGGTTTCTAACTTGGAAAGTGAGCCAAAGGATCTTCTGTGGACAAAGCAATGAATATTCAATATCCAAATCTGTTGATCCTAGGGTAAGAGTTAATCTCTTTATTAGTGTACTCATCTTCTTTGAAAAAGAGAAAATCCTCTAATAGAACATTCTTATACATCTTACATCATATTACACGTATGACACCTAAGATAGTCCTTCAAAAGCAGTGTAGCCAGTTTTATGACACAATAAACATCTACCAAAATACAAGTATGTACCAAGTATTTTCTGTGTGTTCCTAGGTTCTATTAAAGAAATAGCAAACTGATAGGCCACAAGCTAGATAGCATCAGTGGATACCTTTTGTTCAGGCAACATCTAGCTCATAGTCCCACAAGGTAAAAATCTGCTGGAATCAAGCTGATAAGCAGAGGCCTATTGATGTATGCTCTCCCTTCTACATGGGCCCCATCTAGCCTGGCTCAATTATCTACTTTAGCTGATGGTCCCCATTACATATAACTTTGTGTTACAGATGCTAAAATAAGACACATATCTTGGGCCCACAAAGCTCACAGTCAAACGGGGGGCGGTGGGGGAGGAGGGAGGCAAGGGGGACTAACACATATGAAACACACAGCAAAATACTGAGTGCTAGAAAATAAAATTCTTCTCTAAATAACCTAATTAATCTCAGCTCCATAGTTGAAACAGAACATAATCCGGCTTTAAGGATGGGCAAAATGGGGTTAATATCAGCTGTGGCAAAAGGCACACAAAAACACCTGCTGCCTCAAATTAAAGAATAAAAATAAATTTGAACTCTCATCTCTGCAAAATAGTTCAAAGCACCTACATAAGCCCCTATATAGACTGACCTCAAACTGCAGGTAAATGACACGAGATTGTCTAGGTAAATGTTGTTCATCTGCACTTCTGTTACAAATTGATGGATAACAACTCAGTGGTTTATGACCTTGAAGCTAATGCTCTCCTTTGAACTTTGAGCCAATGACTTGCAGTCTTATCTTCGGATAATCTAAACATATAAGGCTCACCTTAGCAGTAGCTATTAGAAACCCAAGGATAAAAAGCTTAACTCTAATGCTTATTTACCCAGTACTATCATAAAGTGATCCTAAAATGTTCACATTCTATTCCCAAACAAATACTGAACTGCATACAGTTCAAACAAATAAGTCTTAATATATGGTCTATCAAAAATATAGAGACTCTAAAAATCTCCAGGAAAACCACTATAACTTTTAT
The DNA here is from genome assembly GCF_964341445.2 of Mesoplodon mirus. Taxonomy (NCBI): domain Eukaryota; kingdom Metazoa; phylum Chordata; class Mammalia; order Artiodactyla; family Ziphiidae; genus Mesoplodon; species Mesoplodon mirus. The sequence goes on along the minus strand of NC_138992.1, from coordinate 36,497,687 downwards.
TTCCTTTTTTTTTTTTTTAGGTTAGATAATCAGTAACAAACTGATAGATTTTTCTCACAGGCTTTCCTTTGTTCAACTAATTTAACCTAATCATGCAGCAGAGAGGGTCCTCTTGAGAATCTCCAGGTTTTGTTATGAGTTGATTAGGTAATAGGCCCCTGCTGTAGAAAGTTTTGGCATTCGGTATCTAGCCTTAAACTAACAATTCACACCCTTCCTTGACACCAAGCAAATCGCATGGACACACATTACAGCCATAAAATTTATCTTATCTCTAACATGGTTTTGATTGAAGAATGTTAGTACAATAAATGATATGATTATCTTTGTGTTTGTTTCTACACAACGTGTTGCTTAACTATATATTGAACCTCTGATTAAGTTTTAAAAAGAACTTCCCTGATCACGAGCAGTCTTAAGGAGCCAAGAAATATGAGCCCCTCAAAATAACGAATTGTCATCATTCCTGGAATTTCATGCCTTAGACTCCAGGAGCACCCAGAAGTAGACTCCAGGAGCACCCAGAAGATATGAAAAGAGCTGGAGCTGAGAAACGACAAAGCCTGAACTTTATAATCTCAATAGAGTGAGTCAACACATATATCTGAAGGTATCTGGATTTGTGAATGTACAGAAGCAATGGACATGCAGAATAACAAAGGAACCTGTGCCACTATTCAAGAACCTCGGGTACATGAGCAAAAGGTTATCTTCATAACAAACAAATGAGATAAAGGATGAGACAGCACTTTATAAAACGGCAAAGAACAACAAATATAGCTTTCTTGATCGTGAACATAATACAGAGGTAGCAAGCTACTAAGTCAAAGTATGTCATTCCTAAAAAGGATACATAGTAATTATATTTTTAAAAGACTATTACAAATAAGGTAGTGAACAGTACAATGGAATGAACCCTACACTGGACTTAGGTCAGAAACATAGGCTTGAGTTCTAAATCACCCTCTGACTGTGTGGTCTCAGTTTTTTCATATAAGTGAGGTGGTTGAACTAGATACTTTTCAGATTCCTTTTTGGGTCTAAAAGACTCTGGCACTCTAACTGCCTAGCAATCTAGGTGTTAAATCCTAGCTAGACAAGTATTCAATTGTTGGTTAAAAACAAGATGGAGGTGGAAGAGGACAGTGAAGGATAAAAAAGGCCTACTAGATGTTAATATAAAAATACAAATCTAAGTTTCTATCACCACTCCCTTAAAAGCAACTTTAAATAGACAGAGGTTTGAAAAGAATATGAAAATCTAGAGTGACCCTTGCTCTTAGGGAGCAGTTTCTACAGTAAGCCCAGGGTTAAAGCATTGCCAGCATGACCTCACAATTCACTCCAGCTCCAGTTGCAGGAATTTCAGTAATCATTAATCTGGCCCATAAAGGCCAATTTGCCTGCCTAGGACCCAAATTAAGGGAAGGGATGTAGCTGGTGCCCTGGCAGTCCAGGGTGAATAAGAGAAACAACTCTAGAGGTCTGAGCCAGCTCTAGATGGCACTTGGTTACCATAACACCACCGTTATAAGTAGCCATCTGACCTCTTTTACTTCTCTAAGCCTGTTTCCACATTTTAAAAATGGGGATAATAATAATAGAACAATAAGAGCTACCTCACAGAGCTGACCTGAAGTTTAAATGGGTTAATACATGTAAAATACTTAGAATAACACCTGTCACATTATAAATGCACAATAATGTTAGCTTTATTAATCCAGTTCTACCACTGAGCGTCACTTAACTAGTTTATTCAAGATCACACAGCTAGTAAAGCAGCTGTCAAAACTAGAAATCAGATCTATCTGGCTCCTTACCTACTTCACACTACCTCCATGTTTCTATTAAATTTCTGCCACAGATAATTCTATTATAAGGTAAAAGCTCTGTAACACATATTCAGTCTCCAGAAAAGAAAATGCAAAGCTATTTATATAAAAACAATTATAGTTCACTTTCTGTAAGTGTGGTAAGATGCAAATAAAAAATACCAAACAATTAAGAAATGGCTAAGTAAATTACTATGTATCAACAAAATGGGGTAACATATTGCCATTAAAATGGAAAATGCATAAATTACAAAACCACAAAGAAATGTACTATTAAAAGAAAAGTGAATTTACAATAGCCAAGATATGGATGCAACCTAAACGTCCATTGACAGATAAATGGATAAGGAAGATGTGATATATATATATACACACACACACACATATACACAATATGGAATACTACTCAGCCATAAAAAATGAAATAATGCCATTTGCAGCAAAATGGATGGACCTAGAGATTATCATACTAAGTAAAGTCAGAAAGAGAAAGACAAATACCATATGATATCACTTATATGTGGAATCTAAAATATGACAGAAATGAACTTATCCACAAAACACAAACAGACTCACAGACATAGAGAATAGACTTGTGGTTGCCAAGGGGGATGGGGGGTGAGGGAGGGATGGACTGGAAGTTTGGGATTAGCAGATGCAAACGAGTATATATAGGATTTATAAACAAGGTCCTACTATATAGCATAGGGAACTATATTCACTATCCTGTAATAAACCATAATGGAAAAGAAAAAAAAAGAAAATGGAAAGATATTCACATTAAAAAAAGAAAAGTCAAAATAAGAAAATAAAACAACAGTACATAATGATTGCCTTCACATAAAAATGACAAGTACGCAGCAATAAACATTCAAAGATGGTACAGAATCTCGAAAATTCAAAATGTCAATTCACTGTCTACAAGACTGCATAAGATTCCTTTAAAATGTTTCATTATAAAGGCCACTATATATACAACTTTTAAATATTACATATATAAGGGAACAAAGGCTTCATTTAAAACCACTGCTTAAGTTATCACCTATTTCAGTCTGCCTCTACAACCACCTCTCACAGAAGCACAATTTAAATTCCAATACCTTTGACTGCTTCCAGTTCAATCTTAATTGTCTTTCAAGGTTGAAATATAATATTCCTTTAATATAATTCAAAAATATCCATAAAACATGGCTACAGAGGAAATCAAAAGTGAACAGGGGCCAGAACTTAAGGAACTTTATAATTCCACCCTCTCTCAGATCTCCCAAATTGGAATTCCTGTGTGTGATCAGCTCAATTAACTGTTTTAAGCACATAAAATATACCCAAACCTACAATATTAGAAGTTATTCAAGAAGCTTAGAATCTAATGGGGTAGGAAAATGCACACCAGATCATTGCAATAAAATAGTGTAAGTGCTAAAATAGATGTGAACAATGGGCATTATAAAATGACTTAGCTCAAATTGATGTTCAGAGAAAAATGAGATGCTGAGTCCTAAAGAATGAATGAGTTAATGAGGCACAGAAAAGAGAACTGCATGTTCTAAGGTGTGAGGTCTGAAATACCATGGTGTCTGTGACGGAAACTGACTTGTTCCAGGTGTGGGGCAGGAAAATTACAAGATGAGACGGAAGCATCTTACTGGCCCTTAAAGAAAAAAACCAAAAACAAAGAAACACTTAAACTAATCAAGTCTATCAAAAGAAGTTCAAAACCTATAGAACTTAGCTTCACTCATAATAGATTCTGATTTAATCCGATCTGAGGTGAGAACCAGGCACAATATTTTTTGTCTCCCAAGTAATTCTAATGTGCAGCCAACACTGAGAACCACTGTGCTAGAACATAAAATATAAGGCAAAGTATTATCATACCACATACCTCAACTTCAGCACCTTCCACATTTTAACGTGGACTCCCGTTAGTTACAAACTCATTCTAAATGCTCTGGATAACATGGAAACTATCAATACTTTAAAACCTAAACAGTGTCTATCACATTTTGTATCCTCAACAGCATTCGGCATAGTTACTTCTGCAGAGTAAAATCTGAATCTATACTGAGAGTGTTGATATAAAAAACTGCAGTTAAATACGGTGACTTGAACACACTGACTTACCTCAACACCGTTCCAAAGATCCTACTAAAGGACAGCAGGAATTTTTTTTAAAGGCTTACACTCCAAAGAGAGAAGGACAATAGCAAATATGGGACAGCAATAAAATTTTGGAAACAGAAAAGTAAATGGATGAGTCATAACTAACTCAAAAGATCTGAGAAATCAGTGAGAAGCAATCAACTCCCACCACGAGGGGAAAAAATGGCTAAGAAACTGGAAGGACCAGATACATCCAAAGAAAGAGGTCATCTGTAGCAATGAGCATACCTGGCACCCAAATTTTAGTTTCTAAAATGCCACTCCCACTGAAAGAAACTAGTGCTCCTTGAAGAAACAATTTATTTCAGGGCTGGAACAAGGAAATTACAAGGTGAGCCTGGGGTACCTTGTTGGACCTCATGTTAGTAAGGAAGCATTCAAAGATTTATGAAATCATGTCAAAAGGCACAGGACTAGCCAAACAGAATAACTGAGCATCAAAATAGTAATAATAATGGCTATAATTGAAAATAACATACTGAACAAGATGAAAATCAGTCTATAGTGATATTTTTTAAAGGAGAGAGTTTTAGGAAAGCTATTCTTTATAGGAAAATACCAACTAGTAAATACACAATGATTGAATTACTTAGAAGATCAACATTTGTCACCCTCAATGTACTGTAATGATCAATTCAGGCAAGGATCACCAGAGGATACTACTGCCAGCAAAAAGTTACTGGAGTAACCTTGCTTGCAAGATACAAACTCACTACCCCCACAGACCACTTAATAATTACAAAGGAGAAGATGTGCCTTTACAATAGAGATCTGCTCATTGTCACCTTAACTAAGTGATCAAACACTAAGAGACAAACTGACAGTATGTGATTTCTGACGTGACACAATACGAAATACACACCACTACCCATGAAATCCTTCCCCAAAACATATAACCTGAACCTAATCTACTGAGTACAGGCATACCTTTTTTTGTGTGCTTTGCCTTACTGCGCTATGCAGATGTTGCGTGTTTTACAAATTGAAGGTCTGTGGCAACCCTGCATCAAGCAAGTCTATCGGCACCATTTTTCCAACAGCGTTTGCTCACTTCATGTCTCAGTGTCACAGTTTGGTAATTCTCGCAATATTTCCAACTTTTTCATTATATTATTATTATATTTGTTACGGTGCTTTCTGACCAATGATCTTTGATGTTATTACTGTGACTTGACTTGCTGAAGGTTCAGACGAAAATTAACATATTTTTAGCAATAAAGTATTTTTGAATTAAGGTGTGTACATTGTTTTTTTTTTAGACATAATGCTATTGCATGCTTAATAGACTACAGGATAGTGTATACATAACTTTTATATGCACTGGGAAACCAAAGAAATTCATATGACTCGCTTTACTGCAATATTTGCTTTATTGGGGTGGTCTGGAACCAAACCCATGTATCTCTGAGGCATGCCTCTACTGGAAATGTGGCTAGTGTAACTAAGAAACTGAATTTTAAATTTTATTTAAATTTAAATTGCTACATGGGACTAGTGGCTATCATATTGAACAGTGCAGATATAGAAAATTTCCATCACTGCAGAAAGTTCTACTGGATTTCCCTGCTCTAGATCTAATTTCCAGGTTATAGGAAAGATAGGGAATAGAGGAAAAAGCTATAAGACACTAATGAGGAAATATGAAGGCAAATCCAGATTACAGGAAATTCTCCCAAAAAATCCTTGCCCCACCCTTTCAAAAACTCAATGCCATGGGGGAAAAGGTGTGCATGTTGGGGGACAGAGAGTACGGTGCCTGAACTAGATTAAAAGAGGCCAAATACAATGTGTGTCAACCAAAGAAATGTGAGTATGAACTAAATAGTAGATTACGTTAGAAAATCACTGTTGGTTTTCTTAGGTGTAATCGTGGTACTGTGGCTATGCAAGAGTATGTTCTTTCTCTTCGAGGATGTATGCAGAAGTAAATGTTCAGAGATGAAGTATCAAACACTTCAGACAAAAGATACACAGACAGACGGATGGACAGACAGACAGATGAGAGATAGCTAGGCAGATGAGAGGAAGAAAGGGAGGAGAAAGATGGATAGCTGGATAGATGGAGGGTACAATGACAGCTCCCACAACCACACACACCCTAAAGATCCCCAGGCCACACCCTAATCCCTGGAACTTGTGGATAGCTTACCTGACATGGCAAAAAACTTTGCAGATAGGATTAAATTAAGGCTCTTGAGATTGGAAGATTATCTTGAATTACCTGGGCAGCCCCACTGTAATCACGAGGGTCCTTAAAAGTGTAAGAGGGAGGCAGAAGAAGAGAATCAGAGGGGGATGTGACTGTGGGAGAATGGTCAGAGAAATGCAACACTGCTGCTCTGAAGATAAGGAAAGGGGCCACAAATCAAGGAATGTGAGCAGCCTTTAGAAACTGGGAGGGGCAAGGAAACAAATTCTCAAGAGCCTCCAGAAAGAAGGACAGCCCTGCCAACACTTTAGTTTTGGCCCAGTAAGACCTGTGTTGCACTTCTAACCTACAAAACTATAAGATAATAGACTTGTGTAAGCCACAAAGTTTGTGGTAATTTGTTACAGGAGAAGAAGAAAACTACTACAGATAAACAGTTGGGAGTGGGGAGAGGAGAAAGGGACAGGAGAAGGGAAGGAACGGGGAGGGGGAGGAAGGGAGGGAGGGATAAGGAGAGAGAAAAAGAGAAAGAGGAAAAAGAGGAAGAAGAAGTTGTCAGGCAGGACATGCTAGTGTGGTAGTGGTACCACCATCAGTATGTTGCCTCTACCTTCCAGGCTACCGCACAGTCTAAGACGGCTGCTCAAACATGAGCTACTGCGTGCTCACTCGAGCCAGCAGGAAGGACGTTGGGGGAACAGAAATGCACAGTCTCAGTCAGCACTCTTTACCCAGCTTTCCTAAAAGTCCAACCCACCACTTTGCTTTTCATCTGACATCCAGAACTTATGTATGAAAGGAATGATGAGAAACGTAGTTCCTACTCTGAATAACAATACTTTTTTAGCCAAAACTGAAGGTTCTATTCCTAAGAAAGAAAAGATGGCAATTAACAACATCCACAGTTACACATTTATTTTGATGTATATTAGAAAAAAATAAATTGCACATAAAACCTATGATTTCAAGGATTTTTTTTCTTATTATATGGCTAAGAAAAAGAAGTGAATAAATTTAAAGTTAATTTAAGTAAAAAAAAAATAAGTTAACTACATGTGGTAAAATAAAGAATTTGTCTGGTCTTTGTTCTGGATTCCTAAAACTCTTCAAAAACCCTTGGAATTTCCTGAGTGACAGAAGTACCTTTGTTATACTAATGAGGTGACTCTGGAGGGCCCCCAGATGGCTTCAGGATGGGCACTGATCATCAAAGAGATCAACTGTGTGATTAAAGGGTTAGGACTCTCAGCTATTTGACCTCTGGGGAGGAGCCTGAAGAATGAGTTCAAACATGCGGCTAATGATTCAATTGGGACGACTTAATGAAACCCTAATAAAAACAGGGGACACTGAGGCTCGATGAGTCTCTTGGTTGGTGAACACATTTACGTGCCAGGAGACTGACATGTCCTGATTTGATGAGAAGTCACAGAAGTTCTGTGTTCCCTCCCAAACATTGCCCTATGAGTCTCTTCATTAGGCTGTTTCTCCTGCTTTGTATCCTTTGTAATAAAACTGTAATCATAAGTATAGTGCTTTCCTGAGTTCTGTGAGTCATTCTAGCAAATTATCAAACCTGAGGAAGTCAAAGGAACTGACAAGTTTACAGCCAGTTAGTCAGAAGTACAGGTGACCTAGAGACCCCTGAAGTGCAGCTGGCATATGAAATACCAGCAGTTGTGTTGGAAACTGTGCCCTTTAACTTGTGGGGTCTATGCTAACTCCAAGTAGTTAGCACCAGAACTGAATTGCACTACACCCAGCTGGGGTTAAAACAGAATACCAAAATATAGGTGGTATTCAAATATGGCAAAATATTGTGAAATTGATATAGGTTTATATGAGAAGTGCCTCTGAAGCAAAGGTGAAGAAGAATGTTTCTCTATGGTTTTTCTCTACAGTTGTGGTTCTCAGCATGTGGTTCATGGGCCCCTTCATGAAGTCATGGGGCCCATCAGGTCAAACTTATTTTCATAAAAATACTAAGACATTATTTTCCTTTTTCTATTGACATTTGCACTAAAGGTGCAAAAGCAAAGATGGGTTAAAGTGCTCGACTCCTAGCACCAATCAAGACAGTGGGACCAAACTATGCTAGTAATCACTGTACTCTTCACTGCTATGCATTCACGATTTTAAAAAAAAAGTCACTTTTATTTAAGAATGTCCTGATAAAAAAGAAGAAACATTCAGTTTTTAAAAAAATCTTAATATTTAAGTGCACATCTTTTCAGTATTCTTGTGTTGAAATGAGTAGTATGCATATACTACTTATGCTGCTACCAAAGTACAACGGTTGTCTCAATGAAAAAGCACACGTATGATTATGTTGCAAGCTAAACCACCACTTTTTTGCGTGAAACATCATTCTTATTTGAAAAAAAAAAAACCTGATAGATAAACCCTGATAATTCAGATTTGGGTATGTGGCAGACATTTTCTCAAAAATAAACCAAGTGAGCCTATCACTTCAGGGAAAATACAGATAGTTTCTGGTACCCATGATAAAACTCAAGCTTCGAAGTGAAAATTCAAATTTTCAAAAACTTCTTTTACCATGAACTTAATAGCTTACGATACTTAAAAACTGTTCTGGGGCTTCCCTGGTGGCGCAGTGGTTGAGAGTCCGCCTGCCGATGCAGGGGACACGGGTTCGTGCCCCGGTCTGGGAAGATCCCACATGCCGCAGAGCGGCTAGGCCCGTGAGCCATGGCTGCTGAGCCTGCGCGTCCGGAGCCTGTGCTCCGCAAGGGGAGAGGCCACAACAGTGAGAGGCCCGCCTACCGCAAAAAAAAACAAAAAAAACAAAAAAAAAACTGTTCTGATGAGATTAGTGATACTGACAAATGTCATTTTCTGGTATTGTATAATACATCAAAACGTGAAAGCTCTGCATTACTCAGTGAATTAATATTATCTAAATGACTAACACATGATGTTACACAATCACACACGCGAAAAGATCCATTCAAAGTGCAAAACAGAATGATGGATTTTACCGTAACAAAGTAGGAAAACTCACTACTATGGTTTCCAATTCTAATACTGAAACTAATGTTTACGAAACTACTACTGAGTTTTAGTGTAGCATCAAAGAAGAATATCTACAATTTTCAGAAAAAAATGATTAAAATGCCCCTCTCTCTTATCCAACTACATATGTGTGAGGCCAGGTTTTTTTCATACACTTGATCAAAATAATGTATTTCAACAGAATGAGCGCAGAATGTACTAAAATGCTTCAATACGGAAACAAACAGCATGATTACAAAATGGCAAGAAAAAAAAAAAAAAGAAAATCCTGAACAAAAGTTTCATGAAATGTCACTTGCTATAATTTGATCATAAGATTAGGGAAATAAATTAATCATTAGCAGCTTTCACTTACCAGGTAAAAGAGCTTCTAGGACAAGAAGTTCACAACAATATGAAATACTGTTAAAAGATCAGTATACTATTATGGAACAGCAGTAATACCTGGTTACATTTTGCCAAAATGAAACAATAATTCAAACCAATGCAAAGGAAATCAATAGCATCCAGCTATATCATATTAGGGCCACTGCGAGCATTTGTGGGGCCTGGAGCAAGAAAACAAAGACCCAAAGTCTACAGCTTGATTATCTTTTATTCCCACTTCTGATTCCTAGAATGCCCCAGTACACACATCTTAGCTCCATACCAACGGCCCCACCACCACATGCCAGCCCTGTAACAGCTGTCTCTTGTCCACCTCTAGCCTGGTACAGTCTGCCCACCTGGGGACAATCCAAGGGAAGAGGCTTGCACAGGCTCAGGACCGCTTGGACAGGGAATTCTGGAATCCTAGGTACCCAGAGCATGATCGAGGAAGGGGAAGACACAGACTCTGGCACAGGGATATAGCACTGCCGGAGTAGGGCCACAGTGGGAGCCTTCTAAAGCATGAGCTCTGGGCAAAGCCTCAAGTTACCCAGGTCTAGTACCTATGACAAGGCATCCTCAAAACCACCGTGACTACACCAAAAATAAAGTCACAATTTACCACCAAAGGGCAAAGACTAGGATGTATAGAATCTATGATAGTTAATCAAAACAAAGCAAAATGTAAAAAGGTACTGATTACAAACAACACGTCACTCAATCTCCATTCATATCTAATAGCAATTGCAAAATTCAGGCAGAGAACCCAAACTGATACTAAGAACCAGGGTGAAACTAAACAAGCCAAAGACAACATAGAGCTCCTGTGACTGAATTAAGATAAAACAATAAGCTAGTCCTAAGGTAACAAGGGTGTTATGCAATAATGCAGACTCTGGCCCAAGAATAGTATAATGCCCACTACAAATCAATTTAACAAAAAAAGTATTATAGAATGAAATCAATGTAATTTGAATAAGAAAAACTAAAATTAATCAACAAAAGATATATCAAGAATAAAAAAGAAACACAACTGAAAATGTGGAAAATCTATAATCAGATAGAAATAACAGACCAATTCAACCTGAAATTCAAAGTCTACCACCATCTTCATTTCAGTTATCACTCACGTTGACTTTTCCAAGTATCTCCTTAAAACGCAGATCTGGAGATTGGTTTAAGATGGCGGAGTAGAAGGACGTGCACTCACTCACTCTGGCAACAGCAGAGAAATCACAACTAACTGCTAAACAATCACCAATAGGAAGACACTGGAACTCACCAAAAAAGATACCCCACATCCAAAGACAAAGGAGAAGCTGCAGTGAGACGGTGGGAGGGGTGCAATCACAATAAAATCAAATCCCATAACTGCTGGGTGGGTGACTCACAAACTGGAGAACAATTATACCAAAGAGGTCCACCCACAGGAGTGAAAGTTCTGAGCCCCACATCAGGCTTCCCAACCTGGGGATCCGGCAACAGGAGGAGGAATTCCCAGAGAATCAGACATTGTAGGCTAGCAAGATTTGATTACAGGACTTCGACAGGACTGGGGGAAACAGAGACTCCACTCATGAAGGCCACACACAGGGTAATGGGCACATTGGGATGCAGTGGGAAGGAGCAGTGATCCCGTAGGAGACTGAGCCAGGCCTGCCTGTTGCTGTTGGACGGTCTCCGGCAGAGGCAGGGGCGGGGGTGGCTGTGGCTCACCGGGGGGACAAGGACAGTGCCAGCAGAAGTTCTGGGAAGCACTCCTTGGTGTGAGCTCTCCTGGAGTCCGCCATTAGCCCCACCAAAGAGCCTGCAGGCTCCAGTGCTGGGTCCCATGAGGCCAAACAACCAACAAGGAGGGAACTCAGCCCCACCCATCAGCAGACAAGCAGATTAAAGTTTTACTGAGCTCTGCCCAACACACCAACACCCAGACCCACCCACCACCAGTCCCTCCCATCAGGAAGCCTGAACAAGCCTCTTACATGGCCTCATACACCAGAGGGCAGACAGCAGAAGTAAGAAAAACTACAATCCTGCAGCCTGTGGAACAAAAACCACATTCACAAAAAGACAGACAAAATGAAAAGGCAGAGGACTATGTACCATATGGAGGAACAAGATAAAACCCCAGAAAAACAACTAAATGAAGTGGAGATAGGCACCTTACAGAAAAAGAATTCAGAATAATGATAGACAAGATGATCGACCTCAGAAAAAGACTGGAGGCAAAGATTGAGAAGATGCAAGAAATGTTTAACAAAGACCTAGAAGAATTAAAGAACAAACACCCAGAAGAATTAAAGAAAAAAAAAAACAGAGATGAACAATACAATAACTGAAATGAAAACTACACTAGAAGGAATCAAAAGCAGAATAACTGAGGCAGAAGAACAGATAAGTGACCTGGAAGACAGAATGGTGGAATTCACTGCCAAGGAACAGAATAAAGAAAAAAGAATGAAAAGAAATGAAGACAGCCTAAAACACCTCTGGGACAACATTTAAGGCACCAACATTTGCATTATAGGGGTCCAGAAGGAGAAGAGAGAGAGAAAGGACACAAGAAAATATTTGAAGAGATTATAGTTGAAAACTTCCTTAAAATGGGAAAGGAAATAGCCTCTCAATTCCAGGAAGTGCAGAGAGGCCCAGGCAAGATAAACCCAAGGAGACACATGCCAAGACAGACAGTAGTCAAACTGACAAAAATTAAAGACGAAGAAAAATTATTAAAAGCAACAAGGGGAAAATGACGAATAACATACAAGGGAACTCCCTTAAGGTTAAAAGCGGATTTCTCAGCAGAAACTCTACAAGCCAGAAGGGAGTGACAAGATATATTTAAAGTGATGAAAGGGAAGAAGCTACAACCAAGATTACTCTACCCAGCAAGGATCTCATCCAGATTTGACAGAGAAATCAAAAGCTTTACAGACAAGCAAAAGCTAAGAGAATTCAGCACCACCAAACCAGCTCTACAACAAATGCTAAAGGAACTTCTCTAAGTGGGAAACACAAGAGAAGAAAAGGACCTACAAAAACAAACCCAAAATAATTAAGAAAATGGTAATAGGAACATACATATCGATAATTACCTTAAATATGAATGGATTAAATACTCCAACCAAAAGACACAGGCTCGCTGAATGGATACAAAAACAAGACACATATATATGCTGTCTACAAGAGACCCACTTCAGACCTAGGGACACATACAGACTGAAAGTAAGGGGATGGAAAAAGATATTCCATTCAAATGGAAATCAAAAGAAAGCTGGAGTAGCAACACTCATATCAGATAAAATAGACTTTAAAATAAACAACATTACAAGAGACAAGGAAGGACACTACATAATGATCAAGGGATCCATCCAAGAAGATGTAACAATTATAAATATATATGCACCCAACATAGGAGCACCTCAATACATAAGGCAAATGCCAACAGCTATAAAAGAGGAAATCGGCAGTAACACAGTAATAGTGGGGAACTTTAACACCTCACTTACACCAATGGACAGATCATCCACACAGAAAATTAATAAGGAAACACAAGCTTTAAATGACACAATAGACCAGATAGATTTAATTGATATTTATAGGACATTCCATCCAGAAACAGCAGATTACACTTTCTTCTCAAGTGCACAGGGAACATTCTCCAGGACAGATCACATCTAGGGTCACAAATCAAGCCTCAGTAAATTTAAGAAAAGTGAAATCATATCAAGCATCTTTTCCAACCACAATGATATGAAATTAGAAAAAAATTAGAGAAAAAAATGTAGAAAACACAAACACATGGAGGCTAAACAATACGTTACTAAATTTTCAACAGATCACTGAAGAAGTCAAAGAGAAAATCAAAAAAATACCTAGAGACAAATGACAATGAAAACATGATGATCCAAAACCTATGGGATGCAGCAAAAGCAGTTCTAAGAAGAAAGTTAATAGCAATACAATCCTACCTCAAGAAACAAGAAAATCTCAAATAAACAACCTTACCTTACACCTAACAGAACTAGAGAAAGAACATACAAAACCCAAAGTTAGTACAAGAAAAGAAATCATAAAGATCAGAGCAGAAATAAATGAAACAGAAACAAAGAAAACAACAGCAAAGATCAGTAAGACTAAAAGATGGTTCTTTGAGAAGATAAACAAAATTGATTAACCTTTAGCCAGACTCATCAAGAAAAAGAGGGAGAGAACTCAAATCAATAAAATTAGAAATGAAACAGGAGAAGTTACAATGGACACCGCAGAAATACAAAGCATCATAAGAGACTACTACAAGCAAATCTATGCCAATAAAATGGACAACCTGTAAGAAATGGACAAATTCTTAGAAAGGTATAACCTTCCAAGACTGAACCAGGAAGAAATAGAAAATATGAACAGACCAATCACAAGGAATGAAATTGAAACTGTGATTAAAGATCTTTCAACAAACAAAAGTCCAGGACCAGACGGCTTCACAGGAGAATTCTATCAAACATTTAGTGAAGAGCTAACACCCACCCTTCTCAAACTCTTCCAAAAAACTGCAGAGGTAGGAACACTCCCAAACTTATTCTACAAAGCCACCATCACCCTGATACCAAAAGCAGACAAAGATATCACACACAGAAAAAGAAAATTACAGACCAATATCAATGATGAATATAGATGAAAAAATCTGCAACAAAATACTAGCAAACAGAATCCAACAGCACATTTAAAGGATAATACACCATGATCCAGTGGGCTTTATCCCAGGGATGCAAGGATTCTTCAATATACACAATCAATGTGATACACCACATTAACAAACTGAAGAATAAAAACCATATGATCAACTCAATAGATGTAGAAAAAGCTTTTGATAAAATTCAACACCCATTTATAATAAAAACTCTCCAGAAAGTGGGCATAGAGAGAACTTATCTCAACATAATAAAGGTCATATATAACAAACCCACAGCAAACATCATTCTCAATGTTGAAAAACTGAAAGCATTTCCTCTAAGATCAGGAACAAGACAAGGATGTCCGCTCTCGCCACTACTATTCAACATAGTTTTGGAAGTCCTAGCCATGGCAATCAGAGAAGTAAAAGAGAGGGTTCATGCCAAGGAGTACTTCCCAGAACTTCTGCTGCTAGTGCCCTTGTCCCCAAGGTGAACCACAGACACCCCCTTCCTCTGCAGGAGACCCTCCCAACACTAGCAGGGGGACCTTCAAGAGGGTGGAGGAGTAGGACGTGGAGATCACCTTCCTCCCCACAAGTACATCACAAATACAACTACATGTGGAACAACTCCTGCAGAACACCTACTGAACGCTGGCAGAGGACCTTAAGACTACCCAAAAGGCAAGAAACTCCCCACGTACCTAGGTAGGGCAAAAGAGAAAAAAAAAGAGAGATAGAAGAATAGGGATGGGACCTGCCCCTCTGGGAGGGAGCCGTGAAGGAGGAAAAGTTTCTACATGCTAGGAGGCCCCTTTACTGGTGGAGATGGGGAGGTGGGAGGGAGGGAAGCTTCAGAGCACGGAGGAGAGCTCAGCAACAGTGGTGCAGAGGGCAAACTGGAGAGATTCCTGCAGAGAGGATCGCTGCCGACCAGCACTCACCAGCCCGAGAGGCTTGTCTGCTCACCTGCTGGGGCAGGTGGGGGCTGGGAGCAGAGGCTCCGGCTTCGGAGGTCAGATCCCAGGGAGAGGACTGGGATTCGTTGCGTGAACACAGCCTGAAGGGGCTGGTGCGCCACAGCTAGCTAGGAGGGAGTCCGGGAAGAAGTCTGGAGCTGCCTAAGAGGCAAGAGACCATTGTTTCGGGGTGCGCGAGGGGAGGGGATTCCGAGCAACGCCTAAAAGAGCTCCAGACATGCGTGTGAGCCGCGGCTATCAGCGCAGGACACCAGAGATAGGCATGAAACACTAACGATGCTGCTGCAGCACCAAGAAGCCTGTGTGCAAGCACAGGTCACTATCCACACCTCTGCTCCTGGAGCCTGTGCAGCCTGCCGCCGCCAGAATCCTGTGATCAAGGGACAACTTCCCCGGGAGAACACACGGCGTGCCTCAGGCTGGTGCAATGTCGTGCTGGCCTCTGCCTCCGCGGGCTCGCCCCGCATTCAGCAATCCTCCCTTCCCCTGGCCTTAGTGACCCAGAACCCCCTAATCAGCTGCTACTTTAACCCCGTCCTGTCCGGGCAGGGAACAGACACCCTCAGGCGACCTACATGCAGAAGCGAGGCCAAATCCAAAGCTGAATCCCACGAGCTGTGCGAACAAAGAACAGAAAGGGAAATTTCTCCCAGCAGCCTCAGGAGCAGTGGATTAAATCTCCACCAGCAACTTGATGTACCCTGCATCTGTGCATTACCTGAATAGACAATGAATCATCTCAAAATTGAGGTGGTGGACTTTGGGAGCAATTGTAGACTTGGGTTTGCCCTCTGCATCTAATCTGTTTCTGGTTTTATGTTTATCTTAGTGTAGTATTTAGAGCTTATTATCACTGGTAGATTTGTTTCTTGATTTGGTTGCTCCCTCCTTTTTTTTAATATATATATATGTATATATACACTTTTTTTCCTTCTTCTCTTTTTGTGAGTGTGTATGTGTATGCTTCTTTGTGTGATTTGGTCTGTACAGCTCTGTTTTACCATTTGTCCTAGGGTTCTGTCTGTCCGGTTTTGGGGGGTTTTTTTTTTGTTTTTTGTATAGGTTTTAGTGCTTCTTATCATTGGTGGATTTGTTTTTTGGTTTGGTTGCTCCCTTCTTTTTTTTTTTTTACTTTTTACTTTTTAATAGTTTTTTTATTTTTTATCTTAATAACTTTATTTATTTTATTTCCTTCCTTCCTCCCTCCCTCCCTCCTTCCTTCCTTTCTTTTTTCTGTCTTTTCCTCCCTTTTCTTCTGAGCCATGTGGCTGACAGGGTCTTGGTGCCCCGGCCGGGTGACAGGCCTGCGCCTCTGAGATGGAAGAGCTGAGTTCAGAACATTGATCCACCAGAGACCTCCCTGCTCCATATGATATCAAACGGCGAAAGCTCTCCCAGAAATCGCCATCTCAATGCTGAGACCCAGCTCCACTCAACAACCAGCAAGTTACAGTGCTGGACACCCTATGCCAAACAACTAGCAAGACAGGAACACAACCCCACCCATTAGCAGAGAGGCTGCCTAAAATCATAATAAGGTCACAGACACCCAAAAACACACCACCGGACATGGTCCTGTCCAACGGAAAGACAAGATCCAGCCTCATCCACCAGAACACAGGCACCAGTCCCCTCCACCAGGAAGCCTACACAACGCACTGAACCAACCTTAGCCACTGGGGACAGACACCAAAAACAACAAGAATGATGAACCTGCAGCCTGCGAAAAGGAGACCCCAAACACAGTAAGTTAAGCAAAATGAGAAGACAGAGAAATACACAGCAGATGAAGGAGCAAGGTAAAAACCCCCCAGACCAAACAAATGAAGAGGAAATAGGCAGTCTACCTGAAAAAGAATTCAGAATAATGATAGCAAAGATGATACAAAATCTTGGAAATAGAATGGAGAAAATACAAGAAACATTTACGAAGGACTTAGAAGAACTAAAGAGCAAACAAACAATGATGAACAACATAATAAATGAAATTTAAAATTCTCTAGAAGGAATCAATAGCAGAATAACTGAGGCAGAAGAACGGATAAGTGACCTGGAAGATAAAATAGTGGAAATAAGTACTGCAGAGCAGAATAAAGAAAAAAGAATGAAAAGCATTGAGGACAGTCTCAGAGACTTCTGGGACAACATTAAACACACCAACATTTGAATTATAGGGGTTCCAGAAGAAGAAGAGGAAAAAAAAGGGACTGAGAAAATATTTGAAGAGATTAAAGTTGAAAACTTCCCTAATATGGGAAAGGAAATAGTCAATCAAGTTCAGGAAGTGCAGAGAGTCCCATACAGGATAAATCCAAGGAGAAACATGCCAAGAAAAGAAAAAGAAATAAAAGGAATACAAATGAGAAAAGAAGAAGTAAAACTGTCACTGTTTGCAGGTGACATGTTACTGTACATAGATAATCCTAAATATGCCACCAGAAAACTACTAGAGCTAATCAATGAACTTGGTAAAGTTGCAGGATACAAAATTAACTCACAGAAATCTCTGCATTCCTATACACTAACAACAAAAGATCAAAAAGAGAAATTAAGGAAACAATCCCATTCACCACTGCAACAAAAAGAATAATATACCTAGGAATAAACCTACCTAAGGAGGTAAAACACCTGTACTCAGAAAACTATAAGACACTGATGAAAGAATGCAAAGATGATACAAACACATGGAGAGATATGCCATGTTCTTGGATTGGAGGAATCAATATTGTGAAAATGACTATACTACCCAAAGCAATCTACAAATTGAATGCAATCCCTATCAAATTACCAATGGCATTTTTTACAGAACTAGAACAAAAAATCTTAAAATTTGTATGGAGACACAAAAGACGCCGAAGAGCCAAAGCAATCTTGAGGGAAGAAAACAGAACTGGAGGCATCAGACTCCCTGACTTCAGACTATACTACAGAGCTACAGTAATCAAGACCATACGGTACTGGCACAAAAACAGAAATATAGATCAATGGATCAGGATAGAAAGCCCAGAGATAAACCCACGCACCTATGGTCAACTAATCTATGACAAAGGAGGCAAGGATATAAAATGGAGAAAAGACTTTCTCTTCAATAAGTGGTGCTGGGAAAACTGGACAGCTACATGTAAAAGAATGAAATTAGAACACTCCCTAACACCATACACAAAAATAAACTCAAAATGGATGAAAGACCTAAATGTAAGGCCAGACACTATAAAACTCTTAGAGGAAAACAAAGGAAGAACACTCTTTGACATAAATCACAGCAAGATCTTTTTGGACCCACCTCCTAGAGTAATGGAAATAAAAACAAAATTAAACAAATGGGACCTAATTAAACTTAAAAGCTTTTGTACAGCAAAGGAAACTATAAACAAGATGAAAAGTCAACCCTCAGAATGGGAGAAAATATTTGCAAATGAATCAATGGACAAAGGATTAATCTTCAAAATATATAAATAGCTCATGCAGCTCAATATGAAAAAACAAACAACTCAATCAAAAAATGCGCAGAAGACGTAAATAGACTGTTCTCCAAAGAAGACATATAGGTGGCCAAGAGGCACATGAAAAGATGCTCAACATCACTAATTATTAGAGAAATGCAAATCAAAATTACAATGAGGTATCACCTCAAACCGGTTAGAATAGGCATCATCAGAAAATCTATAAACAACAAATGCTGGAGAAGGTGTGGAGAAAAGGGAACCCTCTGCACTGTTGTTGGGAATGTAAATGGATACAGCCACAATGGAGAACAGGATGGAGGTTCCTTAAAAAACTAAAAATAGAAGTACCATATGACCCAGCAATCCCACTACTGGGCATATACCCTGAGAAAAGCATAATTCAAAAAGACACATGCACCCCAATGTTCATTGCAGCCGTATTTACAATAGCCAGGTCATGGAAGCAACCTAAATGCCCATCGACAGATGAACAGATAAAGGAGATGTGGTACATATATAAAATGGAATATTACTCAGCCATAAAAAGGAACAAAATTGGGTCATTTGTTGAGATGTGGATGTACCTAGAGACTGTCATACAGAGTGAAGTAAGTCAGAAAGAGAAAGTCAAGTATCGTATATCAATGCATACATGTTGGAATCTAGAAAAATGGTACAGATGAACCCGTTTGCAAGGCAGATATAAAGACACAGATGTAGAGAACAAACGTGTGGACACCAAGGTGGGGGAAAGCGGGGTGGAGGCGTGGGATGAATTGGGAGATTGGGATTGACATATAAACACTAATATGTATAAAATAAGTAACGAATAAGAACCTGCTGTATAAAAATAAAATAAAATTCAAAAACCAAAAAAGAGAAAGAAAGAACAGATCTCAGGAATTTAACTTGACATTTAGAAATTAATGGTAAGTTTTAGAGAAAAGAAAATCTGTCAGCACAGCTCCTCAACCTTGCCTAGAGAAGAGAGTGACTTAATCTGCTGCCTTGGTCAAACATGTGAGCCAAATAAATAAATTTAAATCATCAGATTCAACCAAAACTTAGTGAAAATGATAAAAAATATTCATGTATTTGTTTCTGACTCCAAATTCTTTAAGGAAACTTTGGCCAGTGGGTCTCAACACTGACTGTATACTGGCTTTTAAAATTTTCTGATACCCTGGACCCAGCCCAAAGAATCTGATCTGGAGGGGCCCTACATATATTTTTTAAACTCCCCAGATGAGTCTAAGATATAGCCACGGTCAAAAGTCACTGTATGAAGTAAACAGTATCTATTTCCAAACCCCCACTACTCTCAGCACAACTTAGGGGTTAGCATGAAAAACATACCATTTTTAGAGACTGAGAATTCATAAAGGAAGGAAAAAAACTATGAAAACTCACTAATTCAGGGGCCAGCACCAGGCAACAACAACCAAACTACCTCCTTTCCTAAATATATATATATATATATATATATATATATATATCATCAGATATATATATTTGTATTTTATATTTTTTATATTTTACCTAAAATTCTATCAACTAGAAAGGCATTGCCATTTAAAAACTATGTGTAGGGCTTCCCTGGTGGCGCAGTGGTTGAGAATCTGCCTGCTAATGTAAGGGGACACGGGTTCGAGCCCTGGTCTGGGAGGATCCCACATGCCGCAGAGCAACTAGGCCCATGAGCCACAACTACTGAGCCTGCGCGTCTGGAGCCTGTGCTCCGCAACAAGAGAGGCCGTGATAGTGAGAGGCCTGCGCACTGCAATGAAGAGTGGCTCCCGCTTGCCACAACTAGAGAAAGCCCTCGCACAGAAACGAAGACCCAACACAGCACGAATAAATTAATTAATAAAAACTCCTACCCCCAACATCTTCTTTAAAAAAAAAAAAAAAAAACTATGTGTAACTTCTGCTTTCCAGGAAGATGGGGTAGATATACTTTCTCTATTCCATCCATTAAGTACAACTAAAAACCATGGACATTATGTATAAAAAAAACATAAAAAGACTTCAAAAGGTGGAGAGAAAATAAACAAGCTAGGGACCTTGAGAACCAAGGAGTATCAGTGGTGAGTTCCCAAGTTTTCTATTTTCCTTATTCGTCCCAGACACAGAATATGCCGAAGTCAACAACCAGGAAAAGCCAATAAAATACAAACAAAACACCAGGAAAAGAGCAGCCTAGCAAGAAAAAAAACTTTAGAGAACCCCTACTCTACTTCAGCCAAATATTCCAGGAAAAAAAAACAAAGAAAACCAAAAAAAACTGTAGTCTTATTCTGCCCATGCCAGAAAGGCTCACTAGGCAGTCGAAACTTTGACCCTCATGAGATTGTAATGAGGAATCACAATACTCCCACCATGGAAGTGTGTCACAGAAGTCCAAGTAAGAAGCCAGGACTTAACCCCTCTGGAGGATATCAAGACAGTTCCACTATCCTTCCAGCAGTGTCAATGGAGACCATATAGAGCATAGACCTCTACCCAAACCTGGCAGTTATGAGGTGCCCATGCCTCTTAACAGTTGAGGAAGTGTAGAGGATAATCAAGACTTTCACTACCACCCAGCAACAATGAAGCCAGCCCCAATACAATGGAGACTACATGGGGCTCTAGAACCTCCACCCTCCCCCAGCAGCAATGAGGAGCCCTCCCAACTGTGGGTGTCAACAGAGGCTGAAAAGGGAACCTGGACTTGAAATTGCCCTGCAGGACTGGCATCACAAAAATTCAACTAAAATACAATGTTTAAGTAAGATCCAGAGTTTCAGAACATAGTTTTTTTAAAGTCCAGGTTTCAATCAAAACTACTCACCATACCAATAAACAAGAAGATCACAAACTCAAAAAAAGATAATTGACACATGTCAACAATTTAAAGGACAGAGATATCAAAATTATTTGACAAGTACTTTAAAGCAGTCATGAATTTGAAAATGGTTGGAACAAATGTAAAAATAGAAAGCCTCAGCAAAGAAACACAAGACATAAAGGAGAACCAAATGAAAATTTTAGAACTGAAAAGTATAAAAACCGAAACAAAAGCCTCAGTTGAAGAAAAGCAGAGAGACAGAAGAAAAAATAATATTAATGTGTACTATCAATTTCCCTTTCAGCAGTGTTTTGACTGTCCTCAAATGTTGATACTGTATATTAATTTGGTATTATAACAGTCTTAATACACTTTTACCCTTAACATTAAGGTGGGAATAGTCTTATCAAACTACGAAATAGAAAAGTAGTCAATGTTAATCTCCAAAATTTCAAAACCTGTTCTGTTCCCCATTTGCAAGTCAAAAGTATCACTTCTACAGCATTTAGATTGTGACCTATTTTACAATAATAATAATAACAATCTAACACAATAGTGGTGGCGGTGGTGGTGAGCACCAGTGTGTTTAATGCTGATCAAAGGAACCAGTGGAGAAGAAATCAAAGGGAAAAAGTAGAGAAGAGAAGGGGAAAATACAAAAGGAAGAAGGAAGGGAAAGAAAATTACAGATATTTACTGTTATGGACTGAACTGCGTCCCCCCCCAAAATTCATGTTGAAGCCCTAACCCCCAGTACCTCAGGATGTGACTATATTGGAGATAGAGCCTTTACAGAGGTAATTAAGGTTCAATTAGGTCATAAGCATGAGGTCCTAATCCGATATGACTGGTATTCATGTAAGAAGAGGAACAGACACTAAGGCTGTGCACACACAGAAAAAAGGCCATGTGAGGACTCAGTGAGAAGGCAAACCAAGAAGAGAAGCCTCAGGAGAAACCAAACCTGCCCTTGAGTTTGGACTTCCAACTTCCAGAACTGTGAGAAATTTCTGTTGTTTAAGCCGCCCACCCACTCTGCAGTGTTTTGTTATAGCAGCTGGACCAGACTAATACACTGTGAGGCAGAAACAGTCAACAGCTAACAGTATCCAGTTTTCTCTGAGCTAGAAGACAAGATCAGCCCAAAGTGAGGAAAGTTGTGCTGAGGTAAAAGGATTTTGCAATTGACTCTGAAAGGAATGGGGTGGGGGGAAGATAAATGAAAGGACTGCCAACAGTCAAGTTCAGATTACAGATCACAGTTTTGCTGGCACCAGTCTTTACAGTTACAGCCATCCCTTGGTATCTGAGGAGGACTGGTTCCAGGACCCCCAATGATACCAAAATATGCAGATGATCAAGACCCTCATATAAAATGGTATAGTGTCTGCATATAATCTATGCACATCATCTCAAATACTTTAAATCATCTCTAGACTACCTATAACATCTAATGCAATGTCAGTGCTATGTAAATAACTGCCAATGGGCAGCAAATTCAATTTTTGCTTTTTGGAACTTTTCTGGAATTTTTTTTCTTGAATACTTTTGATCTGCAGTTGGTGAATCCAGCAGATGCAGAACCCATAGGTACAGAGAGCCAATTGTACACAACTGCAGTTGAGCAGCCTGGCTAGGAGGAACCTGGTACAGTGGGGAAAGAAAGTATGGCTTTTAAGATTATGTAAGTCTGAGGGACTTCCCTGGTGGTGCAGTGGGTAAGACTCCAACCTCCCAACACAGAGGGCCTGGGTTCGATCCCTGGTCAGGGAACTAGATCCCGCATGTATGCTGTGACTAAGGATGGCATGCCACAACTAAGAGTCTGCATGCCACAACTAAGGGTCCAAGTGCCCCAACTAAGAAGCCTGCATACCACAACTAAAGATCCCGTGTGCTGCAATGAAGATCTTGCATGCCACAACTAAGACCTGGTGCAGCCAAAATAAAATAAATAAATAAATAGATAAATATTTTTTTTAAAGATTATGTAAGTCTGAGTGAGTACACAGATCTACTGGTATAGCTGTGCCTTTGGTTAGTTATCTACCGTTATAATAATAATAATAATAATAATAATAATAGCTATATAGAGCACCAAGAACAATATCTACCCCTTTTGTAACTGTGAAAACTGTTAAGAATATATATAAAATCACCTAACATAGGGTCTGTCACATAGCAAGCACTTAATAAGTAATAGCTACTATACTACTGAATTGATCTAGAGTTGGTACATCGCTTAGGAAGTACAGCAAAAAAAGAGAGGGAAACCAAGGATGTCAAAAGAAAGTGGATCAACCGATGGGGCAGCCTTGGCTAAACAGGAGAGGGAAGTGAATCCATAAGGAAACTAATGGGCTGGAAAATGAGAGGAAAAGTAAAGTAAATGGCCTGAGGTTGAAGACCAGTTGAATTTTAAGCCAAGGAAGTGAGAAGATGGAAAGATTGGAAATGAGAATCAAAACTCAGAAGATAATACTGTAAATCAGCAGTTTCTTCTCATATGTAACACAAAAGGGAAACATGAAATAAAGGAAAATCAAACTGGGGGCTTCCTGGTGGCGTAGTGGTTAAGAATCTGCCTTCCAATGCAGGGAACACGGGTTCAAGCCTTGGTCTAGGAATATCCCACATGAAGCAGAGCAACTGAGCCCGTGTGCCACAACTACTGAGCCTGCACTCTAGAGCCCGCGAGCCACAACTACTGAGCCCATGTGCCACAACTACTGAAGCCCGTGCACCTAGAGCAGGGGACCGCAACAGGAGAAGCCACTGAAATGAGAAGCCTGCACACCGCAACGAAGAGCAGCCCTGCTCGCCACAATTAGAGAAAGCCTGCACACAGCAACAAACACCCAACACAGCCAAAAATAAGTAAATAAATTTATTTTTTAAAAAAAAGAAAACCAAACTATATTGTACTGGCTTTGCCACTAGCTAACACTGTATCGTTAGGGAAGTCACTTAAACCGTTAGTAATAAATGATTACAAATACTCCCTTCTTTTCCCACGGAGGCCTCCTTTTAAGTACCTCCCCTTAAGAAGCGGCCCATCATTCCTCTAACTTACCTCAAGAAGACAACAGACCACAGAAAAAACATCCACAGCAGCTAGGAATGCTACACTAACCTAAGGGCACTTTTCAGGAGTGCAGGCCTGCGTGGGATGCTAAAGTGGCAGACTTAAGACAGTAAGAGGAGGGTGATGGCAGGAAACTATCTACCCTGAAAACACTGGTCCAGACCCTGCTCCTAGGTCAAGGGTATTTTATTAATAGGACCCTTCAGCCTTACTTATTTCCTATTAGACGTGGAGAAAGCGGACCCACAACGTAAAAGCCTTAAGAGAAGCCTCAGTATTGATATAAATAAGAAAATACTACGGACAGAACTATATGAAGAAGTGACTACAGGAAGAGATGCCATTAAATAAAAGAAAAAGGGAAAAAGTATCACTAAAAGAAAGAAACACTCACTACAAAAAAAAAGTGGGGGAGGATTACAACTACACAGCTAAACACCTAGAACAGGGATCAGCAAAACTCTGGTCACATGCCAAATCTGGCCAGTCACCTGTTTTGATAAATGAAGTCACACTGGAACATAGCCATGCTCACTCTTTCATATACTGTCTATGGCTGCAGAGTTGAGTTGAGTGTTTTAACTACAATGGCAGAGTTGAGTGGTTGCATATGACCTGCAAAGACTAAAATATTTACTATCTGGCCCTTTACAAGAAAAGGATCCTTTCTTAGGGGGCCAGGGAGTAAGGTGAGGACTAAGATGAGGACACAGGATTTGGCCATTAGTGATCCCTGGTAAATATGAAGAAACAAACTAAAAGGAATTTAAAAGAAAATGTATGCATATTAATAAAGAGGCAATGAGCATAAGCTATTGTTTCAAGCAGTTTAGCTAGTAGGAGAAGACAAAGACCACACAGGAGCCTATGGGGACAAAGCTTTTCTTGCTCTCACCAATCCTCCTCCTCCAGGAGTCCCAGTCTCTCTTTCACCAGCACCCAAACAGCCTCCTAAACTGGAAACTTCAGTCATTCTGGTCACCAAATCCAGGTGATTCTAACTCCCAAATGTCTTTTGTATCCTCCGTTCTAGGCACAATGCTTAGTATACAGCGGGTGCTCGATAAATGTTTGTTGAATAAAAGAATGTAAGAGAACAAAATGTAATAAGAAAAGATTGAGAAGAAAACAGAAAAAGGTTCTGTCCCAGCTCTACCCTTAAATGGCTATGTGGCTTGGACTCAAGTCTTAAGAGTCTTCATCATAGTGGGACTTCCCTAGCGGTCCAGTGGTTAACACTCCGTGCTTCCAATGCAGGGGGCCAGGGTTCAATCCCTGGTCGGAGAACTAAGATCTCACATGCCGTGTGGCACGGCCACAAAAACGAAAACAAAGAGAGTAGTCTTCATCATAGAGATGATGGTAGTGTCATTTTGTTATGTTTTTAAACCCATCCAATTTCATTTACTAGTCATTATATAACAGATTGAGACATAATTCACATACCATACAAACTATGGCATACATCCAGAATGTTACCACTTCTCAATACCTCTAACTTTACCACCCTGATCCAAGCCAGCATCATCTCATACCTGGACTACCAAAGAACTAACCTCCATCACTGTTCACTTTGCTTCCATCCTTGCTCTGCTACAATCCCTTCTCAAGAAAGAAGAATATACCTTTTAAATCCTATGTCAGACCACATCAGTCGTCTGCTCAAAATCTTCCAATGGATTCCTATCTCACTCCCAGTAAAAGCAAAAGAGTTCATCATGGTTTATTAAGGCTCTAAGTGAACTGGTCCTCTACTACCTCTCTGACCTCATCTCCTGCTTCTCTCCCCTTCTTATCCAGCTCTAGCCATATAAATCTCCACAATGCTCCTTAAACACCAAACACATTGCCACATCAGTTTCCTCTAACTAGAATACTCTTTTGCCAGAAATCTGCATGGCTCATTTACTTACCTCCTTTAGATCTCTACTAAAAGTCACCTTATCAGACAGGCCTTTCTTGACCATCTTATATATATTATCACAAGCACCTTTGGCATTCTGTATTCCCTCTTATCTTGCTTTATTTTTCTTGCATAGCAGTTATCAGCACCTGATATGTTTACTTTTTTGTGTGTAATTTATTGTCTCTCCCCACTATAATGTAAGTACCTAAAAGCCTGGAAGATTGTTTCATTCACTCCTGTATCCCAGGGCCTAAAACAGTGTCACAGCAGGCACTCAATAAATATTGGATGAATTAATATATAGCAGTCTCTTTCAGCTTCGTTAAGATTTTTAATTTCCAACAAAGAGGGATTTAGATGTAATGACCCCTAAGACACCTGTACAGCTTTAAAATCTATAAATCTAGCAAAGAAACAGAACAGGATAACTAATGGTAATGTATAAAAATGTAAGCTGGCCTTCTCAGAAAAGGAAGATTTGACAGTAAATGATTAACCACCAAATGAATAAAGTATATGAGAGGTACTTCCAAATAAACATGTGAAAAACTTTATAATAAAACTATATAATAAAGCACAGAGAACAAGACTATCTTGCCAAGATTTGCTATCATTGGCAAAAATCCATATTAAACTCAGCTTCCCCAATTCCAGATACAAATGGAATGGTGAATTTGGCAACTCACTGGAGAGAGACTGAAGTACAATCTGGGTTCACATTAAAGTTACCTCATTCTTCTCAACTTAGATCTGACCCAGAGGAAAATTTTTAACAGATTGTGTTGGACTAGTGCCATACTATACTCAGTAAAGTTCAAAATTAGCATTTTAGATGCTAACCTAAAGGAGTTCTATTTTGTTTCCCCAAAACTAAAGTGGACTAAAAATAAAATATGATGAATTATGAGTATAAAATGTATTATTTAAAGAAACATTTTGTCAAAGAAAAAGCAAATTCTAACAGCAGTCCTTCCCTCTTATTTCTTTTGATTTCATTCATGCAGTGTCTCACCCAGGGTTGAACACATGGTAGCACTCAAGCTGTTAACTGATAAGAAAGAAATAATGCTCTTCTTCCCTTTCAAGGTTTATCCAGATTTAGTGATATACAATACAGACATGTCCACCTCAACCTTCCTAGTTATTAAAAAATGTACATAAAAATTATGTATTTGAAATTTATATATACGCAGTAACCATTTGTTTTACACCTACTATGTCACAAAGCATTGCTTTAGACACTGAACACATAAAAGAGAAGTCACACAAGCTGCTCTCGGTAAATGTATAATCTGGTGAAAAAGTCAGACAAATTATAATAGATTGTAATAAATTCTATGATCTTAAGGTACACAGAGTGCTAAGAAAGCCCAGAGGAAAGGTTCCCAGGTTAGACTGTGGAGAAGACAGATGGGAGAAAAAAATGCAGGCACAGTGAAGTAACACTGAACAGAGGACAGCAGTAAGAACCTAAAATATCTACAACTGAGAGTATGGCTAAAGGAAAGGGGCTGTCACATGAATAGAGAGGTAGGCAGAGCCCAAGGCTTTGGATAACACCCCTAAGAGTCTGGCTCTTAATCTAAAGATAAATGAAAGAAACTGCCTTTTAATGGGATGATTATAAGTAAGGAAGTAATATGATCTGTGTTTCAGTTTAGAATGATCAGTCTAGCAGTATCATGAAGGAAACTTTGGAAAGGGGGAGTGAAACGGAACACTATTACAACAGTTAGGCGACTGTTGTAGAAATCCAGAAGAAAAATGATGAGGTCTGAAATGAGGAAATAAAGATGTAGATGGAAAGAACGGGGTATATTTAAGTGATATTAAGGAAGTAACGTGAATGAATAATGGTGAATAATGAGAACTTAAATTAGCTCAGTGGCAGAGACTCTGGACAGGAAGGAAAGAAATTTCACGAAGTTTAGGAGGCCGCGTCAATAGGACTTGGTTATTGATTAACAGTGGAAGACTGGACAGTGGGAGAATAGATTTTCAACCTGGCAACTGGTTAGATAGTAATATCATTAACCAAGACAGAAAATACAAAGGTAAAACAAGTCTGATGAGGAAACAGATTTGGAGATTTGGATTTGAAGTGTCTCATGACAGTACAGAAAAGATAATTATCTAAGTAGATAATGAGAAACTGAGTCTAAAGAAAAGAGGAGATTTAAGAAGGAAATGGTTACCAATGCCAACTAGAAGTAAAACTGTGAACAATTTCAGTAGAATGGTGGAGAAGAAACAGGCAAAATTTGTCCAGTGGTAAATGGGAAGGAAGTGAGGAAATTAAGGCAGCAAGTATCCATCGGTCATTTTACACATGGCTCTGAGAAGAAGGAGGAAGACAGGGCAGCAAGTGGAGAATAGTAGGAGCCCCAAGGAAACTTGTTTGTTTCTTAAAATGAGAAGAACCCGAGCCTGTAAAGTTCCATAACAGAGAGGAGATAAGTGATGGGTAGAGGTTGGAAGACAAGAAGGAAAGGAACATGCCCTTCTATCAATACTAAAAACAGAAAAAAGAGAATGAGCCCTTAAAGTTCAGGCACGTAATAGCCATTTAACCAATATATCGTTTTAATGACAAACATCCTGTGCTTAGGCTATCTTAGCACTATTAAAAAAATTTTTGTTATGTAACTTTTGATACATTTACATGTTATATGTAATAACTGTTGTTAGTATTATATCTACTATATATAGACAATGTGCATGGCAAGTAGCTTTACAAAAAATATTTCTTTTACTCTTCCCAAAAACCCAGTGAGGGATTATTACTCCATTTTATATAGCAGAAGACTAAGGCATAGGGAGATTAAATACCTTGCCCTAATAAAGGACAGAATTAGAAATTAAACCCTGACGGTGTAGTTCCAAAGCTGGTGTTCTTAACCATCAAGCTACATTGCCACCCTACAGATAACAAAGAGTATTTCTGGTTCATTAAATTAATCTGAAGACAATATATTTCCTATCAGAAAATATTTCTAATTTCAGAACGGAAGTAAGAGAAAACTGGAGTTTACTGATCAGAAACTTGCTAAACTACATTTAATATATTACATAAGAAAAACTAAAGAATTAACAGTATATTATTAAAAACATCTTACCCTTTATTTAACATCACTAAACAGTTTTTCATCTGTATAAATACACACATACAACAATGGTTCTTTTAAATTTTACCATGGATCAGAATTCCTTGGAGGTCATGTTGAAATGAAGATTGCTGAACCCCACCCAGAGAGATTCAGATTCCACAGACCTGGGTGAGGCTCAAGAATTTGCACTTCTAACAAGTGTTCAGAAGATGCTGATGCCGCTGGTCTAGGACCACATTTTAAGAATTACTACCTTACAGTAACTCTGTAAGACTTAAGTGAGATGAATGCAAAAACACTGCATATGGTAAGCAGCCAATAAGTGGTATCTGCAATTATTATTATTAATAATAATAAATATGATGAGGATGACCATTACCATTATCTGCACAATTTCTTATATTTTTATATCAATTTTACTCAGAGACAATACAAAACTGACATATCATTTTAAGATCACAATAATCTGCTTGCCAGCTCTATCTGCCTCTGGTATCTTTCCTCTATACTGCTTGCAAAACAGCCTTTCTAAAATGTAAATCTGCATATCAGGCCCTACTTCAAACCAGTCTTTCCCCATCACTTACAAAATAAAGTACAAACTTCTTGGCATGGCTTACAGATAGATCCCTTTGCCCATGAGCCACTGCCTAACACTCATCTTTTGATATCCTATTAGAACCTTACCTATTCTTTGAAGGTTTCATAATACAACTCTCTCTAATAAAGCCATATATTCCTTCCATGATTCCGAGGTACCTCTAAAATAATAAGAAAGAGAACAATGGTAATATCAATCCACATTTGTGGGGCACCTCCCAAGGATTTTACATGAATTATTTCATTTAATCCTTATAACGGCTCCAAATAAAGACTATAATTATTCTCATTTTACATATGGAAAAAAAATGAGATATGGAAAGGTTAAATTTGCCTTAGGTGATAAAACCAGAAAGTAGAACAGCCAGGATTCTACCATTGCAATTACACTAATCTGATAATTACTAGATTATTGAGTACTTGAGTATTGCTCAGATAATAGATTTTTGTAAAAACTAATCTAAATAATGTCCTTATTCATTTTTACATTATTTAACTAATTCTACTGCCTATCATATGCCAGGCATTGTTTTAGGCACTGAGGAATACCAGATTTTAAAAAAGGGAAGATCCAGTGCCTGCTCCCTTGAGACACACAATCTGGTAGGGAAGACAAACATTAAACAAACAAACAAACAAAAACCCCACAAAAATTTCAATAAATAAATTAAAGACAAAAAGTACAAGGTTCTTTGAAATAATAATAGGAAAATCTAACCTGTCTATGGCTACTGTCCTTTATCTTCAGTGTCCTAATACAAGAGTATAAGTTAGGCAGACTATATATGACTTTCAGAATGCCAAATAACTCCATTTTAAAATGATACTTTCAAAATCAAATTAAGTGATTTAATTATAAGATCCAAGTCATACGGTTAAAAATTTAAACATATTATTAAAAAAGACATTTAAACTTCTCAGTTCTTTGTTCCCTTGGCAAATGTAGCTATTGTCTCTTTGAAACAGAATAAATATAAACTACAGAAAACTAATAAAATGACATTTGAAGGGGCCGGAATATTAGTAATGATAAAGGTAAAAAAATATGCCAAGTTCCTGACAATCCCAGTAGTGCAGAAAAGTACTTCTGTTTTGGACAATGTTAACCTTCTTAAGATTTAAAGAGGAATTAGATCTATGGCTTTTGTAAGATTGGTAAGATTTTTTTTTTAATTTGTAAGATTTTTTTAAAATTTCCTTCATAATAAGTTTCATAGGGAAAACCAACATTTTTTTAATAGGGGAAAAGCCTAACAGCCTGAATACTGATCATACAAAAAGACATGAAGGGTAAAAATCACGTATGAACCAGGTCTGGATCCCCGTATCTTCAGTTTCTATTTATCAAACAGAAAAATCTTTCCAACGTTCTCCTTTCCTGTATAAGACCAAAACTATGCGATATTCTGTTTGTATTACAATTACACTAATTCAATGCAGGTCACTTGATTTTTACTGAGTCCAGATGACATTCAGTAAACTAAACATGGGCCAATTAGTTAAAAAAAAAAAAAAAGAAAAGAAAAGAATAAAGAAAGAAAAGAAAAAAGGAAAAAAGAAAAGGAAAAAGAAAGAAGTGTGTCTGATTGCCTTTGTGTAGGTCATACAGTGGCTACAGACAGCATCACGGCCTGAACTTCATTTTGGCTAACACCAACCATACGCTAACATTAAGGACTAGCAGTTTTCATTCCTTTCAGATTTCTCACATTTGGAAATTCTAATTTAAATACATTTTCTGGTGAAAGTGAGGACAGTACTCCTGCACAACACTGGTTTTCTCCTTCTTCAACTCAAATGTGTATTATTTTGGAGCTACTAAGATGGAATCTGCGTACTGTCTTAAAATGTATAATGATTCTTTTAAAATCAATTGTTTTTTTTACTTATCACAGTTATAAATGAGTAAATAAAATTGTTGATTTAGCTGACACAAAAAATGGGTGCTCTAAGGCTATGAACTTTCAACATAGATAACTGTAATCTTAAATCAACCTAAACAACCGTGTAATTAGGCACGTGACAAACTGGGTAATAGGAAGAAATATTCATAACTAAAGAAGCAATAATTTTTTAAATACCTTATCAGGACTTGGCACTCAACATTTTCTTATAATCTATTACGTAAAGAAATTTGGTTTACTATTTCTTTTAAACTCTGCTCACTAAAATATATTTTGATTAAAAAATAAAAAGCTTGTAAAAGTCATAACATAACTGTAAGTTAAAATGTACACAAGGTTGTGCCTCTACAAAAAAACTACATTAATTCCTCACTACATTTATACTTAATCAATTGCTGATATTTTAAATTAAATGCTATTCAATCACCATTACTACAAAAATACAAGTTTCCAAATGTTTAAATTAGCCTGATTTAAAATTGTTATTTATTTTTAGCCTGATTTATTTTTAACCTGTATAAATTTAACTGAAGAATATTATGTTCCTGCAAGTGTTCATGAATACAAAGATATAGTAATGGAGATAGAAATTATTTACTCTGAAAGTCCTGACTGCATGACTGTTAAATCACTTACATACGGCTAAATGATCTACAAGGAAGCAGGGAGGTCCTGAAATTGTGTACTATATCCATTTTCAACTACTGCACAGGTGACACAATCAATCAAGTCACTACTGAACAAGAATGGAAATAGAAGGTACTTGGTGAATAAAGGTGACTTCTTTAAACAAAATGGAAAAATAGACTATCACCATCTCATATTAAAAAGTACTCAACAGGGCTTCCCTGGTGGCGCAGTGGTTGAGAGTCCGCCTGCCGATGCAGGGGACATGGGTTCGTGCCCCGGTCTGGGAAGATCCCACATGCTGTGGAGCGGCTAGGCCCGTGAGCCATGGCCGCTGAGCCTGCGCGTCCGGAGCACAAAAAAAAAAAAAGTACTCAACAGCTATAGATTAAAGAATATTTTCTACTCTCTCTAGTGTTCGGTAATGTTAGGTCTAACTTTGGGCACTATCTACATTGTATTCAACATACAGAATAACACAGAAAAAAGCCAATATATAAAAAATAGTTCAGTAATAACAAATCCTCTGATAATAAAGTTTCTTTAACAAGTTGATCTTCTCTACAAAGATTAGCTGGTGATTAAGGAGAAAGAAACAGCAGCAGCATTCCTCTCACCAAACTATGAAAAGTAGGCAAGGGAGCGAGCCCATCCCAAGGGCAGAGCTCAGCCAGGTGACTGGCGCTCCGGTGCTGGAGGAGCAATGTGTGGCTCCATGTATGGGTGAGTGGAGCAGTGGCCATCCAGCACAGTTGAGGAGGATCAGGAAGCCCATCCTATCCTACCTAGAAAAGCATAAGGAAGGAAGTATCCTCAACTGAACTACAATGAAGAGGAATTTACATACTGGAACATATCTCTACAGCTCCCATCTTTCTTCTACTCTTGACAATAGAGTGTGCGATCAGAAATTTCCTCAACGTAAGTACTTCCTATTCTAAAAAAAATGCAATTTTAAGTGCCTTGAAACATAAACACAAAATAGGCCTACAACATTTATTCATTCACTTTAAGTTAACTGTATATATTATACACACATACACAGACAACATATCTATGAGCAACCCTACATGACATAACCTTTTCTGCATATGGTATTCACTGTCAACCAAAACTCCTAAATACTTTTTATATCCGCGGCTGTTAATCCACGTCTCTGCCCAGGTCCCGTCTTCCTGCCTATCCTCCTTCAGTGGAAGTGAGGGTGGGGAAATATTCCAACCTAATATAGGTTTAATTTTATCCCTTGGATTCAATCTATTGCTTCATCCTGCAAGATATTTCTATATCCTAATTCTGCCATTTAAGAATATTTATTATCCCTCCTTTCTTCTTTGCATCCGCAAATTTGGAAGACATGTTTTTTTATCTTAACAGAAGTCATTTATAAAGGATGTTCAACCTCTGAGAGAAACAATTAGAAACTAACAGCTTGCTTCACGTAGCTACTTACAACAGCTGAGGGAAAGATTTCATAAAGAAGCCTCAGATTATGAACTAAACCGGGGAAACTGATTATCTACTGGCACTGGGGCAAGAGAGTAGTAGTTGGAACAAAACAGTAGCAGCAGGCATCTATTATGGCTATTCAAAAGAAGAAGGACTGAGATAATCAAGAGGCAAGGAGTGGTGGAGAATACCACCAGCAAAGATAGAGAGGCAGCAGTGAATTCAGAGTGTGAGAACAGCCTGATTACGTATTTCTGATTAGAAAACCAAAACGGATAACTTAGGCAAGACACATCTATTCTATCAAACTAAACACTTTAAACATTTTTAAGCTTTATCAGATAGCCAAAAGAGTTGTACGTGGAGTACAGAAGAGGTTAAAAAAAAAGTGCATTTCACTCAAATATTTATAGGAAGAGAGTCCTCGTTCATCATTGAATCAATAAGCGCTATTCTTAAAAACTTGGAAATAATGTACAATGAAATGTTAGTTATCTAAAAATCTTATTTAAGGCAGTAATTATATTTTTAGAAAAGAGCAAATGTTTTAAATATTAAATTAAAAATTAACAATAGGTAAAATGGGCCTATTGGTCCAAAATATAATACTATATATTATGGGAAAGGATTACCATTATAACATCTACTCACATAGCTGTCAAATGCAACAGTTAAACTAGTCTGCAGAAACAATATTCTAAAAATCACAATACAGATATTAATCCTCCTAAAATAGATGGGGTTTTAAAATGCAATACAAATGTAACTGTCTCAGTTCAAAGTTAAAATCTGCTCTTCCTTTCTTGAAAATGACATGACACTGTGAATGTTTTAACATAGGAGTTTTAGACTTTCACCTAACAAATTTTCATAAGGTTTACTACTTTCAATTAGCTGCATGACTGCTAATATTTTGCAGGAAATTTTTGTTTCTTCATTTGCTTTTCAAAACCATAGGTAATAGTGTTTCTTTATGCTTCTATAACTAGCTTTGATCTGAGTTCACTAATATTTTTGATATCTTTTTAAATGTTTTTCAACATTAACTAAAGATCTGTTTATTAACTTTACAGAGCAAAGAATAAAGTAAAATACATCTTTCTTCAATTTCCAAATTTTGTTTTCTCACTTTAGAGGAGAAAAGATGCTACCAGCTGAAGGCTTTCAAAACTTCAAAAATTCTTGACAGTCTTTCCTCTTTTAAGTTTTCCTATGTAATTTCATATTCCTTTTATTCAAAATTGCAGCAAGTTTTCAGGGAAGATATTCCTTTGTAGTTCTATAATCTAGTGAAAAATATGTGATGTAAAAAATGTAATATTTAATGATGCACTAATGAAGGGCTTCTAGTATTCATTTCTACAAATACTGATTTATTATCAACCTATTTTATAATACCATTTTTCTTATGAAAATATTTCTCAACATTTTCATTGTTGTCAGTAAATAACATTGAAATAATTAACAGCCTGCATTTATTATTAGAGTATCAAATTTATTATTAAAGTATCAAATTTGCTTAGTTTGATATTATAATATATAAATAATATATTATAATATTTCAGTATAACTTATTTCAGTTAATTATTCTTAGTCAATTGTTCATGTTTCCCTCTCTATAAATACACTGTACCTAACAAATTCCTATATAAACATAGCATTAAATATTATCAATCTTTTAAATTTTTTAATTCTCAGTAGGAAAACATATGTGCTCAAATAAAGCTTAACTATAAAATCTATTTTCTAACTAATTAAAAAAATGTAAAACAAAAAGTATGATTAAACTACTTATCAATCATAAATATTTAAGAGTAATACTATAAATTAAGTCTCATGACATTCCAAATACATTTCCTGATTTCCTTCACTTACTACTTCAACTTAATAGCTTACAATTCACAAATTTCTCAGCACTATACCTTCCCACAGGAGGACATGCCTTACTCGTGACTACTAACACAAAATGGTTAAGTATGACTTAATCATGGATTGGTTATTGAATTTGTAAAATACTAGATTTTTTATTTCTATTTTTATTTACTGCTAACTGACTTTTGACCATTTCACTTTTTATTCAGCTAAAGATCCAAATTGGGTAAGTTCCTGCTCTCCAAACCAGGAGATACTCCAAAGCAAACGCATTAGCTGACTGTAAGTTCTGTAGAGCTTATCTACTAATTTAAGCATCAGTTCTAGACTTTGTCAAATCTGACCCAATCTAATACCAGAAGACTTAACATTCTTAAATATTAAAGGTTTATCTTTGGTAGACAAGACTCATTCATTCAACAAATATTTACTGAGTACTTATTATGTGCCAAGTACTGTTCTAATGCTTAACATACATTAGTGAATGAAAGAAAGTTAAAATTCCTGCCCTCCTGGAGCTAACACTAGTGGTACCAATTTACCACTTGGCTTCACACTAAGACTATAGATGAAGACATTGTTCCTTCCTTAAAGAATATTTAATCTAATTATGGCAGAAACAAAAAATCCTCAATACAATTTATCATATAATAGTAAAACACGCACATGTAACTGGTAGCAAAAGCATATATAAAGTATTCTGGGAGTAGAGAGGAAGGCATTTCTGTGCAGATGTTACTATGACAAAGACTATAATAAACCCCTCTGCCTATATCATTCAAATATTGAGAACAGGAATCCCCAGGACAACAACAAAGTTTTACATCTAGTTCTGTTATCATCTCTTCCACAGGTTAATCTATGTCCCCTTGCATCGTCAACAGTAAATGCAGAAAGTGGGAAAACTCAATTATCTCCATTTGCCCATTGCTAGAGACCAAGAAAAAGGTTCGACAACTGAAACAATTAACTTCTGTAAAATTTCTAGATTAACCGTAGGCCTCAATAATCCCTACCATCCTTATCTCTTATTCATATCAAGACAATAGCTACTATTTATTAAGTGCCTCCAGCAGGAAAGGTACTGTGTAGACCCTTTACATACATTATTTCTAAGGCTTACATTAGGAAAGTAGGTAATTTTATTCACCTGTTTTGAAGATAAAACAGTTGAGCGTCAGAGAGATTTATGTAATTTTCCTAAGCTGGTCCAGAGTTGGGCTGGAATATAAACCAAATCTATTTGAATACAAAATCAGGGTCTGAACAAGTAACCAAGGATCTTTTTCCCTATATATCATAGCCTCTTACTCTCACAGAGAGTCTAATATTGAGGGATATTAATTCTTCTTCCATAGTTATTTTTAACCATCCTATATACAGATACATATGTGAACTACCTAAAACAGTTTATGTCCTTGTTGAAAATAGAATCACAGAATATTATCTAGCTAGCTAACCAGAGAAAATGAGAGACATGGATAAAAGAACAAAATTTTGAGTATAATGTTATCTAAAATTATTTAAATCTATTCCACAGTATTTTTTTTTTTTTTTCGGTACGCTGGCCTCTCACTGTGTGGCCTCTCCTGTTGCAGAGCACAGGCTCCGGACACACAGGCTCAGTGGCCATGGCTCATGGGCCCAGCCGCTCTGTGACATGTGGGATCTGCCCGGACCGGGGCACAAACCCGTGTCCCCTGCATCGGCAGGCAGACTCTCAACCACTGCACCACCAGGGAAGCCCTCCACAGTATTTTTATAAGTCTCTACAGTGGCAAGTACATAAGCTATCAGACTGACATTATTTCAAAAAGCACAATTAAAGAAAAATTAAGCATATCTTAAGGTATCTGTAATAACTGTATTACCTCAAATACCTCATATTACTGTCCCTCTGGTGCACTCCAGCATACTGGCCTCCTAGTAAGCCTCAAAGAGCCAGCCATCTTCCCGTCTCATAGACTTTGTGCTCTCTGTTCCCTCTAACCAAAGCGGTCTTACCCCAGATATCCATGTGGCTCACTCCTTCATATCCTTCAGGCCTCTGCTTAGATGTCTCCTTCTTACAAGGCCACCCCTATCATATTTAAAAGTACAACCAGACCTTCATATTCCTCACTAGCAATTTCCAAATCTAATACTATATATTGTACTTATTTGTTTCATGTATTATTTGTCTAATCCAACTGGAATGTAAACACCATTAAGGCAGGAATTTTTGTTTTATTCAGTGCTCTAACTCCTGCCCATAGAACAGTGCCTGGAACTCAGTAAGTATTTATTGACTGAATAAACGAACTTCATTACTTAGAACTTAAAGAGGAACTGAGATTTTATCACTGCTAAAGAATTCAATTAAGGCTTCTTCAAAAGTATAGTTCTATAGTATTTGGTATATATTGAACCTCCCCATCTTATAAAATATTTATCTCCTTACTTTGGTCAACAATCTTTTCACTACTTCTCAGAAGTTTAGCATAAAAGAAATCAACAATTTTGATTTTAAAACTCAAAGTTTGAACGAACTTAAACTTGCACAGACACATCTATTATTTCTCATTTCTATAAACTGTTATTAATAAATACATAATATTTTGAAAGAGAAAATAGATTAAGAACTAAAATTAATATTTTATTTGATGCTTTATGGCATTCTTTATATTAAATGGGTATCATCATTCATCATACTGAATGTATTTGTTTAATATTTCTACATTATAAGTTTTCATTAGAAAAGCTTCTGAGAAAATTGTACTCCTTGTGTTGTACAGAGACATTTAGTGACGAAATATTTATTGAAGACATTCTTATGAATAAAGTGTCCCAATGCAACAGAAATTACAATGCCACATCATACTTAAGCTTTAAACTATCTATGGCTTTAATGTTTAACGAAGATTCTCTTATCCAAAACTACTTATTATTTTAAAACCATTTTTTCTCAACAATAACCTTCTTCTCCTAAGGTAAATGAAGGCATGTGACATCCCCCCATTATACAATTTTTTATTATTCAATTAAATAATTAACCGATGCCAGCATCTTTTAATACCATTCCTACACATTTAGAAAAAGTAAATAACCTAGAGATCAAAATACACAGTAAAACCATAGGAACAGCAGTTTTTCATTGCCAGCTCTCTCTTTATAAACATTGAATGCAGTTCTATGGAAGTATGGCTCCACATATTAAGATGAGGAATATGTCTGTTTACATGTGTCTCTTTCCTGCTCTATATTATATTGGAACCTGTGTGTGCCTCTGTGGTTAAGGTTTACTTCATGTTCATATTAAAGTCCCATTTCCAACATTTAAACACACAGCCACAAAGACCAATTACAACAGTTATTAGTACAATCTTTGGTGTACCAAAGATTTGGGAGTTCATAAAACTAGAATTGATTGTTTATGGAACATTACAGGTACTGAGATTATATAAAACATTTCAATTTTTGTTTTGCTCTGCTGAACCAGTTTCATTTAAACAAAAGAACCAGATGCAGAGATTTAAGTATCGACTTCTAATCAAAAATCACCACTGATGTCTTAGCAGGGTGGCCATTCTCTTGCTCATTAAAGAGTCCTTTAAAGGTGCAGGGACTCTGGAAGTAAGATGCTGGTAGTAGGTTCCAAACATTTTTAGAATAAACAAAAACATGTCAAACCTAGACTTTCAGCTTAAAGTGACATGTAAGGGGCCAAGAAATAATTGTATATTTCAGATACTATGAAGTAAATAAGTGTGTTCATAAAGCTGCTAAAGGCTAAATGACACATATATAGTCCATTAGAAGCATTTTCCTGCTAAACACTAAAGTATATATTAAACAAAGGTAAATGAACCTAATTAGAAAAATTCAAATGGATATTTGCATGTACCCACACAATGTCATGCTCATAAAATGTGAGCTACTTCAAGACAGAGAATGTGTCTGATTCATTCATCTTTGAATTACCAGTGCTTAAATAAAGGGTTGATATTCAGTAAATACTGACTGACTAAATATATCAATGAACATCACATGAAGATAGATATTTCTGGAAAACGAAATCAGTCTCACTGCTTGTCAATGTCAACTTTTAAAAAAAAGAAAACTACTTCTCCACCCAAGTTTAAATCTACCCTAAACTCCTAGGAATCAACACTACAACAAAGGTAGATGGTACAATACATGAAAAATAAGAAGTCTGTCAGCTGGACAGCAGTCTAAACTCAGAGTGTTATTACTAAACACACTTCAGTGTTATTACTCTCCAAATGTGATGAACTACCTCTTGGCCATCTGCCTTTCCTTACTTCTTCTAGTGACAATTATTAAAGAAAAAGTCAAGAAACTATTTTTGGTAAGAAGTGTGGCTGCAAGGCTCTGTTCCACTTGAGGCAAGGTCCCCTTGAAACCCAACAGGCACTTGTGATTTGTTTTTTGCAGTGAACACAACTTACTTTCCTCAGAATGATTTCTTTCTGTACCTCCTCACCAGCCTGGCTCCCACTGCCTTGTCTGTTCTATAAATCCCTAGTTCCTAGTCTGCTTAAAATCTTCCAGTAGTGAACTGCAATCCCTTTTGAGTAACAACATGTCAACTCCAGCACTAGGACAAGAGCACTGAAAGCAGCAGTCCCTGCCATCACCTGACTTTGCCTGGTCTCAGCTCTGAAAGCTAAAAGCCTTAACAGTAAAATGAAAGAACAGCATTGCACCACACTGCGTAAAATCTAATCATGCCACTAGCCCCCTCTCCTTTCCCCACGTATCTGTGA
Organism: Mesoplodon mirus; assembly: GCF_964341445.2. Taxonomy (NCBI): domain Eukaryota; kingdom Metazoa; phylum Chordata; class Mammalia; order Artiodactyla; family Ziphiidae; genus Mesoplodon; species Mesoplodon mirus. The sequence goes on along the minus strand of NC_138992.1, from coordinate 36,456,897 downwards.
AATCTCAACTCCACAACATCAGCCCCTTCCCCACGACAAACAAGGGCAGGAAAGGAGGTAACAGGTCTGTTCGAAAAATGTCAAAAATTACCTAGAGTTAATCCTGTTCATTCTCTCTCCTTCCTACTTCATCCCCCATTCCTAACATGCAGTACCTGCTAGAGCCTTCTCCCACTCAATCTGAAATTTCAGAAATGTTTATTACAAAACCATGCACCTATCATTTTCTAATAAGAAAATGGGGCTGCCAATTCCTAAAGAATACTCAACTATCTAGTTCAGCCTAGAAACAGAGGTACTAAATGAAGGCTAATAAAAGCCAAAGTAAGTTTATTCCTGAATTACTTATTATTTGTTCTTTGATGAGACAGACCTAGATGTAGTCAATATTGCTGACAGTAATCAGTAGAAATTAAAGAATATTAAGCTACACAGAACACAGCTTTTGATTTTGAATAGAAGTGATCCTGATAGATACTTCAAACAAGGGAAGCAGACTGATCTCTCTAGCTCCAGTTTCTTTCTATGGATCATACAAGTTACCTGGCAAATAGCTTGCTCCAGCAAGTACTGTACCAGAATACTACAAGGAAGGACGGGCTTTCTTGTTTTCCCAACTGGTGCTGCCTCCCCAAATTTAAATGTCAGCTTATGACATTTCATTAACAGAAAATTCACAGAATTAACCCTTGGAGTTTTCCCAGAAGGTAAATTGGAAACATTTCTCTTTTCCCTTAAATTCCCATATACTGCCCAGAAGCACCTGGAATGTGTTAGGAATTCCATATAATTTCAGCAATATTTTCACCTCTATCAACAACAACGTCCCCCCGCTTACCTTTATCACTGTCCAACAGTTATCATTTAGTACTAAGTTGGTTTTTTTTAATCCCAATTTTGTGGAAGAAATGAATGATGTTCTTGTGTCTTAAAATTCAGATTCCTATTTCAAGGTCCTATACCCCAGGTGGAAGAAGAAAGACTCCCTCCTCTTTCATTCTTAGTGTTAACTCCTTCCCTTCATCTTACCCTTTTGAGACAAGAATTCCTGTTATTTCATTCCCTTTTTGTTTGTTTGTTTGTTTTTGTTTTTTTGCGGTAGGCAGGCCTCTCACTGTTGTGGCCTCTCCCATTGCGGAGCACAGGCTCCGGATGCGCAGGCCCAGCGGCCATGGCCCACGGGCCCAGCCGCTCTGCGGCATGTGGGATCTTCCCAGACTGGGTCACGAACCCGTGTCCCCTGCATCAGCAGGCGGACTCTCAACCACTGCGCCACCAGGGAAGCCCTCATTCCCTTTTTGACTTCACTTTATATGCAGGTTTCAATCTGTACTTGACCTAATTCCCCAAAAACACCCAGTTTTCTTTTTCTATTATTTTAATATTTGCTGTAACAACTCAATACAATTATGTGCCCATTCAGGGTTAGTCTTATACAAAAAAAAAAAAAAAAAGAGAGAGAGAGAGAGAGAGAGAGAGAGAGAGAGAGAGAGAGAACAGCAGGCTGTAGTGTGATTTAATTGGTACAGAAGATCCCAGCCCTAACACACACACACACACACACACACTTGGCTAGAGACTAAAAGCAAAGATAATCTTTGTGTTAAGTCCCTGCTGCCTCTTAAGGTTCTTATCCCCCTCTCTTCCTCCCTCCTCTCTCTCACTCTTTCCCTCCCTTTTTTCTATTTTGTTTTATGATAGTTCCCACCAGCCAACTTAATTCCTCTTTCTTTTATACCCCACATCCAATCTGTCAGGGAATTCTGTTGGTTCTATTTTCAAAATACAGCCAAAATCTGACCAGGTCTCATCACCTCTAGTGCTACCAGCCTATATGTGCCACCATTATCTCTCACCTGGATTATTACAATAGCCTCCCAACTGGTCTCTTTGCTTCTATCTTTGCCCATCCCTTACCACAGTCTGTTCTCAATAAGACCAGAATAATCCTTTAGAAATGTAAATCACACCTTATCACTTTGCCGCTCAGTGCCTTACAAGGGTCTAAAAATATCTATTAACTCACTACTCCTGATCTAACCTACCACCACCACCACCTCCTGTACTTACTTCTCTTACCTCTCTGATCTTATCTCCTGCTTCTCTCTCCCACCATCACTCTCATCCAGCCTCAGTGGCCTCCTTGCTTTTCCCAAACACACAATGGCTTTCCGCTGGCTATTCCTTCTGCTTGGAATGGTTCCCCAGGTATATGTGTGGGTTCACCCCCACAGCGCCTTCAAAATGAATATATAATATACACTGATATCCTTTTTTAATGCCTCCTCCCCAACAAATTGTTAAAAACCCTTAATACACCATGGTTAACATACCTAGAAACGGTATGTTACAATTCTATACCTTTCATTTGTGTCCCAGAAATCAGGAGGTCTCCTTTTTTACCTCAAGCTCTTTTATTACTGTACTGATAGTGTTCTAACTGAGCCCTTGTTCAGAGATGAGCCTGTAACTACTGAGTCTCCCCCCCACCCCCATTTTCCCATTCACCGTCTTTCCCCTACGCCATAACTCCAGGTATACTGCCCCATACCTTGTTCTCCATTCACAAATAATCATATACAAACATATGCAGAAGTTTGAGAATCTTATTTTGTTTCTTGGGGGATAGGGTTGTCCCAGCATACACTTCTCTGCATCTTATTTTTCTCATTTCATAGCAGGCAGTGGAATACATCCAATTCCATTCTTTTTAATGGCTGCGTAATGGTACTTGGCTGAAACATAAGAAATGTATTCAGCTTTTCCTGCTTTGTTCCCAGTTTTTTACCACTACTGACAATGCTGCAAAGAGATCTTTACATTAAAAAGTACATATATCTTTACATATTTGGGCTTTTATTTCTCTTAGATTCTCAGGAGTGAAACTGCCAAATTGCTTTTCTATTTTTAAGCTGTAAACTTCACATTTCTACTACCAATGCCCTTTTTTCTAACTTTCCAAAAGCACCAAGTGTCAGAACTCTTTTTAACTTCAGATATAAAATGATTATCTCATTGTTACTTTAATTGCATTTCCCATACTACTTTAGATCATATGTTTTTTGGCTATGTGGATTTGCTCTTCTGTGAGTTATCTATTCATATCTCCTGTCTAGTTTTTTTTTTCTACACTGGATTGTCTTTTTGTTATTAATTTGTAAAATTTCTTATATCTTAGATATCAGCTACTTAACTGTTATTGGAGGTATAAATATTTTTCCCAACCTATTGTCTGTTCACTTAGTTGAATTCCATACAAAATTTCTACTTATTACATGATTAGACTTATCTTTTCTTTCATACTTTCTGGTTTTCCAGACCTGATTAGAAATTTCTCTCCAACTTCTAAATCATACACATAATGCAGAATTTTTATTTTTTCACTTAAGCCTTTAGTTCATATAGAATTTATTTGGGTATTATAAGAGACCAAAGATTCTCCTTTTTATTTTTGGATATATGTGCTGTTTTGACAATACGATTATCATTTTCCCACTGAATTAAAATTTTCACCTTTACCAATTAAGTTCTCATTTATACTAGAATCTATTTCTAACCTTTGTATTCATAAATATATATCAGTGCATCCTATTTTTATTATAGTGGCTCTAGAGTATAGTTTCATATCTGGCATAGCTACTTACTCCTTACTTTTTAAAAATTTTCTAAGTCAACAAACATGAACATTTTATCCAATTCCAACATAAACCCTGATGGAATTTTGATCAGAAGTACAATAATTTTTTTTAATGCACTTTGGGTAAAAAGGAATTGTGACACAGTCCTTAGATGACAACACTATCATAAGAATTAGAAACGTATTTTATAAAGCCAACATACATTTTCCTTTAATTCAGTTTTAATATAACATCTTTCAATGCGATTTTATAGCTTTCTTAATACAGAACTGTACTCCTCTTACTAAATTCATTCCTAAGTTATTTTCTAGTTTTTAAAACTACTTTGAATTATTTTTTCAATTTTTTTAAATTTTCAGCATCAAGAAAGGCTACTGACTCCTGTGTATTTTATTATTTTATCTTATATATATTCATTTACTAATTTCATTTATTAATCCTAGTAATCTTTCACTGATATGTTTCAGGTTTTCCAGCTATACAATCAATCATACCAATAAAATAAAATACATTTTTCCTCTTTTCTAATATTATACTGATTATTCCATCATTTTATCTTATAGAACATGCTAGAACATATAAAACAAAACAATGAATGATAACGATAATAGAGGGCACACCTGTTATTAGTAGATAAAGCATTTCACCAAGTTTAAAATAATGTGTTTTTTCTGTTTTTCATATACTTTATTACACTTATGTACTTTAATGGAAAAGGAAAAGCTGTTGAGTTTTAGCAAATATTTTTTCAGCATCTGAGTTTCTTCCTTCAATTTGATGAACCCTATATCCATTGTTCTTTTATTTTATCTATCTATCTATTTATTTATGGATGGCTTCATTGGGTCTTCGTTGCTGCCACGCACGGGCTTTCTTTAGTTGCGGGCGAGTGGGCGCTACTCTTCGTTGCCGTGCGCGGTCTTCTCACTGCGGTGGCTTCTCTTGTTGCAGAGCACAGGCTCTAGGCGCGCGGGCTTCAGTAGTTGAGGCTCGCGGGCTCTAGAGCGCAGGCTCAGTAGTTGTGACGCACAGGCTTAGTTGCTCCGCTGCATGTGGGATCTTCCCGGACCAGGACCAGGGATCGAACCCATGTCCCCTGCACTGGCAGGCGGATTCTTAACCGCTGTGCCACCAGGGAAGTTCTACACTGTTCTTTTAATTCATTTAGAGTTAATTATTTTTGGTAAAGGCTATTAGAATGTCCTTCGCATTTCAAGAATTCTTGTTTAGCATACTTTGTCACTCTGTCATTAGTCATTTGGATTTGGTAATATATACTGAAAGGTTCACTGCTTTTAACTGTTTCCTCTTCTCTTCATAATCTTCTTTTGAGGCCTCCATTCTGATTCATTTGCTGTTTGACAGAATCTGTTCAAATATTTTCCTCAAATGGGGCAAATTAGAGATATATTCTGTGAATCTCTGAAATATCTTTCACTCTGAGAGGTAAATGGAACATTGGTTCAGTCATTTACTCACTCATCCATTTATCAAGTATTTACACTATGTAACGCACTCTGTTCTAGGTACTGGAGATAAATCATGAAGAAAATAATCTTTGCCTGTAAAGAATGTATACTGAAGTTGAGGGAGACAGATGATAAGCACATAAATGAATAAATAAATAAAGTATAAAGTAGTTATTAAGAGCTAAGAAAAAAGGTAAGGCAGGGAAAGGAGAATGATGTTGGAATAGAAGTGCTTCTATATGTACATATATACACAGTAGTCAGGAAAGACTGCTCTGATGATGGCAACAATGAGGACAATGATAATGGTGATGGCAATGACAGTAGTTAACCTATATACAGTGCTTCCTAAGTGCCAGGTACTGTGCCAAGCACTGAACATACATTAACTCGTATAATACCAAACAACTCTATGAGGGAGTTACTGTTAAAATAAAAGTTGTATAATATCATTAGATTCAACCATAGAGTATGTCATTGAAACAATAATTCCTTACTTCTATAGAAAAATGTTTTAATTAAAATGTTGTATCATCCCATTATTCAAGAATTGATCAGATAAAGTATTCAGAATTAAATTGCTGAAAAAACAGGCATTTGAGAGTATGTTAATGTGATTTTAAAAGACTTCTTTCTGAAACTAAACACTAGAATGATACAAAAAGGAAAAACAGAAACATTTGCAATTAAAATGGAAATAAGACTAGGATGTCTGTATAATACCCCTCTGCTACAACATCTTACTGGATCCCTTCCACAAAATCTCTCATATAATTCTTCCAAGCCTGTGATTCAAATAGTCCATAATGCTCATTTTGTACACGACAAAGGTGAAGTTTAAGAGAATTAGTATCTTACCTAAAGTCATAATAGGAAAAAAGGGGAAGAAATAAAAATATGAATTTGTACAGAAGGCATGATCACAGACTATTACATATCCCAGAACATCAATTTACTTCAGGTAATACATGAGTTCAGCAAAGTTGTAGGACATACAGTAAATCAAGAACAGTGCTTCCCTACCAAAGCTGGATTGTGCAGTGGAAAGAAAATGGGCTACTGAACCAAATATGCTTGATATAAGTCAAGCCGACCGGCCTAGAGACTTAACTGAAAAGCATGTGTTGCTGAGATTAGCATCTCCAGGGTTATTTTTGTGATAACCTTAGTAGATGCACCAGTGACAAAGTTGCTCAGCAACAACAGCAATTTCAAGCAATACTCAAATACCTGATCAAACAACTCTATTCCAGGTTCTGAGAGATCAAAGGCAACTACCTCAGCTATGTAAGAAGTCAGAAAACCCTAACTCCCTGTAGGCCTCATTCTCTTCTCCTTTTCTTAATAAAAACTAACTTCACCCTTTCTTACCTAGTCACTCTGCTTTCCTCCCTCTCTATTGGACTCTTTCTGACTCTGCCCTCTCTTCTTTCCATTACCTTAATCAGGCATCTTCTTTCGAAGAATCGCCTTCTTCTTTCTTACCACCAGTTTGGTTTCAAGATCATTTATATATACCTTCATTACCTCTAAATAAATTTTGACCTCGAAGACCATATCTCTTCCTCTAATTCTAGTAATTTAAGGAAAATTTAAACAATTCATCATACGTTATAGAGTGAAAAACAGATTTAAAACAATGACCTGTGTATGTTAAAATATTATGTGGCTTTAGAAAAAATTACGCCCTAAATATAATATATATTAAAAATTCTTTCACACAATTTTTAATTATTTTGCAAACTTCAAGGAGCAAAATATAATTTATTTAACAAATTTAACACGTACTCTAAGAAGATGAGTTTCAGAAAGAAACTCAATTATTGCTTTAGTGTCCCTCAGCACCACATTTCTTTTCCATTTGGACTTAATAACACCTCACGTATATAAATGATTCACAAAAGAAAGACAAGTCATTGACAGTTTACTATTGTGGGAATCAGAAACCAGTAATCACACAATGCTTTTAATTCTTATCATATTACTAAAATTTTTATCAGAAACAGATGTCAGCAGCACAATTTTGATGGAATTAGTTAACTTTTCTTTCACTTTCATAACAAATTAAGCATTGCTTGGTTGAAAAGTTATAATGTCACAAGCCTTGAGGCAGTGTTAGGGGCTATAATTTAAACCTGTACAGTTCAGAGTTTGTATGCTATTGGAAAAGAATTTGTAAGCCTCATTATCGGGATAATTATTTAACTGGTAAAGTCCCAGGTTCTTTTAAAACTCTCAATAACTTAAATATCTAAGGAAACTAATAAAATAATTCAAAGATCTCTAACTGTACAATTAATATGGCAATATATAAAATAGCAATATAGCAGCAAAATAGGTGGAAAAATAACCACTAATATGACTTGCAAAGAACAAGTCAGACAAATGGTTTATGTCCCTTAATAAGTTAAAACCTAGAGATAAAGAAACTTAGTCGGTGAACAGGAAAGATAATCTATGCTTAAATTTTTAAATAGATGAAACACATGGAAAAAAGAAAATAAATGAAGAGGATGGATAAAAATGTGATATATACAACAATGGAATATTAGCCATAAAAAGAAAGGAAATCCTGGTATAAGCTACAATATGGATGAACCTTGAGGAGAGCATGTTAGGTGAAATAAGCCAGTCACAAAAAGACAAATACTCAATGTTTCCACTTATATGAGGTATCCCCGAAGTAGTCAAAACCATAGAAACAGAAAGTTGAATAGTGGTTACTAGGGACCGGGGTCAGGGGTGAAATGGATAGCTGTTTAAACAGGTATAGAGTTTCAGGTTTGCAAGATAAAAAAAGTTCTGGAGATCTGCTGCACAACAAAATGAATATACTTAACACTACTGAACTTTTTTGTTTGTTTTGTTTTGCTTTGTTTTCTGGTACGCGGGCCTCTCACTGTTGTGGCTTTCTCCCGTTGCGGAGCACAGGCTCCGGACACGCAGGCTCAGCGGCCATGGCTCACGGGCCCAGCCGCTCCAGGCATGTGGGATCTTCCCAGACCGGGGCATGAACCGGTGTCCCCTGCATCGGCAGGTGGACTCTCAACCACTGCGCCACCAGGGAAGCCCCACTACTGAACTTTTTAAGATTGTAAAATTTATGTTATGTGTTTTTTACCAGTGAAGAGTGAAAAATTAAAAATTTGTAGCGAAAGCTTTCTCACAAAGAAACCTTGCAGGTAAAACACACTTGTTATGTGTTACAACTTTAAGAGAGCCATAGGTTTGTTTTTTTTTTTAACATCTGTACTGGAGTATAATTGCTTTACAATGTTGTGTTAGTTTCTGCTGTGTAACAAAGTGAAGCAACTATATGTATACATATATCCCCACATCCCCTCCCTTTAGCGTCTCCCTCCCACCCTCCCTATCCCACCCCTCTAGGTGGTCACAAAGCACAGAGCTTATCTCCCTGTGCTATGCAGCTGCTTCCCACTAGCTACCTATTTTACATTTGGTAGTGTATATATGTCAAGGCTACTCTCTTTCATGCCAGCTTACCCTTCCTCTTCCCCATGTCCTCAAGTCCATTCCCTACATCTGCATCTTTATTCCTGTCCTGCCCCTAGGTTTGTAAGAACCTTTTTTTTTTTAGATTCCATATACATGTATTAGCATGCGGTATTTGTTTTTCTCTTTCTGCCTTACTTCACTCTGTATGACAGACTCTAGGTCCATCCACCTCACTACAAATAACTCAATTTCATTTCTTTTTTATGGCTGAGTAATATTCCATTGTATATATGTGCCACTCTTCTTCATCCATTCATCTGTCGATGGACACTTAGGTTGCTTCCATGTCCTGGCTGTTGTAAATAGAGCTGCAATGAACACTGTGGTACAGGCTCCTTTTTGAATTATGGTTTTCTCAAGGTATATGCCCAGTAGTAGGATTGCTGGGTTGTAAGATAGTTCTATTTTTAGTTTTTTAAGGAAAAAATACTCCATACTGTTCTCCATAGTGGCTGTATCAACTTACATTCCCACCAACAGTGCAAGAGGGTTCCCTTTTCTCCACACCCTCTCCAGCATTTATTGTTTGTAGATTTTTTGATGATGGCCATTCTGACCAGTGTGAGGTGATACCTCATTGTAGTTTTGATTCACATTTCTCTAATGATTAGTGATGTTCAATATCCTTTCATGTGTTTGTTGGCAATCTGTATATCATCTTTGGAGAAACATCTATTTAGGTCTTCTGCCCATTTTTGGATTGGGGTGTTTGTTTTTTTGATATTGAACTGCATGTGCTGCTTGTATATTTTACAGATTAATCCTTTGTCAGTTGCTTCGTTTGCAAATATTTTCTCCCATTATGAGGGCTGTCTTTTCATCTTGTTTATGGTTTCCTTTGTTGTACAAAAACTTTTTAAGTTTCATTAGGTCCCATTTGTTTATTTTTGTTTTTGTTTCCATTTCTCTAGGAGGTGGGTCATAAAGGATCTTGCTGTGATTTACGTCATGGAGTGTTCTGCCTATGTTTTCCTCTAAGAATTTTACAGTGTCTGGACTTACATTTAGGTCTTTAATCCATTTTGAGTTTATTTTTGTGTATGGTGTTAGGAAGTGTTCTAATTTCATTCTTTTACATGTAGCTGTCCAGTTTTCCCAGCACCACTTACTGAAGAGACTGTCTTTTCTCCATTGTATATCCTTGCCTCCTTTGTCATAGATTAGTTGACCATATGTGCATGGGTTTATCTCTGGGCTTTCCATCCTGTTCCATTGATCTATATTTCTGTTTTTGTGCTAGTACCATACTGTCTTGATTACTGAGCTTTGTAGTATAGTCTGAAGTCAGGGAGCCTGATTCCTCCAGCTCCGTTTTTCTTTTTCAAGACTGCTTTGGCTATTCGGGGTCTTTTGTGTCTCCATATAAATTGTAAAATTTTTTGTTCTAGTTCTGTGAAAAAATGCCATTGGTAGTTTCATAGGGATTGCATTGAATCTGTAGATTGCTTTAGGTAGTATAGTCATTTTCACAACGTTGATTCTTCCAATCCAAGAGCATGGTATATCTCTCCATCTGTTTGTATCATCTTTAATTTCTTTCATCAGTGTCGTATAGTTTTCTGCATACAGGTTTTTTGTCTCCTTAGGTAGGTTTATCCTAGGTATTTTATTCTTTTTGTTGCAATAGTAAATGGGACTGTTTCCTTAATTTCTCCTTCAGATTTTTCATCATTAGTCTATAGGAATGCAAGAGATTTCTGTGCATTAATTTTGTATCCTGCTACTCTACCAAATTGATTTTTTCTAGTAGCATCTTTAGGATTCTCTATGTATAGTATCATGTCACCTGCAAACAGTGACAGTTTTACTTCTTCTTTTCCAATTTGGATTCCTTTTATTTCTTTTTCTTCCCTGACTGCTGTGGCTAAAACTTCCAAAACTATGTTGAATAACAGTGGTGAGAGTGGACAACCTTGTCTTGTTCCTGATCTTAAAGGAAATGGTTTCAGTTTTTCACCACTGAGAACGATGGTAGGCCATAGGTTTTAATATCTGATGTTCAATCCATATGATATAATAGCTCTCTCCGTATCAGTTCTGAGAAGTACTACCAGACTGATTCCTTAGAACTAGTCCCTCAGCCGTACTCATCCACCTCTCCTCCCACCAGTGTTAGGGTTCCAAAGGAAGATCTTTTGCCTTGAAACCCTTCACTAATATAATTAGTCCCCAGCATCCAACCTGCCATCCAGGAATGGTTGGCCAAGACACCACATTAGATTTCTCCTTCCCTCCTCTCTTCTCCTTCCCATTATCACTGAAGAAGCCACTGTTACCTGGGACTTCCCCTCCCTCCTCAAAAATGAAGAAGAAATTAAGACATTGTCAGACAGATGAAAACTGAGAGAACTCACTGCCAGCAGGCCTACCCTACAAGAAATATTAAAGGGAGAACTTCAGGCTGAAATAGAGGACACTGGACAGTAACTTGAATTCACACAATGAAATAAAGAGCACCAGTAAAGGTAACTACATAGAGAAATCTGAACAACAGTATAAATTTATCTTTTGTTTGTAACTCTATATGACACTACTACCATGAATTTAAATTATGACCAAAAAAAAAAAAAAAGAAGTAAGATTAAACAGTGGACCTGTTTCCAGAAATAGGTTTTCTATTTCTGGAATAGAGACAGTGAAGACATACAGAAAATATAACAGAAGCATATTAGAAAAGAAGAAAATGCTTCAAAACAACTTGTGGTGGACGAACTACATACATGTCATAGACATACAATTACACTTATAACCTGATAGTTTGGCTCAATGTGTTTTGTTTTTGCTTTAAATAAATTTATTTATTTAGTCATTTTTGGCTCATTGGGTCTTCGTTGCTGCACGTGGGCTTTTTCTCTAGTTGCGGCGAGTGGGGACTACACTTCGCTGCGGTGCGCGGGCTTCTCACTGCGGTGGCTTCTCTTGCTGTGTAGCACAGGCTATAGGCGCATGGGCTTCAGTAGTTGTGGCTCACGGGCTCTAGAGCGCAGGCTCAGAAATTGTGGCACATGGGCTTAGTTGCTCTGTGGCATGTGAGATCTTCCAGGACCAGGATTCAAATCCGCGTCCCCTGCATTGACAGGTGGATTCTTAACCACCGAGCCACGAGGGAACCCCTCAATGTGGTTTTAAAACACTAACCTTATCTCGTTAATTTTACCTCAATGTCTTAAATCTGTCCCTTTCTCTCTATCACCACAGCTAATACCTTAATCCAGGCTGTCACAATTTCTCACTTGGATTGTTGGGAGTTTCTTAAAGGGTCTTCCTAATTTTAGTCCTGCTCCATCCTAATCCACTTCCTACACTGCTGCCATCAGTGATGTAACCAAAAGAAGAATCAGAGGGCTTCCCTGGTGGCGCAGTGGTTGAGAGTCCGCCTGCCGATGCAGGGGATACGGGTTCGTGCCCCGGTCCGGGAAGATCCCACATGCCGTGGAGCGGCTGGGCCCGTGAGCCATGGCCGCTGAGCCTGCGCGTCCGGAGCCTGTGCTCCGCAGCGGGAGAGGCCACAGCAGTGAGAGGCCCGCGTACCGCAAAAAACAAAAACAAAAAAAAAGAAGAATCAGATCCCATCAATCTGCTTTAATTTTTCCAATGGCTCCCCATAATCTTCAGAGGAAAGAAATGAAAATTCCCAGGATAAAATGCAAGGCTTCACGACGTGACCATTACTCTTCTCTCCTGCATCAGCACCACCACATATAAAAATGATCTATACCCACACTTCATGCTCTAGCCCTTGGGAACTATTCAGGATCCTAGAGAACGCAGTTCTCTGTCTCCCTGTTTACATGCTATTTTCTCTGATTAGAAAAACCTCACTTTGTACTACAACCTCATCTTTACTCCAGCAAAGACTTCCTTTACTTCCGGCCTCAAAACCTATACCTACACCCACCCCAACTACCAAAAACACTGAGTTTTATCATTAGCTAGACATAACGTACCACAGCACTTATCAAAATGCACTATAAACACTTGCTTGCCAATGTATCTCTCTCAGAGACTGTAAGCTATTTAAGTAAGAGGACTGTTATCTTATTCCTACTTTTTATCCCTACATATACACATTGTGCTGGCATGGAGTCGGTGGTTAATAAATGTTTGAAAAATGCATCAAAGAATGAAGCAGGTTGTACATTAAGAGACCTATGGAAAAGCCATTCAATTTTTACTTTCTATAACCAAGCCAAGTATCTGAACTAATAAACTAATAAAACTGAAATACCAACATTAATTTTTACTAATTCTGTAATCAGTAGAAATAAGTAAATAAACAATATCATATAGTTCTTAATTTTTATAGCTCATTTTTTAAGAGTTTTTATTTTATTATTTTTTTAAATATTTTATTTATTTATTTGGTTGAGCCGAGTATTAGTTGCGGCAGGCGGGCTCCTTAATTGCAGCTCGAGGGCTCCTTAGTTGTGGCTCACTGGCTCCTTAGTTGTGGCATGCGAACTCTCAGCTGCAGCATGCATGTGGGAACTAGTTCCCTGACCAGGGATCCTAACCCGGGTCCCCTGCATTGGGAGTACGGAGTTTTAAACACTGCACCACTAGGGAAGTCCCCTTATAGCTCATTCTTCAAAACATTTTCTTCCATCAAGAAAATGGGACCCAGTGAAAATATGAAGACTCTCCTCAAAAGTTTTACAATCAAAAAATGAGTTTATTTCAAATAGTGAGCCAGAATTCCCAAGTAACCTCGCAGTAAATTAAACAACGTGATCTATGATTCATATGTAGACCTTTACTCCATATGTAGAAAACAGAGATACATTAAACTTGCTTTATCTTATGGTAAAAATTAACAATATTAGAGGGATTTTTTTTAATGCTATGAGTTAAAAACTGAAAACTTGAATTTTTTAAACTGGAAAAGTAAAGCTTAGTAACACTCAATTATCAATATCCAGCAAATGAGTTAAAAAGCCTTCTAAACCTTTTTAAATTTCCAGCAGACCTATATATGTATAATGTATAGGGTATATTTCTAAGGTAAGAGAAAGGTCTCACAGTCCTACGACTGTGGCTTCTTTAGATTCAGCTTTTCCTGACATATAAAATAGAGCTAACAACTGTACCTCTGCCTCATAAGATTGTTGCAAGGACTAGAATTCATATATTCCACATAGAACAGTGCCTAGTACCTAGTAAAAACTCAGTAAATGTCTAGGTGGTGGTGGTGGTAGTCGCAGTAGTATAATTATTATGAAATGCCCAACTCCCCAAAAGTTAACCAACAGAATATCTCCAAAGGAAAAGAGAGCACACCACTTAGATCAATCCACATTTATTAATATAAGTCACCAAACCTTTTCCCACTTCTTTCTGCTGCTTCCCATTTAACTGAAGAAATATTTCACTAGTATTCTGCTGTAGATTCACTCCTCAGTCACTTCACAAATAAAATACCATGAAAACACAACAAACACCAAAACAAACAAACAAACCAAAAAAAAACCCCAGCACTTAACTACAATCCTGTACTCCAATGGAACTGATTCAATGCTACCGCAGTGTGGGTCTCTTATTTTTTTATCTGTCCAAAGGCAATCATTCTACCCATCCAATCTTACAGGGTTAATTGTGAGGACTAAAGAAAACAATTTATGTAGAACTGTCTGCTAAATTTTAAATATTTAGAAAACATTTCATAAATACCAGTTAATAATACTCTTGCCATAAAAAGGTCAGATAATATATATTCCACATTTTAAGCACAGATTGCCCTTGCCTTTTCAGAACCAGGTCTGGACTTCTTCTAGCGTAACTTTATTTGGTTTGGGTGCATACATGGACACCTCATAAGGTGCTCCCTTCAAGGATACCTTATATTACTATGCATAAGAATGTTTTCCATATTGATTGAAAAGAGATGAAAAGCACTAACAAATTCAATGAAAGCATAAATGATTAAGAGGTGAGAGAAAACAATCTCTGGTTTGGGGGATTTTTCTTAGAAGTGTCTAGGTGAATAGTTTACTTAAAAACAATCCTAGAAACATGGATCCTAAGTCCTACCTTAAATCCCTCTAGAACACAACACTCTTATAATTACATGTACTCTACATCCTTGCTGGGGCACTCAGCACTAAAAAGCAAATTCATAGAAAGAATGAAGAGTGTAGGGATGAATGTGTACTAACTAACATTAACTTACTGCTGTGTGTCAGACACTATGCAAGACAACTTTTTCTAGTTTGTCATTTAACTCACACGACAAGCTTAAGAGATATTCCATTTGCTTTTCAACAGATGATAAAACTGAGGCTAAAGATTTTTATGTCACAGAGATAGTACGTGGTTTAGAGAGACTGGAAAGCTAAACCTAAAGATCTGACTTCAAAGCCATTTCTTTCCATTTCACCACATTATTACCCAATGAAGCAGCCAAACTTTTTAAACTCCACCACAGACTTATATCTCATTGAACTAGTTGCTTAAATAAGCCATCAAGATTTATAGGGAACATTAACACAAGTTCTTTCAGTCCCTTCTAAATGAATCGACAACGTAAAGTAAATATCTCCTAATAAGTAGTCTAAACACGAAGAAAACTTACCCTTCATTCAAATAACATTCTATTAAACCAGAATGATCTCCTTACCCTAACACAATGGTTTTTCAAAATGTCAAAATGTCATACTGAGAACTTCCGATTCATCCAAGGACATTTTCTATATTAGCCTAGTAATATATACATAAAGTATATACAAAGTATATATATACAAAAAAAACTTGGGGGAGAGGGGTGTTTATTCAGCCATATGTTCCTCATTAAGAAAGATTTTAAAATTATTTATATACCATAAGAAAAATGTAGTCTTATAATAAAACAGAACAGCATAATATCACTTTTAATAGATGTCAAATATTTAGGGTCTTTGTTGGTTCTATATAAAGCTCTACCCAATCAAGTCAGGTTTAGGGATTCAGCCTCCTATAAATATTTCCATGGCAAGATAGAACCTATATTTAAAAAAAAAAACACACAAGGCAAATTTAAATAAAACAAAGATTCTCTGGTCTATATACCCAGTTCTTTCAAAGTAAACCAGTATTTTCCCATATGAATTTTTCTTTGGAAAAAAACAGGAATAAATCCCACTTGATCAAGGAAGTTGCCAAAAGAATACATGTTAATCTAACATGGCGGGCTTAGTTTGCATATTGTAAGTCACTCAATTCTAGTCTCTGGACATGGAAAATCAATCATTTCCAGCCACTTGTTTTACTGCATGTAAGTCTCAATTACCCACAACTAAAGCAGATAGAATAATGACAGTTCATGGTGTCCCAAAAACATAAAACAGTACAGCAGGAAAAAAAAAATAATAATAATGCAGACCCTAATAGAAAAGGTAACATTTTTGTTGGCTTTACCTCTTTCCCACAGGCATCTCAATAGTGTAAGCCTTAATTCACATACCTTGACTCCTCAGAACTTTCAAAAAAAAAAGATCATGCTGCCTTTTTAAAAAAATCTCAACTGTTAGTAAACGAATGAAAGGAAGCATAGCTTTCCAAGATGACTTTCTAAGTCCTTTTTATCTTGTTGCTGTCAGTTACTTTTCTAATTTCTAATTCTAATAAAAATTTTAGCATAACTAAGAAAGACAAACTAAAATTACTCAGGAATTTTTATGCAAAACTTCCAATTTTGTGTCCTAAACTTTTTTACTCCAAAGTGAGTTCACAAACTCTGACAGATGTTTTATAACTCTGTTTAAACATTTAGTCAGTAAAAGGATGAAATGAAAAAAAACTCAGAATGATTTCATTCTTCTCAAATACCAGGGTGGTCTATGGGCAATTTTGGTACCAGTAGTGTTGCCGGGGGAACAAAATGAAAACAGGTGCCATCAAATTCAAATTAAAGATTTAGTTCTATTTTAAACCACCTTAAACAATGTTTCCATAAACTTTCTAACTGATACTACTACAAATTTGACAATATTTTACAACAAGAAAAGGATTATAAATTGTCTGTAGACCATCAAATTTTAACTGTAACAAATTTAGACTGATTGGCAACACTTCCTTTAAAGAAACTTTCTTTCATTAAATATGCAGCATCATTTAAAAAATGGAATGAATATATATAATAAAAGGCAAGTCAAAATAAGGAAACAGAGCAAATATAAATTCTGATAGTCTTTTCTGAAAGATTTTACCTTGATTTGACTCTACAGTTTTAAAAATTAAACACAAAAAACGTTTAAATTCACAACATATAAAAGTTATGTAATTATTAACATTATGAAAAGCTTAATTTTTCCTCATAAACATAATTGTGATTTAAGCTTTATTGTTAAAAATCAAATGACATTTTCTCCACAAAAAATCCAATAACTTTTGTTTTATTTTAGTATTGAAAAGAATAGAAGCACTTGGCTTCTACCATTAAAGAGCACTTTTTTAACTCTTAAAAGAGATGAAGCAAGTGCCTCAATATAAAAGTTAACCAATGTTTTTAAAAGTTCATTACAGTATTAAACATTTTTACTTGTTTCATATGGTATCAGTGACAAAACACTTTATCTTGTTAAAAGTTTTCTTCTAAGAAATGAGCTTATAGGAAATTTTTAAATAGAAGATATTGCATTTAGGTTTATGGTCTTCAGAAGACTCTATGAGAGTCTTTCAGATAGAGTTAAGTCTTTTGTTCCCAATGAAGATTCTAGACATATAGCTAAGATGAGATGCACATTTTGCAGTAATATTAATTAGAAAATAATTTCTCTTTGTATCAGTTTTGACACTTGAAAAAATTTTTAACTGATAGGAGCATTTCATCTTGCACAGATGAGAGTTCTTTTATTCTGATCACAAATAATCAAGTTCTGTTGTCATTTCAAATCTTTCAGACAGTTCAAAGTTTTATTGTTAGCAGTGCTCTGGGGAAACACAAGTTGGTTCACTAGTGTGGAATCAAAACTTACGATCGGCTCCATTTGTTGGATTCTTTCCAATACTTATCCACACTGAAAGTTTCATCAGCTAGTTTTCTGAAAAACTTAAAGTGTTCAGTATTAATAGATAAATGTCTTTGAAATTTTCTAGTTTAAATTTCCCCCATTAAATTATAGTTGCAAAAATAACAGAATCTTTTTTTCAGATTAGCACTTGTAAGTATTTGAATCATAAAAGAAAAATACACAGTATTATATGAAGTTGATCAATGTAAAGCTTCCTTTACAGTTATGGTAAAGTTTCAAATAATCTCACTTGTGTATAATTATGAAATTACTGTACTGGTCTACTGCTTACTTTGAAAGTGATTAATCAAAGTCAGAGAAAGCCAACCATCAACTGAAGTATGTTTCAAATTTCCTTCTCAGAGAAATGTCAAAAAAAGATGAATCAATTTTACTTTAATTAAAACCTCATTTAGAAATATGAAATAAATGTTTTCTATTTAATTCCAATTATATTTCAATTGTATCCAGCTTTCAAACTGCTTCTGCTACTTGATTACACGTGCCAAATTAATCTTTTCTTATGATTCATGTAAACAGACTTAAAATCAAAAGACTTGGATATTTGATTATCTATACAGTATTTTACATCATATTCCAAATCAAAGAGCCCATTAACAAAAAAATTAACTATAAACAAATTAGCCTCAGTTCATTAATGGCTATTTATCTCTTAAGCAATGCATTACCTAAGAATACTTAAATTTTATTCTTCACATTTTAGAAATCTTAATATTTTTCTTACATTCTCTACTATCTCATAAAAGCACAACAAATGTATTGGCCTAAATTTCTAACTCTGAATTGCTTTCCCAGAAGAGTTAGAAGTAACTCTTCCTGCTAGAACCAGGATACGTTTGTTATAGCAACCCAATCATAAAAGTACCCTAAAGTTCTGTGACCCAGGAAAGACTCCTTTAACACCAAATGACCATAATGTCAAACCCACAAAATACCCTTAGCTAAGTTTAAGATATGTGTATTTGGTTGGTTCAAATGCAGGAAGACTTGTCCTTTGTACATCCTAACATCCTTTGTTACATCTTTTCAAAGAATAAGAAGGTAAGGGAAACAGATTCATCTAAAATACTTCTGTTTTACTAATAAGCAGCAATATTCCAAAAACTGAAAGTGGAAATTTTAGAACAAAAGACACCTTCTGTCATGTCTTCTTAGGGTACTTCACACAGACAACCAGGGAATCAATGAACAAGTAAGGGAATATAGAGCCTACAACGGCATCAAGCAACATGCTGCACAACTGACGGTAACACAGTACCAACTCCTTACAACACGTGAGTCAAATGGACCTCCTGCTCCTCCCTTTCCTTCACTTACCTCCTTTCTCCTACACTGTTCTATTTAAGGCCTAGCTCTTCAAAGGCATCTGAAGGCAGGAAAGATTCAGGATGCCTTTCACATGAGAAAAGAAATAACTCACTGATGAAATGGAGACACGTTCAGAGAAGGCTCAAGCTCCCAGCATCTTTCAACCATAAGCTCTTCCATCTATATCTTTAGAAGATAACTGTACTTATAAATAACTTTTCAACCTTTTTCAAGGGTTTCCTGTTGATAAATATATGAAAATTAGTACTTACTGCACTGTATAAAAAATGAATAGAAAAGGGAAAAAAGAAAGTACTGACTCATGATAAGAAGTAACGATCAAGAGGCAAATAGAAATCATTATATTTAATGTGAAACCCTTAGCCTCAATTAGAAGCTCACTCAATCTAAGCTGGTCAACACTGTGTTTAACATGAAAGAAACAGTCAATATTAAAGAACATGAACAGAATGCTAGAAATATATTATTGACAAGGCAAATAAAATTAGAGAATGTATAATAAAGTTCTCTGGGATGAGAATCTGTCAACTGTTTAACTTTCAGAAACATTACCTAGGAAATTAGAAGACAGCTTGTATGAGTATAAGGGTTAATTCCTTACATGGAGACTTTGCACCTAGAACTACTGTCTAAACCCATCTGAGGGAAAAAGACCATTTTCTGCTAGGAGCAAAGTAAAGACACAGTTAATTATAACTACATGCCAATGTAAATGCCATAAATTCAATAAATCGTCTATATGAAAAAGAAATTAACAATGTGGTTATTTGTATACATACAAAGATAGCAGCAAATAAAATTATCTTTTGTATTATGTAAAACAAAATGCTTAAGGACCCATTGATAAACTTCTCTGAGATAAGTGTTGATATATAGATATAAATTTTTTACTGCCTTGGGGGAGACGTTTTCTACAGTATCAATTATTTGACACTATAATGAAACTATGGCTCAAAAATTTGTTTTACATAAACTCTCTCATCTACATGTCATTAAGCTAATTAACAGGACATCACCACTATCTCTTCCACTGGCTCTAGCAGATTTAGAAAAGAAAGAGTTTTGTGTTTTGTTTTGTTTTGTGGTACTCAAAGTTCAGCTAAGAGTAAAGGCGTATAAAAGAAATCCTATTCCCCTAAAAGTTTCAAAGCAATTGCTTCAGAAAAGAAGGATGCTTTCTCTATTAGCCAAACAATATAATTTAAGAGTAAAGAGTTATTTAAGATGATTTAACTTTTCTCAAACAAAGTAGAAAGTTAGGTGGTAATAAGGTTAGTGATCAGAATTCTGGGAAACTGCCAAATTCTGGCATATTCTGATCATAAAGCTATTACTACTGCAGGGAAGGGAGACAGTCTTGAAGAACTCTGATGCAGGCTTAAATTTTACATAAAGAGAAGCCATATAACTGCTATCAAATGCTTTAGAGCTCCAAGAAGCAGCTACCACACTTTGCTATATTTCTTTAAAAATATATCTATATGCTCTATTGACTTTGGATGGTATTTAGCTCCAAAAATACCAAAGTATCAAAAAGATAATTAATGTTTGGTCTTACATATTTTATGTGGGGCCTCTAAACTTTCTCATTGCCCAAACATTCAGCTACACCACTTAAATTTTTCCAATTATCACGGGATCCCCTTTTCAATTTGGCTCAGTATATACTTAGGACCTACTTCATACAAGGATGAACACAACACTATCTTACATCTGGGTTAAGAGACCAGGATCTGGAGTCCACTGCCTAGGTTCTAATCCTGGTTCTTCCAATTATTGGTTACTTAGTCTCTATACCTTACTTTTATCATCTATAAACTGTAGATAATAGTAATAACAATTACTTCACAGAACTGTTTGAGGATTAAATATTAGTATATGCAAAAATTGTAAAACATAACCAGAAAAAGAAATAAAGTACTGGCATATGCTACAACGTGGATAAAAAACATTATGCCAAGTGAAAGAAGCAAGACACCAAAGACCACATATTGCATGATTCCTCGTATGAAATGTCCAGAACAGGTAAGTCCACAGAGATAGAATAAAGACTGGTGGTTGCCGGGGTCTGGAGGGAATGAGGATAAAATGATTAACGAGTACTGAGCTTTATTTTGGAGTGATGGAAGTACTTTAGAGCTAGGTAGAGGTGGTATTTACACAACACTGTGAAGGTGCTAAATGCTGCTGAATTGTTCACTTTAGAATAGAGAATTTTATGTTACATGAATTCCTTCTCAATAAATTTAAATTAAATTAAAAAAGAAAGAAGTAATAAACTATTTATTGACTCCTTCAAAAAATATTCAGAACAATGGTAGGCATGTAGAAAAGGTTCAATAAATGTTAGCTATATAAATTATTATCCATACCACAAAAACTAGTAAATACACAGGATAATGTTATATTCCAAAAATTTTAATAATACACAAAAGCTTAGAGTTTTGTTTTTTGTTTTTTGTTTTTTTTTTTTAAATTGTGAACTCAAGAAGTTATTAGGAGGGTCACCAATTACACTAATAACACTTTCTTTAAAAAACAGAATCACTTTCTTTTGAAATCAACCACAGTGGTGAGACGTGTTTTTCTTTCCAGGTGCTCCATGATGGCACACAGCTCTACCCGGCAAATCCTGCCGCTTCCAAGTCCCGGGGTGCTGACCTGCACCAGCACGTGGGGCAGCGTTACCTCCCAACAGTGTGGAGAAGAGCACATGTCACCACTGGGCGATGAGAGAGCTGACAGAGACTCTTGGCTTCTCAACGCCAGACATGGTCGGAGAGCTTTCCTTGTTCTATTAGAAAAGTTCATGAGGAAGCTGTGAATAGGATCAGTCCAGAGAAGTAAAACTCTTTTATTTTCACTGTCCAAACATCAGTCAATATACTGGGAGAGCCAACGGAAGCCCTCGCCATAGCCTTGCCTCTTGAGCACACTGCACATGAACACTTCCATGGGGCGGGCATTCAGCTCCTTCAGGGTCACATTTCCCTTTCCTGTGGTCTGTCCATAAAGCCCAAATATCTCACGGAGTTTTTCTTCACTGATTGCATCTGTTCTGTCAATTTTGTTACCCAAGATAAGGATTGGCACGTTGGATATTGTTTCATCAGTCATTAAAGCATTAAGCTCAACTTTGGATTCCATGAGTCGAGGATGATCTGCACAGTCCACCAGAAAGACAATCCCATTAATTGCGGGGAGATAATTTTTCCAAACTCGACGGGCTTGCTCATGCCCACCAAGATCAAAAGTTGTAAAAGTCATTCCAGCAATTGTCAGCTCTTCTGATGTCGGATGCAATGTTGGAACATGTTGGCCCAATCTGTCATCTTTGAGCATGTGTAGAAGAGTGGTTTTGCCTGCATTGTCCAAACCCAAGAATACAAGTTTTCCAGATTTCTTGTAGAGTCCTAGGAACTGGAGCACACTGCTGAAGCCATTGTAGAGCCACTCAAAGATGAAAGACATTATTAATGCTTACTACCTCTTTTGCTGTGTGATTCACTCCTCCAGGCAGCTGCTCATTAGCATTCCCTAGATACACCACTGCTGTCTACCAGTTAGCAAAACTTCTAGGAAATCAGCCCCATCAATAATCTGGAACAAAATGTCACACTGATGCAACTTGCTATCTGCGGGGCCTTGGGCAATTCACTGTGCCTCAACGAGCCTTAGTCCCCGAATGGCCTAAGGGGTTCCTCCAGCGGCGGCGGCAGGCGGCTTAGACCCTCCCTCAGAGCGTAGAGCCCAGAAGCCAAAAGCTTAGAGTTTTATGTTTACTTTTAAGTATTCATTTTATAATTTATTTCTTTTAAATTCATCATGAGATTATGTAATTCATCTACCAGGAACTCTTTTTCTCCAAAAAAAGATTTTCATACAAAAAATACACATGAAAAATAGCAACTAAAAAATTACTTTGTATAATTACTGTTCCATGTTATCCAAGTTATAAGAGTAATTTTGGCATACAGTACTTATGTGTTTAGCTACCTGGAAAAAAAAATAGCTAAATTATTAAGAAAATACACACTAAATGGCAACCAAAGACCTATTTTGTAAATTTAACCACACAAATTATAACTATTATACTGTTATACTCAGATGTTAAAATAATGTAATATGTAAAATACCACTAAAAGATTTACACATGTATTTACAAACTCAATGGAAGGTTCAATTTGCAATTAATCAGAAAAATTCTTCACGATGGAAGACAAAATGGGAATCAAGAACTGGAGCAGCCCAGGGAAAGCAAATAAAAAAGAACATAAAATCATAAGGCTATATTTATGGCTATCAGAGATCACTAATTCATATTCCTGTTTTAGGGCAAAAAAGAAAGTATTCCATATTCCAAACTTGAAGCCTTTATCCTTTAGCTTAGGGAAAATATGTCAAGAGATCACAGTCACCTCCCAAACCATCAATTATAGCAGCCAAAAGATCAAGTCTGAAAACGCTTCACCTCAAATAAAAGGCTACTAGAAGAAACTAGGAGGCACTTTCTACTAATATCTCAAAAGAAAAACCAGGAAATGCTCCAAATGCAAGAGAATAGTTCATATTTTCCATTTCTTTGCCTCACATATTTGTTTTCCTGTTAGAAGGCTTTTTGTTTTCTTTGTCATGCCTAATGTTTGTCTTATAAATTTCCATTAAATGTGTTACAAAAGGTTCCTGTTGAGAATGATAACTATATTTCAAATATACATTTAACAACAAAAAGAAACTGTCATTAATGATTTTAATATGAAATTAAATTACTGGAATAAACTTTGAAATATTATATGTTGACATCAAGTCAAAGAATTGGGGGATGAAGCATGTAACCTTTACTGGATCAAAAGCAGAATTTAGGTTAAGCTTTTTAAAACAGCCAAATATTTAACAATGGAAGAAAAATACACATTATTGCTTTATGAATAAAAATACAAGGTTTGTGGGAAATAAAGCATTCTACTTTCTATATCACGCATCAACATTGTTAATAGCCTTACACCACGTATGATATGAGAAAAAACTTTACAACTATAAAAATTTTTAAACGTTATCTTTTCCTCTATCTTTAATAACTTCCTGAAATTATTTAAATGTGATTCACACTAAACAGAAATGTACTTTTCCCACATCTCAGTTCCACTGAATAAAAATATTATGCATTCTGTATGCCCTCTGATCTGTATGTCTAATATCTAGAGAGTTGGGTTAGCTGTGGCAAACAGTATGGTTTTATTAAATTAAACACTGAATTATTTACCATATGAACTAGCAATTAAAAGCAAGAACTCAGATATTTGTACATCCCTGTTCAAGGTTCATGGTGGCATTATATACAATAACCAAAAGGTGGAAACAAACCCAAGTGGCCATCAATGGATGAATAGATAAACAAAATGTTGCATATACACACAATGGAATACTATTCAGGCTTTAAAAAGAATGACATTTTGACACATGCTACAACATGGATGAACCTTGAAGATATGCTAAGTAAAAGAAGTCATACACAAAAGGACAATATTACATGATTCCACTTATACGAGGTGCTTAGAATAGTCAAATTTATAGAAACAAAAAGAACGGTGGCTACTTAGGACTGGGGAGAGGGAGTAATGGAGAGCTACTGTTTAATGAGTACAGAGTTTCAGTTTGGGATGTTGAAAAAGTTCTAGAGGTGGATAGTAGTGATGGCTGCAGAACGATGTGAATGTATTTAATGCCACTTAAAAGTGGTTAAAATGGTAAATTTATGTTGTACATATTTTACCACAATAAAAAAAAAAGGAAAAACTCTTTAAAATAAAGTTCTGGAAATGGATGGTCATGGTGGTTGTACAACAGTGTAAAGGTGCAGCTGACCTTTGAACAATATGGGCTTGAACTGCACAGGTCCACTTATATGCAGATTTTTTCAATAACTGCTACATGTGTCATTGACTTGTACACTTAAAAATGGTTAAAATGGTAAATTTTATGTTATGTACATTTTCCAACAATTGTTTTTTAAAAAGTTGGGTGAAGTCTTTCAGTAGTTTCACTCTTAACTGATTATTTTTAGAGCAGGTCAGAATATAGTTGGCTAAGAGGTTTCTGAACACTTTGTAAGCAACTGAACCACCACTACAGCTAACCAGTGCTCCTAAACCAAGCACTGCCTAGCAAAAGTATTACTGCTCTTCAACCTACTGGCCCTGACTAAGCCTGGCAACCATACAGAATGCTTTATATTGCTACTGCAGCAGTAAGCGATGGGATCTTAAAATACAGCGCTTGATGGTCAAAACATGAGCATGGTATAAACAGGATATACTTTAAATCCATTTTCCCCAAGGCTAATGACAGCACCTTCACCCTCAATCACATTCCTTTCCTCTTTGACCAGGGCCTTGTGTTACTGTTTGCCATCTTTGGCCCCACTCCTTATATCTTTAATCCTCTCCCTGAGTCCTTCATCTCATTCTAAAATCAGATTAAGTCCCCTCATCCTATTAAAATCTTTCCTCAACCCTGATGCCTTTAAACTATCTCCCGAACTTCTCTCCTCTTCTTGGTTGCCAAATACCTAACATAGATTCTACTGGTGCTGCTTTCTACTCCCCTACTTCCCCTTCATTCCTTGATCCCTCAGGAATCGGCTTCTGCCCTACCACTCAATTAAATTACACTCCTGAAAGTGAACCATGACCTCCAATCTGATAATCTTTTCATACTACCCAATCTAAAGGCAAAAATGACAAACAGTGATAAAAAGTCATCAGTCACCTCCTTCTTAAAACTCTTCTCTCCCTTGCCTGAAACACCATGTTCTCCTAATTCTTCTCTTACTCTCTAGCTTCTCTTTTACCTCCCTCCTCCAAACCCCCAAATATGGGTACTGTTATTCTGTCCTTCATCATTTTTTCCTTCTCAGAAGTTTTCTTCTTGAAATTTTTCAAAATATATTTTATAAATGCAGAATACCATCAGCACAAGGGATACTAGAAGGACTCAGGTAGTTGGAGAACAACTACATTTATGTCAAAAGCTAATTAGCTGGCAAAAGAGGAATGCTTCCCTACTGCGCATGCATATACCAGTGTTCAAGGTTAAGAAAACCACATTTGTATTTTTTGGCAGGTAAAATACATTTTAAATGAAAAAACGTTTAGAATGTTTTCCTTTTTAAATGACTGTACTGCTAGAAGGAAGTATCTAACAATCTGCTCATTATTAATTGCATGTTTTCTGATATGGTTAATTATTCAGGCTTGATGCAATCATTCAGCTGGTTAAGACTACTTACTTGATACAAAGTTAAAGATAGGATGTATAAGTTGCAATGTAAATATCAGTTTCTTAAGGCTCAAAAATAATTTCCTCTAAAAGAGTGTTTAAAAAATTTCATATAGAAATAAAAATGAAATCCATACAGAATTGATGTTATACCTTAATTTAAAAGTTGTCAGAATATTTATAGTCTTTAAAAGTATAATTTATAATAATTAGTGAATAATTTATTAGTATTAAATATTTAAAACCAAGACATTTTTACACACTTTAGGATTGTTGACTAGAAATGACTCCTTTTTGTAAATTTTTTTTTATTGAATGAAAGATTCTTCAAATTCTATAATGCTTTCACAAGCTTCACACACATGATTTCACATAATCCCATAATAACCCTTTTTCCCCTTACCCCATAAGCAATAGCTTCTTTAAGTTGTTCCCTTTTGTCTTAAAAAAGGACACTACTCATTTTAAAGCTCTATCATAGAAGTAGAATATATAAAATTATTTCATTTAAGCAATTTTCAAAACATTTTAGGGCTCAAAACACTTAAGAATATGGGGAAGCTCCCAAGATACAGTGCTAAATGAAAAATGAAAATTACAAAACAACACAATCTCATGATTCCAATTCTGGTTAAAAAACAGCACGTTCTCATGGTCATGGTATATATGCAAAGCAAACAGGAATACCATATACCAAATGCTAACTGTGAATCTCTAGGCAGAACAAGTGCAAGTGATTTTTATTTTCTTGTTTATATTTTTCTTTCTTTCTTTCCTCCTTCCTTCCTTTCCACAATAAACATGCATTATATTTGTAGTTAGGCTTCCTGGAAGAATAAACTCTACATTCCATTCAAATTTCTGCCTTATATTTTGACAGAGTGGAAAAAAGACCATCTCCCAAAGTTGTACAGAATGGCTTTAAAGCATTTTCAGTGTTCTCATGCACCTGATCCATCAACAAACCCTGTTAATCTACTTTTAAAAATATACCAAAAACCAACTACTTCTCACTATCTTCACTGCTTTTACCATCCTCATCCAATCATCTCTTGCATGGTTCATACAAGTCTCCTAAACTAGTTTATGTGATTCCACCCTTGTAACTCTCCAGGCTACTCATTCTCATGTCACTCCTCTACTCAGAAATCCTCAGTGACTTCTCACCTATTCAGAATAAAAGCCTAAGTATTTACTATAACCTTCAAGTCTCTATGATCCGCACGTGGAGTTACCAGGCACACTCCCACTTCAGGACCACTGAACTTGCAGCAGGTAGAGTTAGTTGCCTCTACCTGGTATATTCCATACACAGATATCTTCATTTTCTTTAAGTTTTTATTCAAGTGTCATCTCCCCAGTGAGGCCTTCACTAGCAATCCAGTACTGTACATCAATCACTCCACTCCATCACTGAAATTTCCTATCTCACTTCCCTGCTTTATTTTTTCTACTGCAGGACTTATTACTAACATACTAGATGTTGTATTTACTTCTCTTCTTTATTATCTCTCTCCCTCATTAGAATACAAACGCAAAGAAGAGAATTTTTCATCTTTTTTTTTTTGCTGCTGCATCCTCAGCACCTAGAAGAGTCCCTAGCACATAGTAGGTGCTCAGTAAATATCTGCTAAATGAATGAATAAATGCATTCCTTTGTAAAGCCAAAGCTTCTAGGTCACAGTAATAGTTGACTCACCTAATGTCATGAAACGACTGCAACTCATTCATTCATATTCTGAAAATCAGTATCTAAAATGACTTTACAGAGGGCTAAGAGGTGAAGAACAGCTATGGTAAACAATAATGTAGACATATTTTCTCAAGCCTAGAAAGAAGCATCCAGGATCTTCTCTTCAAAATTCAGCAATAAAATTATGACCTGATTTGTTATATCAAAGGTTCTCTGGGAGATCACATTGCTGTTATTGTTGATACTAAAAAGTAAGCAATATTGGCTAAAACCACACAGTTACTCTTCTAAGTTTTCCACTAGAATATTCAATTCCACTCTATGAGGCTGGATATAAAACTATCCTTACATATAAACAAAAAACAAGCTGAATATCATACTTCTCTGCACCTGAGTATCTGTTATCTAAAAGATCTTGGGATATTTTATAAACATCAATCAATGCTGTGCAAAGAAAGCTAAGGCAGAATAGGCAATTAGATACTGTGAAAAACTGGAGGCAATCAGAAGAAATACAGTCCATGGTGGCAGTGACACAAGCTAAGCAGGAGGTATGGATAATCTGGGTAAGTGCCATGGAAAAATAAATATCATGATTGGACTGGAGGCAAATGGAAACAGTTCAAATTGGCTTCGTACAGTACTCTGTGGAACATATGACGTCCATATGTCCATTACCAACAAACTGAAACATGGAAAATAACAAAAGCCAATGCTGTGATGGCTATAAGAACACACCCAATGCCAGTCTCTACCACACCACAGCAGCATAACTTACTACAGCTGCCAGGTAAGCTGGCTAAGAAGTCAGAAGCAATAAGAAAAGGGGAAAGACCTAACTATAAACTGTTCTCTTTCTGTACAGAAGAAAAAGCGGGGATCTACGCTAGAAAGTAAAATGTGGCCAAAGTCAAGGCTGAAGGTAAAGTGCATTTTTTTTCTGTAGAGTTCCCAAAAGTATAAAATACTTTAGAATTAAAGAGGTCAGCATTTTATCCAAAACTACAAATGACTTAAGATTCAAAGAACTAAATAAAATAAGAATGGGATAGGATGGAATAACACCCAAGAAAAAAAAAAGTGTAAACGTGACCTTTCAAACTCGAAACACACAATAGAGAACTAAAACAAACTGACCAAAAGATGTGCTAGGAATCCATTATGTTGTATGTCAGTGCTAACAAGTCTACCAAATTTTCTTTCCATATTCTCTACCCTCCAAAGTGATTCATCTTCAAGATAAAATCATCATTGATATTAAAGAAGCAGTGCTTAGGCAAATGTCATGAAGACCAATATATACAGCAAAGCCAAAACTATTAAAAAAACTTACAAAAAGTAAACTAACATCTTAGAGCCTATCTGGTAATCCTGACCTTTTCAACCAATCAAACAAAACCAGATAGTCCCAGCCAGGTGAACTGCATAAAAATAACCTCAGCCCTAATTCAGAAATATATTGGTTGTCACTCACTGAAACTATATAGTAATAAAATCCAGCAGTTAAAAATACATAACTATTTTATAGTATCAATAAATATCAATGTCATTCCTGTTTCAACCTGACTTCCCATTCTACCCTCAAACCCCCAAACTTGAAACCAAGTACAATTTCTTGAGTAGCTGGAGTGTGGTTAAGGAAAGGAAGCTATGCTTGTTTGTAAGGAATCTGCCATTTCCTCCCTGCCAAAACACTTGTTTAAAAAGTCATGTAATATTTCTATTAAATTGTAAATGCAGCCGACAAGGAAATGGCCTACTGCAGTGTATTACCTTTGTGGCAGTGCCAACAGGCCTACAGCAAAATAGTGCACATGATAATTTCAACATGCATTCCCAAGTAACAAAATTGTGCTTTACATAAATACCACAGAACCTGAGCAAGATCCAGAAAAAGCAATGAAAATTTGCCCAAGCTTTCATGCTTGCCTATATCAATTGTATGTCATAACTAAAGCAAAATAGAAAAGCATCTACATATGTCCAAGAAGCTTGTGAAGTTAGATCATATAACCCTGGGAAAACTATTGCAACTTAAATCTGTGTATTTCTTGTTAACCACTGTAACAACTCACTAATAAAAATTAAGAAAAACTGTGGGTATCAAATGAACCAAAATGTACTAACTACATACAAGTCCTTAAAGACTATAATGCAACTTATTAACAGGAACATATGTTCAGTGTAAGCCACAATTGTTATGTTAAATTACTTCTTCCTTTGATATCACTCATTTGATTACAGAATTTAAGAGATCCACAAACCTTCCAATTAAAACGGTGACCTTCAGTTTATAAGTCACTTACTGCAATGCTTATAAAGTCACCTCTGATCATTTACCCCTTACCTTTCATTACATAGCACAACTACATGTAATTATGCTATTTAAATGATCCCAGATGTAATGAAGATGATTCTATTTATGTAAAAGTTATACTGAAAACCAAGTTAAGATAAACAAATAATCTGTAATTAATATAGTCCTCTAGAACAGCTGAAAATTCTACTCTGCAAGAATTTAACTAAAATACATAGTTTTTGTTTAAGTCAGATGTGTCTGACTTACAAGTGTCTGACTATCTTCATTTTTAAAAATATGTCTGATCAGCCATGATTTCAAAAGTCAAGTTTGCTACAGACAGCATTTCCTCCAAAACCATCATGAATTAAGCGTTGTACACTTGAAATTACAGAGTCAACACCTGCCCTCAGATACCTCCCAACCTCCTAACACAAACACACCTAGATATTTATATCTTCTAAAATAAATGTTAGCCTAAACAGTTTCTATGACTGGTTTAAAAACAAAACACAACAAAACTTTCTACGATCAATATAGTAAGTCTATACAATTGCTTTTAAGACCCTCAACAGGGTTAATGATTATATCCCCGTTAGCAAACCAAGGCTATTGTCCAGAGGCCAATATTAGGTCTTTCTGATCTCCAGGATCTAAAGTACCCCCAAAAAATAATAAATAAAATAATATATATATATATATATATATATATGAATTAAATCAATTTAAAACTGATATTTTATAGAGACATAGATGTAGAGAACAAATGTATGGACACCAAGGGGGGGAAAGTGGGGTGGTGGTGTGATGAATTGGGAGATTGGGACTGACATATATATACTAATATGTATGAAATAGATAACTAATAAGAACCTGCTGTATAAAAAATAAATAAATAAAAATAAATAAAATTGAATTTTTAAATAAATAAACTGCACTTAGTAAAAGTTTGAAAGTCAAGCCATGAGCAAGGATAGGGCTTTCAAGTTGTATTTAATTAGCATTTACTTTCATTTTTCAGTTTATTTCACTCTTATTCTAACCTACAAGTACAACATTATTATTGTATGAAAGAAGAATCTGAGCTTGCTAGATTTCAATATTACCACCACAAAGTGTCTCTGAGATAAGAAAGGTAATTGAGCACATAGTCAACAAAAACGTTTATTGGATGCTCTTATGTAAGTCACTCCACTAGGTTCAATTAGACACACAAAAATGAAACACACTTGCATTTAAAACTTAGATCTAATAGAGGAAATAAGACAACGTAATCATTACTATAATACATAGTAAGTTAAAAAAAATAAAAGCCATAAGAAAGAGAAAAGGTGAGAATTCAGAGAAAAAATGATTTTTTTAAATCAGTGGAATGAGGAAATTCAGACGGTAATTAGACATACCTAAAACTAACCTTTCCAGAAGTAAAAGAGTATTAGGGGCTTGGGGGAAATCACAGATGCCATATGCATATACAGTTACTGGTTCCAGATTAAAACACAGAACAGTGACATGCTGTAATAAAGTAAATACTAAACAAAACCATATCCTAAATATACAATATAATAAGAAACTCTCTTAAGGGTCACCAATATTATTACTGAGAGCCATAGTTCTCAATCTTTGGGGGTCAAGAAACTCTTATTTTCATTGATGAAAACTGTGAACTCGGGCCTCCCTGGTGGCGCGGTGGTTGGGAGTCCGCCTGCCGATGCAGGGGATACGGGTTCGTGCCCCGGTCTGGGAGGATCCCATATGCCGCGGAGCGGCTGGGCCCGTGAGCCGTGGCCGCTGGGCCTGCGCGTCCGGAGCCTGTGCTCCGCAACGGGAGAGGCCACAGCAGTGAGAGGCCCGCATACCGCAAAAAAAAAAAAAAAAAAAAAAAAAAAAAAAAACTGTGAACTCTCTCACCAACAAAATGCACATCTGCACACAAACCAATATTTAAATGAAATTTTGGGGGTCCAATGACTCTGAATTCTCTGCTCCAGAAAAAACTCATTCTACTCTCCCGCAGCTGGAAATAAGCTCCCTTGGGTACTGCATAAGGTCCCAATACCGCCAAAACTACTCGATAACCCAAAACAAAATAAGGTGATGATGAAGCAACTGCCTGATCCTTTCCATAGCCAAAAGCTCCCTAAGTGGATTGACATGTACTGCTATATTTAAAAGGGATAACCAACAAGGACCTACTGTATAACACAGGGAACTGCTCAATGTTATGTGGCAGCCTGGATGGGAGGGGAGTCTGGGGAAGAATGGATACATGTATATCTATGGCTGAGCCGCTTTGCTGTGCACCTGAAACTATCACAACACTGTTAATCAGCTATACTCCAATATAAAATAAAAAGGTAAAAAAAAAAAAAAGCTACTCTCTGCAAGAACTTGAACTATTTTAATATCTCAATTTGAGACTTGAAAACTAAATAATGCTACCTAATATTTCTGAAGTATTTACTATTTTACATGTACTGCTCACTTACATTGTCTTATATGATCTTCACAACAATTCAGTGAACTGGACAATTAATTGAGAGTCCACTATAACTAACTGACAGATAACAGAATTCATTCAGGACTCACAAGTCTCAAATGCCAGGTCACACCACTATCATGTGGCAACAAGGAAAGCATTAGGGCACTGGAAGAAATCAGATTTCCAAAGATACAGTGATTCTTCCTCTTCAGATGCAAGTTACAAACCAATACTTGGTCACGAAATCAACTGAATGGATTTGGACCACTTATTTTTTTTTTTTAATGAAAAGATGAAATACAGTAGAAGAAGAGAAGACTGTGATAGAACAGAAATCAGAGTGGATCACAAACAGTGATTCATAGTATGAAATATATTTCACAAGTGACCCATTATGAACATGCATAGATAAGTATTGTTTTATGTATATTTTGTTTCAACTGTGTGCACACACATGCATGCACACATGTGCATAATAGGTCACAATGTGAAATATATTTCATACTATGGATCACAGTCAAAAAAGTATGAAATGGAGCGCAAGCAAGAAGAACTACAATCCTGCAGCCTGTGGAACAAGAACCACATTCACAGAAAGACAGACAAGATGAAAAGGCAGAGGGCTATGTACCAGGTGAAGGAACAAGATAAAACCCCAGAAAAACAACTAAATGAAATGGAGATAGGCAACCTTCCAGAAAAAGAATTCAGAATAACGAGAGTGAAGATGATCCAGGACCTCGGAAAACGAATGGAGGGAAAGATCAAGAAGATGCAAGAAATGTTTAACAAAGATCTAGAAGAATTAAAGAACAAACAAACAGAGAAGAACAATACAATAACTGAAATGAAAACTACACTAGAAGGAACCAACAGCAGAATAACTGAAGCAGAAGAACGGATAAGTGACCTGGAGACAGAATGGTGGAATTCACTGCCGAGGAACAGAATAAAGAAAAAAGAATGAAAAGAAATGAAGACAGCCTAAGAGACCTCTGGGACAATGTTAAACGCAACAACATTCGCATTATAGGGGTCCCAGAAGGAGAAGAGAGAGAGAAAGGACCAGAGAAAATATTTGAAGAGATTATAGTTGAAAACTTCCCTAACATGGGAAAGGAAATAGCCACCCAAGGCCAGAAAGTGCAGAGAGTCCCATACAGTATAAACCCAAGGAGAAACATGTCGAGACACACAGTAACCAAACTGCCAAAAAATAAAGACAAAGAAAAATTACTGAAAGCAGCAAGGGAAAAATGACAAATACCATACAAGGGAACTCCCATAACGTTAACAGCTGATTTCTCAGCAGAAACTCTACAAGCCAGAAGGGAGTAGCATGATATACTTAAAGTGATGAAAGGGAAGAAGCTACAACCAAGATTACTCTACCCAGCAAAGATCTCATTCAGATTTGATGGAGAAATCAAAAGCTTTATAGATAAGCAAAAGCTAAGAGAATTCAGCACCACCAAACCAGCTCTACAATAAATGCTAAAGGAAGTTCTCTAAGTGGGAAACACAAGAGAAGAAAAGGACCTACAAAAACAAACCCAAAACAACTAAGAAAATAGTAATAGGAACATACATGTCGATATTACCTGAAACGTGAATGGATTAAATGCTCCAACCAAAAGACACAGGTTCGCTGAATGGATACAAAAACAAGACACATATATATGCTGTCTACAAGAGACCCACTTCAGACCTAGGGACACATACAGACTGAAAGTGAGGGGACGGAAAAAGATATTCCATGCCAATGGAAGTCAAAAGAAAGCTGGAGTAGCAATACTCATATCAGAAAAAATAGACTTTAAAATAAAGAATGTTACAAGAGACAAGGAAGGATACTACATAATGATCAAGGGATCAATCCAAGAAGAAGATATAACAATTATAAATATATATGCACCCACCATAGGGGCACCTCAATACATAAGGTAAATGCTAACAGCCATAAAAGGGGAAATCGACAGTAACACAATCATAGTAGGGGACTTTAACACCCCACTTTCACCAATGGACAGATCCTCCAAAATGAACCTAAATAAGGAAACACAAGCTTTAAATGACACTTTAAACAAGATGGACTTAATTGATATTTATAGGACATTCCACCCAAAACCAGCAGATTACACTTTCTTCTCAAGCGCACACAGAACATTCTCCAGGATAGATCACGTCTTAGGTCACAAATCAAGCCTCAGAAAATTTAAGAAAATTGAAATCATATCAAGCATCTTTTCTGACCACAATGCGGTGAGATTAGAAATCAATTACGGGAAAAAACATAAAAAACACAGACACATGGAGGCTAAACAATATGTTACTAAATAATCAAGAGATTACTTAAGAAATCAAAGAGGAAATGAAAAAATACCTAGAGACAAATGACAATGAAAACATGATGATCCAAAACCTATGGGATGCAGCAAAAGCAGTTCTAAAAGGCAAGTTTATAGCTATACAATACAAGTCTACCTCAAGAAACAAGAAAAATCTCAAATAAACAATCTAACCCTACACCTAAAGGAACTAGAGAAAGGAGAACAAACAAAACTCAAAGTTAGCAGAAGGAAAGAAATCATAAAGATCAGAGTAGAAATAAATGAAATAGAAACAAAGAAAACAATAGCAAGGATCAATAAAGCTAAAAGCTGGTTCTCTGAGATGATAAACAAAATTGACAAACCGTTAGCCACACTCATAAAGAAAAAGAGGGAGAGAACTCAAATCAATAAAATGAGAAATGAAAAAGGAGAAGTTACAGCAGACACTGCAGAAATACAAAGATTCCTAAGAGACTACTACAAGCAACTCTATGCCAATAAAATGGACAACCTGAAATAAATGGACAAATTCTTAGAAAGGTATCACCTTCCAAGACTGAACCAGGAAGAAATAGAAAATATGAACAGACCAATCACAAGGAATGAAATTGAAACTGTGATTAAAAATCTTCCAACAGACAAAAGCACAGGACCAGATGATTTCACAGGTGAATTCTATCAAACATTTAGAGAAGAGCTAACACCCATCCTCCTCAAACTCTTCCAAAAAATTGCAGAGGAAGGAACACTCCCAAACTCATTCTATGAGACCACCATTACCCTGATACCAAAACCAGACAAAGATACTACAAAAAAAGAAAATTATAGACCAATATCACTGATGAATATAGATGCAAAAATCCTCACCAAAATACTAGCAAACAGAATCCAACAACACACTAAAAGGATCATACACCACGATCAAGTAGGATCTATCCCAGGGATGCAAGGATTCTTCAAAATACGCAAATCAACCAATGTGATACACCACATTAACAAATTGACGAATAAAAACCATACGATCATCTCAATAGATGCAGAAAAAGCTTTTGATAAAATTCAATACACGTTTATGATAAAAACTCTCCAGAAAGTGGGCATAGAGGGAAGCTACCTCAACATAATAAAGGCCACATATGACAAACCCACAGCAAACATCATTCTCAATGGTGAAAAACTGAAAGCATTTCCTCCAAGATCAGGAACAAGACAAGGATGTCCACTCTCACCACTATTATACAACATAGTTTTGGAAGTCCTAGCCATGGCAATCAGAGAAGAAAAAGAAATAAAAGGAATATAAACTGGAAAAAGAAGAAGTAAAACTGTCACTGTTTGCAGATGACATGATACTATACATAGAGAACCCTAAAGATGCTACCAGAAAACTACTAAAGCCAATTAATAAATTTGGTAAAGTTGCAGGATACAAAATTAATGCACAGAAATCTCCTGCATTCCAATACACTAATGATGAAAAATCCGAAAGAGAAATTAAAGAAACACTCCCATTTACCACTGTAACAAAAAGAATAAAATACCTAGGAATAAACCTACCTAGGGAGACAAAAGACCTGTATGCAGAAAAGTATAAGACACTGATGAAAGAAATTAAACATGATACCAACAGATGGAGAGTTATCCCATGCTTTTGGATTGGAAGAATCAATATTGTGAAAATGACTATACTACCCAAAGCAATCTACTGATTCAATTCAATCCCTATCAAATTACCAATGGCCTTTTTTACGGAACTAGAACAAAAAATCTTAAAATTTGGGGCTTCCCTGGTGGCGCAGTGGTTGAGAGTCTGCCTGCCAGTGCAGGCGACACGGGTTTGTGCCCCGGTCCGGGACGATCCCACATGCCGCGGAGTGGCTAGGCCGGTGAGCCATGGCTGCTGAGCCTGTGCGTCCAGAGCCTGTGCTCTGCAACGGGAGAGGCCACAACAATGAGAGGCCCGCGTACCGCAAAAAAAATCTTAAAATCTGTATGGAGACACAAAAGACCCCGAATAGCCAAAGCTGTCTTGAGGGAAAATAACGGAGCTGGAGGAATCAGACTCCCTGACTTCAGACTATACTACAAAGCTA
Source organism: Mesoplodon mirus (assembly GCF_964341445.2). NCBI lineage: Eukaryota > Metazoa > Chordata > Mammalia > Artiodactyla > Ziphiidae > Mesoplodon > Mesoplodon mirus. The sequence goes on along the minus strand of NC_138992.1, from coordinate 36,419,762 downwards.
CAGTAATCAAGATAATATGGTACTGGGACAAAAACAGACATATAGATCAATGGAACAAGATAGGAAGCCCAGAGATAAAGCCACCCACCTATGGATACCTAATCTATGACAAAGGAGGCAAGGATATATAATGGAGCAAAGACAGTCTCTTCAATAAGTAGTGCTGGGAAAACTGGACAGCTCCATGTAAAAGAATGAAATTAGAACACTCCCTAACACCATACACAAAAATAAACTCAAAATGGATTAGAGACCTAAATGTAAGGCCACACACTATAAAACTCTTAGAGGAAAACATAGGAAGAAAACTCTTTGACATAAATCACAGCAAGATCTTTTTTGATCCACCTCCTAGAGTAATGGAAATAAAAACAAAAATAAACAAATGGGACCTAATGAAACTTCAAACCTTTTGCACAGCAAAGGAAACCATAAAGAAGTAGAACAGACAACCTTCAGAATGGGAGAAAATATTTGCAAACGAATCAACGGACAAAGGATTAATCTCCAAAATATATAAACAGCTCATGCAGCTCAATACTGAAAAAACAAACAACCCAATCCAAAAACGGGCAGAAGACCTAAATAGACATTTCTCCAAAGAAGACATACAGATACTCAAGAAGCACATGAAAAGCTGCTCAACATCACTAATTATTAGAGAAATGCAAATCAAAACTACAATGAGGTATCACCTCACACCAGTTAGAATGGGCATCATGAGAAAATCTACAAACACGAATGTTGGAGAGGGTGTGGAGAAAAGGGAACCCTCTTGCACTGCTGGTGGGAATGTAAATTGATAAAGCCATGATGGAGAACAGTATGGAGGTTCCCTAAAAAACTAGAAATAGAAGTACCATATGACCCAGCAATTCCACTACTGGGCATATACCCAGAGAAAACCATAATTCAAAAAGACACATGCACCCCAATGTTCACTGCAGCGCTATTTACAACAGCCAGGTCATGGAAGCAACCTAAATGCCCACTGATAGATGAATGGATAAAGAAGATGTGGTACACATATACAATGGAATATTACTCAGCCACAAAAAGGAATGAAATTGGGTCATTTGTAGAGACGTGGATGAATCTAGAGACTGTCACACAGAGTGAAGTAAGTCAGAAAGAGAAAAACAAATATCGTATATTAACGCATATACGTGGAACCTAGAAAAACGGTACAGATGAACCAGTTTGCAGGGCAGAAATTGAGACACAGATGTAGAGAACAAACGTATGCACACCAAGTGGGGAAAGCAGTGGGGGGGTGGGGGGGTGACATGAATTGGGCAATTGGGATTGACATGTATACACTGATGTGTATAAAATGGATGACTAATAAGAACCTGCCATATAAAAAAAAATTCAATGTAATAATATAATTAATTAATTAATTTTTAAAGTATGAAATGTAAATCATCTTCAATCATTAATAAATCAACTTAAATTGTCTCCTGTGAGTGTTTCCACACATATACAGAGAAATACTGCCTTTGTCAGTATCCCGCATTAAAATCTTAAATAGATGGAGTCTAGCGTAACTCTTTTTTTTCTTTAAATCACTTCCTACAATATACAGAAACACGTAAGACACAAAGAAAGCTAAGGAAGCTCTCAGTCCCAGAGTTGGTAGTATAGTGGGAGTTGAAGAAAATGAGCCTTTCCAGTCTCCCAGGGAAAGAAGGGGTGAGAGGACACAGAACGTCACTAGGCCCCTGGTGGTGAGTCTGGTGCTGGGCCCATGCACAGCCTAGTTCTCTACCAAAGGGAAGTGCCGATTTTCCTTGCCATGGCCCTGGCCTTGCTCCCATGCTCATCCTCCAGTTTCCAGAAGTCGTGAAGTTCCCAGAATGGCCCCTTCCTTTAGTTCCCTAACATTTTCACTCAGGGGAGAAGGCCGCTTACCCTGTCATGGTGTCAGAGTCCCAGGGTAGTTTTCACCCTGCAGGATGGTGAGAGAAGATCTCCCTAGCGCCTTGCTGTTTGGTTTCTGTCTGCTGCTCTTAGAACCTGAAGATCAAGGAGTGTCAGGGTCTCTCAAGGGCTTGTCCAAGCCCTGGCTGGCTATAGGGGTCTCTGAGGGATGTCCTGTTTCCTCCTTGGAAAACACCTGCTTGGAAGGGAGTCTCAGTCTGATCCTCAAGGGGAAACTGTGTGCCCAGAGGCAAGTCCAGTTGAGAAGATGAAGGTGTCTCTAGGGGCAGAATAGGTTCTGAAGACTTAATCTAGGGTCTTCAGTCTCAAATACGTCACTCAGCTGTTTCACCAGTGGGCTTGGGGGCTTTCTGCTGGTCTTCATAGGCGTCCGTGCAACGCCAAGGGTAGGAGAACGGGGATCTGAGTCCTGGGCCTGCTTAGGACCCTCCAGCTGCTCTGCCGTTGGCAGGTTTGGCTGTGGAGAGCTCACTACCTGGATGGGAGTGCACAGGACACCAGCACTGGGTGAACGTGGGTCTGAAACTCGAGCTAGAAGCTTATTGTGCAGCGGGCTGCACTGGAATGACTGGGACGCTCTTGGCTGAGCCCACCTCAACCAGGAGAAATAGGATGGGGCAGGGCCCAGCCCAGGCAAGGAGGGGATGCCGAGCCCCATTTCCACCTTTGGGTACAAAGCAGCTCAATCCTCCTAGTATACTTCTTTATCTAAGCAATACTTAATGGAAATATGTCTCCAACACTACAATTCATATTCACATAATTAGTATGTCAGTGAGAAAATGATGATTGCTTCCTCAGCAGTTACCAAACTAATCATCTTTACAGAGGACTTGGCAACACCAACGGCAAGGTTTGAATATAAATTAACAGTGGGAATTTGCCTTCCCTGTGAAACCCACGAGGTGACCTCAGCAGACTCAACCAAGAGAAGCTGAGATCTGTTTATTCTGTTTTCCTTGCTTAGTCATCTCTTTAAGAATAATAACTCTGACTAGACAGAAATATGTTGAAACTGTCACTGTAATAAACCTTAATCCTCAATTTTGGGGCTGGAATGCCTTGTACTCCCATATGTATTAGAACCACAGGGCAGAACAACTCTAACTTTCAAATAGAGTGAAAAACCACATGTCCTGGAAGTAATACTGAAATTCTCCAATGATCCAATTTGCCCACTCCTGTGGATCCTTGGCTATTTCTGATCTGAAAGTATAGTTAGTAGAATCAAGGTATCACTTAAAATAATCAGGCAGAAAAATATAGGGAACAGATAGGGAGGAAGAGAGGCAATATGAAAAGAAAGAAAAGTAAAAGTATGAAAGGGATTGTGTGAGCATTCATGTACACACACTGTTAGGCAACAGGGAACAGTAAAAGGAAGTAAAGGCAGCAGTGGGGAGAGGGGAAAAAGGGAAGATGAGGATAAGTTCAAAGGAGAAAAACAAGTAATGTATGTAATGCCAAAATAATAAAAATCATATAGGCGTATGATCCTTTATAATTTGTAATATACATACATACCTATAATTGAATAAAAGTTGTTACAGTATATGGTCTTACATTCTAAACAACTGAATATATATGCACGCCCTCTACACCCACACACACACACACACACACACGGAAAGCTAAATAATTCTATCATTAGAATGCTAGTTATCACTGGAATGGAAGTTCCAAGAGAACAGGAAACATACTTGCTCTGCTTAACCACTACATCCTCAAAGTCTGACTGGGACATGATAAATGTGCCCTAAATATGTGTAGAAGGAAATAAAGAAAAGGGGAACAGAAGTAAAAGAATATAAGAAGAAAATGCGAGGGTACTTGTCTTTAAAAATCAAACATCCATATTTAGGTGACACTGAGTTTCTCTAACACAAAATAACCAATGTAGGACAGCAGATATATTCTCCAACTGGTCTAAAGGTTGACTTCTTGCCTCCACATTAGAATATGCATTTCTCCTATTTTAACGTTAATACTAAATCGAAAATATTTTAATATTAATGATTAAATTTTGTATTATTGCTAAAATGGATATGTCCCGTCATAAAAATATACACAATTACATGGCAGATAAGTTTCAAGAGCGTTATACTCATCACTGAAGGAATCATTAAAAATTATTTTTAAAAAATAATATCCAAAAAAATTTTAATGCCAATTTATAACTATTAAATATTTACACAAATTTTCCAGCACACATCTACTGCACGAAGCAAAGTAATTTAATAATTAAATACAAATAAGCAATCCTCTACTTGTAGACTAGCAAGTCTGAAATCCATTTTAACTCAAAGACCTCCCAATGGGTTGATTACAAAGGAAGAATTATAAAGGCACTTAGACTGAGTATTAGAATTGGGGTACAAAAACTGACGGGGGATGGATGGAAGAACAATAAGCAGAGGCAGTAAAAAGTCAAAGGGCTAGGAGACTTCAGCCAGCAAATGTTGGCTGAAAGGCAGACCAAAACTAGAGAAAAGTCAATTAAAATGAGACCAGAACCTCAATAACAACAAAAACAACCCAATTTAAAAATGGGCAAATAACCTAAATAGACATGTCTCCAAGAAAGATATACAAATGGACAGTAAGTACATGAAAAGATGCTCAACATCACTAGTTATTAGGGAAATGGAAATCAAAACCGTGAGATAACACTTCACGTCCATTAGGATGGCTATTATCAAAAGACAGAAAATAAGTATTGGCAAGAATGTGGAGAAAATGGAATCCCTGTGCATTGCTGGTGGGAATGTAAAATAGCACAATGCTACAAAAAATAGTATGCAGGTTCCTCAAAAACTTAAACATAAAATTACCACATGATCCAGCATTCCCAGCTCTAGGTATATACCCACAGAATTGAAAGCAGACTCTCACAGAGATAAATGTCTATCCATGCTCATAGTAGCATTAGTCACAACAATCAAAAGGTGGAAGCAACCCAAGTATTCACATACAGATGAATGGTTAAACAAAATGTGGTACATACATACAGTGGAATATTATTCAACCTTAAAAAAAAGAATGAATTCTGATATAGGCTACAACAATGAATGCACCTTGAAAACATTATACTAAGTGAAAGAAGCCAGACATAAAAGAACAAATATTGTTTGATTCTACTTATCTGAGATGCTTAGAATAGTCAAATTCATAGAGACAGACAGTAGAACTGTGATTATGAGGTGCTGGAGGGAGGAGATAATAAAGAGTTATTGTTTAATGTGTACAGAGTTTTAGTTTGGGATGATAAAAATTTCTGTAGTAGACAGTGTGATGTGAATGTACTTAATGCCACTGAATTGTATACTTAAAAATGGTTAGGGCTTCCCAGGTGGCACAGTGGTTGAGAGTCCGCCTGCCAATGCAGGGGACGCGGGTTCGTGCCCCAGTCTGGGAGAATCCCACATGCCACAGAGCGGCTGGGCCCGTGAGCCATGGCCGCTGGGCCCGCGCGTCCGGAGCCTGTGCTCTGCAATGGGAGAGGCCACAACAGTGAGAGGCCCGCGTACTGCAAAAAAAAAAACAAAAAAGATTAAAATGGTATATTTTATGTTATGTGTATTTTACCACAATAAAAAAAAATTGGGAAAAGAAAGACAAGGAGATACATCCTAAAATTAGTCATTACTCATCTTAAACGATACACAATTCGAAAAAAGAGAATAGATTATAGAGGATATAGTGGGTTGAAAAGCGGCCCCCAAAAGGTATGTCTACATCCTAATCCCCAGAACCTTTGAATGGGACCTCATTTGAAATAAAAAAAAAAAAATCTTTGCAGGAAGAGATCATCCTGGATTATTGGAGTGGGCCCTAAATCCAATGACGAGTGTCCTTTTGAGAGAAAGGAAGAGGGAAATTTGAGACAGACAGAAGAGGAAAATACACAGACACATAGAGGAGAAGGTTAATGTGAAGATGCAGACAGAGACTGAAGTGATGCAGCTACAATCCAAGGAATGCCAAGGATTTCTGGCAGCCAGCCACCAAAAGCTGGAAGAGGCAAAAAATGGAGTCTCCTTTAGAGCCTCTGGAAGGAGTGCTGCCTTGTCAACACCTTCATTTCAAATTTCTGGCCTCCAGAATTGTGAGAGAATAAATTTCTATTGTTTTAAGCCACCAAATTTGCAGTAATTTGTTATGACAGCCCTAGGAAATTACCATAGGGGGTAAAAAGATAAAATGAAAAGTAAGAAAGTAGACTTCATGAGCACAGAACATGTCATTCAAGCCAAAATTTAACTACGTAAAGTGGGAGGAAAAGGGGATCCTGGGCTTCACCCCTAAGTCGCGATTTCTGGCCATATGATGTCAGAGGGCGAAGTGCTGAAGCCCCCCATCAGGTCAGGGCAGGAGTATGGCTGGCGCATGCTCCTGGCCAGTGTCTCTAGGATCTGGCACAGCACCCCGACAGGGACACCGAGACATCAGACCACAAAGAAAGGCTGCACCCTGCTACATCAAGCTTTACAAGAGAAGTTGTCATCCAAGACATTCCCATTAAGACATTTTAATTCTGTGAATTAACACTCCCATATCCCTTTGTCCACTCCCAGACAAAATGAAGATACCTGTCCTCTGCCGCCCCATGTTAAATGCTTGTGAGTGATCTTCCAATAGGCAGTGGCATGCACACACACTAAGATAGGCCAGGTGTCTACCCAGTCACATATAGTAGGAACTGGGAGATGGAAGATGTGTAAGTATGCCGTGTATGGGTATTACTTAACTGGCACCCCTAACCAAGCCAAGTCTTCCAGAATTTCTCAAGTTGATTTTACTATTAACTGGGCAAGAAGGAGGTCCTGGATTCTTTTTTATTTTTTTTTAATTAAAAAAATGGTTGACTCAGTTTTCAATTCTTAGACATGGATAGATATTTTCTTTTGTATGTCTTTTTTTTTTTTTTAAAGAAATCATGTTGGATTAGGAGTATACTTGGTTGTAAAAGAGTAGTGTCATGTAATTTGCGATGAGGGAAGCTACTCTGAGTGTGTTTTACTTTTTAAATCCTTTACTACCTGCTAGAGAGACTACCTCATGGTCAAACTTAATATGTGGAACTATTTGCCTGGAAAAAATGAGATTTATACTGGAGGAAGCAGAACAGTAATAATCTAAGTCCTCGGTTAAATCCCAGCTCTGGCACTTAGCTAGGCTGTCTTGGATAGTTTAGCTAACCTCACTAACTCAAACTCAAACACATCTAGTTTGAGGATCACCCTAAAAACATTCTAACTAAAAGTACAAAAGATATTTACTAATTAGAAAAGAAATGAGAATTTGTGTTGTTGATTTTATGCTGACCTTGTTATATTTCATTTTAGTATTTTCAAACCAACAATTCATGCTATTTTTATGTTTCACTTTAGCAAGAGGAATTTATATGTACAAGAAGATGATACATACCCTATTATATACAATTATATTCCTCAAAGAATTATCTTTAAGTGGCAGGCAGATTTTTAAATATTTCAGTACAGTACACTATTACCTACACTTGAAATTCAATCCACAACAGCACTGTAATATCAGATATAATTCTAATTTATTCCTCTTCAAATATTCTAAAATGTTGCATTCTTTTTCCTCCCATCCGTTTACTTCACACATTTCTCCAATCGCCCTGAAACCATCTTCTCTTCTCTTCTTCACACACACACATACTCTCTCTCTCTCCCCCGCCTCTTTTCTCCTTTCATTCCTATATCCTTTCTTCTGGAATTGAATACAGCCACTAGAGGGCAATAAGTTTACAAAGATAAATGTACTTATCTATAATGAATTGAGATTCACATACTAATAAATTTTAAAACTATTATCATCACAAACCATAAAGCACTGGCAATTAGACTTGAATATGCAAGGTATGCATTTAGAACTCTAAAATTTATCCTAGAAAAGGAGTTCACAGAAGCATATAATAATGTTCAAAAAAGGAATTCCATTTTCTCACTAAGCACTAAAAAAATACGCTTAATTCACCTATACATAGCAATATTAGAAATCAGGATTTTTTTTTAATATTAGCCAGACCAGAGAAGGAAAAACGGGGAAACAAAAACACAAAAAGGTACAATATGCAGGGTGGGTAGAAAAGAAGCGATTTCTTCCAAGCCTCCCAACTACTACATTCAGAATACGATGAACTGAATAATGTAGTGGGGTTTACCAACCCTTTCTTCTATTAAAATTATGGGGAAATTTAACAGGTATACTTTTGGGGGAGAAAAACAGCGACCGTAGAGAGAAATACAGACTTCACTTCTTCTCTCCCAATTAAGGATACGAGGGGAGAAAGAAGTTAACAGTCACTAACCCTGACAGATAATTTTACTATTTTTTGCACAGAACCCGAATTCAAATGAACTTTTTTACTCTATATTTATTTAAGCTGACATTACAGAACGGCAACACTTTTGACACTGACATTTTCTTACCCTCATTGGATGTATATCAGCATAAGGAGGTTTTCCTTCCGCCATTTCTATAGAAGTAATGCCAAGGGACCAGATGTCAGCCACACAGTTATAGCCTATTTCTTGAATTACCTCAGGAGCCATCCAAAATGGAGTTCCTATCACAGTATTGCGTTTTGCCATTGTATCCTGCAAAAGCATTACACAGACATAAATATTACTACAAAAACACTAAGGAAATGTATTTGCCAACATATTCTTTAAACTACATATCTGAAACCCTCAAATACTACAGGTTATATCTGAAACTATTTTCCTAAAATTTCAACTCGTTGTGACATGACATACTTAGAAACTTTGAATTCTGAAATAGCCAAGAGTCCACAAGTAACTTATCTCCACTACCTTCATTAAAGACAGGCATTAAAGATAGTACTATAACAATAAAAGCTACAGAAATGAACAAATGTAGCTTTCCTTTCTGAATATTTAAACATTTTGATGACAATATATATATTTTCATATTCATTCAATGTCTCTTAAATTGCAAATGAAAGTAATAAATAATATGTAAATAATGGCTCCTTCTCCCTGATAACAATGAAGTTATGTATTTCTTTCCATAACCCCCAAAATATACTATCAAAGTTTAGTCATACTCAAACCTGGACATATAAACCAAAAGTGTTTCCAAAAGCATTACACTTACTGTTAACTGACCAGCAACTCCAAAATCCGCCAATTTTGCATGTCCTTCTGTATTGAGGAGAATATTTCCAGCTTTTATATCTCTGTGTATTTTTCTCATAAAGTGTAAATATTCTAGTCCTTTCAAAGTAGATTTAAGAATAGTTGCAATTTCATCTTCTGTTAACTGGAAAGAAATATTTTAAAAACTCAATTGAAATGCCATGTTAGATAAACACTTATAAGAGAGCACTGTTAACAAGCACTTCTTTCTAAAGACCATTAGCCTCTAGGAAAAGGCTAAAAGGTAAAGTACTGAGAAGTTCTGATGAAAGAAAATGTCATCAATCAATTTCTCCTTTCTTTAAAATTATCAATGTCATTCCTAACATATAATATATCTCAAGAAACAACATGACCCTAAGAAATCACTATTCCCTATATCATCTAACACTGAGGTGGCAATATTGCAGCCATCCGTCCTGAAAAAGTACATTCAGACACAGTTCCCTGTGGTGCCTCCAATTACTGATGAAAATGGGAACCAACAGTGTTACATAAAAGAGAGGAAATGAGAAAGGGTGAATTGCCAAGAGTCTCCTGCATGAAGTGTTCACACCAATACCACTCCTCCCCCTTCCAGCCAGCTCATTCCTAATCCACCCAGGTCCTAGATTTCTGACCCTAATAATGAGAACTCAAAAATGGACATGTCAGAGAAAGACTAGGAAAATGGGAACACGAACAAAGGCTGTCAGGGGAAGGAAAAGGGAGGAGGGAGGAGAAAAGAAGGCCAAGGAGGAGAGAGGAGGGGAAAACATTCTTAGTAGTTGTAGCAGTAGAAGCAGTGCTACCTGTACCAGGCACTGTGTAAGAGTTTTGCACGTATTATCTCATTTATCCTTACAACAACCCTATAAGGTAAATACTATTATTATCACCATTTGACAAATGAAGCTATTACAGAGGTTCAGTAACTTCCTTCTGGTCACACACAAGTAAGATGGAACCAAGATGTGAGTCCTCTCTGATCATAATCTATGTTTTTAACCACCATGCCTCTCCTGACAAACCTTATTCAAGCGCAACCTATTTTTATCAGAAACATCCTCTTAGTTTTCAAATACATCAAGTAATACCAATAGCTCAGGATAATAAAACCTACTTCCCACTATAAGCATAACCACTATAAGCATAACCCAAAGAAATAAGTTGAAAGAAGGGAATCTCAATTTATACAGAGATAGAGGACATTGCTCTATATGAGAGAAAGGAAAAAAAAATGAAAATCAGAAAGAATTCAAATGCCCCACACACAGTGGGATAACAGGAAGATACAGTAAAAATTGAAAATATAAAAATATGAAGACTATGTAAAATGTGAAAATAACTACTGGAAGAAGCTTGCTTCCACCGCCACCAATCCTGCAGTGGTTCATGCCAAGAAATAACTTGGGTGAACAACTGGATATTCACATGTAAAAAAAACTGAAGTTGGACTCCTACCTCACACCATATACAAAAATTTACTCAAAATGGATCAACAACCTAAATATGAGTTAAAACCACAAAAGTCTTAGAAGAAAACATAAGTGTAAAACTCCACGACCTTGGGTTGGGCAATGTATCAATGTATCATTAGATACAGCATCAAAAGCACAAGCAACAAGAGAAAAATACAGATAAAGCTGAACTTAATCAAAATTAAAAACTTTTGTGCATTAAAGGCCATTATGAAGAAAGCGAAAAGACAACCCACAGAATGGGAGAAAGTATCTGCAAAGCATGTATCTGATAAGAGTCTGGAATCCATAGTACATAAAGAACTCTTCTAACTCAACCAAGAAAAGACAAACAATCCCAATGGCAAAAGACTTGAATAGACATTTCTCCAAAGAAGATATACAAATGGTCACACATAAAAAGACAGATGTTCAACATCATCATCATTGGTCATTAGGGAATGCAAATCAAAGCCACAATAAAGTACCACTTTACACCCACTAGGATGGCTATAATAAAATTAAAAAAAATAGAAAGTAACAAGTGCTGGCAAGAATGTGAAAAAATTGACATTCTCATGCATTTCTGGTGCAACCATTGTGGAAAACAATATTTAAGTTCCTTGGAAAGTTTTTTTAAGAAAGTTAACCACAGAATTACCATATGACCCAGCAATCCCATTCCTAGGTAAATACTCAAAAGAAATGAAAACTGGTACTCAAACAAATATGTACATGAATGTTCACAGTACTACTCACAATGGCCAAAATGTTGAAACAACCCTAATATCTATGAACAGATAAATGGATAAACAAATTATGGTATACACATACAATGGAATGGAATATTATTCAGTCATGAAAAGGAATAAAGTATGGACATGTGGATGGACCTCAAAAACATTAAGCTGGGCACAAAAGGGCACATATTGTATGATTCCATTTATATGAAATACTCAGAATAGTTAAATCCATAGAGAAAGAAAGCAAACTGGTACTTGCCAGGAGCTAGGGGAAGAGGGGGAATGGGGAGAAACTGCTTAATGAATAGGGGTTGATGAAAATATTTTGGAACTAGACAGAGGTAGTAATTACACAACATTGTGAATGCACTAATGCCAAGGAATTTTTCACTTTAAAATGGTAAATCTTATGTTATATGAATTTCACCTCAACTTAAAAAAAAACAAAACCCTTATCATGTTAAAATTTCTAAGCAAATTGCCAGGTGGTTTACCTTTAAATACAATACCAATATATATTGTCATAAAGTATTGTACAGATCATGCAAAGCTTTGCAGGTCATGGGTAAGGAGTCTGGATTATTTGAAAATTCTAATACTTCCAGGAACTGATTCTCTACCTCAGACCAGATGGTCTGACTTCATGGTCCACAGAGAGCAAGTGGTATGTTCTGAAGCTGCACTATCCAATACAGTAGCTCCTCAGCATTTGAAACATAGCTAACCCAAATTGAGATATGCTATAAATGTAAAATATACACCAAAGTTTAAGGCTTAGTACCAAAAGAGAATGTAAGGTATCTCATTAATAACTTACATACTGCTTATACTTTTACATGATATGTATATATTAATTATATTAATTATTTTATTTAAAATCTGTTAATGTTTAATATAAGCTATTGATATTAATAAAATATTATTAGATGTTATAACATTAATATTACATATTAGTATATTTAATACATTATTAAAATTAACTTCACCTATTACTTTTTTTTTTAAATGTGGATGCTAGGAAGTTTAGAATTACATATGTGGCTCGTGTTAAGTTTGTACTGAACAGTAGTGCACTAAGAAAAGCGTCCACAAGAGCAGAGATATTTGGTTCACCAATGTATCCACAATGCTTGGAACCATGCCTGGCACACAGTTAGCACTCAATAAATAATTAATGAATGGGTACAGACTTGTAGTTACTAAAAGAAAAGAGATATTCACATCTGATGTTCCCAGTTTTTTTAATTAGTGGTTTGCAGCCACGGTGGGGGAGTGGAGGCAGGGGTGCTGCTGAGGGCTACCACACCACACCACTGCAGAGGTATGCAAGGTGGCGGTGCTGTCATATGGGCCTGGGTTCTCTCCCCTCTCCCTATTCCACATTCCTGGATAAAGATTAAAGAGCTCAGGGTGTTACAAAAGCAGTACCAGTCCAAAAAACTGTGTCATGTTTAGTTACTTCAATGCTGACCTTTTCAGTTACCTAGACCTCAATTTTTATCCTCTTAGCATTCCACTATTTCCAACCAATAAGTAACTAATCCTTCATTAACTCGATTTGTTGTCTCTGCTCCTGTACCCTATATTTCAGAGCTGCATTATAGAGAAAGTTCAGAATTAAATTGACTTACTATACTTCAAGGTCTCAGGATCTACCTGATTTCAGTGCTGTAAAGCACTGAATGCTGTGAAGCATTTGCCACTGGACAAATCCACAGCAAGGCTAAAGGAAGACTTGCCAGAGATATTACACTGATTCATGCGCTGTCTGACTTTGCTAGAAGACTTCAAAAGTTCATTCCAACTCTATGATTTTATAACAAATTAACGAAAGATCTTCACAGTCTTTTCTTAACAAAAGACTATAATAAATAATAAATTCACACTAATTTGGACATCCATTTTTATTCTTTCAACAAGTATCTACTTCACTGGCTCTCTCGTGTAAGTCCTGTTAAAGGTGCTGGGTATACAGTGGTGAAGAAACTGACTGTCCTAGTTTTTACAAAGCTTACAAGAATACCTGAGGCCACAGCCTGTATTTGGCCCTGAATTATTAAAGGTGGAGAGGACTGATCTGAAGCAAATGTGTAAAGTTTCTAAAGCTCCTCTCCCATTGAGCTTTTCTCCCCCTACTTCAGGGGGTCATTTCATATCTTCCCCTAATCAAAAAACATGATGCAATATCCAATCATTCATACCAGTAGATGGATGTCTTAATTTAAAATTATTTGTGTACAGTATTATTTTTAACAATCCATCTGAATATTAAGGCTCAAATGTATCTGCACTTTAAGCCTTTTAACTTCAATTACAAAATGAAAGGTTTCTATCCCTCAATAAAATCATTTTAAACAATAATAAACAAGTAAACAAATATTTTCTAAAACACAGAAATATAATGTTGACTTAAATTTTTATATTACTTTACAATTATAGAGTATTTTATGTGCATTTCACACAATTAAATAAACAGAAACACTTTATCGTCCCTTTCTATAGATGAGGAAACAAATTCAGAGAAATTGAGTGGTCTGTCAAACACAACTATTTAAGGGGCAAGCCCACGTATCTTCTGACTCTATAGTAGTGGGATAGTCTATACTCTATAGACTATCACATCACTGCCAGATGTCACAAACATGAATATATGAACTAGTCTCAATATAAGAAAATAGGGAGTTGCAAGGCTTGTTCCAAAGGTGATATTCAAAACACGTATTTGACAAAGAGTAAAAGCAATGTGTAATCAGAACAGTCATGAGCCATAAAGCCAACCAGTCAGAACAGCTACAGTGGTTAACAACAGTAAGAATAGATACCAACCAGAAACAAACAGTAAAACTGAATAGCAGCCCTGTGTATCAGGCAGAATGCCTACTGCATCTTAGCATTCAAATCTAAATTATTTTAAATGGTGTGCCAGCCAAACAAAACAAGTATACCTGTAAATGAACTCAGCAAGTAAGCAGACTCACCTAGCCTGAAAAGTAACCTAAACTGAAGACATCAGAAGTAGCTTTCTGAGTATTTTATTGAAAACAGATGCTTAATCCCACCATAAAGAACACATAGATGAATTATTTAAGCATTTTAAAAACAGTTAAATAAAAGTAAACAAAAATCAAAGTAAGTATCAAATCAGTAGGCAAGAAGAGTTTCTAATCAAAAAAAGCAAAGAAGGGCTTCCCTGGTGGCGCAGTGGTTGAGAGTCCGCCTGCCAATGCAGGGGACATCGGTTCGTGCCCTGGTCTGGGAGAATCCCACATGCCACGGAGCGGCTGGGCCCGTGAGCCATGGCTGCTGGGCCTGTGCATCCGGAGCCTGTGCTCCACAACGGGAGAGGCCACAACAGTGAGAGGCCCGCGTACCGCAAAAAAGAAAAAAAAAAAAAAAAGCAAAGAATTATGAGAATTTATTAGCTTTGTCTACATAAAAACTATAAGCTTAGAAAACAGAAAACTATTCACAGCAAATACAGTAAGATACTTAGTATACAGAATTATTTAGAACATAAAGAGCTCACAAGAAAAACAATAAAATCTCAATAAATAAATAGGCAAGGAAATGAATACGCAATTCACAAAACTTATAATAGGGCTAGTTAACGTACATGAAAAATATTAAACTGCACTAATTATCAAAGAAAAGCAAATTAAAATAATGAAGTATCAATTATAAAATTATCCCATACGGGTCACAGTGTTGCTGAGAATAACATGTGTGGCATGTATAAGAGTATAAGCCATGTGTAACAGTGTTCTAAGAAAGTATATTTTCCAAAAAGCCCTAGAAAATATTCATTCTCTGAAAAAACATTTGTTAAGCACCTGCTCTATGTTGAATTTAAAACGTTTCTAACTTAACCTCATGGAGTTCCAACCTAGCATGAAAGACAGACTTATAAACTACTATAAAAAGCACTTTCAAAGTGAAATGGAACCACAGTAGAGAGCGATTAATTAGGGAAGGAAAGAGGACTGGCATTAAAATTAGGCTTTGAATAAGAAAAGTAGTTCCCCATCCAGAGAAAGGAAAGACCATCAGTAGAGTAACTCAAATAATTAACTGAAAAATAGAAATATGATAGTTATGAAGTAGCACTAAGATATCAAGTGAGGCCCATTTTCCTTCCTTCCACTAAGATGAGAAAAATGGTAAAAAGTGATGGGTCAAACAAACACATGAATGGATGCTCACCATCACTAATCATTAGAGAAATGCAAATCAAAACTACAATGAGGTATCACCTCACACCAGTCAGAATGGCCATCATCAGAAAATCTACAAAAAATAAATGCTGGAGACGGTGTGGAGAAAAGGGAACCCTCTTGCACTGTTGGTGGGAATGTAAATTGATACAGCCACTATGGAGAACAGTATGGAGATTCCTCAAAAAACTAAAAATAGAACTACCATACAACCCAGCAATCCCACTACTGGGCATATACCATGAGAAAACCATAATTCAAAGAGTCATGTACCACAGTGCTCATTGAAGCTCTATTTACAATAGCCACATGGAACCAACCTAAGTGTCCATCGACAGATGAATGGATAAAGATGTGGCACATATATACAATGGAATATTACTCAGCCACAAAAAGAAACAAAATTGAGTTATCTGTAGTGAGGTGGATGGACTTAGAGTCTTTCATACAGAGTGAAGTAAGTCAGAAAGAGAAAAACAAATACCGTATGCTAACATATATATTTGGAAGCTAAAAAAAAAAAAAAAATATATATATATATGGTTCTGAAGAACCTAGGGGCAGGACAGGAATAAAGACGTAGAGAATGGACTTGAGGACATGGGGAGGGGGAAGGGTAAGCTGGGACGAAGTGAGAGAGTGGCATGGACATATATACACTACCAAATGTAAAACAGATAGCTAGTGGGAAGCAGCCTCATAGCACAGGGAGATCAGCTCGGTGCTTTGTGTCCACCTGGAGGGTGGGAGGGAGACGCAGAGGGAAGGGAGGGATATGGGGATATATGTATATGTATAGCTGATTCACTTTGTTATACAGCAGAAACTAACACACCATTGTAAAGCAATTATACTCCAATAAAGATGTTAAAAAAAAAAGACTACAGGAACAAAAAGCAGATCAGTGGTGGCCAGAGATTAAGTGTGGAGAGAGGGGTGACTATAAACACACAGCAGAACTGGGTGTTGGGGGGTGTGGGGCTGTCTGTTCTATATCTTGATTTCGGTGGTACTCACAAGACTTTATACACTTGTCAAAAGTCTTAGGACTGTACACCCCAAAATGTGAAGTTTTCTGTACATAAATTTAAAAAGAAAGTGTGCTGAATCTTATTAAATTGGCTTCTATAAGAAATGGAGTTTGGAGAAAGAAAAAAAAAGTAATGGGCCAAATTTCAGCCTTGTAAGTGTCAAAATGCAGGTAAATCTTAGCAAATTTGGAGCAAAAAATGTTTACTTGGTCTCTTTTAAATATCAATGGTAGCAAATGAACTTTGGAAAAGAACAATATCTATATCAACATTTAAACCATTCTACACGTATTTTGTGTCACTAATGGAGACTAGGAAAGGAAGGAGTGCAGGCCTTCCTAGATGTAGGCCTTGATCTAGATGTTTATTTCGTATCCTTTGGACACATACGGACTATTTGGGGTGGAGGGGGAAGGGAGTTAGTTGACAGTCATTTTCCTAAACAGAGTTTTGTTTTCAAACAATCTTTAAATGTTTTTAACAAATTTCATTTGCATACAAACACAACCAGTTACCAAATAGATTTCTTTTTGGCAACAGAGAGAACTACTTCTTCCCATTACTATAAAAATTTTAAGTAGTATCTTTTTTATTTCTATAATTATGACTTTTCATCAGATAGATTTCAAAATCGTGAGTTTTATATTGGAAATATTTAGGGAGAAAAGAAAAACACAAAAGAGAGGATCTGCTTTATACAGAAAGAGGTGACACAAGATTTTAGTTCTAAGATGGAAAATGCTTAGATCCATTCTCAAACCACAGCTAACACTTCTTTTAGTAGTATCTGTCAAGAATCCATTCCAATGAAAAACTTCATCAACAGAGTACTTCATTTGTGGATTTTACTAGGTTATCATCAATACGATACAGATTTAATTTTATTTGTCACTATACAAATGGAGCAATGTCATTTTTAAATCATTTGAATCGTATTTTAGAGTTTAGTTTAAAAAAAAAAAAGAAAAAGGAGGACGGGAGAGAGATACTACACTATGAATGAAATATTCAGTAATCAGAGATGGAAATAAGACTTTATAGCTGAGCTAATACATTAAAAGACGGAAGTCTACATCTGGTTTCAATACTGGTATGAATTCATTGGCAAATTTAAAAAGAATCCCATTGTACAAAAACAAAAAGATGGTTTTGATAGGCTTTAGTCCTCTGGTTACTTTTGTTTCTAGAGTCTTATGATTAGTACAATAATATGATACATTTAATATGTCACTGTGTATATGGTTTTGATAAAAATGCACCCACCAAGGAGTCTCAAGAGCACATGCACAAGCTGTTTTAAAATACACATACTGACTTAATGTTTTTACTTTAGTAAAAACAAATTCAAGGGAGGCTTTGTAAGTTCATACAAAATTAAGAATTTTAACTTTCTAAAAATGAATCTTCGACGATCTTAGCTAAATCCTGCCTGTTTGACATAATTATTTATGTATATAAAATAATACATTAATTCTATATTTAGTACTTACTATCTATTAAGGAAACAAACCAAAAAATGAGACATAGTTCCCCTTTTCAAGTGCCATAGACAGACAGATAACTATAGAAACTTTATTATCAAATTTTAAGTTTTAACTTGCACAGTGACTTTTCATAAAGTTTTGAAAACCATGTGAGCAAAACTCACCAGTGTAATCCCTACATGGTCTTTTAAGGCCTGGATCAAATCTTACCTCTTTCAAGAAATCACCCTTTATTCCCCAAGTAAGGATTTATCTGTGCAGTGATGGTAATGATAATATCAACAACTCACACTTACTGAGTTTTTACTATACCAGCCACATCACAGGTATCATTTCATTTAATATCCAAACACAACAACAGACGGTAGGCACCAACAAAATTTACTGAGAGCCTGTTTCACTGTCCTTGCCTTCGTGGTGCTTGTAATTTAATGGGGAAGGAAGGGAACAGGAACAAATAATTACAATATTAAAAAATGCCTTCTACAACAAGATTAGGTATAGGAGCACTCCAGGACAGCAGTTTCTAAGGCGATTATACATCAGAACCAGTACTCTTAAAATAAAATCCAAACCATATACTTTAACCCTCAAGGCCTTGAACGATACAGTTCTTGCAGCCTTGACAATCTCACCACACCACTCTCCCCATCCAAGGAAGTCTTCACAGAGGAGGTGACTTTTGAGCTGACTCTTGAAGAATGAACAGAGTTTGTCAGGAGACAAAAGAGGGAATGAAATACTAGGTATGTGTAAAGGGAATGGGCACAAAAATAAATGCAATCCAGTACCAGTTCTTTGTGTCTGACTGTAACATGTATAGGGAAACAGTGCAGAATGCAAAGGTAGGTTAGGGTTAGGGTCAGTTCTGCTTTATGTGCCTACACGTTTTTCAATGGAAAGATGGTATGATTGTACGTCAACTTTTAAGAAGGAAACCATGACAGTAGACTCTCAGCCAAAGACTAACAGTAGGTAAGCTGGTGTGGAGACTGTGATGATAAGATCATCTACAGCAGCAGCAGCTGCAGGAGCGAACAGGTATGTCAACGTGCTCAAAATCCCAATGGATTGTTCAGTCAAAATTTCTAACTTTGAGACGAAGAGATGTCAAAGCACGCAGTTAAGCAGGAAGGCACTGAAAGCAAAATCCAAAGTTCTTTCTTTCATAGTTCAAACTGACACTGCCTAAGCACTAAAAAATAACATAGGGCTTAGGTAGCACCCTCTCAACCAAAAAAAAAACAACAAAAAAGAAAGGAATTGTCATTGAAAATGAACATGCCCTCTAACCCAGTAAGTAATTCCATGTTTCAGGTATCCAATGGCCATCACAACACAGGTATACCAATACGTACCTACAAAAGCTTCCTGCAGCGTTGATTACAACAACAACAAAAACTGGTGAGCTGAAACTCATTTTATCCAAAGTACTGAAAAAAATACATTCTGTTATATACACACAGACCTATACGTACTGGTATGGGAAGACCGCTGAGATACATGAGAAGTTTAAAAAAAAAAAGGCAAGGTATAGAACAGCACATATGCAGTATAAATCCCTTGTTTAAAACAAAATATGCATACATATGCGCCGAAAGAAGCCACAAGAAACTGTTAACTGACATCTCCTCCAGGAAGTAAAACTAAGGGGTGAGTAAGGAGACGCCAAGTTCCTCTTCTGTACTATTTGGAATTTTTACAATATGCTCATATTATTTTTTTCCCTTAATTTATATAATTAAAATGGGAGGAGTTTACACATTCTAAAATTTAAAGAAGTATGCAATACTATTTTAAAAGATCTCCATCTAAAACTGTTAAAATTAGAGATTTGCTACCTAAGGAGCTGAATTTCCATTTTCTGGAAAATTAACTTACATACATTTCTTGACTTCCTAAGATTAAATAATATTTCACCTTATAAGACAACAATCTTTTAATATGTTTTTCTAATACTAGAGAATATCCACTCTTTCAACAAATATCATAAAATTCTTAAATCACTAATAATTAAAAACTAAATACCATCTTTTTAAGTTTTTGCCTTAATAGTAATAAAATACAATTTACATTTGTATAGAACTTTATAGGTTACAAAATGCTCTGACACTCATCATCTTTGCTCCTCACAAGAAAACACTGAGGTAGATAAGGCAAGTAATATGATATTAGGTCCATTTTAGGATTAGGCATCTGAAGTTTAAAGGACTTACACAATGTACCCAGGGTCACAGAGCTAACACATAACAACCCAGGAACTGATGTTTGGTTTTCTGATTCCACATCCAGGAGTCCTTCCACTAAACCACATCATTCCAAATAACCACTGTCACAGTGCGCTAAGGGTCAGGCTTATGACAGGGAGGGAGGGCTCATCGTAGATCTGGCAGTGACGGGCAGTCTGCCAGGAGAGGAATGTACAATATAAAAATAAAGTGCATGAAGGTGGGCCTGACTTATGAAAGGGAAATAGAACTGGGAGAAATGCCAAGAAATATAGCAACTAAGGTGAAGACTGGGCAGCTTACCAATAAGGGAAGCCAAGGAAATACTTTTGTAAGTTTAATTTACTTAGTTAAGGTAGAAGAGAAAGTCTATTGGAGGGACTATTTTGCAATGTGGAAAGATCATAAAGAAAAGTGTTTATAATCCAATCAAAAGATTTAGAAAAGATGTAATGGAGCGTGATGCGTATGATGTATTTAATCAGAGATTAAGATGGGGCACATGATTGCTATGAAAAATTCTATGGGTCTAATCCTACAATGCATGGTCATGTTAATGCTGTGGCTTGGAACTTTAAGAGGCACTGAAATACACTTAGAACTGAATCTCACTGTATGGGAGACACCAAATAAGGAGCAAGAATTACTTTCCACACAAAAGGACTCACTCTCCTAAGATTCTAGTATACAGCAGTACCTGTTCAGGTTGAGAAAATTCTTATAAGAGAAGGGGCCACGGACACCACAACTAAAAACAGGGTTAGGCCACCATGGTCTAAATGAAACCATGGATCTGTAATCCTGAAAAGCAGACTTTCCAGAATTCTTACAGCAAACACTTACTGCTGACACAGAGGAGCAGGCTCCTTGAGATACAGCCCTTACTGTATCTTACTATGACAAAAGGGAGAAAAGGTTGAGGACCCCACAGTTTTAACTGCCACTGTCAACAGATACCTCTTCTAACACTGAACATTCATTTTGGGAGTTATTTTAGAGGGTTTTGTGTGCACGCGCATGCGTGTGTTTTATTCTTGATATATCTTGTTTTGATTTTAGGTTTGGTAAATACATAGAAATATCTGTTATTTTGGGCCATTCTAACACCCATTCACCCTTCTCCTGCTAACATAGCCCCATTTCCCTTTAGGGAATCACTACTTCCCCATCCTCAGGCCACGAATTCTAGCAGTCAGCTCCATCCTAGCTCCAGGTTAGACACATGTCTTAGAGCTATTCCAGTTACCTCATCACATTCCAATGGCCACAGAAAAAGGTACATGACCCATTCAGAAGCAGTGAGGTACAACACTGCTGGGTTTCAACTAGAAAGGTATAATCCAGGTAGCTGCTAGCAGCCATCTTGTCACCATAAGGCAAGAGCCTGAGAGTAGAGTCAATACAGAAGTATCAGGACAAGGAGACGAATCCAAGTAATTCCTTTCACCTTAAATCAAACCATGCATGAAACTAGCTCTGCAAAGATTTTTTGTTATGTGAGCAAATAAATTCCCTTCTTGGCTCAAGCCAGTTTAGGATGAGCTTTCTGTAATTTATAACCAAGAGTTGAAACTGATGTAGTAAATTTCAAGTAGATACCAAAAAGCAGGGAGGTTCCTGGAAAAGAGGTCTGTATAAAGCACAAACTGGTGACCTACTCTAGAACTGCTAGAGGTTATTCCAAATATTTAACAGCATGAGATCTCTGAAGCTGATTTATATTTTCTGTCCCCAAACAAAAGGGTTACAATAATAAGGGGTGGGAAAAGCAGAATAAACATGTCTTTTAAAAGGAACATGAATGCTTTTTTAAAGTCTTCTTTTTGCCTTCTTTTTCCTAGTACCACCTGCCCCGGCCAATAAATGTTTACTCCATTATATTAAAACTGCATTTAGATATCTAATTTTACAGAACTCCTCAAATGTTTCAGCGTTCATTAGTTTTTATGACATACATGATACAATCAACACACAATGGTGACCAAACCCCCTTGCTAAAAATCAATGGTTTAGAGAAACTTGAGGAGTTAAGTAGCAATTTCTGAAATACCTAAATCTCAAAAGTAATACTTAAGCTTACATGCAAGGCTTTATCTGAACATCCATCAAGCTTCAGACTCCAACTGCTTTACAATCAAAATTTCTCTCCCTCTTACTCCTTCTTTCTTGGGAAAAACAATACATACATTTAATGGGGCCCTTAGGTATTCAACATGAGGAAAACACTGGAAAAAACAACAGAGCAACTCAGTAACTCCCTTCCACCCCTCACCACTCTATCTCATCCCACCCAAAAACAGGAAGGTTGAGGATATAAAATAGTCAAGGTTTTAAATAATAAAAAATTTATGGGACTCTTCTAGAAAAACAAAAATCTGCTCAACACAAAGCACATACATTAGAAAACATAACTAGAATATTTTAGCCATTATTATATACAAAAGGGCAGAGAAGGGTTTTCTTTCATGAAATCTGGATTGCAGATGTCTGGCAAAAAAAAAAAATTAATAATCTATCACAAAGTCCGACAACTAGTGATTCAAAATGAAAGCTTTCACTACTTACACCATATGTAAATATACATATACACAAGCTGCTTATAATCCCTTGATCTGAAGAGAAAGAGAACTGATACTCTACTGTGAAAATGGTCAGTGGGCAGACATTTTAAAATCCTTTCCCACATGAAAAGATTCCTGAAAAAGAGATCAGAAGACAACAGAAAAGCACTCAATATATATGGAGTTATAAAGCCCATATGAACTAGTATCTATTACACAAAGAGGGAACATGCAACAAGGTGATTAGGAAAGTCAAACATGAATTAGTCCAATAACACAGAGGCAAATATAAACCCTAAAAAGCACTTTATGGAGTAGAAATCCACACATATCAAAAAGATGTCTATTATTAACAATAAAATAATATCAAACTTTGAAGCTCCAAATAAATCTTAAATCAGTAAGATTTAAGATTCACTAAGGGAAAAAAAAACCTGTCTGAAGTAGTACATAATTAACATCAAGGCAGAATATATATTTTTAAAATACAACAAATCAAACATTTACCAAAAAGACTATTATGTACAAGGCATTAATTCTAAGGGCACTAAAATAAAATATCCTAGTATATTCTGAATAGCCACTGCCTGATTCTATTAAAGAAACTCTCACTGTACCTAAAAATGTAAGCTCTATCTCACGGAGCTTACATACCTCCCTCATTAACAATGACAATTCAAGGTACCAATGGTGAATGCTAGGATTCTGTCCTTGGTTCCATAGTCCTCTGTATTATTCCGCCCAAACACATTATCTGATAATGTACACAATGCAAAGACACTCCCATCTATGTACGTGAGAAGATAGGACGATGATGACAATAACAATGCAAATACATATAGGACTTCTTTCGTACCAGGTGCTGTTCCTAGCACTTTACATATGTACAATCTTCAGAACAACTCAAGGAAGTAGGGTAGTCTTCTTATCCCATTTAGCAAATGAAGAAAACGAGTCACAGAAAAGTTAAGAAACTTGCCCAAGTTCACACAACTAGTACGTAGCAGAGCCAGAATTCAAGACATTCTGGGCTCCAGACTCTATGCTTTTAACTTCTACAGTTCAATTCTAGCAGTCAGCTATAATTTCAACCCTTTCTTTCCCTCTAATCTACTTTACCACTCTATGACTCAGTTTCTCATCTGGAAAATGGGTCAATAATTGTTCTTACCTCACATGGTTGTTCAGTCCTTACACAAGGATTAAATGCAATAATCTATATAATGTGCTTGGCACATACCAGTACTATAGCAATAGCTATTACAATATCTACCAAACGTCTGTCACTGGAGTTGAGAATCACTGCTATAAAACTAACAAAAAAAAAACTAACAACCGGTAAGAATTTACCAAGAATGGTCTCAATGTGTCCTTCACAGTTCTAAAGTGATACCTGAATAAACCTGACTTTCCCAATTATTTCCATTATAAAATAACAAGTCCACCACAAGCCTTCAGGAAAATACATATACATAACTTAGGAACTGCTCTCTTCAGTCTGGAACTTCCTCTCCATTATTTTGTATTCCCTCAATGCCCCCTCCCCTGCTCCCCACCCAATCACAGAATATATCAATATTTCATCCCGGGAAAAGCAGACAATAAAAAATTTCTCGTATATAACAAACTGCACATTTATTGTGTTTTAAGACACAAACTTTAAGCTGGTATTTTAATGTCGTTTCCACCTGCACAGCTGTGTACCCTGAAAGGTTTCAACCAGAATGCTATTCTCAGAGTCTGCCTTCACCAAAGAGCTACAAAACTATGGAAACTCAAAGAACAGTAGCAATTCTCTAGTCCCGGGTCTAGTGCTCATCAACATTTAAGTTTGCTCCTAATTTTCTGTTGTGACAACACTCTGGAACATTTCTCACTAACCAATTGTGCTAGGGCTTCTGTAAGGTACAGATGGAAAAGGAGAATCATTGGATAGATCCTAGGGTGCTTATACATTCAACTTTACAATAGATTATCAAACTGTACTCCTCAAAGTAGCTGTACTAATTTAAACACCTAAGAGTATAAAAGTATGTATAGGGAGGTAGATGGGACGGGAAAGAGGAGATATCATTGATTCAGGTTCAAAAACCAACCTGAATTTGTAGTTAATTTGTTTAATTCTCTGTCTTTCCTCCTTCTAAAATCCCACTAAACTGATAGAAAAAAATTTTTTAATAAATAAACTAATAAAAGAATCAGGGCTTCCCTGGTGGCACAGTGGTTAAGAATCCGCCTGCCAATGCAGGGGACGTGGGTTCGAGCCCTGGTCCAGAAAGATCCCACATGCCGAG
The DNA here is from genome assembly GCF_964341445.2 of Mesoplodon mirus. Classification (NCBI taxonomy): domain Eukaryota; kingdom Metazoa; phylum Chordata; class Mammalia; order Artiodactyla; family Ziphiidae; genus Mesoplodon; species Mesoplodon mirus. The sequence goes on along the minus strand of NC_138992.1, from coordinate 36,394,643 downwards.
GAGCAACTAAGCCCGTGTGCCTCAACTACTGAGCCTGCGCTCTAGAGCCTGCGAGCCACAACTACTGAGCCCGTGTGCCACAACTACTGAGCCTGCGCTCTAGAGCCTGCAAGTCACAACTACTGAGCCCGTGTGCCACAACTACTGAAGCCCGCGTGCCTAGAGACCATGCTCTGCAACAAGAGAAGCCACCACAATGAGAAGCCCGCGCGCCACAACAAAGAGTAGCCCCCGCTCACCGCAACTAGAGAAAGCCCACGCACAGCAACAAAGACCCAATGCAGCCAAAAATAAATAAAAATTAAAATAAATTAATTTAAAAAAAAGAATCAGCACAGGAGAGTATAATAAATTTGGAAGTATTTCTATGAAGAGTCACAGGCAAGAGCTGGCAAAGAAGGGGTCTGCGACACAAGGAGTGATTACCAAGTAAACATCAAAGGGGCTCCAAGTTAGAATCATTGTGTAGGGAGGGCAGGAGCGAGAAGGGGAATGGAAAAGGTAGGTTAGCTTTCCCATGGAAGCTGAAAAGAAGAAAACAGAACAAGACTTGGCTCCTCATCCCTACTCTATACATACAGATTACATGCATTCTGGCATTTATCCCCAGGCCCCAAAAAAGGCAGGGGAGGGGAATGGCTAACAAACTGAACGAACCACCTCTGTGGGCACTTGCCCCTAAAGCCAGCTCCCAGACAGTTCATCCTAACATTATACCTGCCAGGCAAAAAGCATTGTCCCAATGCTTCTGATGAGAGCTAGTCAGCCTTTCTGGTGGTCAGCCTGCCATGGGCAACACCAGGATCAAGCAACTGAAACAATAACCCCAGTGGAAATAAAGGTGATTCAGAAAACAGAAAATAATTTTTTCAAAACTTATTTTTCTTAGAGTGATTAGAAAAGATTTTGCATCCATGCCTCAAGCATCAAGATGTTATGAAAAAGGAATAATCAAAAACATAAGAGTTCTTGTAAATTAAAATATAACTGCTGAAATAAAAAGTTCAGTTAGAAGAGTCAGAAAATAAAGTAGAAAAAACCTCACCCCCTACCCCACCGCCAAAAAGGAGACAGAAAATCTAGGAGGGAAAAAAAGAATAAAATTCAGGAGATTTCACCATCCAATGAATACAATAGAGGGGGAAACTACTGAAGAAATTTTTCCAAAGCTGAAGAAAGACACAAGTGTTTATTTGAAAGGAACTACTGAGTGCTGAGCATAACTAATAAAAAGGACTCACACTCAGGCACATCCTTGTGAAATGTCTTGTTCCTTATGCAACATCAGAAACATGAGAATACAGAAAAAGTCTAAGAAGTTCTGGGGCAGGGGAGACCTACAAATAAATAAGACTTTGACAGGCATTAGCTATGTATAACATTAGCAACACTGGCTGCTAGAAGAAAATGGAGGGAAGCTACCACAGCTCTGAGAGAAACTTACTTTCAATGTAAAATTCTACATAGGCTACTATCAACCAGGTATGAAAACAAAATAAAGGCATTTTCAGATATGCAAGGATTCAAATAGTTGACCTCTTAACTCTTACACCTTGAAGAAGACAGTTTAGGAAGAATATGACACAAGAGTGAAAAACCAAGGAAATAGGAAATATACAAGAAAATGGTGGCACTAACCCAGGAGTCCAGTGAAAAGAAATTCCAAGGACGCAGCTGTACAGCAGACCTAAAAAGCAATGAGTCCACATTAGAACAAGAAATCAGGAAGCTCCAAAGAATGTCTTCTCAAAGAAGAATCACATAAATTCCAGGAAATAGATAAAATGAGTAAGAAGCTAGAAGACATTAGTGAAGTGATAAAGATGGCACATGCTGCTTCTTTCAACATGAAAAAAACAAAGGAAAAACTCCAGGAAAAACAAAAAATTATGGTGCTAAGATCATGATCCTAACATAGATCCATCAAACTAATATATGACAATGATTTTGAGCAGTTAGGTGTGAGAAAAGTAAATCCATTTAAACCAGATACTGGGAACATTTTCCTTCAGGTGATCTAGGAGTATGACACTGGACTTTTAAAGACGGAAATATAATTTTAGCATATCATTGTTTTCTCCCCCAAGATGTCCTTTGCCCTCTCTTCTCTGAGTCATTCGTTCATTCATTCATTCATGCATACAACTAATATTTACCCAGCATTCTGCGTGTCAGGCACTGACCAAGGAGCAGAGATAGAACAGTGAACAAGGAAGACAGGACCACGCTCTTGTGGAGCCTGATCCCATGACGGACGACTCCTCCTCTTCCAAGACCATGCTAAAGGTCCTCTCTCCTCTGAAGCTCTCACTGACCTTCCATGTTAGGCTCAGAGCTTCTCCGTCACGGCCCCCGGAGAACTCTACTTTAGCTCTGTACGTCGGTAGCACCTCAACTGCTCTGCAAACAATGCAGCAGCGCCATTTATTAGCGTTATTTGTGCCTCAAATGAAGAGCACCAGGCCTAGATCAATAAATGCGGTTCGACCCTTTCCGTTCAACCAAAATGTAAGTAAAACTGCCAAGTAAAATGTAAAGCGCCGCACAAATGTTACGTAGTACTCAACAGACGGGGAAGCTGAAGTCACCAGATTATAAAACTAGTTTGTGGAAGAGCCAAAACTAAACTCCACAGTGCTAGGCTGAATTAAAATGAGTGGTCAAATCAAAAAATGGGCCAAAGTGGGAGAGACAAACCTTAGGCGTTTTCTTAGAACATTTCCAAATACACAATAAACGTCTAAGACATGGATTCTATTTCTTCCATATGTCAAGGCACAGCTTAAGAATTATGTAAAGATCATTTTGAAAGCCTGTAATCAAAAATATAATCTATCTTTAAAAAGCTTCAATTTCAGAGTTGTCTATTTTTACTTCGCAGTATATACTTGAAATGCATAAGTGTTTACAAGTTAAATGGCATTTAACATAAAATATATTGGTTTTTAAAATATGTCCTCACAAGGAAACCTTCAAGCACACTTTCTATGGCCTTTCTTTGGTATATGATCATATCTGTTCAATAACCCACAACATTAATACTAAATAGTAGTAGCCATGCAAATTACAATTTGTCCACAAAAAATAACACTGAATAGATGAGTAAGATTGTTTATATTCACAGAATAAGCAGCCAAGGAATTGATCCTGTTTCAGTTCAACAAACATTTATCAAAGGTTGCTAGATGCCAGTAGCTATTCCAGGCACTTGTAATATTTCCAAGATGAATATATAAAAATTTCTGCCCTTGAGTGGCTTATAGTAGGGGAAAGCAACTGCAATTACTCTTCTCCTAAAGACTAAAAGCTAACTAATAATTAAATGTGATTTCCAAGTACAGGATACCACAGTAAGGTTATCTACACATAGGTTTCACCAAGCTCAAAAGATGGTTTTAAATACTGTAAAAGAAAAAGTCAGTTACTAAAGATACATAATACCAGGACATGAGCTGTGTTTGTGGGTTTGATCACAGAAATCAGGAATTTAACTCACATATACTTACTTATAGATCCTTCAAGACTTATAAACTGAAAGATTCAATGAATACTAACCAAATAGTGATTTTTACTCTAAATGCAACCAGAAGACTCAGAGAAACTTTTATCACCCACCAGAATATAGGAGGGTTTCACCTTCATCCTACCCCTAGTACTACTACCATTAATTACCACAATTACCATTCATTATCAGCTCAACTGCCAACAATCCAATCCCAACCCTTTGCTATTCAGGCTCAGTTCCAATCACTGGGAGTTCTAGTTAACCCCCAAACTTAATTCTATGCCTTTATCTTTTCCTAGGCGTTTCCCAAAGAAAAAGTATAGGTGAGGGCATAAAACCACTGAAAGAGATATTTTGAAATTCCTTCTTTAATATCTATGCTGACAATCAGATAACTGGCTTCTTGACTTTTAAAATGAAATGTGAAGTACTCACAAAACTATTAGCAAACTGTCAAGCAAACCTGCAAACTGGTAAGAAAAAGACCACCACCACTGACAACAACAAAAGGCAAAGGATAAGCACAAAAAGGAAATCAAAGAGCCAGTACACATATGACAAGATGCTCAGTCTACCTAGCAGTCAAAATATGTAAGATAATAATAACAGTAAAAATTATAATAATAATGGCAGCTAGAATTTATTGTGCTCTTTATGTAAGAGTGAATATGCAATAAAGACTTACCTAATTCATTAATCAACCAATTACCAAATAGATAAGAAACTACCTGGGAAAACAGGGAAAGTTTCAAAGAGGAGGTGATATTTGATCTGGTCCTTCATGGATACAAATTCACTAGGCAAAGACTGGGGGATAGGGGAACACTCAAAGGTGGGGGAGCAGTTGAAGCAAAAGCATATACCAAAACACCAAAATACAAATCTTAGTCAGATTTTCTTTCCTGTGCCTTTAATTTTCAAAGAAACACCTGATCAAAAAACAGATAGCAATCGAACTGAAAATCCAGAACAGTTCATCCATGAGATTTCTTTCAAAGACAAGAATAATTCTACAAAAAGTGTGTTACTTAGGTGGTTTTCTAAGAGTCATTCCTCTTAAAACAAATCAAAAATCTAAAAGAAATTGCCAACTTAGAATTCTTTACCCAGCAAATGTATCGTTCAAAAATGAAGTGAGATAACATTTTCATACAAAAAAAAAAAAAAGAGAGATCTTAACACCATCATACCCATATATAAGGAAACACTAAAGAACACTGTTCAGGCAACTGAGAAATGCAGAAAAGAGTAAAGAGCAATAAAAAGTATAAATATAAACACTGACAATATAAAATAATAATAAGAATGCCTTGTGCTGTTTAAAATGTATATAGAATTAAAAGAAACAACAAAGCATGTAACAAAAAACAAAAGAGCATATAAAGCCAAAAAAAAAAAAGTTCCCATACTCTTAGAAAAAGATTGATTGTTCGTGACCATGAAAACAATTAACTACTGGAGTGAGTGTTAATAGATCAAGGACAACTGTTTCACTGGTCACATTTTTGAAAGCTAGTCAATCAGAAACAGCCACGCCTCTGAAATTCAAACAATCATTATCACTCCATTGACCATTCCTATAAAATGATCAAATATTTACAATCTCCAGTGTTTAAAAAAAAATAAAAGAGAGAATGATACATATCCCCGTATACTGCCAACATTCATAACAATGGTACTCTTTTTAAATAATACATAAATGAAGGAAAAGTAGCATAAGTAGCATAGAATATTCTTGAGATTTAACAGGAGCTGTTATCAAGCCAACACCCAGAGATAATATACCCACAGCTCCTGAGTCATCTCGTACAGCTCTGGGTTCTTCTTGTATCTGGGAATCAGACCCTTCCATGCCTCCCCAAGCCCAAGGGAAACCATCTGTGAGAATAACAATTAGACTATTCCAAATGTATGATCCCCAAACATGTTAGGTGGATTCTGTCTTCTAAAAAAGAATGCAAATGGGATAAAATCTTTCCTTTGATAACTGGTGAAGGAGATTCCTGAGGATAATGATCCCACCCATATCTAGCTTTTAGAACTGCAGTATACCTTCACGGTTTGTATTTATTAGCAACAAGAAATAAAGTACTTGGATCATATTCTTCCTCTGTACTCAAAATGGTAACATTAGCATTTAAATAAAGAAAACAGATTTTCCATTTCACTCAGTTTTACTTCATATTCCTACTTGGTAATTTTAAACACCAAATACACTGAGTTTAGCCCTGGAACGGTTTTAAAACACTTCTCTAACTGGAGTATAATTATCTTCAATTAAAACATTGTTCTGCCACTCAGGAGTCATCTGATTTACATAAATGTTAGTTAAGCACCATACAAATTCTAAAATATATAATTGGAATGTCACAAATCACTTAATCCATTTTGTCAGAACAGGGATTATTTTAACTTCTATCTCACTTCCTTTAAAAGAAATCCTATTTACTTTATTTTCTCTAACAGAAAAAAAAAATTAGTAGGATAAACTTACAACAGTACTTCCCCAATCAAACTTTAAAATGATTCTGGTTAACCACGAATTGACTCAAGTAGTTAAGTACTTTTCTGAATGTATTTTACTGAAACATGTCTGACTACATGTAATAAAGACATATAGTAATTGGGATACTGTCTCATGGAATTACAAATTATTTCACTGATTTATTATTCTTAGTCATTCGCAGATTTTAAAAAGGTCACTTTGTCCTCATAAATTATGCAAGGAAACTAGGTGCATTGCTAGCCTAAACAATTTTGTAAACAGCTCTTTTACTGAGGGTTAAAAACAGAGCCGTAAAAAGTTATTATTAAAAAACAAATTTCACAAAGCTGAATTTACCAGGAAAAAAAAAATTATAATCTAGCTCTATTACTTTCAAACACCCTGACAATATTTGGGAAGATAAGACAAAAATTGTTTTTCAGTTATTTTTAAGATTCAGAAACATAAAACTTAAACTGTTTACCAATCATAGGTTATAATGCAAAAAACAAGATAAAGAAATACCATGAATATTATGAACTTTAAATAAAATTCTAGCTATAACTTACAGAACTCATGTTAATAAAGAACATGCACGCTGATTCCAAATGAAGAAGAGGAGTGCCATGGTAGTTTCTCAGTGACTAACCAAAAATCATCCTCATAAATAAATTAAACCATCATATGACTCCTGTATTTGCCATACGACAAATGGCAAATTTGTGACTTTGACTGATTCTCACACCTCATACTGGATCCCTTTACACTGAAAAACCTTTTCTTTTCTCACACTAATATTTTTCTGGTAACAAAACACTACCTAGTCAGATTCTAAACTATGAATCTTTACAAATGAGATTAGCAAAACAATTTACAAATACTTACTGTTTTGTTTCGTAATCTAATTATGTCCGAGACAGAGCCAGCTCCACAGTACTCCATAACGATCCAGAGGTCTGTGTTCTTAAAGTAACTGCCATAGTACTTTACAACATATGGGCTGAAGAAAAATATATAGACAATTAAACTCAGTTAATTCCCGAAGAAAATTATTTCTTAATCCCAATTCAAAATATTTTCAGCATTTCATCATGTTCCAATAAGTAAACTTAATGAGTAAACTACTATTGTACATGGAATTGTATCTATGTAGGGTTCACCAACTGTGTATAATTAGGCTTTAATTCACGGATGAAATTTTAACAGGATTACAAACCAGAGGAGGTCCAAATGTTTTGAGTGATTCCCAAGAAAATAAAGCTTTGTTTTGGCAAAGGACATACTCTTTAACATAAGGAACAAATGAAAATATTTTCCTTTAACTAAAGCATTTTAAATATAAATCTTCTAGGGACTTCCCTGGAGGCGCAGTGGTTAAGAATCCCCTTGCCAATGCAGGGGACATGGGTTCGAGCCCTGGTCCAGAAAGATCCCACATGCTGAGGAGCAACTAAGCCCGTGCACCACAACTACTGAGCCTGCGCTCTACAGCCTGCGAGCCACAACTGAGCCCACGTACCACAACTACTGAAGCCCACAAGCCTAGAGCCTGTGCTCTGCAACAAGAGAAGCCACCGCAATGAGAAGCCCACACACTGCAACGAAGAGCAGCCCCCGCTCACTACAGCTAGAGAAAAGCCCCCACACAGCAACGAAGACCCAATGCAGCCAAAAATAAATAAATAAATAAACTTACAAAAATATATATATATATATAAATCTTCTAAAAGATTTTGCATTCAGTCAAATATTAACACTCAACTTTACATTTCAATACTTTATATTTCAATGAGGCCCCCAAAAAATTTTTTTAATTCCCTTGTATTTTGGCCTTTAAAATTCTGGAGAAAAATAATTATAATTTTTTTGCTTTAAATTCAGATAATTGTAATTATTGACAATTTAAAATATTTCTGAGCTGAGGTTTCATGTGTTTCAGAGCTGAATAAACTATGTTGATAGCCGGTTGTTTTTAGGAAAACTTAGAATGGGGCAAATGACCATTACAATTGATATTTATTAAGGGTATGCTATATATAGTGATGTGTAAAATATCTTGCTGAACTCAAAGAGACAGAATATCCACATTCACAGAATACATAAAAAGATGAAAAATACAAGGAAGCATAAAGTAGTACACAGCTTAAACACTACAAGAGCTCATAGGTAGAAGTGACCATGGCAGAGTCAACCTAGAGAACTTCGCAGAATCGGTGGAATTTGAATTATGGAAAAAAGGTTAAAGCTTCAAGATATGGGTGTAGAAGAGAGATAAGAAGATTTGGAAAAGAGAAAGACCATGAGCAAAGGCAAGGGAAAAACCAAGAATGGCATGTTTATCATGAAAAGTGCCATCAGTGTAAGATAAATAAGACATAGGAATCAAACAAGGAAAAAAGAACAATGAAAAATGTAAAGTACTATAAAAGACCACATAAAGAGACTACCAAAAGAACAGATTAAGAGAAGACGGTTGGGGAAAGACTTCTCAGGAAAGCCTTTGCAATCTTAACTAAGTCTTGAAGGCAAGGGTAGAGCAGACTGGTTAGAGCTTAAGGGCTTAAACTAAAACAGGTAGCTACAGGGCTAGAATTCAATCCTGTTTTATCCCTACTGCTCCTCTTGCACAGACTTGCTTCCGTCTCCTTGTCATAGTTTTCTCCCCCATTCTAATCTGTGCTCCATATAGCTGACAAGTAACTTTCCTTTAAAACAAAAGTAAAGTAGGCTAACCATATCGCGCTCCTGATTAAAAAAAAGAAAAAAAGCTCCAATGGCTCTCCACTACCAAAGGAAAAAAAGACAGAACTGCTTCATATCACATACATGACCTTTCAAAGTCTACCTCTCTCCCCACATCTCTCGTTACTCCCCATCTCACACCTTAAATTTGCAGACAACACTCAACTTTGCTAGGTGTTGGGAATGGAAAGTATTATTAAGAGTTCATAAATATTCACTAAACCATTTAAAAGTGTTTGTTTACAAATGAATCTCATCTATAGAGCCAAAACTTCAACTTACGGGAAACATAAAAAAGCTTTCTTTACATACACTTCTTTGGGTTATGAGTGCCTGTGTAGAAACCGTTATAGGAAGTACTGCTCTTACACCTGGCTGTGCATCAGAATCACCTGTGGCCCAGACCCCACACCCTGGAGTTTCTAACTCAGCAGATGTTTTAAAACCTTTATAGGTGACTTTGATATACACCCACAGCTAAGATTCGCTCCAGAAGATAGATGACATATCCTTCAGGAAACTTCTTTAAATATTAATTTTCTTATTCAAAATTTTCAAATTTTCAAATTAGCAATGAGTTGAAGGTTATGTTCACTGAAAAGCATATAGAAAACATGTATTTTATCTTGCAATCTACACTAAGTAATCAGCAATTCTAAGGGTAGGACTGACAGCTCCTATGAAAATTAGAGATTCTAATCTGGGCAGCTACATAAAAGGGCAGCTCTAGCTCTCTTTAGGGGGTGAGTCAAGGCAACACCTTTGGGGAAAGGTAGAATTCTCTTCAAAAAATATTTTGTGGCCTCTAATACACAATCAAGTGAACGTATCAAAGTCCAACAATTCTATATCATTAAAAATGGCCTCAATAATTTTAACCTAGAAAAATATTTAAGCAGATAGACCTAAACAGCCATCTTAAGGACACACACCCGAATACAGTTTCTATCAATCACTCAACATTCATTCACTGACCCTCTACTCTAGCCAAGGATTAGACCAGACAAACCAGACAGACACAATCCTGACTCTCCTCTAGCACACACCAGCAAGAGATACACAGGTATTAGAGAAGTAAATCCACAAGTAAATATAATTACTAACTGTGGTAAGAAAAGAAGGAGAAGTGCTATGAGATAAATTGGCTGAGACTTTATTTTGCATTCATCATTTCTGCAAATAAAATTGTTCCTAGTTCATATGGAAGAATGGAATAACACATATTCCATGGTAGCCCCTGACTTGGGAAGCACTGGCGTATATGAAAAAACTTTGAAAGTAGACGTGGGTGAGCTTTAACAACAAAATATCCCCCCTCCATTGGTGGCTGTGGATTACAAATTACATTTGGAAAAGAAAGAAATGCTTAAACCCCAAAGTTCATACGTAATAATGGCCTATGACTGGTCATCCTCTGATATCTTCTGCATCAATACTTTAAAGCACTTATAACATCTTATAATTGCTTTGTCATTGACTTTTATCTGCCTCCCCTAGAAGAAAAGAAGCTCCGTGAGGATAGGTGCCAATCTGCCTTGCTCTCCATTTCATCCTCAGTACCTCCCTTCTTGCATGCACAAGCAAAAGGAATGAATAAGTAAACAAATGAACAGTCACAGAAGAATTAACAGAAGGGACCTAATTCAGGCCTCCCCAAAGGAATAACATTTAAGCTAGAGTCAAAGTCGGCTAGAAGTTAACCAGTTATAAAGAGCATTCAGGTACCAAGAACTGTCTGTACAAAGGCCCTGAGGAGAGAAAAAGAGAAGATCATTTTCAAGGGATCAGTATGCCTAGAATAAAGTGAGTGAAAAATGAGGTAGAACGCAACGTAGTTGCAGATGGAGGCAGAAGCTGATAACGAAGGGCCTCAAAAACAAGGTAAGGAGATTGGGCTTCAATAGATATTCAAGAGAAGAATTTTAAGCAGAGGAATGACGTGATCTAACTTATACTTTTAAGATTCCTCTGGCTACTGCTTCAAAGCTGGATTGTAGGAAAGCAAATATGGACACGGGTAGACCAGTTAGAAGGTTCTGTTGGTCTGTGCCTGCAAGAGATTGTATTAAGTGTATCTTTTCATTTTCTGTATTTGTGCTGCTTTGACATCTGGGACCTACTGACAAAGTCTCCACTGTTCCTCTCTCAGCGTTAGCTAATTCCTAGAGATAGCATCTGTAAGCATACCTTTCACATGCAAACAAGCCAAGTTTCATACTCTCAACTACCTCCAGGGCCACCATTTCCCAGCCCTAATCACCCCAGGGCCGTATACCAGACAACCAGTGACAGCCCCAGATCACAAAGAAATTATTCAATCTAGCCAATCCTAAACCTGTTTACTCAATTTCACCTATTCCTTCCCACAGAAACCACAATAAAGGCTCTTGCCCACATTTCCCCCCCTCCCTCTGCCTCCTAACTGACTCTGGTGCTTCCCTGTATGGGTCCCCCTCTCTCACCCACACCCTTCTCAGATCTGGAAGTATAACAATCTATCTCCTGATATGCTGGTCTCATCATACCTGAATAATAATAAAACCTACATTTTTAAAAAGCAGATCGTGGCTTGGAGTAGAAAACAAATTCAAGAGATATTTTCAAGGTACACTCAACACAATTTGATTATGATATAAACTGACAAGTTAGAAGACAGTAAGTAAGTTTTCTACTGTGTTTTATCCACTGTGTCTCCCTTCAACTGCACACTGAATATAAATTTAAGACTGGCAAATTAAAGATTACAATTTAAAGCTAACACTTTGAAAAATTACAAACACAGAAACAAATAAGCAGAGAGTTCAAGACCTGGGACTTCTAAGCCAGTCTGTTTCCACTGACACAGACGTTGTTCATTCATAATTCATTCCTGTATCATATAAAAGTAATCAACAAACATTCACTGAACAACATACATAGCCTAGGGGCAGGTGCTAGGGAGAAAAATTCGTAGACTTTAGTGACAAAATAAAAGGCAGTCCAGACAATGGGGAACCCATGAAGGAGTTTATGCAAGAAAATAATACAATCAAATAGCCTTTAAAGAGGATTATCCAGTGCAGGATTGTCAGGGGCCAAAGATGACAGTGTTCATACTAGCGGGCAAGTTAGCTAACCGCACAATTATTTAGATACACTAACATCTATTTCTTTAACCACACATTGATTATTAAAGGCTGGAGAGGAAGCAGGGAGAGGTTGCTTCAAAACACTAGCTCAGTGTTACTTTTAATTTTAAGCAACACACAGTTTTAGTTCAGCCATAAGGCCTAGGAATCTTGACTAAGCCACCATAGGGACTTACAGGACATACGAGAATCCAGCAATTCTATGTATTCTTGGCACAGTTAAATAGTTAAATATGACTCTGAAAATTCCAGTAGGTGGAGGGACATGGAAGACACAAGTCAAATTACAGCATACACCAGGAAGCAAAGGTGAAACATGATGCCTCAATAACTGGGGCAAAACTCATGAGGCACAGTCTACTCCCTTCCCCTGTGTCATTCCCTTACCTTTCATTCTCCTGTCCCATTCATTCCCTTTCCTCTATTTAACACCTTCAGCCCAATAAAACTACATAGCATGTTCCTCTCTTTTTTTTTTTTTTTTCTTTTTTGGCTTCCTCTCATCTCATGCCTAATGTATCATACCCTTGCCATTCCTCTGTCTCCATTTCATATCCCCTCTAAACCCTTATTCTAACGGTCTTCCTCTAGTATCACAACTCAAAATAGTAGTATAAAAAGAGAAGCGAAGAAAAAACAGAGAAACCAGAGGGGAAAAAAATAGAAAAAGCACTACAAACTTCCTTATGTATTTGAACCTTATATAGACACTACTGTGGTACAAGTTATTTGGACTGAATCATTGTTTAAGCTTCTTATAGAGATTCAAATGTTAATTTTTCCTGTCTAAAAGTTAATTAACATTTTTATGTTAACTTGAATTTCATCTTAAATGAAGAAAACCGTGTATTGCTAAAGGTATCTTTTAATAGACCTTGATTTTTAATGGCAGGCTTAGGTTCACAGCAAAACTGAGTGCAAGGTACAGAGCTTTCTCATGTGCCCCCTGCGCCCACACGTGCACAGCCTGCCCGTTATCCACATCCCCACCAGACTGGGATGTTTGTTACAAGTGATGGATCTACACTGACACAACACTGTCACCCAATCCATACTTTACATTAGGATCCACTCACTCTTGGTGGTGTACATTCTTTGGGTTTCAACTGCATACACCATTACAGTATCATACAGAGTAATTCCACTGCTCTACCTATTCATCCCCCCACCCCCACCCTCCTAACCCCAGGAGAGGTTATTGTCTCTATCGTTTTGCCTTTTCCAGGATGTCATATGGTTGAAATCATACAGTACATGTAGCCTTTCCAGATCGTCCTCTTTCACTAGTAATATCCGTTTAAGTTTCCTCTATGTATTTTCATAGCTTGATAGCTCATTTCTTTTTAGTGCTGAATAATATTCCATTGTCTAGATGTACCACAGTTTATGCATCCACCTACTGAAGGACATCTTGGTTGGTTCTAAGGTTTTGGTAATTATGAATAAAGCTGATATAAACATCCATGTGCAGGTATTTGTGTGGATGTAAGTTTTTAACTCCTTTGGGTAAATATCAAGGAGCCAGATTGCTGGATCATATGGTTAAAAGTATGTTTAGTTTTGGAAAAAAACTGTCAAAAACTGACTTCTACACTGGCAATACTATTATGCATTCCCACCAGCAATGAATGGAAGTTCCTGTTGCTCCACATCCTTACCAGCATTTGGTGTTATCAGTGTTCCAGATTTTGGGCATTCTAATAGATGTGTAATGGTATCTCATTGTTTTAATTTGCATTTCTCTGATGACATATGATGTGAAGCATCTTTCCATATGCTTATTTGCCATCTGTATATCTTCTCTCGTGAGGTGTCTGTTAAGGTTTTTGGCCCATTTTTTTAATTGGGTTATTTGTATTCTTGTTGAGTTTTTTAAATTCTTTGTATATTTTGGATAACACTCCTTTATCAGGTAAGTCTTTTGCAAATATTTTCTAAGGTGTATTTTTTAATGTTGTCATTATAAGCATGTGATAATTAAAATACTAAAGAAATGACTATTTTTCATTACATACGTTTCATTAACATCCTTCTACCATCTTAATAGTGTTCTAAACTTAATAGGGGTAATACAGTGTTTTCACAAAGGCAACGCGAATATTCTCCTATGAAAACTGAATTGTTTCCAATATAAATCTAAATCACAGCAATTTATTTCTTGGCCCACCCAAAAATGAATACATAGAGATGAACTGATAAAAACTGCTAAAGTTAATCACAAATCCTTCAGTACGGTGAGTTTCAATCTTATTTATTTATTTTTTTCATCAGAAACAGTGTTCAAATGGAATCTCACCCAGAAACATCAGCAAACAGAACACACGGGACAGGAGCTGCTCTGGTAGAAAGAAGCCTCTGAGCAAACAAGCTAGAAATGCGCTATTCCTACCATATGGACCGCCTCTCCTCTCTGCCTAGTAAATCAAAGTCATCCTTTAGAACTCAGCTTGGGTATGATCTCCCTGAGGAAGCTTTCCCTGAATCCCCAATAGTGAGGCGTTACATACATCTTCCAACCCATACAGTTCCCCATATTTACCCCATCAGAGGTCTTATCACACTATACTTAAACAGCCTGTCCATTCATCTGTCTTGCCCATCTAACTGAAAGTCCTTCCAAAGTCTGGCTCATTCATTGTTATATCTCTTATGCGCAGCACGTAAGGGCTACCAGCAGGAGTAGATACTCAGTTTATTAGTTGAATAAATTTATTTACATAATATATATTGAATTTATATTATATATATATAAATAAAATAAATTAGGTGAATAATTGTGTGCCCTGATGCATGTATTAACAAAACATTTCTCTTGGTTTAGATATGAGAAATTCCTTCTCTAGAGTGTCAGTACTAGGAATGTAGAAGCTGTGTCAGTTGTGGTTCCCTTATATCTACATGACCTGGCACATAGTATTCAAAAGTAATGCTGACCAGATCTTGCCTCCATCTCTAGCACTGCCTTGAGAATGAGCACTTTACTTTGAACTGTTGGAATCACTGTACAGACATTGCTTTCTTCAGCACTGGCCCTGGAGTCAGCAAATGTGGGTCCTCACAGTATCCTAGTCATTAACTAGCTATGATCTAGGACAATTCATGTAAAATCTCTAGGTCTCATTTTCTGTACCCATAAAATAGTTCTTAATTATGCTTTAGCACCAGAAGTCTTTCCTCAAATAATATTTTAGAATGAGCTCCAACATAGAAAAAAAGATAAAAGCAAGGGCTAAGTTTCTCACTCTGCTCAATTCTTCACTGTTTGAGGAAAATACCCCTAGAAGCACCTCCTTAGAGCAGAGTACATTTGAAAAACTCTAAACTAAAGTACACCTACAGTTGGGATTTCCCTGGTGGTCCAGTGGTTAACAGTCCATGCTTCCACTGCAGGGGGCAAGGGTTCAGTCCCTGGTCAGGGAAGATTCCACATGCCGCAGGATGTGGCCAAAAAATAAAAAATTAATTAAAAAATTAAAAAAAAATAAAGTATACCTACAGAGGTCTAGTCTAGCACCAACATTCTATGATTTAAACATTCAACAAATACTTACTGAATGCCTATTCTGTGCCAAGCACTGGACTAGGCACAAAAGATTCAACAATAAACAATGCAGATGGGTTCCCTCAAATATTTACGCCAAAATGCAGTACTGAACACATTTAGTACTCACTAAAATGAACAAAAAAAATTAAAACACCCTCTCATCTCTTTTTAGAGTGTAGAAAGCAAGACAATTTGCCAACTGCCCAAATGGCTGCATAGACTTGAGAAAAGATATCAATTTCAGAAATACAAATTTCATTTTCTCTAACCAAAATTCCACTGTTTTATGTGGGAATTTTTCAATTTGTACTGTTTTCTTCCAAATCATTTTTATGCCAGTTCTCATTAACACATCTGCATTAACACAAGTAAGTAGTAGCTAAAAATGTAATGCTTGTTCCTGCCATTTCCCAGTTTTTCACTTATCTTTTAGCACTTTTAGGATCTTTTAACCAACCAATTTTGTTTTTTGATCCTTCACTATTTCATAAGTTCAGTATGAATATAAAAGTGAAATCTAGAGGACAGGATCCATTTTTTTAATCAATATTTGTTTTACCATTTCATTCAACAAATATTTGAGAAGTACTTACTATATACAAGGCATTCTGCTACAAAGTGGTACAAAATTTCTAGAATTTATTCACATTTTCCACCCCTTTAATTCACTACTTTTCTTTCCCCTTAGTGGTTTCAAGTACATAACAAGAACAACAATCAGATTTCCCTAGGGTCCCCTCAACTGACAATGCTCTTTCACATACTCCTTTATCCATACCATATTTATTCACATTCATTTAACAAAAAGTACAGTGCTAGGCATTGTGATGTATGCTAAGAAATATGATTCCTTCTGTCAAGGAGTGAAGAAAGGATAAAGATAGTGAAGACATTTCAGAAGGAGACTCTACAAGAATTAGTGTCATCAGAGGTGTCAGAAAAAGAAACAGATGAATTCTCAGTTTTGTTGTTGAAAGACTAAGTACATGATGATTCTATTAACAAAACAGGAATTTGAAAGGCTTATCTGCAACAATTAAAAATTTGGTTTTAGAATGTTAAATGTAGAGTTGCTTCTGGATATTCCAGTTGAGTCATCCAGGCAGGAATTAGTAATACTTGTCAATACTTGAGTAGCCACTATGTGGCAGGATCCAAGGGCACTTAGTAAGTCATAATCCCCAACTCAAAGAATTTAAGAGTCAGGTGACAGAGAATACAAGTAAACAGGTGCTTAAAAGAGAAACTCAGGTAAGAGAGAAGCCTGGAAGCATAAGCACTGGCCAGATCATGAAGGCCCCTGTATGCCATCCTTAGTAGACAGGATCTAGCTAAGCAATGGGCAGCCACTTAAGGGTTTTAAACAGAGAATGGCTTGATTAGGTTTGCATTTTAGAAAGAACACTCTAGCTTCAGGGAAGAAAATGGGTTGGAGTAGGCAAAAATGAAAGACAGAGTGAACACACAGGAAGCTGTTGCAGAAATCTGAGCAAGAACTGATGGGTACCAAGATGCATGCACAAAGGTTAGGAGATGTATAATGGGTAATATCTGAGACACTGTGCCCTTCCTAGAACACATTCAATTAAAATCTCTAAAGCACAACATTAGTACCTGAACTATTTTTAACCATTATAATAAAATAATAGCAACATGCAAATATTAAGCACCTGAAGAGCCCAGCACTACACTATGCTCAACCTTTCCTTATCTACATCAAACTATGGGAAGCACATTCTTATAAAGTTACCAAATTAATAGAGGTCTGGAAAAACTCTGCAATTATATATTTTGACCTGGGAGCTGAGGAATGTATTATTTCTTCTATAACCACTTGAATTTCCAGTTATATGGCCTTCATGGAAAATATGTAATATAATCGAAATATACAGCACACAATAAAGAAGAGCAAAACTGAACACACCCAAGCAACAGAGTTCCTTGAGGACTATTCAGTCGCTTCATTAGCCAAAGAGCTTACAATATATGTATCTTACATACTGTTGGAAAAGGAAGTTTTCCATAGATCTCTTACTAATAGGGCCCTGATTTGATTAGGGATGACAATGTGTCCACACTCCCCTAAGTTCACCAGCTCTAAGTCACCGTGTGACTCAATTCTGATGAATAAAATATAAACTGAGGATTTCTGGGAAAGCCCTTTCCCACTTCTTCTCTTCTTCCTCCTGTCTGGAATGTAGACAAAATGCTGGAGCTGGAGCAGCTCTCTTGCAACCATGAGATAATAAGCGTGAGAACAAAGACCACATGCTAAGGATGGCACAGTATAAGAAAAAGCCTATCACAGTTGTTACTTTGTTGCTGCTATATTGATCCTATCTCTAGACCTTTTATAAAGGGAGAATAATAAATCCCTCTTTGATAAAGTAACTACAGGCCTAACACAGTCCTAATTTATACACTCTGCATCCCTTATAAAGGCCAGGCTACTTACTAGGGTATATAAGATACTTCATTACCAGCTCCATTTACCTATGCAAACTCATTTCATATCGCTCCGTCTCTTACTTTCCACTGCAGTAATTCTAAACCTTGTCAGAACAGCACATAACAGTGAGCTGTTTTTCACCTTTCTACCTTTAATTCTCTTTACAGTCTCTCATCCCTCTATTTCCTCTGCATTCCAGACTTCTTGACTCCTGGCTGAGGTAGGTGCCCTGCCTCCTTGTTCTCACATCTCCTCATGTACCAGTCAGTATAATGACTGTGCTGTACTACAGCTATTTGCTTAAGTATCTGTCTTCCCAACTAGATTACCAGCCCCTCAAGAAGAAAAACAATGTCTTAGTTCCCTTGATATTCCTAGATCCTGGCACAGTACCTGGCCCACTAGGGATGCTCAGTAAACGTCTGTTGAATAAATTAGAGTTACATAAGACATGATTGCTTTTAATTAGTAAAAACAATTAAATCAAAAGGACAGTTAAATGACTTTTCCTTAATATCAAAAACTAATTCTCACCCATAAATTTTCCCTGAAAATGAAAAAACGGCTTGAGTATTTTCTTTCACCACATTTGCTTTATAATATCATTTCTGCTTTAGAGCTGAAAGTCCTAAAGACAACCCTACAAAGCTATTCTCATCTTCCTTGAAAGATTAGTCTCCCTTCCGATGGGAAGTCAGAAGAGAAAACTAAACAAATGACCAAAGAACACATTTCATTATACATTATTAGCAAAACTTATCAAAATGAAGGTAAAGAAATAAAATCTCTACATACCTGTCACATTGCTGCATTATGGAAATTTCTTTGATTATTTCCTGAAGATCTGACTCAACAGGTACTTGTTTAATTGCCACAACTTGACCAGATTCCTTATGTATTGCTTTAAACACACTTCCATAAGACCTAAAAGAAACCAAGACATTTCTTTATTTTTCCCCTTTCAAACATCATAACTATTAGAGAAAAATGGTCTATTATGAGTTTTTACATGTAGTCTTTTTTTTTTATTTTTTAAAAATTTTTATTGGACTATAGTTGATTTACAATGTTGTGTTAGTTTCAGGTGTACAGCAAAGTGTATCAGTTATATATATACATACATACACTCTTTTTTAGATTCTTTTCCCATATAGGCCATTACAGAGTACTGAGTAGAGTTCCCCGTGCTATACAGTAGGTCCTTATTAGTTATCTGTTTTATATATAGTATCCATGTAGTGTTTTCTAATTTAAAATACTACTTAATGGTGACAAATCAAAGTAAACAAATTAAAAAAGTGAATTATATCTTAGCTTTAATGTTTCAATTATAGACTTAAAATTCACTAAAATCATCAAATTAATAGAAAAAGATTTGCTGATTTTCTTATGAATGAAAGAAATAGACTTACGGTTTGTCAACTCAAACAAATGCAGCATTAAGAAGATACATAAGTAGAAGTTAAAAGAATGAAATACAGAATAAAAACAGCCAAAGTCTCATGTTAGAAGAAAAGGCTGATCTCATCTTCAACAAAATCATCCCCAAAATATCAAAGTACAAGGTCTGTTCAGACTGCTTAAGAGCAACTGAAATCTTCAGCTGGGGACCACACAACACCAAAGTTAGAGAAGCAGGAAATCTGGTCCCCGCCAAGTCACAGATCCAAGGTCTCTCAAATGCTCCTTTCACTATCTTCTTCTCCTCAAGAGCAAGACCACACACGCACAGATAAATAAAATGAGTAATAGGATCTAATGGCCACTTGCTCAAAAACTGTCTCTGCTACAACTCTTGAAACATTGCCAATTAAATATTTATGTGTCTTAAAAAGCAAGAACAATGAGAGAGGGAAGCCAGTTGTATTTTGAGATGAATTAGAAGACAAGGTAAAAACTGCTATCACTTACTAAATTCTTACTGTAAGTCAGGTACTATGCTTGATGTTTTACAGGCATTATCAAATTCAACCCTCTCAATTGTGAGGTAAAATACTACTATAGCCATTTTAAAAGATGAGGAAATAGAGACTCAGATACCAGTGACCAGCAAGGCCAGAATTCAAACATATTCTGACTCCAAAGATCATGTTTTCCTTACCTCATGATTTCTACAGAAGAGAAGGAAGAGCAAAGCATTAGAGACATGGAATGTTTCCTAATATTAGGAAGCTATGCAGAATCATTTCAAATTTACAATCTTTTAAAATAAGTGAAAAAGTGAAAAATGAGTGACAAAGCAGTTATTTAACAAAATGAATTGCATTCTATCCTCTGTTTCTTTGGGCTTTCTGAAGTAATTTAATTTAGTTTGATACCCAAAGTCACCTTTGGGTTTGTGTGTGTGTGTGTGTATAGTCCTAATTTACACACACACATATACACACACACACACACAGGTAAACCCCACTTTTCAAAAGTTCACCTTACGCCCCTTCACTTTTACAAAACACCTGGATTAGTACCTGTTTCGCTAACCAGAAGAAATTCGAAGAAGATTTACCCTTTTACAAAAAAAGGTGAAAAGAAAAAACAGCATTCAACATTTGTTTTTGCAGGAGCCATTATAGAGGGAGAAAGTACCATGAGCAGCAAGAGTGGCACCGCCAAGCTCATTCCCTGGAAACTACACTCAGCATCTCAGCATCACGCTGCCAGAGCTTTGAACTGTGTCTGTGAGCATCTGTGCTTTACCTCAATTTATTCTGTGTATCCATTAGCAAGACGTGTCATAAGGTAACTGTTTGTTTGCTTTACAACATTTCAACTTACGAAAGGTTTCATAGGAAGGCTCTACTTTCAGATAGCAGGGGAAATCTGCATCTCCCCTTAGAAGCCATATCTGTGTGTGTGTGTGTGTGTGTGTGTGTGTGTAGGTATGTGTGTGTATATATGTGTGTGTGTATATATATTTTTTTTTCCCTCAAAAGCTAATCTAGAATTCAGTGCTATATTACCTATTGTCAGTTAAGCAACGCCATCAGTCCCTTCTAAGGTCTTCTTGTCACTACAAAGGAGGAAAACTGGGAACCATGTTTCCCAATTTCCCTTCCCTGAATGGATCCCAGTTAAGAGTTTGACAATGCACGAAATCTGAATGGCAAAAAGTTGAGGAGAAACTATCATTCTCCAAATTTAGCTGTAGCAGATGCATTAGCAGATATAAGATACACAGTGGCTTCTTGCTGAGCTTTTTGATAATCAAGATGCTGCTGCTGCAGACTAAGATAGCTGGTGGGAGCTTCTCAAAGATTCTTAAGGATTCCAGCAAATCCCAAATGAGCTTCTAAGAAACACCACTTCACTACTCCAGGCTGAGATCTTCAGCACTGGCTTCTCTGACCTTCAGTGACAAAGTCCATAACCTTTGCATCCCTGGCCCTTCCACAAGTCATTTGAGCCCCAAATTTCATAATAAACTCTTTAAACCCAGAGTACACAGAGTAGCCTTTCTTTTCCTAACCATGTCCTGCTACCAGTAGTTTTGGGGAAGGAACTGGTTCTAAGGGAAGGAATCTTGAAGATGGGAATTTGGATTCATTTTTTCTTAGATTTGAATACAGTGATGGCTTCAAAACAAGTGACAAACAGAACATTGATAGCCTATGGTATTTAGGGGCAAAACAATTACTTCAATTATTATCCTTAGTTGCCTGGAGTCTAGGCAAAGCTTTAGAAGACCATGTATCAACTGAATGTCACAGTGAAAATAAGGGTACAAAGACTGCAGAATGGAATGGCTGCTCCTGCCTACACTGGAAAAGTCATAAAACAATTATAACAAGCTCAGGGCTTAAATTGCCAGCCCAAGACTGAGAGACCCAGAAAACTTCTGAATGCTCCAAAAGAAAGTCGTAATTCTTATATGCCCAGGACTGACACTTCTGAAACCCAAACTCAAAGTCTAATCTTGCTGGAAGCTGAATTACATTGCAAACTGAATTCACAACATCACCAGGACTACTATGCTAAAGTTAGGTTTTTAACTGTAAAGAGAGGTACCCAGAGAATTGGCATTGGGCTATTAATATAGATTGTTATTAATCTGAATACCTGAAACCCCAACCCCTACCAAGTCTCCCTTGTCAGCAAAAGCAACCCTATCCCCAGTCTGAGAAAATTAACCTCATGATGCCTGAAGACTCTGTAAGACCTTACTTGAGGGAATTGCCTTTCAGGGAAATGCAGATCCTTTCCCAGACTACATCACCACCACCTCTCATTGTCCCAGACCTATAATTATACTCAAATTCCCACAGACACCAGAGGAATGAATATAAAATCTGACCCAAGAGTACCTACTAGTCACACCAAAAGAGGTGTATGATTCTGTCAGTTTTTATTAGCAGAACCCTAAAGAATATGTGTGGGAAGGAATTCTAAGATTTCCAGGGAGAAAGGAATTTACTTCTAACAAACAGTTGAGAGTGTCCCTAACAGTCTGCTCAGCTAGTTAACTAAAACCCAGACTCAACAATGGCCCACATTAAGTGAGATGCCAGGGATCCTCATTATATATCAGAGGAAGGAGATCAAAGGCTCAAGTAGATGGAATACTAGAATAGATATCTCACCATGTGACCTGCTGGCCCACCCTCTAAGTATGCTCACTGAGAGAGTCCAGAGGATACTCCCTTTACTGGTGTCACTGAAAGCTGTATAGTGCAGGTCAGAGGTAACAGAGATGTCAACACTGAAATAAACTCCCTAAATTTAACGGATGTTGGGATCCATTAAGAAGTGAAGTGGCAATGTCTTTCCATCTGAGACAAGGTGGGCATGGTAATCATAATGGGTAGCAAAGTAAGGCTGAACTACAGTTTTCTTTTTTCATACATCTAGATTTTGATTAAAGTTATGCTGGCTTCATAAAAATAACTGCAATTCTTTGTCCCTTAATGACTGGATAAACCTTAGCTGGTACTTTTTTTTTTTTTTAAGTAAAACGAACATAGCATAAAATTCACCATTTGAAACATTTTAAAGTATACAATTCAACGGCATTTATTGCATTCACAATGTTGTGTAATCCTTACCACCTCTATCTAGTTCCAAATCATTTGGAATCTGCTTTCTGTCTCTATGGATTTGTCTATTCTGGATACCTCATATAAATGGAATCATATGTGACTTTTTGTTTCTGGCTTCTTTCACTGAATGTATGTTTCAAGGTTCATCCATACTGAGGTATGTATCAGTACTTCATTCTTTTCAATAGCTATATAATATTCCATTGTACAGATATATCACATTTTGTTTATCTATTCATCAACTGATGGACATCCCCACATTTGGCTATTGTGAATACTGCTACTATGAGCTGGTGTTTTTTTTTTTTCTTTAAAACATCTTTATTGGAGTGTAATTGCTTTACAATGATGTGTTAGTTTCTGCTGTATAACAAAGTGAATCAGCTATATGTGTACATATATCATGAGCTGGTATCTTTTTAATTAATAGATATTTAACTGCCTTTCCATCTTTTCTATGGTAATTGATATATCTAAGTTTAAACTTCTCTGGGAGTCAATTCACACAATTCATATTTTGTTATGGAATCATCTACTTCTAGATTTTCAAATGAGTTTTCATAGAGCAGCATTTAGTAGTCTTTTAATTCTTCAAATTGTTTCTTTATCATTGCTTGTATGTTCTTTCTTATTCCAAATCTTCAATTATTTTTGATTTTTTCTTTAGTCAAAGTCAGAACTATGTTTAACTATTTTAATGACCTGTTCAAACAAGTATCTTTTATATACATATATTATTTCTAATTTTTTTACTTTCTATTTCATTAATTTCAGCTTTTTAGTTCATGAATTCTCTATTTCTAGTTTCTTCTGGTACATTTTATTATTTTTCTCAGTTCTTTAAATGAGCACTAAGTTATTTTATTTATTTATTTACTTACTTACTTACTTTTTGGTCTTTCTTCTTTAGTAGTAAATAAATTCAAAACTAAATACAGTCACCTAATTACAGCTTTGCTGGATTCCATAAATATTAGTATGATTTGTTCTCTATTTCATTGTTTTCTAGATAATTTGCAATTTCCTCTTCATAGGTTACCTCAGATTATCTTTCCTAATTTCCAATAAGTGTGGGTTTTACCATATTGCAATTATTTAATTCTAATTTTAGTAGACTATAATTAGAAATGTAACCTGCAAAATCCCTTTTTTTTAGAATTTGTTGGGGGTTTTTTCTTAGTTTTTTTTAATCAGTGGTCCATGAATATACCAAAAAATGGGGGTGGGGGGAGGCAAGAACGGTTATATCAATGTAAGTATAAATACATACCACATATATGGTGTGTGTGTGTATATATATACACACACATATATATAATCAAGTTTGTTGATTATAATACTTAATCTCTTTATGTCTTTTCTCTTTTTTCCTTAGTCTGTCCAATTCAGAAAAAGAAATATTAAAATTTCGCACATGAATATATTTTTATTAGATTCCCCTGATGTTTCTAATAGCTTTCCTTCAGAAATTTAATTGTCACGGTGACTGACACATATATGTTTCATTATAAGCTGTCTTTTATATCATTACCTAATATCCCTCTTTATTCTTCATTTGAATATTAACCCCTCTTTACTCACTTAAGATCTTTTAACTTTAATTTACCTGATATAAATATTGCCACTCCTGCTTTCTTTTTTGTTTTTTGGTGTGATTAGTTCTTATCTGATATCTCTAGTAGGAAATACCACTATATATCTATCCTATGTATTACATGGGCATCTTATAAACAGCATATAGCTAGGTTTTGCATTTTAATTAGCCCTAATAATTTGTCTATGAGAGAATTGACATTTAGTGAAAAATGTATTTCACTTTATTCCTTCCAACTTACATTTAGCTTACTACTTTATATTTTTGTTTTCTCTATTTCTTTTTCCCTATTCTTGCTAATCTAAGCTGTTTTAATTGTGTTTTGTGCCTTTTATTATCCTGGAAGTTCTCCTGTAGTTTCAGCTTTTCACTACGGAGTATGATGTTAGCTTGGGCTTGTCATATACGGCCCTTCACTATGTTCAGATACATTCCCTCTATACTCTTACTACTCAAGTCAATCAAATATACTCTAGTGAAAGACTAATTTTACACAGTATTTTAAAACTGTTCTGTCATTATCTAAATGTTACTTTCATGTTTTTGTACTTACCCTTCTCCCAGTTTCTCTAGTACATCAAAAACTTCTTCAGGCTGCTTAGTCAAACTGTCTTCACTCAGCTTTTTTAGCTTACTGATGAGAAAAAGAACAGAAAAAATATTTTCCTTAAGATCTTTCATAAATTTTTCAATTTTATTTTTAAGAGGCAATATACTGAAATGGTTCAAAAATCAATCAATATAAAAAAGTATACAGTATATAGTCTCCTTCCAACCCCTGTTCTTAATCTTCCCAGAAACACCTCAAAGAATAAGCACTTTTATTCGCTTCTTGTGAAACCTTTATACAAATATGAATATATATTTTTATTTCTCCCCCTTTTTAACACACAATATAGCATTTTATACACAATGTTTTTTATCCACACTGTTATATACTTTGATGTTTTTACTTGACAACATAAAATCCATGTTGGAGATCTCTACAACATAAATACATAGAAAGCATCCTCATTCTTTTCTTTTTTACATCTACATCCTATTCTGTTGCAAAGATGTAGTCTCTCTTACTCACCAATCCTTTACTTATGGATATCTAGGTTCCCTTTTGCTAATATAAACAACACTGCAATAAATAAGCTTATATATAAGTCAACTCACACATGTGCTAGTGTATCTTTAAGATAAACTCCCAGAAGCGAAACTGTCAGGTCAAGGGAATATATAAACACACACAAATACAGAAGTATATATATTGATAAATAAGCACATATACTGTAAGTATAACCATATGTCATAATATAAATTTAATAACATAATAAGATCACTATTATAATAACTATATAGTAATTATTAAAATTGCTGATTGATTACATTATGGCATGTTTTATCTACTATAATTGTATGTGATATTAATATATATGTATATTAATAGATATTAACAAACTGCCCATCAGGGAGTTTATATGAACTTCATCTCCTACCAGTAATATATGAGAGCGTCTTTTCCCACAATTCCACCTACATAGTATTGAACCAAATATTTCAGCCAATACATTAGGTGAAAACTTGTAACTCACAGAAGATTTATTTTGCATTTCTCTTACTATGAATGAAGTTGAGCAACTTTTAATATAATATAAAACAAATCATCTATTCATGTTCTTTGCTCATTTTTCTCCTGGGTTTTTGGCCCTTTTCTTATCTGTATACAAGGGAAACTGGCTTTCGTTTAGGTTGTAAATATTTTCACTTGTATTGACTTCACTTACGAGTTTTTAGTTTTATGGTCTACTTGACTATTTGCCATAGAGAAATGTCTTTTTATTTTGTTTTTGCTTTTTTAAAAGTCATCCATAGTATGGCATGTGCAGAAATATCTAGAAGCAAGAAATGAGAGGCATTATACATGGTATGTCTGAAAGACCAAAAATAATTCCATATGAATAAAGTATCATGTATAAAGGACCAAAAATAATTCAGAAAGAATAAAGTAGAAGTGGGCAAAATTACCCTAAATTTGATGATTATTCTCATATAAACTTTACATTAACATAGCTAACGTGTTAAATAATTTTGGTGAAAAGCTAAGTTTTTTTAAATGTGGGGGTTTTTTTTAAGAAAAATCAGGACCATTTAATATTAATGAAAGATCCTCAAATAATTCTAACATCAGTAGATTAAAATAACACTACATTATATGTTTTCAAAATACTACAGCAAAAATTATGCACCTTCTATGTACAAAATGATACATCAATGGGGGATGATATAAGTTTAAATAAATAATAATCTTCAATAAGGGCCAGCTATTAGATGATATTAAAGAATTCAATCAAAAATTATAGATATGAGAAATTGGGAACTGTGACTCACAAAGAGGAGAAAAATTAGTCAAATAAACCTGTGTCCCCTGCATTGGCAGGTGAATTCTTAAACACAGGTTCGAGCCCCGGTCCAGGAAGATCCAACATGCTGCAGAGCAACTAAACACAAGCGCCACAACTACTGACTCTAGGGCCTATGAGCCACAACTACTGAGCCCGCATGCTGCAACTACCGAAGCCCATGCACCTAGAGCCCGTGATACACAACAAGAGAAGCCACTGCAATAAGAAGCCCATGCACTGCAATGAAGTGTAGCCCCCGCTACACTTAATAAATAAATGTATTTTAAAAAAAGAACAAAAACAAGGATGACTGTAGTCTTCTTGCCAGACAGTAAGCGAGCCAAAAGACAGCGACTCCTTAAAAGTGATGATAGAAAACAATAATCAAAATAAAACTCTATATTTAATGGAAATATCCCTCAAAAAGTGAAGGAAAAATTAAAAAATTTCAAACAAAAAAGGGTGAGAGAATTCATTATGAGCGGACTTTCACAACAATAAACGGTTAAAGACAGTTCTTCAGGCTACAAGAAAATGATGTCAAAAGGAAACATAAACCTATACAAAAGAATAAAGAACAGCAGCTAGTAAAAATACAGGTAAATACAAAAAAAAATTCAACGACAGCAGAATGCACATTCTTCTCAAATGCACACGGAACAGGAACACTCTCCAAAAGAGACTTCATGTTAGGCCACAAAACATATCTTTAAAATTTCAGAAGACTGTAATCATATAAAGTATCTTCTCCAAACAGAATGGAATGAAAACCGAAATCAAAAACAGTAGGGCAACAGGAAGATCCAGAAATACGTGGACGTTAACATACTCTTAAACAAACAAGTGGTCAAAGAAGAAATCACAAGGGAATTAAGAAGATATCTGGAGGAAATGAAAACAAAAATACAACATACCAAAACACAAGGGATGCAGCAAAAGCAGCATTAAGAGGGCAATTTATAGCAGTAAGCCCTTAGATTTAAAAAGAAGATCTCAGCTTCAAGATGGCAGAGGAGTAAAACGTGTAGATCACCTTCCTCCCCACAAATACATAAAAAATACATCTACATGTGGAACAGCTCCTACAGCTCCTACCTACTGAACGCTGGCAGAAAACCTCAGACTTCGAAAAAGGCAAGAAACTCCCCACGTACCTGGGTATGGCAAAAGAAAAAAGAGACAAAAGAATAGGGACGGGACCTGCACCTCTGGGAGGGAGCTGTGAAGGAGGAAAAGTTTCCACATGCTAGGAAGCCCCTCCACTGGCAGAGACAGTGGGTGGGCAGGGGGAGAAGCTTTGGAGCCACAGAGGAGAGCACAGCAACAGGGGCGCAGAAGGCAAAGTGGAGAGATTTCTGCACAGAGGATCGCTGCCAACCAGCACTCACCAGCCTGAGAGGCTTCTCTGCTAACCTTCTGAGGCGCGTGGGGGCTGGGAGCTGAGCCTTGGGCTTCGGAGTTCAGATCCCAGGGAAAGGACTGGGTTGGCTGCGTAAACACTGCCTGAAGGGGGCTAGTGTGCCACAGCTAGTGGGAGGGAGTCCGGGAAAAGGTCTGGAGCTGCCGAAGAGGCAAGAGACTTTTTCTTGCCTCTTTGCTTCCTGGTGCGCAAGGAGAGAGGATTAAGAGCGCCGCTTAAAGGAGCTCCAGAGACGGGCACAAGCCGCAGCTATCAGTGCGGACCCCAGAGGCAGGCATGAGATACTAAGGCTGCTGCTGCAGCCATTAAAAAGCCTGTGTGCAAGCACAGGTCACTGTCCACACCTCCCCTTTCGGGAGCCGGCACAGCCCACCATTGCCAGGGTCCTGTGATGCAAGGACAACTTCCCCGGGAGAACACATGGTGCGCCTCAGGCTGCTGCAACATCACACTGGCCTCTGCCGCTCGGCATTCCATACCCCTCCCTCCCCAAGGCCTGAGTGAGCCAGAGCCCACTAACCAGCTGCTACTTTAACCCTGTCCTGTCTGGGCAGGGAACAGAAGCCCTCAGGCGACCTACACACAGAGGCGGGGACAAATCCAAACCTCAACCCCAGGAGCTCTGCGAACAAAGAAGAGAAAGGGAAATCTCTCTATGCAGCCTCAGGAGCAGCAGATAAAATATTCACAATCAAACTGATGTACCCTGCATCTGCAGAATACCTGAACAGACAACAAATCATCCCAAAACTGAGGCAGTGGACTTTGGGAACAACTGTAGACTTGGGGTTTGCTTTCTGCATCTAATTTATTTCTGGTTTTATGTTTATCTTAGTTTAGTACTTAGAGCTTATTATCATTGGTATATTTGTTTATTGATTTTGTTGTTCTCTTCCTTTGTTTTTTTTTAAAT
This sequence comes from Mesoplodon mirus, assembly GCF_964341445.2. NCBI lineage: Eukaryota > Metazoa > Chordata > Mammalia > Artiodactyla > Ziphiidae > Mesoplodon > Mesoplodon mirus. The sequence goes on along the minus strand of NC_138992.1, from coordinate 36,365,443 downwards.
ATATATATATATTACTTTCCTTTTTCTCCATTTGTGAGTGTATATGTGTATGCTTCTTTGTGTTATTCTGTCCATATAGCTTTGCTTTCACCATTTGTCATAGGGTTCTGTCTGTCTTTTTTTTTTAATATAGTTTTTAGTGCTTGTTATCATTGGTCTATTTGTTTTTTGGTTGGGTTGCTCTCTTTTTTCTTTTCTTCTATTACTTTTTTATCTTTTTATTTTAACAATTTTTTTTATTTTTTATTCCAATAATTTTTACCTTATTTCATTTTACTATGCTGTATTTTATTTTATTTTTCTTTCTTTCTTTCTTTTTACTCTCCCTTTTCTTCTGAGCTGTGTGGCTGACAGGGTCTTGGTGCTATGGCCGGCTGTCATGCCTGAGCCTCCGAGGTGGGAGAGCTGAGTTCAGGACAATGGTCCACCAGAGACCTCCCGGCCCCATGTAATATCAAACGGTGAAAACTCTCCCGGACATCTCCATCTCAGTGCTAAGAGCCAGCTTAACTCAATGACCAGCAAGCTACAGTGCTGGACACCCTATGCCAAACAACTAGCAAGACAGGAACACAACCCCACTCATTAGCAGAGAAGCTGCCTAAAATCATAATAAGGTCACAGACACACAAATACACACCACCAGATGCGTTCCTGCCCACCAGAAAGACAAGATCCGGCCTCACTGACCAGAACACAGGCACCAGCCCCCTCCACCAGGAAGCCTACACAACCAACTGAACCAACCTTACCCACTGGGGGCAGACAACAAAAACAACGGGAACTACAAACCTGCAGCCTGCGAAAAGGATACCCCAAACACAGTAAGTTAAGAAAAATGAGAAGACAGAGAAATACATAGCAGATGAAGAAGCAAGGTAAAAAAACTCCAGACCAAACAAATGAAGAGGAAATAGGCAGTCTACCCGAAAAAGAATTCAGAATAATGATAGTAAAGATGATATAAAATGTTAGAAATAGAATGGAGAAAATACAAGAAACATTTATGAAGGACCCAGAAGAACAAAAGAGCAAACAAACACTGATGAACAACATAATAAATGAAATTTCAAATTCTCTAGAAGGAATCAATAGCAGAATAACTGAGGGAGAAGAACGGGTAGGTGACCGGGAAGATAAAATAGTGGAAATGACTACCGCAGAGCAAAAGAATGAAAAGAATTGAGGACAGTCTCAGACACCTCTGGGACAACATTAAATGCACCAACATTCGAATTTTGGGGACCCAGAAAAAGAGAAAAAAAAGAGATTGAGAAAATATTTGAAGAGATTATGGTGGAAAAATTCCCTAATGTGGGAAAGGAAATAATCAAGTCCAGGAAGCACAAAGAGTCCAATACAGGATAAATCCAAGGAGAAACACGCCAAGGCACATACTAGTCAAACTATAAAAAATTAAATACAAAGATAAAATATTAAAAGCATCAAAGGAAAAGCAACAAATAACATACAATGGAATCCCCATAAGGTTAACAGCTGATCTTTCAGCAGAAGCTCTGCAAGCCAGAAGGGAGTGGGAGGACATATTTAAAGTGATGAAAGGGAAAAACCTACAACCAAGATTACTCTACCCAGCAAGGATCTCATTCAGATTCGACGGAGAAACTAAAATCTTTACAAACAAGCAAAAGCTAAGAGAACTCAGCACCACCAAACCAGCTATACAACAAATGCTAAATGAACTTCTCTAGGCAGGAAACACAAGGAAAGGAAAAGACCTACAATAACAAACCCATACCAATTAAGAAAATGGTAATAAAAACATACATATTGATAATTACCTTAAATGTGAATGGATTAAATGCTCCAACCAAAAGATAAAGGCTTGCTGAAGGGATACAAAAACAAGGCCCATATATATGCTGTCTACAAGAAACCCACTTCAGACCTAGGGACACATACAGATTGAAAGTAAGGAGATGGAAAATGGTATTCCATGCAAATGGAAATCAAAAGAAAGCTGGAGTAGCAATTCTCATATCAGACAAAATAGACTTTAAAATAAAGACTATTACAAGAGGCAAAGAAGGACACTATATAATGATCAAGGGATCAATCCAAGAAGATATAATAATTGTAAATATTTATGCACTGAACATCGGAGCACCTCAATACATAAGGCAAATGCTAAATGCTAACACCCATAAAAGGGGAAATCGACAGTAACACAGTAATAGTAGTAGCTAATCAATGAATTTGGTAAAGTAGCTGGATATAAAATTAATGCACAGAAATCTCTTGCATTCCTATACACTAATGATGAAAAATCTGAAAGAGAAATTAAGGAAACACTCCCATTTACCATTTCAACAAAAAGAATAAAACACCTAGGAATAAACCTACCTAGGGAGGCAAAAAACCTGTATGCAGAGAACTATAAGACACTGATGAAAGAAATTAAAGATGATACAAACAGATGGAGAGGTATACCATGTTCTTAGATTGGAAGAATCAACATTGTGAAATGGCTATATTACCCAAAGCAATCTACAGATTCAATGCAATCCCTATCAAACTACCACTGGCATTTTTCACAGAACTAGAACAAAAAATTTCACAGTTTGTATGGACACACAAAAGATCCAAATAGCCAAAGCAATCTTGAAAAAGAAAAACGGAGCTGGAGGAATCAGGCTCCCTGACTTCAGACTATACTACAAAGCTACAGTAATCAAGACAGTACAGTACTGGCACAATAAAAGAAATACAGAACAATGGAACAGAATAGAAAGCCCAGAGATAAACCCACACACATATGGTCACCTTATTTTTGATAAAGGAGACAAGTATATACAATGGAAAAAAGACAGCCTCTTCAATAAGTGGTGCTGGGAAAACTGGACAGCTACATGTAAAAGAATGAAATTAGAACACTCTCTAACACCATACACAAAAATAAACTCAAATGGATTAAAGACCTAAATGTAAGTCCAGATACTATCAAACTCTTAGAGGAAAACATAGGCCGAACACTCTATGACATAAATCACAGCAATATCTTTTTTGACCCACTACCTAAAGAAATGGAAATAAAAACAAAAATAAACAAATGGGACCTAATGAAACTTAAAACCTTTTGCACAGCAAAGGAAACCATAAGACGAAAAGACAACCCTCATAATGGAAGAAAATATTTGCAAACGAAGCAACTGACAAAGGATTTATCTCCAAAATATACAGGCAGCTCATGCAGCTCAATATCAAAAAGCATACAACCTAATCTCAAAATGGGCAGAAGACCTAAATAGACATTTTTCCGAAGAAGATATACAGATTGCCAACAAACACATGAAAGATGCTCAACATCACTAATCATTAGGGAAATGCAAGTCAAAACTACAGTGAGGTATCGCCTCACACTGGTCAGAATGGCAATCATCAAAATATCTACAAACAATAAATGCTAGAGAGGGTGTGGAGAAAAGGGAACCCTACTGCACTGTTGGAGGGAATGTACACTGATACAGCCACTACGGAGAACAGTATGGAGGTTCCTTAAAAAACTAAAAATAGAACTTCCATACGACCCAGCAATCCCACCATTGGGCATATACCCTGAGAAAACCAGAATTCAAAAAGAATCGTGTAGCACAATGTTCATTGCAGCTCTATTTACAGTAGCCAGGACATGCAAGCAACCTAAGTGTCCATCGACAGATGAATGGATAAAGAAGATGTGGCACATATATACAATAGAATATTACTCAGCCATAGAAAGAAACGAAATTGAGTTATTTATGTGAGGTAGATGAACCTAGAGACCGCCATACAGAGTGAAGTAAATCAGAAAGAGAAAATCAAAAACCATATGTTAACATATATATGGAATCTAAAAAACAAAAAAGGTTCTGAAGAACCTAGGGGCAGGACATGAATAAAGATGCAGACATAGAGAATGGACTTGAGGACACAGGGAGGGTGAAGGGTAAGCTGGGACGAAGTGAGAAAGTGGCATGGACACATATACACTACCAAATATAAAATAGCTAGTGGGAAGCAGCCACATAGCACAGAGAGATCAGCTCGGTGCTTTGTGCCCACCTAAAGGGGTGGGAGGGAGATGCAAGAGGGAGGAGATATGGGGATATATGTTTATGTATAGCTGATTCACTTTGTTATACAGCAGAAACTAACACACCATTGTAAAGCAATTATATTCCAATAAAGATGTTAAAAAAAATAAAAGCTATAAAAAAATGTATTGGGTCTCCCTGGTGGCGCAGTGGTTGAGAGTCCGCCTGCCAATGCAGGGGACATGGGTTCGTGCCCCGGTCTGGGAAGATCCCACATGCCGCGGAGCGGCTAGGTCCGTGAGCCGTGGCCACTGAGCCTGCGCGTCCGGAGCCTGTGCTCCACGACCGGAGAGGCCACAACAGTGAGAGGCCCGCGTAACGCAAAAAACAAAAACAAAAAAAAACAACAAAAAAAGAAAAAAATGTATGAAAAAAGCAACTGAACATCAAAGAAAAGTTATATTAGTTTCAGTTATACAACATAGTAATTCAGTATCTTTATATATTGTACTCCATTTACAAAGTAATGGCTATATTTTCCTGTACCATACAATATATCCTTGTTGCTTATTTTATAATAACTAAATAAATAAAATTGCAGTGAAGTTTGTGACTAAATAAAAATATAAAAAGATCTCAAAGTAACAACCTAACTTTACACATCAAGAGACCAGAAAAATAAAGTAAACCCAGAGTTCACAGAAGGAATGAAATGCTAAAGATTAGTACAGAGATAAAGAAAACAGGAAATAGAAAAACAAATTTTTAAAAATCAACAGAACTGCTATGCTATGGTTTGAATATTTGTGTCCTCCAAAATATATATTTGATGAAATCCAAACTCCCAAAGACAATGGTATAAGGAGGTGGGGCCTTTGGGAGGTGCTTAAGTCATGAGGGTGTAACCCTCATGAATGGGATTAGTGCTTTATAAAAAAGGCTCCAGAGAAATCCCTAGCCCCTTCTACCATGTGAGGACACAGTGAGAAGGTGCCAGCTATGAACCTGGGAGAAGGCTTTCTCCTGCATGTGACCATGCTGGCACCTTGATCTTGGGCTTCCAAGTTTCCAGAACAGTTGGAAATAAATTCCTGTTATTTATAAGCTGCCCAATCTTGATATTTCATTATAGCAGCCCAAAACCAAGAGTTGGTTTTTTAAGACCAACAAAATTGACAAACCCTTAGCTAGACTAAGGAAAAGAAAGGAAGGAAGGAAGGGAGGGAGGGAGGGAGGAAGGAAGGAAGACTCCACTAGAATTAGGAACCAAAGAAGACATTAAAACTGATGTCACAGAATTAAAAACTAGTATAAGAGAATATTATGAAGAATGAACCTAGAAAAAATGGATACATTTTTAGAAAGATACAACCTTTCAAGACAAAATCATGAAGAAATAAAAAACCTGAACAATAAGGAAATTGAAAAAATAATCAAAAACCTCTCAACAAAGAAAAGCCCAGGCCTAGATGGCTTTGCTGAAGAACTCTACCAAACATTTAAGGAAGAATTAACACCAGTACTCCTCAACCTTTTCCAAATAACTGAAGAGAAGGAACACCTCCAAATTCATTCTTTGAGGCCAGCATTACTCTAATACCAAAATCATACAAAGACACAACATGAAAAAAGAAAAACAAAAAACAAAACAAAATAAAAACTACAGACCAATACCCCTAATGAATATTGATGCAAAAGTACTCAACAAATACTAATAAACCAAATCCAACAGCACATTAAAAGGATTATACACCATGATCAAGTGAATTTATACCTGGAATGTAAGAATGGTTCAACAAATGAGAATCAACAATTAATAAAATAAAGGACAAAAACCACATAATCAACTCAATTGACATAGTAAAAGCATTTGACAAAATTCAACACCCTTTCATGATAAAAACACTCAACAAACTATTATAGAAATAGAATAAAACTATATTAACATAATGAAACGTTCACAAGAGAGTAAACGGTAAAAGATTAAAAGCTTTTCCTCTAAGATCAGAAACAAGGCAAGAATGCCCACTCTTACCACTACTATTCAACATAGTACTGGAAGTCCAAGCCAGAGAAATTAGACAAGGAACAGAAATAAAAGGCAAAGAAGAATTGTAAAAAAAAATAAAATTATCTCTATTGAAAAATGACATAACCTTATATGTAAACTACTCTAAAGATTACATACACACACACACACACACACACACACACACAAACAAACAAAACCTGTTATAACTAACAGATGATTTCAGCAAAGTTGCAGGATACAAAATCAACACACAAAAATCAGTTACATTTCTAATACAATAAAAACAACCAATGGTAAAATGAAATTAAGAAAATAATCCCATTTTTTATAGCATAAAATAAAGGGGAGAGTACTTAGAAATAAATTTAACCAAGGAAGTAAAAGACATACACTGAAAACTACAAGACACTGCTAAAAATAATAATAAAAGAAGATACAAATAAATGGAAATACACCCTGTGCTCATGGATTGGTCGAAAGACTTAACATTGTTTAAACCAATCTACAGATTCAATGCAACCTCTATCAACATCCCAATGACTTTATTTTTTTGAAGATGTAGGAAAAAAAAATCCTCAAATTCATATGGACTCTCAAGGGGCCCCAAAAAACCTAAACAATCTTGAGGAGAAAGAACAAAGTTAGAGGTCTTGCAATTCCTGATTTCAAAACATACTACAAGGCAAGAGTAATCAAGACACTATGGTACTGGTTAAAGTCAGACATATAGACTAATGGAACAGAACAGAGAGCCCAGAAACAAACTCTTGCATGTATTCAATAGGACCAAATGACTTTTAAAGGGTGTCAAGACTACACAATGGGGAAAGGACAGTCTGTTCAACAAATGGTGCTGGGAAAATTGGATATCCAGATGTAAAAGAATGAACCTGGACGCTTACCTTACAAAAAATTTTAAAATTAACTCAAAATTTATAAGACCTAAACATAAGACCCAGAGCTATAAAACCCCTAGAAGACGACATATGGAAAACGCTTCAGGACATTTGATTTGAAAACGATTTCTGGAAAATGACAACAAGGCACAGGCGATAAAAGCAGAAATAGATTAACTTTAAAACTTCTGAGCATCCAAAAATCATTATCATAATCATTATCATCAACAGAGTGAAAAAGCAAGTGACACAATTGGAGAAAATATGTGCAAATCATACATCTGATAAGGAGTTAATACTCAGAAAAATGAATTTTTACAACTCAACAACGATAAAACCCAATTTAAAAATGAACAAGAGAGGATTTCCTTGATGGTGCAGTGATTAAGAATCCACCTGCCAATGCAGAGTACATGGTTCAAGCCCTGGTCCAGGAAGATCCCACATGCCACAGAGCAACTAAGCCTGCATGCCACAACTACTGAAGCCCGCATGCCTAGAGCCTGTGGTGCTCCGCAACAAGAGAAGCCACCACAATAAGAAGCCTGCACACCGCAATGAAGAGTAGCCCTTACTCAACGCAACTAGAGAAAGCCCACGTACAGCAACGAAGACCCAACGCAACCAAAAATAAATAAATAAAAATTCTAAAAAATAAATAAATAAAAATGAACAAGGACTTGAACAGACAAATCTCAAAAGAAGAAATACAAATGGCCTACAAACACATGAAAAGATGCTCAACATGACTAGTTATCAGAGAAATGCAAATTGAAACCACAATGATATATCACCTCTTAACCATTAGGATAGCTACCATCACAAAGAACAGAAAACAAGTGTTGATGAGGATGGGGAGAAATTAGAACTGTAAAATAGTGCGGTCATTACGCAACACACTATGTAGATTCTTCAAAAAAATAAAAATAGAATTACCATATGATCCAACAATCCCAATTGTGGATATATACAAAAGAATTCAAAGCAACATCTGTGAGAGATATCTGCACACCTATATTCATCACAGCATTATTCAAAATAGCTGAGAGGTAGAAACAACCCAAATGTCCATCAACAGAAAAACAATCAAATAATCAAAATGTGGTATATACATACAATAGTATATTATGCAACCTTATAAAAGGAAATCCTGCCCCATGCTACAACATAGATGAACCTTAATTACATTATATTAAACAACAGAAGCTAATCACAAAAAATGTTTTAATTTGTATGGAGACACAAAAGACCCCAAACAGCCAGAACAATCTTGAGAAAGAACAGAACTGGAGGAATCATGCTCCCTGACTGCAGACTATACTATAAAACTACAGTAATCAAAACAGTACAGAAAAAGAAAATTACAGACCAATATCTTTGATACATGTAGATACAAAAATCCTCAGCAAAATGTTAGCACACCAAAGCCAACAATACATTAACAGGATCACACACTATGATCAAGTTGGATTCGTTCCAGAGTCACAAGGGTGGTTCAACATACACAAATCAATCAATGTGATATGCCACATTAACAAAAGGAAAGACAAAAAACCCACATGATCATCTCAATAGATGAAGAAAAAGCATTTGACAAAATTCAACATCCATTCACGATAAAAACTCTCACCAAAGTGGGTATAGAGGGAACATATCAAAACATAATAAAAGCCATTTACAACAAACCCACAGCCAACATAACACTCAACAGTGAAAAGCTGAAAGCATTCCTGCTATATTCAAGAACAAGACAAGAATGCCCACTCTGACCACTTCTATTCAACATAGTATTGGAAGTCCTAGCTACAGCATCCAGACAAGAAAAAGAATTAAAAGGTATATAAATTGGAAGAGAAAAGATAAAACCATCACTATCTGCAGATGACATAATACTCTATATAAAGAATCCTAACCTCTCCACTGAAAAACTGAGAACTAATAAATGATTTCAGCAAGGTAGCAGGATATCAGATTAATATACAGAAATCTGTAGCATTTCTTTACACTAATAATGAAACATCAGAAAGAGAAAGTAAAAAAAAATCCCATTTAAAAATTTCTTCAGTAAAAACGAAACACCTAGTAAGGAGGTAAAAGACCTATACACTGAAAACTATAAAACACTGACAAAGGAAATTGAAAATGATTCAAAGAAATGGAAAGAGATCCCCTCCTCTTGGATTGGAAGAATTAATATTGTTAAAATGGCCATATTACCCAAAGTGATCTACAGATTTAATGCCATCCCTATCAAAATACCCATGACATTTTTCAGTGAACTAGAACAAATAATCCTAAAATTTATATGAAACCACAGAATATCCAGAATTGCCAAAGCAATCCTGAGGACAAAGAACAAAGCCAGAGGCACAACCCTTCCAGACTTCAGACTATACTACAAAGCTACAGTAATCAAAACAGCAAGGTATTGGGCTTCCCTGGTGGCGCAGTGGTTGAGAGTCTGCCTGCCGATGCAGGGGACACGGGTTCATGCCCCGGTCCGGGAAGATCCCACATGCCACGGAGCGGCTGGGCCCATGAGCCATGCCGCTGAGCCTGTGCGTCCAGAGCCTGTGCTCCGCAACGGGAGAGGCCACAACAGCGAGAGGCCTGCGTACCGCCAAAAAAAAAAAAAAAAAAAAAAAAAAAAAGCAAGGTATCGCACAAAAACAGACATGTAGATCAATGGAACAGAATAGGGAGCCCAGAAATAAACCCACACCCCTACAGTCAACTAAGCTATGACAAAGGAGGCAAGAATATAAAATGGAGAAAAGACAGTCTGTTCAAAAAGTGGTATCAGGAAAGCTGGACAGCTACATGTAAATCAATGAAACATTCCCTCACACCATATAAAGAAATAAACTCAAAATGGTTTAAAGACCTAATTATAAGACATGACACCACAAAACTCCTAGAACAGAAAATATGCAAAACATTCTCTGACATAAATCAAAGCAATATTTTCTTAGATCAGTCTCCCAAAGCAAAAGAAACAAAAGCAAAAATAAATAAACTACCAAATCAAACTTAAAAGCTTTTGCACAGCAAAAGAACCATCAACAAAACAAAAGGAAAACCTACAGAATAAGAGAAAATATTTGCAAATGATATGACCAACAAGGGGTTAATACTGAAAATATACAAACAATTCATACAACTCAATATCGAAAAAACAAACAACCTAGTCAAAAAATGGGCAGAAGACCTAAACAGACATTTCTCCAAAGAAAACATACAGATGGCCAACAGGCACATGAAAAGATGCTCAACATTCCTAATTATTAAAGAAATGCAAATCAACACCACAGTGAGGTATCACCTCACACTGGTCAGAATGGCTATCGTCAAAAAGTCTACAAATAATAAATGCTAGGGAGGGTGTGGAGAAAAGGGAACTCTCCTACACTGTTGGTAGGAATGTAAATTGGTGCAGCCACTATGGAAAACAGTATGGAGGTTCCCTAAAAAGCTAAAAATAGAGCTACCATATGATCCAGCAACCCCATTCCTGGGTATATATCCAAAAAAGATGAAAACTCTAATTCAAAAACATACATGCACCCCAGTGTTCACAGCAGCACTATTTTACAATAGCCAAGACATGGAAACAACCCAAGTGCCCATCAACAGATCACTGTCTTAAGAGAATGTGGTATATATATACAATGGACTATTTGCCATAAAAAGAATGAAATATTGCCATCTGCAGCAACATGGATGGACCTAGAGAGTATTACACTTAGTGAAGTGAGACAAATATTATATGATATCACTTATATGTGGAATCTAAAAAATAATACAAATGAATCTATATACAAAAGAGAAACTGACTCTCAGACACAGAGAACAATCTTATGGTTACCAAAGGGCAGAGAGAGGTGGGAGAGACAAATTAGGAGTATGGAATTAACAAGTAAATACTACAATACATAAAATAGATAAGCAACATGATTTCCTGTATAACACAAGGAATTATATATAACATCTTGTAATAACCTGTGATGGAAAAGAATCTGAAAAAAAAATATGTGTAACTGAATTACTTTGCTGTACGCCTAAAACACAATAAATCAACTATACTTTAATGTTTTTTAATGTGAAAATAATCCCAATGATAATGAGGAATCATTTTTAAGGTAGTTTTAAAATCAATCTGCTGTCCCATTACAGGAATCATAGATTAATTTTTTAGTATTATTAGAGGTGTGTGCTTATAATGCCTTCCTGCTTATAATACAGAGTAGGACATAACTGTAACAATTTTCTAATCTTCTACAGAAACTATGCATATGAATTTGTTCTGGAATAAAAATGTTTGTTTGAAAAAAGAAAAAAAAGACCTAGTGAAAGGTAAAAGTCAAAAGAGACTTGAAAACTAGCTACAGCTTTCAATGTGCTCCCCAACCCATACACAGATACATCAGCAAAGAGTGGAAGTCATAGGGGCCCAAGGTGTTTGAGGACAACCTCTGCACAAATCTCTGGCTGACGAGGCAATCCCAAGGAATCCTGGCTAGGAAATTAAAAATAAACGAACTGAGCAGAGGTATTAGCAGCCAAACACTGCAGGGAGATAGATGCCACAGTTTAAGTCCACGAAAGCTAAAAAGAAAAAAAAAAATGTCTGGGAGGGAGAAGGAGAGAAACCAAAGTTCCCACAATGTATTATTTTATAAGCCCAGTTTTAAACAAACAAACAAAAAAAATGAAACCTGTGAAGAAAAGTGTGACCCATACTCAGGAAAGCAGTCAATAAAACAAAATAGAAGCAATCAACATAAAAGAAAGCAGTCCATCGACAATGATTCACTGTGGGTCCAGTTACTGGCTATATCAGACAAAAGCTTCAAAGTGGCTATTTTAAATACATTCAAAAAATTGAAACTGTGTTCAAGAAATTAAAGAAAAATACCATGAAAATGACTCAACAAATAAAGAATCTCAATAGAAAAATAGAAACTAATAAAAATGTAAAACTTACATGTGAAAAATACATCTTTAATGATAATACATTAGAAGGGCTCGACAGCATATTTGAGGTAACAGATGAAAAAAATCTATAAACATGAAGATAACTAAATATCTTCCCTAGGAAAACAGAAAAACAGTGAAGAAAAATCAAGAGCCTTAGAGTCTGGTGAGACATCAACATACCAACACAAACATAATGGGAGTCTCAGGAGAAGGTGCTGAAAAAAATGATTTTAAAAAATACTGTAGTTGGGGCTTCCCTGGTGGTGCAGTGGTTGAGAGTCCGCCTGCCGAGGCAGGGGACACAGGTTCGTGCCCCGGTCCAGGAAGATCCCACATGCCGCAGAGCAGCTGGGCCCGTGAGCCATGGCCGCTGAGCCTGCGCTTCCGGAGCATGTGCTCCACAACGGGAGAGGCCACAACAGTGAGGGGCCTGCGTACCGCAAAAATAAAAAAAAAAAAATACTGTAGTGGCTGAAAACTTCCCAAATTTGATGAAAAGCATTTAATTTACATATACAAGAAGCTAAATGATTACAAAGCAGGATAAACACAAAAAGATGCACATCTAGACACACTGTAGTCAAACTGCTGAAAGACAAAAAGAAATTCCTGAAAGCAGCAAGAGAAAATGGCTCATCATGAATTTGAAGAATATGATTAAAAGCTGACTTCTCATCAAAAACCATGGCAGTCAGAAGGTAGTAAAAAGAAATACTCAAAGTGCTAAAAGAACAATGTCATCCAAGAATCCTAAATCCAGCAAATTTATCCAAAAATGAAGGGGAAATAAGAACATTCCCTGATAAACAGAAACTAAGAGAATCTGTTGCAAGCAGAACTTCCCTGCAAGAAATAATAAAGGAAGTATTATACTTCTAGGTGAAAAGAAATGGCAAATATGTACATAAACATAAAAGATAAATATTTATCTTACAAAAAATCAATAATTTCAATACTGAACTGTTGAAATTGCAACTTATTTAGGTAAAATATATACAAAAACAACAGAACAAAAGAGGGGAAATGGAGCTATACTGAAGCAAATTTAGAACAATTTACTGGAAGCAGGCTAACCTGAAGTCAGCTGCAATAAAGATGCATACCCTAATCCTTAGAGCAACTACTAAGCAAAAACTGGGGAAAATATAGTTAACGAAACTATATCGGTTAATTACATTACATAATACAGTCAAATCACCCAATTAAAAGAGAAAGATTTTGAGACTGGATAAAAAAACAAGACCCAACTACATGCTGAAATCACCTTAAATATAAAGACAAAAAGAGGTTAAGAGTAAAAGAATGGAGATATATGTATAGATATATAGATATGTATGTCATGTTAAACTAATCAAAACAAAGCTAAAGTGGCTGTATTAATATCAGGCAGAGAAGACTGCAGAAAAATTATCACCAGGACTGAAGAGGGATATTTTGTAATGATAAAAAGAGTCAATTTATCAAGAAGGCATAACGACCCTAAATGTGTAAGCACCCTAAGACAAAGCTTATAAAACACAAAACAAAACTGAAATAATTGAGAAAAGGACAAATGCAAAATAACTGTTGGAGATTTCAACAACTCCTCTCTCAGTAATTGATACAGTAAGTATATAGAAAATCAGTAAGGATATAGAAGACAAATGATACTATCAACCAATTTAAATTCTTTGTTTATTTCATATCTTTTATCTCTAGCACTTCTATTTGGCTCTTTTTAAAAAAATAATTTCCACTGTGCTGATAAATTCTCCTAACTGTTCACAGATGTTGTCCACCTTTCACCAGACACTTTTAACATAGTGGTCATTGTAACTTCAGAGTCCCTGTATGATAATTCCAACATATGTATCATCTCTGATTCTGATTCTGTTGACTATTTTATCTTTTGACACTGGATCATTTGCCTTGCTTTTGCAGGTAACATCTTCACCTGAATCCCAGACACATACACATATACATGTGCATGCACACACACACGTAATAAGCAATGATAAAGAATTATTTAGTCTAAGTGACTCTAGAGAACAAAACTCTCATATATGATTATACGATACAGGAATTGTATCCAAAATACATAAAGAATTCTTATAACTCAACAATAAGAGAAAAACCCAAAAATAAAAATGGCCAAAAAAATTTCAGCACTTTACCAAAAGTATACAAACAAATAATAAGCACATGAACAGATCCTCAACATCATTAGTCATCAGAGAAATGAAAAATAAAACTACAATAAGATACCATTACACACCCACAAAAATGGTTAAAATTAAAAACATTACAATAACAAGTGTTGGTGAGGATGTGGAACAAGGAGATCTCTCATACATTTGATGTAGGAAATGAAAAATTAGTCACTTTAGAAAGCAAGTTAGCAGTTCTTATAAACTTATGGACACAAGTTTATACAACCCAACAATTCTACTCCTAGGTATTAACCAATAAAAATGAAAACATATGCCACCAAAGATTTTTACACAAATACCCACAGCAGCCTTATTCAAAACAACCAAAAACTGGAAAAAAAAAAAAACCCGAATGTCCACAAACCGGTGGATGAATAAACTACTAAATCCATACAATGGAATACTACTCAGTAATAAAACATAACAAACTACTAATACATTTAAGATCCTGAACAAAGCTCAAAATCATTATTGCTGAGCCAAAAAGCTAAACCAAAAGAGTGTATCTTAGGGACTTCCCTGATGGTCCAGTGGTTAAGATTTCACCTTCCAATGCAGGTGGTGCAGGTTCGATCTCTGGTCAGGGAGCTAAGATCCTACATGCCCCGCGGCCAAAAAAACAAAAACAAAAAAACCCAAGGCATAGAACAGAAGAAATATTGTAACAAATTCAATAAAGACCTTTAAAAAAAAGAGGGCAATTTGGTATATGTAAATTACACCTCAATAACATTAATTTACCAAAAAAGTATCTAAATGTAGTGGTAAGAAAATTATTGGTGATCACAGCAATAGCAATTCAGTGGAAATGATAGAGGCAGAAGCCAGACCGCAATGGTTTGAGACAATTGGATAAAGTGAAGAAGTAGAAACAACTATGGATCACCCTACACTAGAAGTTTCTGGAAAGGACAAGTCATTGAAGACATAAGTTTGAGAAAGAAGATAAAGCCAAACAAGCAAAAAACTTATCAGAAATACTTGAATAACTGTAAATGCTGTTGGGAATGAATTAGTACAATAAGGAAAAGTTGAAAATACAAGAGACAAGAAGAAATTACTGAAGCCTGTCCCTGAAAACGTTGGAAGAAATGATATCCAAAGCACATGTGGGTGGGACTGACTTACTCTTGGAGGGTTGGGGATACCTCTACCATTATAATAGGAGGAAAGGATAGGCAGCGTTATAGGTAAGACAGTAAGCTGGCGGCAGAAAAGTTGACTGAGTTCTCATATATTGGCTTCTATTCGCTTTATGAAGTAGGAGGGATGTTCATCTGCTGTAACTGAGGAAGTTAAAATCAGATACTTGAAGATGTAAAACTATATCTGAAATAGCCAGAGTGGAGAGCAAAAACAAAACAAAATCCTAAGTCTCATGAAGTTTAACAGGATTGCTGGATAGCACTGGAGGCCTGGTTGAGGTTAGAGACCATGGCAATCTTTCTCTTGTTGAGGTTAGAGACCAATGGCAATCGTCGAGGTTTCTTATTTCCTTCAGCACTACTCAGAAGTCTTAAGATAGGCAAGGAGAAGGCAAAAAGTAGAATTTGCCGTTTTGCCAGGCAGATGCCATAGAAGAACAATGAGACAAGGAAGTTAAAGATACTGGCAAAAGAATGGCTGAAGACATGGACCAGGTAAGAAAAAAATAAAAATAGTAAGGGGCTAATGAGCAGGGGGAAAAGAGCAAACTAGAAAGATACTATGAACCAAAATATATCCTTACCAGAAAAAGAAGTCAGTTTCTTAAATTTTCAAAAATATTTATAACTTTGCCCTGTGCTTCACGTCCTTCATGGCTAAGGAAGCACAAAGTAGCTCAAGATGAGTCACGCACATGATATAGTGATGGAGACAGCATTATATTAACAAATCTGTTTAATACTAAGCTAAAAGGTAATCTAACCACCACTTAGTTCTTTGGGAGTTATAAACATCTTAAAGTAGGCTCGCAATCTGGCTCACTTTAAACAAACAAGTCATAGGTCCCCCAAGTGAATCCAGTAAAAACTTACAGAATTTTCTATTAGTCCACTTGTCTTATTTTCTCAACATGTGGAACAACTGAAATGTTACTAATTTAACATGCAAAAAGATGGTCTCAGGGGTGTCTGTCAAGTGAAAACACATGATTTATTTGAGTAAACTATTCATCATTTTGTCTCTATTTCCTCTTTCCCTTTCTGGTGTTTTAAATGAAAAGTGATCATTTCAACTATGGTTTAATTTTAATTGTTATATTGTCTGCTTTTAAAGCCCTTACAGCTTTAAAAAATGCATAATTAAAAGCCAATTTAAAATACACACACACAAATACATTTTCCTATTTTCCTGCCTTGGCAAACACGATATAATGAGCATAATTTCATCTGTATGTGACATACTGGGGTTTTTAACACCTCAGAATTTCACCATAAATATATGTTTTTAATCACAGGTCCAAAAAAAGTTATTCTAGACTGAGTCCCTTGAGAACATGTACTCTCTCAGGTACCAGGGAATTTTGTGGAGAACAAGTCACCCCCAAGATGTCTCTCTCATGGAACTATCAAGGTATAGTTTATTACGTACTTTAGCAGACATACCCTAGAATTATCTTTTCCAAATAAATGGCTAATACAATCTGGTTTTTCTGTCATTTGACTTTTCATCTCATAAAGTAGGAAAGAACATAACCTGTTATGTCATTGCTAATACAGTGAAAAAAAGCAGTCTTCTCCCACATTGTTTTTCAGCACTACAATTCTTTTTTAAGCTACAATCAAATTCTCTAATACTTCAACATTTAAATGCCCACTTTAACCTAACCCCCATCCATATGGTTGTTTATCTCACTTTTGTGTTTCCTGTTCAAAGTCAGAATTTCTGTTAATATTTTTTCCAAGATCTCAGGAGGGAAAAACCCTTCTACATAGACTAGTCTTAGTCATCTCCAAATTCTCCTTAATATTTACCATTTCCAGAAAAATTTACATTTAGAATTATACCTCAGATAATGATAATATGGTGATACCTTGTTTAATATTTGTATCTTTTAGAATGCATACTGAAATAGTTAAGAATGCCACCCACTACTTATCTTAGCTAAGACATGAAAACAACCCAAGTGCCCATCACCAGAAAACTGGCTTAAGAAAATGTGGTGTACACACACACACACATACACACACACACACACACGAATATTACCCAGCCATAAAAAAAGAATGAAGCACTGCCATCTATGGCAACATGGATGGACCTAGAGAATATTACACTTAGTTAAGTAAGTCAGAAAAAGACAAATAATATATGATATCAGTTATATGTGGAATCAAAAAAATAATAAATGAATCTATATACAAAACAGAAACAGACTCACATAGAAAACAAACTTACGGTTACAGAACAGGAAAGGTGGGGGGGGTAGATAAATTGGGAGTATGGGATTAACAGATAAATACTACTATACATAAAATAGATAAGCAACATGATTTATTGTATAGCACAAGGAACTATATTCAATACCTTGGAAAATAATCTGAAGTATACATATTATCAAATATATATATACACAAATATATATAACTGAGTCACTTTGCTATACACCTGAAACTAACAAAATATTATAAATCAACTACACTTCAATAAAATAATTTTTTTAAGAATTCCATAATATGATATCTGAGTTTACTTCAAAATAATAAAGAATGGGGTGTGTGTATGGAATATAAATTATGCAAGATTGGCCAGAAGTTAGTAATTATTGAAACTGTGTAATGGGTACACAGAGATGTATTTTCTCTTCTTTACAAAACTATGCTTGAAATTTTCCATAATAAAAAGTTTTTTTAAAGAGTGAGAGGAATTAAATCAAATTCAATTGTTCTTAGAAATGACTGGAAACAAAACAAAAGCATGTATTCATTGTAAATTATTTATAACTAAATCTAGAAGTAAATAAATGTCTAAACATAGATTATTAATTAATTATGGAACATCCATTCAAGCAGATATCAATTGGCTACTAAAAGTCATGTTGTAGAAAACTCACTGATATAAAACAAGTTAATATATTGCTAAAAGAAAAAAGGCTGGTTACAAAATAATGTGCAGATAACTAAACCATTTTCATTTTTTCTTTTAAGCATGGGTGTATCTGCATATGTACATGCACACACACATACTGGCACCAAATTACTGGCAGACATTGCTTTGTTCACTGCTATATTCCCCAGCACCAAAAACTGTGCCTGGAATACAAAAGAAACTCAAATATTTGCTACATGTAAATATATTAAGATTCCAGGCAATAAGGTTTGATCTGGGGGGTGCCTCTCCTCTACACTTTTGTTTCATAAGGTTGGTAAAATAAACATTCTTTTTTTTTCTGTAATTGGGGGTAACTTTTAAAATTGTATCTCATAACAAAATTAAAATTTTTCTTCATGATTCAATAATTATTTCATGAAATGCCTTCCATAAAAATCATTTTACACATGAAAAGAAAGGTTGCTTCCATAGGCTGAATTAATAAACTGACCAAGGCAATCAGAAGTAGTAAAAACACTAACTGTTAACCATCTTATTCTTATGAGTGAATCCTGAAACTACTTAGGAAATACTATCTTTTTAAAAAAAATTTTATTGGAGTATAGTTGATTTACCATGTTGTGTTAGTTTCAGGTGTACAGTAAAGTGAATCAGTTATACATATATCTACTCTTTTTTAGATTATTTTCCCATATAGGTCATTACACAGTATTGAGTAGAGTTACCTGGGCTATACAGTAGGTCCTTATTAGTTATATATTTTCTATATAGTAGTGTGTATATGTCAATCCCAGTCTCCCAGTTTATCCCTCCCCCCTTACACCCTGGTAACCATAGGTTTGTTTTCTACATCTGTAATTCTATTTCTGTTTTGTAAATGAGTTCATTTGTCCATTTTTTTAGATTCCACATATAAGTGATATGATATTTGTTTTTCTCTGTCTGACTTACTTCAATTAGTATGAAAATCTCTAGGTCCATCCATGTTGCTGCAAATGGCATAGTTTCATCCCTTTTTATGCCTGAGTAATATTCCAATGTATGTATGTGCCACATCTTCTTTATCCACTCCTCTGTCGATGGACATTTAGGTTGCTTCCATGTCTTGGCTATTGTAAACAGTGCTGCAGTGAACACTGGGGCACATGTACCTTTTTGAATTATAGTTTTCTATGGGTATATGGCCAGGATAGGATTGCTGGGTCATATGGTAGTTCTATTTTTAGGTTTTTTTTTTAATGGTCACATCTCCTTTGTGTCTTTTTTTTTTTTTTTTTTTGGTTGCATTGTGTCTTCGTTGCCGTGTGCAAGCTTTCTCTAGTTGCAGCGCGTGGGGGGGGGCTACACTTTGTTGCAGTGCACGGGCTTCTCATTGCAGTGGCTTCTCCTGTTGTGGAGCATGAACCCTAGAGTGCCCAGGTTTCAGTAGCTGCAGCATGCGGGCTCTAGGGTTCAGGCTCAGTAGTTGTGGCACACAGTCTTAGTTGCTTAGGCAGCATGTGGGATCTTCCCAGACCAGGGCTCAAACCCATGTCCCCTGCATTGGCAGGCAGATTCTTAACCACTGCGCCACCAAGGAAGTCCTATTTTTAGTTTTTTAAGAAACCTCCGTACTGTTCTCCATAGTGGCCGTATCAATTTACATTCCCACCAACAGTATAGGAAGGTTCCCTTTTCTCCAGACCCTCTCCAGCATTTACTGTTTGTAGATTGTTTGATGATGGCCTTTCTGACCTGTGAGGTGATAACCTTACTGTAGTTTTGACTTGCATTTCTCTAATAGTTAGTGATGTTGAGCATCTTTTCATGTGCCTGTTGGCCATCTGTACGTCTTCTTTGGAGAAATGTCTATTTACATCTTCTGCCCATTCTTTAATTGGGTTGTTTGGTTTTTTTTGATACTGAGCAGCATGAGCAGTAAGAAATACTATCTTTAAGAAAGCTAATGTTTCTAAAACAAATCTTCAACATGGATACAAAAAAATGATAAAACCAGATTTAAAAGTCATCCATTTATATTCATCTACTATGCACTGACAATTTGTAGACAAGCTTCCTGCTTGGGTAATGCAAAGAAAATTAAGATACAGCCCTTAACAACCAAGAGCTCCTAATCTAGTAGGAAAGACAGATACATAAGGGCTAAATAACACACAGTAATAAAGGTAGTTAACATTTATCAGGGATTTTTATGGCCTTGTGCAGAGCATTTAACAAGCATTTTCTCATTTAATCTCTATAACAACCTTTTTGGTAGCTACTAAAACACTCTCAGTTTTTAGATAAGAAAACTAAGGCTTAAGTGACTTCCCCAGTCGCTTGGGTAATGAATGACAGAACAGAATCAAACCAATGTCTGTCCAATATACCACATGGAGCTTCTCACTCTTTCAAGGCTAGCAAATACCAAAGGATACTGGATAATTACTACATCAAGTATCATACATCAGTCATACTTTTTAAGGTGGACATTTCTTTTTAAGTGTTCCCGGGAATTTCTCATCTTCAAATCAGTTATCCCTACTCTGAAAGGTACTTTTTTTTCTTTTGGCCGCGCCACGTGGCATGCAGGATCTTAGTTCCCCAACCAGGGACTGAACCTGGGCCCTCAGCAATGAAAGTGTGAAATCCTAACCACTGGATCACCAGGGAAATCCCCTGAAATGTACTATTACAGCCACTAAACTGTGAGCTTAAGAACATCTCACTCACCTCATTTCCATTACCTAACTCTATCTACAGTGGACTATTTTTTAAAGGTTCTGAATTTTCAAATAACAAAAGTAATCACACAATCACTGCAGTATAAAAAGCAGCTGTTGTATAGTGATTTATACATGATGCAAGATGTACAGGTCATACTTCTATATGTCCATACTCTCTTACATAATCTTTCTCCTTTTCTCTGCCTGTCAGTTAACCACTTCCTTAAAGATACAATCAAAAATGAAACTACAGGGGCTTCCCTGGTGGCACAGTGGTTGAGAATCTGCCTGCTAATGCAGGGGACACGGGTTCGAGCCCTGGTCTGGGAGGATCCCACATGGCTCAGAGCAACTGGGCCCGTGAGCCACAACTACTGAGCCTGCGCGTCTGGAGCCTGTGCTCTGCAACAAGAGAGGCCGTGATAATGAGAGGCCCATTTTCAATGTCTTTTTCTCTTCTGGCAAATTTCTCTATATTTTAGTGATGACATTATTGGTAGCCTTATTACTACTAATAGTAGCTATTTAATGTCATAACTGTTATTAACAGTTATATTGTAATCAGTGCTATGTGCTAAGCACTATGCTTGATGTTACATACAATATCTCCTTTAAAATTAAGTTCTAGTCTTCAAACCTAGCAATTCAAACCGCGATGAAGAGTGGCCCCCACTTGCCGCAACTAGAGAAAGCCCTCGCACAGAAACGAAGACCCAACACAGCCAAAAATAAATAAATAAATAAATAAATAAGTAAAGATGTAAAAAAAAAAGAAAATGAAACTAGAGATCATGTTATTCACCCACTTATTCACCCTCGTAATTCCAGTAAGTACCTAACACAGAACCTCATATACTACTGTTTAATAAACTTTTGTTCAGTAACTAAATGAATAAACAAATGAACAAAAAAATTTTGCTGACTACTGGAGCTAATGGAACTTCAAAACACCTGTCACACAGTGCTAAAGGGGAAAACCTATATTCCTGTATAAGTTGTTATGGCTCATCAGGTGCTGCTTCAAATTAAATCAGCTTTACCATCCCAGCAATAAAAACTACACAGGGCTAGACATTGATCCAGGGGCCAAAAGCAACCACACAAGGGCTGAAATGGCCAATGGGGATGTTCCAAATTTCATGGTTAAGAAATGACCCAGTTAACCTTAGATTTCATTAAGTATAAATGCTAACTGAACAAAGACGACAAAGGTCACTGAAGCTCAAGTCATTATTCCAAGTGACTTTAGGCTGCCATTCCCCTTATTAATGGAGCCTATTCCACATCCCATATTTAGAGATGCTGAAGCTCAGAGGGAATGAGCAGCTGACTAGGCACCTTCCCATGTTACCCCACGAACATTTCCTGAGTATCCTCATAATAAAATTCTATTACTGAAGACAATCTGTATACCTCTCCTCCTTGCGGTCTTAAAGGACCTAAATAACAGGAGAAAGTTCCTTATGATTGGCTAAAGTTTTTTTTAATTATTATAAAATGTACATAAAATTTACTATTTTAACTATCAAGTGTACAATTAAGTGTCATTAAGTACCATCACGGCGACCCATCTCCAGAACTTTTCATCATCCCAAACTAAACTCTTTACACTTCCCATTTCCCCCTTCCCCCAGTCCCTGGCAACAACCATTCTACTTTCTGTCTCCACGAATTTGACTCTTCTAAGTACTTCATTTAAGTGGAATCATAGAATATGTATGTGTCCCTTTATGTCTGGCTTCTTTCACTTAGAATGTTTTCAAGATTCATCCATGTTGTACCATGTATCATAATTTCATTCCCTTTTAAGGTTAAATAATATTCTAGTATGTTTATACCACATTTTGCTTATCCATTCATCCATTAGAGGACATCTGGGTTGCTTCTACCTTTCTTTTTCTTTTTAACTCCTTTTTTTTTTTTTTTGGCTGCGTTGGGTCTTCCTTGCAGCGCACAGGCTCCCTCCAGTTGCAGCGAGCGGGGGGCCACTCCTTGCTGCAGCGCCCGGGCCTCTCACTGTGGTGGCTTCTCTCATTGCAGAGCACGGGCTCTAGGCACACTGGCTTCAGCAGTTGTAGCACGTGGGCTCAGCAGTTTGGCTCACGGGCCCCAGAGCGCAGGCTCAGTAGTTGTGGCGTGCAGGCTCGGCTGTTCAGCGGCATGTGGGATCCTCCCGGACCAGGGCTCGAACCCACGTCCCCTGCACTGGCAGGTGGATCCTTAACCACTGCGCCACCAGGGAAGTCCCCGAGTCCTTGCTTTCAATTCTTTCGGGTATCTACCTAGAAGTGGAATTGCTGAACCATATGGTAATTGTGTTTAACTTTTTTGAGGAACCGCCATACTGTTTTCCACAGTGACTAAACTATTTTACATTCCCACAAGCGATGTACAAGGGTTCCAATTGCTACACATCCCAGATACATCCTATTATTTCCTGGTTTGTTTGTTTTTCTATAATAGCCATCCTAAAGAGTATGAAGTGGTATCTCATTGTGGTTCTGATTTGCATTTCCTTAATGATTAGTGATGTTCAGCATCTTCTCATGTGCTTATTATCCATTTTTATATCTTCTTTGGAGAAATATCTATTCAAGTATTTGCCCATTTTTATTTGGGTTGTTTTGGCCAAAGACGTTTAAATAGAAACACAAAGGAAGGCTTTCTACACTGCTAGATCTGGCTCCCTAGTCAAGAGTAATTAGAATGCTCTCTAGATCTCTTAGGAAACTAATCATGAAGAAGAGGACCTGGCCAGAGAGCAAATCCAGCAAAAGAGAAAAAACTTCCAGCTCTGAGAGAACAGAGATTCCACCTTCGTAGAGCACCTTCTACCTCATTTCAGCTCTGTAATTTTCAATGTCTTTTTCTCTTCTGGCAAATTTCTCTATATTTTAGTGATGACATTATTGGTAGCCTTATTACTACTAACAGTAGCTATTTAATGTCATAACTGTTATTAACAGTTATATTGTAATCAGTGCTATGTGCTAAGCACTATGCTTGATGTTACATACAATATCTCCTTTAAAATTAAGTTCTAGTCTTCAAACCTAGCAATTTCATCTTGAATACTGTTAGAAAAGTCATACATCTTTAAAATACAGGAAAGGTTTTCATTCTTTAGTCCTTCAACATTCCATTATTAAACAATGTCAACAAGTCTCAAAGATGGGAATTCCCTGGCAGTCCAGTGGTAAGGACTTGGCGCTTTCACTGCCCCGGTTCAATCCCTGGTCAGGCAACTAAGATCCTGCAAGCCTCACAGCAGAGCCAAATGTAAAATTAAAAAGTCTCGAAGTTAGTTTGAAATAATGGAACATTTTCTAAATTACACAATGATGAATCCAATCCTAAATCCACAAAATCAAATATCTTTTCTACTTCAACCACAGAAAGTATATGTTACCTCCAACTAATGAAATTCAGGAGTCATTTTTTTTCTGCTCCCTTTTGCTTTTTAAAGGCCAAACATTTTGTAAATATTTAGTAGATGTTTAGCTCTGAAGTAATAAAACTGATTTTTTTTAACTCAACTAGAATATATGTATCCAAGTGCAAACTGTCCTTTATCCCCTGGAAAGCTGCGTGTTTCTTCAAAAGATGTCAACAATGCCAGACACATTTTTGAAACACTTTGGAGACTCTTCAGAGATAAATGCTTTACCAATCACTTATTTACAATCATGTTTCCCTACACCTTAAATTTTGAAGATAAAATTTGAGGATTTAGTCTCTATACACTTATAACTCCTCACTCCCATCCCCAAGATAAATACTACACTTAATTGCAGTAATCCCAAACAATTAATACACTGATTAAAAGTATAACTACATTAATAAAAGTATAACTTAAGGGAAGTTCAAATTCTTGACAACATTAACATTTGTATCATTCAGTGAGTTCCATACTCTGACTTCTCCTTAATTTTTATAGACTTCATTTAATCTTCACAAAACCCAAAGAGAGAGTACTATTATCACCTCCATTTTATAAGTGAGTATACCGAGACTTAGAAAAGTTAAGTAATTTACCTACCATTGCATTGCAGGAAATGGCAAAGCTAAGGTTAGAACCATGGTCTACCTGACTCTAAAGTTCTGGCTCTTGTTTCCTAGTAATTATCACTTTTTAAATAGTATAATAGATATAATTTGATGATCTCATAGTATATTTACTTTACAAAACTATGAAAATTTATGAGGGTTTAGTTAATTAGTGGCACTAGAATGAGCTGAAATCCAACTCAGAAAACAGATACTCTACAATGGATAGAAGATTTTTTATAATTAAATGAAAGTCTTGTTTTTCAACTCTATCAAACCATTTCCTCTCAGGTTTGGCTCTCTGCCCAAAAGTACTCTAAAATTATAATTTCCTGGCAAAGAGCTTTAAAGAAAAAGCTGAGATTTTTCTCCTTCCTTCACCCTTGGAGTCTTTCATACTTTTTTCTCAAGAAATTTTTCACTTAGCCTCAACTGGAAAGTGACATGATTCCTTTTAATTTCTTGTAACAAACCGATATGAAGTTAACAAACACTGAGATATACTCCCCAGCCCTAAAGACATGTTAAGGCACTTACTTTCTTAATAATTCATTTTTCAAAAAACACAAATCCAGAAAATATAGACAGTGTAAAACAGCACATCTGAAACAGCTCCAACATATTCACATCCTACTAAAAGTTAAAAATAATTGTATAAGAAATAGACCTGTCTCATAACTTTTAATCCAGTTCATTATAAAGATTTTTAAATACTCAACAACCATACCTAGATTTGAGAACTTAAAAAGGGAATAGAATCTTTAACTGATTAAAAATAAAAGAGGAGACGTCTACATGAAACTTACAAGGTCTACTCATGAACCTACTGTATAAAAAAATCCACTATGATTTGTGCTAAAGAGACTACCTACACTTAAAAACTGCATTTACTCATATGTCTTCTTCCTCATTTATTTCCCTACATCTCAAATTTTGAAAATAAAATATGGGGATTTAGTCTCTATACACTCTCAACTCCTCACTCCATCCCTAGAACAATACTAGAATTAATTGCAATAACCCCAAACATTAATACATTAATTAAAGGTATAACCACATTAATAAAAGTGTAACTTCAAGGAAAGTTTAAACTCTAACAGTATTAACATCTGTATCATTCAATGAGTTCTGTACTCTGACTTCTGCATAATTTTTACAGGCTTTCATGAACAGAAGTGTGGGGCAGCCTGTGGAGAGAGTGGCTGCTTTCAGCTGTTTTCAGAGATGGACACTATTTTGCTTGATTTCTCAGTGCAGTTTGATTACGTACCCAGCAACAGCACATAGGAAGCCACTTCTCAGTACTTTTCTGAGGTTCTTTGTAAATAAGTTAAGGGGAAAAGACTGTGAAATAGTTCATGATTTTGGTGCTTTGTGAAAATAATTTTTGCTTCTTGTAAAATGGGATTATTTTCACCTGTTTGGGTTTTTTTAAGAAATAAAAATAAAATTTTTAAATTCCAGCTGTGTCTAATAGAAAAAAATTCAATCATTATATGAAAGATAAATAGCTTAAATACTTCACCCACAGAACTTAAAAATAAACTACTACAAATATAATGTTATTGTATTTGTACAGGAATACAAATACACCTCTGAAACACCAGTTCAGTTTGGTAATACCGTGAGTCCTCAAAATCTAAGTAATGCTCCAAAATGACAGAAATTTGTTTTAACCTGGGAATTTTGTGGGATCTTTAGGGTAAAATCCTGTTCTTTTTTGATGCAAAAAATTGGTTATTTTCATATTAAATTTTAGAAATTTAGCAAAGTTTGAATAATTTTTCTCTCCTTCACTGCACAATAATGTTTTTAGTCAAAAGATGATTTCAAGACGTACTATGAACCCAGAAGATAAAAAGGTCTTTGGTAAGCAAAAACTGATACAAAGAGCATGTACTTTACTTTGGGAAAGGGAGAGGAGCTACTGTTAGGTCAGATCATTATTTCTAAGATAAGCAGCAGTTTAGAGAGGAGCATAGCAATGAGAAACGACGGGCGACAGTAAAACACAAGACTGGATTTAGGGGGAAAAAAACCCAGCTATATGCAGCAACAAAGCTTCTAACACACCAAAATAGCACACTTGACTATTTCTATAAACTAAAACTATGAACAGTTCCATTAACTTTTTTTTTTTTTTTTTTTTTCGGTACGCGGGCCTCTCACTGCTGTGGCCTCTCCCGTTGCGGAGCACAGGCTCCGGACGCGCAGGCTCAGCGGCCATGGCTCACGGGCCCAGCCGCTCCGCGGCATGTGCGATCTTCCCGGACCGGGGCACGAACCCGTGTCCCCTGCATCGGCAGGCGGACTCTCAACCACTGCGCCACCAGGGAAGCCCCCATTAACTTTTTAATGGGTTTTTATAAACTAAAATTCATTTTAAATTAATATTAAGTAATCAAGAAAGCAAATGATCAGTCTCAGAAGACTGGGTCAAGTGTCCTCCCTCTGAAATGAACTTCCATCAAAGGTGGTTGTTTTAAAAGTGTTTTTAAAATATTTTAAGAGTATAATGCTTGAAGTGGTTGACTTCATTTATTTGGAAAATCCATTATGTGGTACACCACACTTCCCAATGACGCTGAATATCTTTAAATTTATCACCATATCACTATTTTGGGAGACTGTTTCACATCACATGACTGTTTTATGAATATTCATTAAAGCTGACTAATCAGGGGCTGAAAGCCTGTATATAAGGGAGTGGGGTGATGCCATTTTCTTATCTTGGCCTGGTACTTGAATTCTCTTCTATTAGAAAAAAAAAAGAAAAAAAGACCTGGGAAGTATACAATGAGACTCAAGTGCATTGAAGGAAAACTCAATCTACAAGGAAAAGAAAATTATCAAAATACTTTCTTCTCAAGAGTTAACTAGTACATATATTTTTAATTTCCACTGGAATTTTTATGAAATTCCATTGCTTAATTTCATCTTTGTTTTTTATAATTCTTAGGAATTAAATAAACTATCAATTTTACTCAGAGCAATCGTTTCTCTCCAATCCCTCTCTATGATCCAGATTTCACTAATTATTAAAAACATTTGAATAGATACTATCATTGGAAAATGTTTGCTGGCTGCTATTTGACTGCACTGACAGACTAATTCACATAACTTATAAGTGCAACCTAATGTCTTTTAATACAATAATTATACCAAAACTAATTCTTTCTAAAGTTATACGACACAAAGGCAAGTGTAATTTACCAACTATGTCACTGAGACAAATATCTCCTTTTACTTATTCAAAAGCACAGTAAAACTTAACAAGAGGGGCTAATATCAAAACTAAAAGGGAGTAACATATGGCATTTAATATCTTGGATGTGCTTCATTTTCAATTCATCAGCCAGGGCTGGATTTATAAGGCAGCCTCAAGATGCCCTTGAATTTTGTTTGTTTGTACAGATATACTTTTATGTATGCAAGACAAGGCAAGCTAAAAGGTCTACCTTAAAAGTAAGGCCTGAAATCTGATCAGATCGCTAGTAGTGTTACCTGTCTTGGATTCTTTTATTTTCTCTTTTTCATTTAAGAAAAGAAGAAACTCGGTCACCTGAAATATTTAGAGGTGAGAAAGAAGTGAGGCTGGTTATTAGGATAACAGTGGGTCAAATGGTAACCAGTGTAAGACAGGGAGAACACAAAACTGAAAGTCCACTCTAAATAGTCTCTACCACAGAATTTGTCTATACATGTCCAATTTCTGACTCAAACTTAGAAGCATAAATGTATGGTAGAGATATTATCCAGGGAAAGAAGTGCAAAACTGCCAGTGCCATCACATTTTTTGATAGATTAGCCCATAGTTTGAAAGAATGAGTCAGTTTTCCTATCTGTAAATAAAACGCTATTTTAAAATAACATCATATTAGTGCCCAGGTTGAGGTCTTGAAATACCATCTCTCACTAAAAGTAGGGCTTACTGGAAAAGGCTGATTCCAGATCTGGGACAGAAGATGGTCAAGATGAGCCCTGAATTTCTTATCACAGCACAGAGCAAAGAAGCTGTCAAAAGACCGCTCAGGTCATGTTGTCTCCTGAAGGGATTCCCACTGATCAAAGATGGGACACTTTGAGCTTCAGCCAAAGAACTGCAATGGATTAAATCCATCAAATATGTTTACCTCCATCAGCTCATAATGGCATTTTAAAAAAGAGAAAAAAAAATAATTGGTCCCCTTTGGAGGAAAACAGGGAACTGATTCATTATATTAAAAACAGGTAAATAAAGGGAAAGAATCAAGCATTTATCCCGTCTTTCCTTTACAAACTATACCACTGGGTAACCAAACAGAGGATGAGAAAAGTGACTCTTTATAAAACCATGCCAACTAATAAATGAAAACAAAATGGTGTATTTAGAATTTCACCATTTTGCAACACCCAACAAATTAACAGAAATAAGCATTAACCATCAACAGCTGCTAACATCACAAAAAAGAGAGGCAACCAGACACTGTCTCACATAGTCTTGCCAAACACCACCTATAATAATGCCTAAGGGACTGACTTGAGCCTGATCCAGTCTCTGGATCCAGCTGCCCATTTGCAGGAAATATGGAAGACAAAGAAACATACTGAACTGCGCTTTGAGCGAGCAATCAGCAAAATCCAGGCTGTGGGAAACTACAATTCCAACAGCCTGGGTCTTCAACAGGAAAAGGAAAAGAAGAAAGATGGAGGACCAACCTAAAGATTAAAAATGACAACTCATATAAAAACTACTTTTTAATCGGCAAGACTAACCTACAGTGTCTAGCAATGTACATTTAAGTTATTACTATAGAAGTCAGGGTAATGGTTACATATGGAAAGAGGTGGCTGTGATTGGGATGGAGCACTCAGAAGGGGCTTCCTGAGAGGGTGGCAAGATTCTATTTCTTAACCTGATTGGTGATTATAAACGTGTCTGACTTACAGTAAGTCATCAAACCACACATTTGATTTTTACTGATGCTTTATTTTGCAATAAAAAGATTTTTCTTAAATAACAGGTCACCCAAACAATTCAACACCTAACAAAGGCTTAATCTGTTTCCCATTCTCTAGTCTAATGAGGTGAAAACAAGAGGTTGAAAAAGGAAGTCAGTGCCCATCATTTCCTCCCTACCCACTTCCACATCTAAGGGAACCACCTAATATCACATTTCGGACAGAACAGATTCACATTCCTGAGAATCTGCAACTCTAAGAAAGAGATTATACATACCTAACCTGTTCCTCTCCCAGCCTTTCCCCATCCCCCAAGCTGCTCAAACCCGAAACCTAGGAGCCAGAATTGATTCCTTCTTCCTCATTCCCCATACCTAATTTATCAGTAAGTCTTTCATTTCTAACTCCAAAACATAACTGAAATCTGTCCACCTCTCTCCATCTCCACTGACTTCACCATCTCTAACCAAGTGCAACAGCCTCCTCACTTGTTTGCCTGCTTTTATTCCTAACCCTCTACAATTTATTCTACCCAAAGCAACAAGAATGATCTTCTGAAAACATAAACTGCGTAAAATTCCACTTAAAACTCTTTAATGACAGCCCACTATACTGACTTAAATCCAAATTCCTTTCCATGGCCTGAATCACTGAATCCCTGCCCATCTCTCTGACCTCATCTCCAACCACTTTCTCCCATTCTACAACCCAGCCACGGTGGCCTTATTTCAACTCCTCCCACACACTAAACTCTCTCCCACCTCCAGGCCTTCTCACAGCTTTCCCCTCTGCCTGGAATACTCTTTCCGGCTACTCACACGGAATACTTCTCAACCTCATGTTCACAGCTTAAGTACCTTCTTAGGAAGCAGGTTCCACTATTTTTCTCTATCAGTACATACTACTTCTATCCTTCATAGCTCAAGCTCTAACTAGAGTGTATGTTCTATGAGGGCAAAGATTTCATCTGTTTCATTCAACAATGTACCCAGCATCTGACATTTGAAAGGTAGTTAACAATTACTGAATATATGAATAAATGAGCAAATTAATGAACTCAAGGATGACAGTCAATTGCTGCCATGAGCAATAATCAATGAGTAAAAAAAGTCAGTTTTTAGAAACAGGAGAATGGGGTAACCCAGCAAACGGGAAAAATAATGCGGCTCCGGAGAGAAAGAGTCAAGGAAATTAACTGCCTATTCTCTTTAATTTATGCTTGCTTCAAATATGTAAAAAGTTCACCTAAATTTCAAAAATAATTTTAATTTGCATTCCTTTCCAATTATAGAACTCTAGGTCCCATGATTTCAGAAAACCAAAAATTCTAAAAATGAACAACTGATCTGCAACCTGAAAGTCCATCGACAGATGAATGGATAAAGATGTAGTATATATACACACAATGGAATATTACTCAGCCATAAAAAGAATGAAATAATGCCATTTTTAGCAACATGGATGGATCTAGAAATTATCGTATTAAGTGAAGTCAGGTGAGACAAATATCATATGATATCACTTATATGTGGAATCTAAAGAAATGATACAAATGAACTTATTTACAAAACAGAAGTGGACTCACACATAGAAAACAAACTTAAGGTTACCAAAGGGGATAGCGGGGTGGGGGGGCATAAATTAGGAGTTTGGGATTAATATATACACACTACTGTATATAAAATAGGTAAACAACAAGGACCTACTGTACAGCACAGAGAACTATACTCAATACCTTGTAATAACCTATAATGGAAAAGAATATGAAAAAGAATATATATGTGTGTGTGTATAACTGAATCACTGCTGTACACTTGAAACTAACATAATATTGTAAATTAACTATACTTCAATTTTTTTTAAAAGTAGGGATATAGAAAGCAATTGCTAAGGCAAAAAACAAAAGAAAAGATGATCTAGATAGAGAATAACATTCTATATTTTGAATACATGACAGAAACTACTCATCCTTAGAATCACATATGCTCAATGATTTCCCCAATTTTATAAGTGTATAAAGATACTAATATTTATATCAACATATCTGAAAAATTTACTCTATTTTACCTCTTTACTAAGATGTCTGGTATTATATAAAATCTATAGACTAATTCAGAACCCACATATACTACCACATGTACACCTATATTAATTATCATTAATGCTAAGAGCTTCCTGTTAATTCTCATTTTGCTACAAAGTCATTTTTAAAGATATATCCTTTGATGTACTATTAAGAAGTTCAAGATAATCTGTACCTTAATTTCATGGCATGCAAGCAATGGACTTATTTTTAATTTTTATACATGTCTGTTTACATATTTGTTACTTCATTTATTTAACTTGAGACTCTGTGTAGAAAAAACAATTGTAATAAGACATTTCAAATATAGAATCTTTGTTCTACAATATGAACTAAAAAACTTCTTGAACCTAGAGTAACCCTAACATATGAGGCAACTCAAATAAAATCACAACAAAAAAGCGGCTTGGGACAAATAAAAAAGAAAATTTCTTATCAGGTAGTATCAATTTTCACTTTAGAAGAAAAAATCTGAAGACCTCTTGTAGATAGAGAGGGTGGAGCTGTTAGGGAATGAGAAGTTGAGGTCATCGTAATTAAAGTGGGATATTTCCAGTGCACAGGGTCATCCTACACCAGAAAGCAAAAGAGCCTTTGCCTCAAAGAAACCTTCATGTATTATATTTGCCTTTATAAACTCTGTCAGACACCATGGATAATCATTTTCCATTTTCCCATACCTTAACTGGGACATATATAAAGTGTTCAAAATACAGTAGTTTTTAAATAATGGTTTCCTCTCTCCCCTTCCCCTCTTCCCTTTTTAGAATCTTAAAAGAATATCTCTATTGTATGTATAGCTCGTTACAATTATACCACGCCAGATTCCTTTGGCAATGCCATCATCAGGAATGGTGCTGGAAATGAAATCTGTTTCCTCACTGTCACAACTACATACACCAACAATGTTTTTCAAACTGCAGATCGCAGCTGATTAGTAGGTCATGAAAATAACTTGGTGGGTCATGACCAGCAATTTTTCAATGAACTAGAACAGAACAGAAAATAGAAAAGTACCAGAGAACATCACACGTAGTTCATTCCATGAAACTTCTGTATTTGGGTCTCATCATCAATATTTAAAAAAAAAGAGAGAGAGAGTGAAAGCCATAATATATGATGGCCTGAAGTGACAGAACCCCTAGTTCTACAGAGACTTCCCTGAAACTAGAAAAACTAAATTCTAAGCACTTTTGCTCCCTTATAACCAAACAAGAAGTGCTCAATTTAAACCCATTATTTTTAAAGCTTTACTAATACACATTTCTGGAATGACCACTGGAATTTTC
Organism: Mesoplodon mirus; assembly: GCF_964341445.2. Lineage (NCBI taxonomy): Eukaryota > Metazoa > Chordata > Mammalia > Artiodactyla > Ziphiidae > Mesoplodon > Mesoplodon mirus. Next base: position 36,332,215 of record NC_138992.1, on the reverse strand, counting down.
TGGGATTACTTCAGAAAAACAAACTTCAACCTACCTGTGCTTAACACACATTTACCTTTTTCTTTATGTTTCTAACAAATTCTTCTGTACCAATACGTGCTATATCTCAGCCCCTTAAAGAACAATGGATAAGTTAATCATTGCCTAGAGTTGACTAAAGACTGAGTTTATCTCCTGTCTTAACGTACAACTGAAGTCTGCTCACCAGGAACTGCTCCAGATGCTGTCATACTCCCTCTCTCCAAGAAGGAAGAGTCAGTTGATTTTTCCCATCTACAGGGCCTAAATCAATTCTAATGGAGTTGGTGCCACCCCAAATTAACCAAGAAAAGCCACAGGGAGGACAGATATGCTTTAGGGACCAAGTCTTTAATGCAAAGAGATGCTCCAGTTTGCTGGATTCTTCTCTCACTGATTACTTAGAACACCTCCTCCATTTGCCTGCCACTGAAGCTTCCCCCAGGGCCAACCCACTGAGGCCACTGCTTTTGTTTAAGAGTTCTAAGAATTCATCTTCTCAAAGTCAACTGGAGTTCTCCACTTAGTGAATCTCTCTGATAATAAACACACAAGAATTTTACTTTCTAACATTCCAAGGACACTGAATTAGGTATACAGACATAAAATGAAGCCTATTATTTTCTCACTGCAGTATCTTCATGATTTTCCTGACACCCTACTATCTACTTATCTGGTTTGTTGCTTTGTCCCACCCAACTCAATTCCTGAGAGTTCCCTGTTGTCTTTTTACCTCTGTTCCTAATTTCCAGCCTAAGGTCAGAGCCACTGATGCTACCGACTGATGTGGGCTCTTCATGCTGAGGAACGTATGAATACCTTCTACTTTATCCTTCTATATCTGTGTCACTTTACCTTGCATTTTTCATTCCATAATCTATCTTTTGACTGATAGTCCATTCATTCATAGCAACACTTTCCCTTATAAAATGATTACTTTCTTACCTTCACTCTTCATTTGTGTGAAGGCACTTTGTAATCCTAACATGTTGACTTCAATCTTAACTTCACTTTCTCCAAACTAACCACCTCCTTACACTATTAAAAAAAAAACTGCCACAGAATCCAACTATAGCTTAAATCATAGAACTCTCAAAGGAACCCTCCTACACTGTTGGTGGGAATGTAAATTGGTACAGCCACTATGGAGAACAGTATGGGAGTTCCTTCAAAAACTAAAAACAGGGCTTCCGCAGTGGCACAGTGGTTAAGAATCTACCTGCCAATGCAGGGGACATGGGTTCAAGCCCTGGTCCGGGAAGATCCCACAAGCCACGGAGCAACTAAGCCCATGCGTCACAACTACTGAGCCTGCACTCTAGAGCCTGCGAGCCACAACTACTGAGCCCGCGCACTCTAGGGCCCGTGCTCCACAACAAGAGAAGCCACTGCAATGAGAAGCACACGCACTGCAAAAAAGAGTAGCCCCCACTAGCCGCAACTAGAGAAAACCTGCGTGCAGCAGGATTTCTGAAGACCTCTGTGACAAACAATTAAGGAAATCTGGGGAATCTAAAAGCCATTCTGATCCTCAAGTTAGTGACACAGCTGACCACATCTACTGCCTATGTTTAACACGAGCCTTGTTGAGGACACCAAATCAATAATGCGAGGATAAGAGGGACCTTACAGATCATCTAATCACTAGATTCTCAGATCTGGTTGCACACTGGAATCTCCAACTCCCAGAGGAGAAGAGTGATACCCAAAGACGCAAATTTCAAAGTCAGTGACAAAGCTGGGCCTAACACCCAGGCCTAATGCTATGTCAGATATATATGAACAACAGGCTAAAAATATAAAGCCATGTATGGGAATGACACATACCCAATTCAGAACAGTGACAACCCTTTGGGGGATGGGGAGGGAATGCAAATGAGAAGAGATATACTTAGGGGCTTCAACTATATTGGGAATATTTTAAGCTGGGTAGTGATATGTAAGTATTTACTAAATTTGTCCCCATTATCTTTTGGGTGTCTAAAATTTTGTAATTAAAAAAAGAACAATTTGAAGATGGATACTCAAATGGATATCATATTAGGAATAAAAAGAAATACCTTAGGCTAGGAAGTACTCAAATAAGATACTGCATGAAACAGGCCTTGAATAAAACACAGATTACTAGCAAAAAAATAACACAAATTTTCTAAAGGAAAAGCATGAACAAAGGCAAAGCTGAGAGTACCCACAGCCTATAACCTAAATAAAGAACAATAGGGAAACTCTGGAAGGACAGATTCAGCTTGGATAAGTAACAAAAGGCTGGGGGTTAAGGCTGAGATCAAGTGATCGGGGCCTTGGGTGCTAAGTCAACTAAAAAAACATCAATCCAAAAAAAACGGAGTAGCATGACTGAAGTGATGTTTTAGCAAAAAAATCAGAAGCCATGTGCCGGATGAACTAAAGCAGTGTTCTATGGATCATTAGGAGGTTCTGTAGGACACCAAAAGGGGAATAGAGGAGGTAAGGCGCTGGAAACCAGGTTCTGGCGCCCTGCCCCTACTCCAAAGAGAGCCCTTCTGCTGTTAAAATGTTTCTGCTGTTAAAATTTTTTGATAATCACTGGACCACAATGCCCAATTGGAAGGCACTGCTATAAATCAACTGTGAGGGTCTTAAAACCCTGGAATGAGATAGTAGTAATTGGGAACGAAAGGGGGGTGGGAAATGAATCCACAGACTTTTTGATGGAAAATTTCATAGGATCTAATGATAAACTAAATAGGATAATGAAAGAATGGCTCTACACGAAGAAAAAACAAAAATACTGAGAAGCAGCTATTGGTCATACAGACTTGAGCATCAGCAACGTATATGTGACCATGTAAAAATGTATGGGCCCTAAGGAAGAGCTACTCACAGCAGAAATGCAAAGTGGCCCTCTTACACAGATTAAAAACAGAACAAAGGGGGACCAGAAGATTACAGAAAGAGGTGACCATGGAATGCTAAGAAAGCAAGCATAGTTTCAAAAAGAGGCATCACTGTACACAATGAGCGGGTGCACAGCCCTTGCAGCCAATCAGACCCAGGGTTCTGGCACCTCCTCCACCTGACCAACTTATTTAATCTCTCCAAGCTTCAGTGAATGAGGAAAATATAAACTAACAACTAACATTACTGAACATATCATGAAGCAGTGTGCTAAGTGCTTTACATCTGACCTCATTTACTCCAAAACACATTTTACAGATTAAGAAATTAAATTTAGAACTAGCATAGTAAATTGCAGAGCCAGGATTCCTATTTCTTGAGACAATAAAGTAAAAGAATGTATATATAAAATTCCTGGCAAATAGTAAGACCTCAAAAAATGGTAGCTATATTTCATTATTAGAGGGTAATGATTAAGAGGGGCAACACAAAAATTCACTGTCAGTTATCTCCGTCGTAGCCTTCCATGTGGCAAACCCCCCTAGTGACGTCATCTATAAAAACAGGATTAATGTCTGTAATCCAACCTACTCAGCAGGGTTGCTATAAGGATTAAATGATATTATAAAAAAGAAAATGCTATGAAAAAAATTTTAAGAGATACTCAAATATATGGGATTGTCACATATCTTTTGCTCTTCAGAAATGCCTTCCTGGATGAACATGTCTCTCTGAAGAGAGCTAAAAATAACTCTCTTAAATGTGCAACCACCACTTTGAAAGTATAAGTCACCATGGAACAGTGATATATACCACCCACCCCTCCCCCAACCCCTCCAGGTTCTCTAATGTCCCTGCAAGGCAGGGGTTCTCTTTCGTCTATAGTGAAACTCTGATAACTCAGAATAGAGCTAATCAATACAGAGAACTTGTACTTCAATTCAGAGTTATTCAACTTGGCCTTATGGTACTATCTTGGAGGTGCCCCTTACAGTCCTTCCAAAACAAGATGGGGGAAACACTGATTCCAGTTTTCTTCTATAGTATTAAAACTGGGTGCCAAATCAATATTAGAATTGGGATATTTTAAAATGCCAGAAAAGAATCTATCAAGGGCTCTGACAGCAGGTGTCTTTTGGAAACTCCTCCACAGCCCCCCTTTTTCACCTGAACAGATGGTTCCCAGACCTCAAGGCTCACATGTCTAGTCACACAATTCACAACAGCTCACAAAGTTCCTACCTTTTTAATTATTACATGTTCTTGAATATACCACCTTTCACCTAAAGATCTCTAAGTATCAAAACACTCTTTACTCTTCACAACAGCACTATGGGAGAGAGATTAGTACCCTTATTTTATAAATTAAAAATGAGAGACTGAAGTTAAATGTTTGATCCAGCTACAGTTGATTGATTCATTCTTAAGGGGAAAATGCACATTATGAATTTATATCAATGGACAGCCTTGATTCAGCTTCACACGATCATTTCAAATACCAGTTCAAAAGTATCTACTGTGTACTCGTACACTTCCAATATAACAAAGAATAAATATAAACTAACAGTAAATACCAAAGCATCACTATTTTTACATGCTAAAAGAAAACCAACCCCCCCCCCAAAAAAAAACTACATGGCAGAGGGGCTCTAATTTAAGATTCCTACTGTCTTGCATTCATAAATACTTTTGAACTTGCGGAGGAAGGGGAGAGGAACACCTGTCAGTGCAGCATATCCACTCTAAGTTTTACAGGCTGTGTAGCTATTAATATTTAATTCCTTGAACTGTAAATAAACAACCCGCTTTCTCAAAAAAAAAAGGCAATATTATGGAAAACATTTGACAGGAAAGCCTACATGGTTGTAAGCAGCCCAATAATTTCCTAGTTTTACGACTCCCAGTTCGTGAACTTGCCACGAGGGAAAACTCCACCCGCCCCAGGAGTCCGGCCGCCGGGCGCCCAGAGCTGCCCACCGACTCTCCACCCGCGCCAGGCCCGGCGGGCCGCGGTGGAAGCGAGGCTCGGCCTCCCCTCGGGCCCCCTCGCCCCACGGACAGACGCGGCCCGGCACTCGGACCCGCCTCGCGACCCCCGGCGCGCCCGGCTCAGGGCCCGGCAGTCGGGGAGGGGTGTCTCGGTCCCCCCCGGGCCTAGCCGCCCCCGCCCCTCTCCTTCTCCCCACGCCCCGCGTTCGTTACCTCTTGGGCGCCGGCGGCTGCTCCATGGCGGCCGGGGGCAGAAGGAGGTACCAGGTGGGCGGCGAAGGTCGGAGCGGGCAAAGAGCCGGGGCACCGGCCGGCCGAGCCCGGGGAACCACAGAAGGAAACTCCAGGAACTCGAACCAACTTCCCCGTAACTCCGCAGCGGATCCCCCGCCCGCTGGCGAGTGCGGCGCCTCCCGGCCCGCCCCGCCCCTCGGCCGCCGGCCGCCGGCTGCGGGCGGGGAAGGGTGGGCGGAGCCATGCGCTGGAGAGTGGGAGTGGTGGGCGGAGCCGAGGGCGGAGGGAGGGGCCGGCCCTAGTGCAGGGAGGGGAAAAAAGGAGCTGGGACTGGAAGGGCGAGGGGGTGAGGCCTAGTCAGGACCCAGAGCCTCTCTCTGCTGGCCTGGGGCACGTTGCTTTGAAGTGGCCCAAAGCTGCCGCTCCTCACTTGCCTTCATTGCTTTTGCCCCAGTCTGATTTGACTCATTTCTCTGGATTTCCCAAGGATATCTCCCAAACATCTTGAGCAGCCGTTTGAAGTACTGCTAACTGCCCACGCTCCCCTCTCTAGTTCTCATTATAATTATTGGTTATGTTTTCCCCCAGCCATCCCCCAGTAATAGGGATACTTCTGGAAATTCTTGTTTGATTTTGATTGTGGACAAACTCCTCACAATAATTAGGTCTAATTACAAAGAAAATAATTACTGCAGTGAGATCTCTCATGCACTAGATTCAGTGTGTTGTGGCCTTACCAGCTGTTCAACTGGGTAACCTGGCAAAACTATCACAAACTATGGTGCATGGAAAAGTATTCAAGAAAGGTTTGTTTCCTTCCCTCTTGCCACACCTCCCCCCAACCTGTCCCCAAGGCCCTTACCCCATGGTAATTAGACCCCTCTTTGCATCCATATTGTGTGTGTACCGTTTAACCTTAAATTTCATCTATAAATATCTTTCTTATGACCATACACAGCTGCTATGTAATGACTTTGCTTGTTTTTGTCAGAAATGGTCAAGATGTAGTATCATAGAGTTTTTTGAAGATTCGAGCAAAGAATATGAAGAGAATATTGTAAACATTAATCCAAATTACACTTGTCTATTAACAGTCTTTTTGCATTATTTTAAGTTTTGCTATGTAATAAACTTACATGATTTATTTTCAAACCATTATATTCTCCCCCAAACTTAGTTATTTTAAATTTGTTAAGACCATTCATTGTTGAAACCTAAAGTCAAATTCTGTGAACAAGAGAGATTATTACAGAATTTATACTTATTTGCATTTATTAAAGATCCACAGAATAACAGTTTGGAAGTAACAAGACAATCATTAAGATGTCCAAGCTAGGAAGAACCTTTGAAATTATTTCATTCATTCCCTCACTCTGTCTTCATCCCCAACACTGCTTGTCTCTTTGGGCCTATGGGTGGTAACAGCTCTGCAATTCCCAGATTCCTCCTCTATTCTCTACATTCCCCTAGACCTCAACCCTCCTCATATGACCCTAATTTGAGTGTACCTTCAAAAGGGTTTCCTACTGGAACCCTAACTGAGACACCCATAAAGAAGGCTTGTGGAAGGAGGAGGAATAATATCAGAAAATAAATCTCTGTGGTCTCCCCTCAGTTCGAAAGGAAGAGGGCTAACAATTGTTGTATGACCCCAATGGGATCAGACACTTGGTCTGCATTATCTCATTAAACCCTTAAAACTGCCTTGTTAGGTAGTTATTCCTGCTTTAGGTGAAGAAACTGAGGTTCAAATGGGTGGAGGGAATTACCCTAGGCCAAACAGAAAATCTGCATTCTAACGCATGCCTTTGTAACTCCAAAGCCATGCTTTATCCCACTGTAAGTCAGTCAATATATATTTACTGAGCACTTATGTATGCAGGCACTGTTCTCAGTGCTGGGGATTCATCAGTAAAGAAAATAGACAAAAAAATTCCTGCCTTCATAGGGTTTACACTCTGGTTAGGGAAACATAATAAGACAAGTAACTAATCAATAATGTTAGGTACTGAAAACTGGTCAGGAAGAAAAATAAAATGGGGAAAGGGAATATAAATTGGAAACAAGGGATGAAATTTAGAAAGGGTGCCCAGGGAAGGCCTTAATGAGAGGGTGACTTAGGAGGAAGTATGGGGAGAGCCATGCAGATTGCTATAGGAAGAGAAATGTCAGGCCAAAGGAACAGTAAGTTCTAAGGCCTGAGGCCAGTGTGCCTGGCGTGTTCTGTGTTACTGAATAAAAGGAATTGTTTTTCTCCTGAATTACTCAGGAAAAAAAAATTGTCTCAAGTCTCTGTTTTAATTTGTGGAAAGCCAGCCTGAAGATTCCAAGAAGGAAAGACTAGAAATCATCATTCAACCTGCAAATGAGAGGCAGCAGCATTCATGAACAGGTGAAAAGCTACAGGAAAATCTAAGATTTAGGTCAGGGTCGCTCAGCTTCACGGAACTGTGAAAGCAGCATAATCTGCTTCCAGCCGTTCCAGTTAGAATCAAAATCAAGTATGCACTTTAATTATACTAGTGAACAGCTCACCACAATTCCCAACTGAGTGCCCTAAGAGAAAGAGGAGAGAAAGCTTCAGTTTGGGACCCAGTGCCTCTGAATAACAAAAGTGCATTCCTTGTCACTGAATATATACACCGCCATGTTTTACAGGTAGAAAAATATTAAAATTTAAAAAAAAATTTTTCCTTGCTATACTAGTTGCTGCTGTTTATTGAAACTACAAGTTTGTATGACTCTTTTTTTCTCAATTTTCTAATTATTTGAAAAATAATGCTAATTAACAACTGTTAAACTTTCTTACCTGGAAGAGTTTGGGACAAAGAGAAAGCTCTCTCAAATATATTACATTATGTCACTTTTTCTTTTCAGGGAAGTGTTTCCTTTCAAGAGGCAGCTTTACAAAGCACTTTCTCTTGATCTGTTTTCTCTTTTCTAACTTAGTTTTATAGTTAGCCTGGAACTAGCATGTTGCATTTCAATTCAACCACTATCCTCTTTTATCATAGCAATCTTAAATTTTTACTTCATTTATTTGTTTCACTTATTCCCCAGGAAGAACAGTATCTTATTCATATTCATCATATCAAAAGTCTAGCATGTCAGTTAACTATAAGAAACAACTCAAAATGACTTTTTTTTTTTTTTTGCGGTACGCGGGCCTCTCACTGTTGTGGCCTCTCCCGTTGCGGAGCACAGGCTCAGCGGCCATGGCTCATGGGCCCAGCCGCTTCACGGCATGTGGGATCTTCCCGGACCGGGGCACAAACCCATGTCCCCTGCATCGGCAGGCGAACTCTCAACCACTGCGCCACCAGGGAAGCCCTCAAAATGACTTTTAAAACAAGAAGCCTAGAGATGGTCTTTCTAGGTTTGATTAATTCTTTGATTTCCTTCTATTTCCTGCCCTACTGTGCACTGCAGGGTCTCCTTGGGCTATTTCCCTCCCCTCACATGATGGCTGTCACAGTTCAGGCACCACATGGAGACAGGACAATGTCCATCAATAGAAGGTTATTTCTTTCTGAATACCACTTTTTAAGATGGTGGAAAAGACTATTCTAAAAGCCCTTCTACAGGCTCTCCTTCATATCCTGTTGGCCAGAAGTATGTCACAGACTTATCTGTGAGAAAGAAAATGGTGTCACGAAAACTTGTATAGACTAATTGCAATTCACCCCAGGGGGGTGGGCTTGGAACTGAGGCTGGGACCAGCCTTCCCAGAAGCTTATGGCAAGGAGAAGCATGAGAGAAGAACAAAAACTGAGATTCTTTACTAACAAAGAATGGAGGAATTTTTATTAGGCAACAGCCTACAATGTCTGCTAAAAATAAGTACCTAGAATGTGACAGTCACTGAATAAATGTTTGCTGAATCAGTGAATAGATTTCCACACAAAGAAAACATCAAGAATTTTAAGAGACATAGATAATTTATAAACTCCATGTTAAGTGAAAGTAAGTGTACCTTTTGTCATTTTATTTCCTCTCAGTTCCAAATTCATCCTTCATTGCCTGCTCTATTAAAATGGAGCTAGGTCCATTAAATATTTTTCTTTATCAGGTGGTAAGACAAATCAAGCTTTGTCACTAAAGGACTGTGGAGAGACATTACAAAAGAAAAGAGTTTTCCTTCCTGGCTGTTGTGTGTTCCATTGGCTCTGTCCCAGGGCCTGCTTCCCTGGGTTCCGGTAGTGCATGCAGGCAACAGCATGCAGTGGCCAAGTGTTTCCCTCCCCACCATAACTTCGCTCTCCTTTGGCCACTTTGGCTGCAGAGTGCCTCCAGTGAGACACCTCACCGTGAATAGCTTTCCCCGGCAACCTAAGATTTTCAGAAAGTTCCAGAGGGCAGGTTTTTGGCAAGTTCCACTAGCATGGCACCACAGCAACTCCTTCATTCAGTGAGACATAGCTGTGCTCTCTCCAACAAGGTTTGCATCTCAACCTGGGGTGGGGGGTGGCCTCTTCTTTGGGTGCTCCATCTCAGCCCCAGAAAAGTACTGCTACTGATTACTGCTATTGCTATATTCTTTAGAGTTCTCTTTGCTTCTTAGCCAATCCCTTGTTACTCCAATCCCCTGTTATAGTTAATAATTCTTTCCATTAAACTTTCTCTATTCAAATAACCATGTGCTCTCTGTCTCTTGTGGTTTCTGTATCAGATTGGACCTTGACTAATACAGAGAATAATAGCAAAGAATCTCAGGCCTCACTGTAAACTCAGAAAAAGGATTAATAAGACTGATTTCATTTTCAGTTCAATGCATAATTATCTACACAATAACTAGGACTTAAGAAGGAAAAGATATATTTTGAAGATATGGTCCTTGTGCTCTAAGAATATGGTTTGGTTGAAAATATAGAATATAGAGAATAGAAAATATAGAACATATATTTTCTAGAACATATATATTCTAGAAAATATAGAACATATTCATATGAGTAAAATAATGGCTCAAGTCTGTACGTAATAAACTATCAGTAATTTCTGTCATTCAGAAAAGTGTTTAGTTCAAATTGATATGGGCTGGAGCTCAGCAAAACAAAAATGCCTTCCATTTTACAAAACCCACTCTCCTTATATGTCACTTAGAAGGAGAAAATCAGTTTCTGTTATATACAAATATAAGTTCCAGACAAGCTAAAGATTTCTCAAAACACAGCAATGATTGATTAAGACACTAAACCTGGGGACAGAGTGAAGGAAAAGAAAGAAATCAGTACTAAGAACCTGGTAAACAACATGACTTAAAGCCTTTCCATGGTAGACCTTTAGTTAAATTAATATAAGGAACCTAGGAGGGAGGGAGGGAGACACAAGAGGGAAGGGATGGGGGAACAGATGTACATGTATAACTGATTCACTTTGTTATAAAGCAGAAACTAATAAAAAAAAAGAAAGGAACCTATTGTCAATAAACTAATCAATGCTATGCTTTCATAATTTCTCTTTTTATATTTTTGTTTCTTTAAATTTCTTCTTTTTTTTTTTTTGCGGTACGCGGGCCTCTCACTGTTGTGGCCTCTCCCATTGCGGAGCACAGGCTCCGGACACGCAGGCTCAGCGGCCATGGCTCACAGGCCTAGCCGCTCCACGGGATGTGGGATCTTCCCGGACCGGGGCACAAACCCGTGTCCCCTGCATCGGCAGGCGGACCCTCAACCACTGCGCCACCAGGGAAGCCCTAAATTTCTTTTTATTCCTACCTATGGTCTCTGAATAATTTCTAATTTGTCTTGATTAGATTAAGCAGAAAGAAAATTGTTTACTTACTTCTAAGCCAGGAAAGCTAGAAGACTACTCCGACCCAGATATGCAGTGGTGACAGCAGTTAATGCTGTTGGAAAACTGGACAATAAGACTTACAGAGAAGTTGGAATAAAATTGAGCCACCCTTAAGGTAGTCATGTGATAGATTCAAACTGAACTTAAACCCAACTTCACAAAGCTTGGAAAGATATAGATTTTCAGGAACAGTCTCACAGACATGCTGAGGAAGGACTCATAGGGCACATTAACAAAGCACAGCTTCCTAAAACTCTTCTTTACCCATCTTTCTCCCTTAAATTTTCATGAGAGCTATCCAAATTGCTTCTCCCTTGTTCTCTCTTATACTGACTCACCCTTCCTCTCCCTCATATTGCTGGTACTTCAAGCCCTTTCCTGCAGAGAATAGTTTGACTTCCTTCTCTTCAATTCCCTAGCTCTTCTAGTTCTTCTTATCTCGGTCAACACAACATAGTTCTGGGAGACAAAAAATGAAGGATCCTTCCCATAAGGGGGCCAGGGAAGCAGGAAGGAGAAAGATTGTGAATATTCAAACTTCAATATTTTTGTCCCTATCAAACATTCTTTCAATCAACATTTACTTATTAAGTTGCCAGGCATAGACAATGAGGTTTGGCCCCTACCCTGGAACTACAGGGTTTTCCCATTAAAAGTTTTACCTTGCTCTGTCTTTTGAATTTCTTTCCAAAGGAAGTGATTCTCTTACAAGAGGTAATTTTTTTGCTTAATGAAGTAGTTATTTGACAAAAATTACCCATGGAATACTTTTACATGGCTAATTTCCCTCAAGCATTTAAGCTATGGTTTCAATTTCAGTGTTCACTGAGAAAGAGGTTAAGATAACCATGGTTTTTATAATCCCTTTTGAAAAAACAACTAATCAAAGGTATTAGAAAAAAATTGTCTTAAGGGTACCTTGCTAATAAATCACCACTGACAAAGGTGGATTATCTCTTCATACTTGCCACAAATGAAGTGGGGGAGAGTAAGAGAGAATCTTCTGAACACCACAGATTTATGCTTGGTAAACTGAAATTATCTTTTAAAATGTAATTCAAGAATAAGAGCATTGAAAACATAGATAAACATAACTTACTAATTTCTGACTGTATTAGTTATCTATTGCTGCATAAAAAATTACCCCATTATTATTTCACAGTTTCTGTAAATCAGGAATCCAGGTGCAGCTTAGCAAGACCTCCCGCCCAGAGTCTCTCAAAAGGCTATAGTCAAAGTGTTGGCCAGGGCCACAATCACCTCCAGATTTAAGTTGTAAATTTAGAGTAACCCCGTTTTTTTTTTTTTAATCTTGAGAAGATTTTTTAGAATTGAACAAGCTAAGGCTCAAGTTTAAAGAGAAGAGAAAATACAGAAAAAGAGCTCATAAATTTTGGGGAAAAAAAGAGAACAATGAAGAAAGACTTGCCCCACTAGACGGCAAAACACAGGATAAAATTGTAGTAATTAAAACAGCATGGTATTAATTCAGAAACAGCTAAATTAATATATGTGATGAATACTGAGCCTAGAACAGAATGATTTTTATGTGGAAATGTTTACGATAAAGTAACATTTCATATCACAGAGAAAAGAATGAACCACTCAATAAATTGTATGGGTACAACCGACTATCTATTTGGAAAAATAAATAAATAATATTAGATCTCTGTTGATATACCCCTGTATCAGGCTTCTTTATATTGCAAGCAACTGAAGACCCAGACCAAACTGCCTTATACAACAAAGGGTTCATTTAACTGGAAGACCCAGAGATAGAGCCGACTGTAGGGTTGCTTTGATTTAGTGGCTCAATACTGACATGAAAGACACTGGGAGGTTTTGTTTATTTATTTGTTTTTTGTCTTCTTTTTCCATCTCTGGGTTTTGACTTCTGCAATGTCAGCTTCATTCTAAGGCTAAATTGCTGCCAAAGGTTCAGTCTTCATATCGGTATACCAGACCGCCCAAAAGGAGAAAAGCACTATTTTTTGGTAGCTCCCTAAAAAGAAGGAGAAACCTCCTCTTCCAAAGAACTTCCACAACATCCTTCTTGTCTCATTGGCTCAAGCTGTCAGCCTGACATATTTCCCAACATGCAATGATTTGGCTTACGTCTTAACAAATAATTGGCTTATCTGAATAAATCAGTGTGGGGAGATGGATGCGAATTTTCTCTTTGGTTTAAAATAGCAGGACCCTCTTTTAGAGCTATGGGTGGTGTCAATTTCCACTATGACCACCCCAAATGAAAGAAATGCCTATTACACAAAAGAGGAAAGAAAGATAGCCTCCATGTCCACTATGACAATACATCAGAATAAATTCCAAATGCGTTAAAGATCCAACTGGTTAAAAACAGACAAACAGGATGCTCTACGCTCTACACTCTATGCTTGAGGAAGTAGAGCAGAACTGCTCACACTACAAGTACGAGCTGCATACAGTGCTTTCCTTCCAAAGAGTACAGTACGAAAAGGGGAGAAAGAGTAACTTTTCAGTAGGGAAACACAACCTCAGCCAGGTGATCAAGGTTAACAACAGTAATCCGTCATATTGATTGTAGGTACCATTGATATGATGTGATGAGAAGGGCATTTTACCTCTGTGATCTTCCTCTCCAAAATAAAAAACCCTAGTCTCATTATGAGAAAACCATCAGATAAATCCCAACTGAGGTCCATTCTACAAAATACCTGATCATTACTCCTCAAAACTGTCAAGATCATCATCAAAAACAAGAAAAAGTCTGAAAAACTATCACAGACCAGACTAGGTAGTCTAAGGAGACAAAATGGCTAAATGCAATGAGGTATCCCAAATATACTGGGAGTCCTTGAACAGAAAAAGAACATTAGGTAAAAACTTGAAGAAATATGAATAAAGTATAGGCTTCAGTTAATAATAATATCAATATTAGCTTATTAATTGTGACAAATGTACCATGCTAACATAACATGTTAATAATAGGGGAGACTGGGTTTGGGCTATATGGAAACACCCTGTACTACCTTCACAACTTTTTTGTAAATCTAAAACTATTCTAAAATTAGAAGCTTATTTTTAAATGTTTTAAACACATTAAAGACATCCAAGATATGTTTTAGAAAAGAATAGAAAAGAATATTTTAATAATCATAGATAGAAAATGATCTGACAAGCAAAATGCAAAACTCAGAAAGCAGAAAGGAAAATTTGAACAGATCTGACTACATAAGACTGAAAACTTTCATAAGAAAGACAATAACCAAAGTTAATAGATACTCAACAATGAAATAAAAGTATCTGAAACATATATATTAGATGAAGGACTCATATCTAGAATACAAAGAGAGAGAAAGAAACTAATTAGGAAATGACAGTCTAAGTAGACAAATGGGGGAAGCACCTAAAGTGATAAAATCACAGAAGAAATTCAAATGATAAGTAAACATGAAAGGATGCTCAACCTCACCAATAATCAGGAAAATGCAAATGAAGCAAGACCAATGTTTTTAAGTCATTGGAAAGGGAAAGGGAGGGGGAAGGGGAAAAGGAAGACAGCAGTAGGGAGAGTATATGATTGCTACTCAGAGCAACTTGCGTTTATAACCTTAAAAGTGTGAGATTACATAAATCACAGCAAGATCCTTTTTGACCCACCTCCTAGAGAAATGGAAATAAAAACAAAAATAAACAAATGGGACCTAATGAAACTTAAAAGCTTTGTACAGTAAAGGAAACCATAAACAAGACCAAAAGACAACCCTCAGAATGGGAGAAAATATTTGCAAATGAAGCAACTGACAAAGGATTAATCTCCAAAATTTACAAGCAGTTCATGCAGCTCAATATCAAAAAAACAAACAACCCAGTCCAAAAATGGGCAGAAGACCTAAATAGACATTTCTCCAAAGAAGATATACAGATTGCCAACAAACACATGAAAGGATGCTCAACATCATTAATCATTAGAGAAATGCAAATCAAAACTACAATGAGGGGGCTTCCCTGGTGGCGCAGTGGTTGAGAGTCCGCCTGCCGATGCAGGGGACACGGGTTCGTGTCCCGGTCCGGGAAGATCCCACATGCCGTGGAGTGGCTGGGCCCGTGAGCCATGGCCACTGAGCCTGCACGTCCGGAGCCTGTGTTCCACAACGGGAGAGGCCACAAGAGTGAGAGGCCCATGTACTGCAAAAAAAAAAAAAAAAACTACAATGAGATATCATGTCACACCGGTCAGAATGGCCATCATCAAAAAATTTAAAAACAATAAATGCTGGAAAGGGTGTGGAGAAAAGGGAACCCTCTTGCACTATTGGTGGGAATGTAAATTGATACAGCCACTATGGAGAACAGTATGGAGGTTCCTTAAAAAACTAAAAATAGAACTACGATATGACCCAGTAATCCCACTACTGGGCATATACCCTGAGAAAACCATAATTCAAAAAGAGTCATGTACCACAGTGTTCAAGGCAGCACTATTTACAATAGCCAGGACATGGAAGCAACCTAAGTGTCCATCAACAGACGAATGGATAAAGAAGATGTGGCACATATATATATAATGGAATACTACTCAGCCATAAAAAGAAATGAAATTGAGTTATTTGTAGTGAGGTGGATGGACCTAGAGTCTGTCATACAGAGTGAAGTAAGTCAGAAGGAGAAAAACAAATACCGTATGCTAACACATATATATGGAATCTAAGAAAAAAAAAAAGAAAAAAAAAGTCATGAAGAACCTAGAGGCAAGATGGGAATAATGACCCAGACCTACTAGAGAATGGACTTGAGGATATGGGGAGGGGGAAAGGTAAGCTGTGACAAAGTGAGAAAGTGGCATGGACATATATATACTACCAAACGTAAAATAGATAGCTAGTGGGAAGCAGCCGCATAGCACAGGGAGATCAGCTGGGTGCTTTGTGACCACCTAGAGGGGTGGGATAGGGAGGGAGGGAGGGAGGGAGACGCAAGAGGGAAGAGATATGGGAACATATGTATATGTATAACTGATTCACTTTGTTATAAAGCAGAAACTAACACACCATTGTAAAGCAATTATACTCCAATAAAGATGTTTTTTTAAAAAAAAGTGTGAGATTAAAAAATATATAGCTCCTCAAGACTTCAGGAAGCCCACAATAGACAAGCTGTAAAGTGTGCTGCAAAGCTGAATACAAAACTTAGTGAGGTAGAATGAAAACAATCGCTACCTTTGTTTAGGAAAATATCTTGATAAGCTTCTTTGGGTTGGGAAGGTGGTGCCCAAAGATTTGCTCTAAAACGAGGCGATATGTAAACAAAGAGCTAGAAACAGAATTGGAAATGTATATAAATTCCAAATGTCTTTGGACTCAGGAAGAGATTTAGTAAAGCACTAAATAGAATCAGAATTAGATTTGACTGCCATACCACTGAAGTGTATTCAGGAAGACACTAAATGGCCTCAAGGCTAGGCATATTTTTAAACTTGTGTTAAATTTCATCTTTCCTTAAAAATTAAGTGCTGGTAACAAGTAGCTAGTTAATATTTATTCTAGGCTTAGGGAATGGTTATTTTTATAGAAAAAATATAGTTGTAGAAAAGTTTAGGCTGTCAGCCTTAGTTGTCCACAGCTGGAGGAAGACTAGCTTTTGGCATGCGGCCATGTCCAAGCTCAACCACTTACCTGAGGGCACCAAATTCTAGGCATGGTGCCTAGGAGGAAATAAATAGCCTCATATGTTTTAACTTATAAAGTCATGGCAAGTATCAAATATGGATAGGGTTAATTAAACTTACTCCACAAATATATGAATATTAGCAGGAGAGGGTGCCCCTTCAAGCTTCAAGAGGCAATATTACTAAAAGAAAGTGCTAAGGTTTTATAATAGGAATTATAATAGTAATTCACAAATCCATGCACTCATATAGGTTGAAAATACAAACAAATTTGAGACTGGTATTGTAATCATCATAATTATCTCTAATATTATCACAGACTATGGATCCATTATAAGCTTTTTTTTTTAAGGAAAAGGAAATTCCAGGCATACTCCAAATATTTTTAAAGTGTCATAATGGAGAATAATCACTTTTTCCCAAGAAGCCCCATTTTACTCTTGTAGACTTCTTCTCCATGGTCATTACCAACATCCTTATCATCACCACCATCATCATCAACACTTACTGAACATTCACTCTGTGCTAAGAGCTTTACATTAATTTTCTTATATTTAAGTATGAGATCTTTTAAAAATGCAAGTAATTCTGGATGTTATTACCAATTTACACAGTGGCAGCAATCTTAAAGCAAGTTCCTTTGGGAATAGAACACAGAACATTAAACCTGAGAACTGAAGGGAAGGTGGCATGAAAGATAAAAAACAAAAATGAATTTTCCTTCCTTCACAATTTTGCTTAAAATGAGAACTGTATGTATGGATTACGTCAGAATGAACCCAAGATGTTGGTTATATTGTATCTTTAACTGGCTCCTTTTTATAAAATGCCTCAAGGATAGTCAGCATAGAACCGACTGAATAACTGACAAGTGCAGAACACTTTCCTAAGTGCTGTGATTAAAATTTTTAATTAGAAAAGTATAGTCTTTCCATCAAGAAAATCTGGGAAATATAGAAAATGGTAAGCTCAGTAAAAGAAAGTAGTATCAACAGTTATACATCCAAAGTACAATTGTCTTGAACATTTTGATTAACCTTTAATTAAACCTTGTGATTTTCAAGGTTATGTTAATATTGTAACACAAGCATTTTCCATGTTATCAAAGTCTTTATAATCATCATTGTAATTGCTGCACTGAGCTTTATGATAATTTACTTGCTCCATTTAAAAAATTTAGGTTGTATCAGCTTTTCAATATTACATACAAAGTTACAATGCATATATTTGCATAGAATTTGTGTTTCAGAATTATTTTCTGGGATAAAGTCCATAAACAAAATTAATGGGACAAGAAGCATGAGCAGTTTAAAGCTTTCAACATATTACTATCAAAAATTGCTTTGGACTTCCCTGGTGGCGCAGTGGTTAAGAATCCGCCTGCCACTGCAGGGGACACAGGTTTGAGCCCTGGCCCGGAAAGATCCCATATGCCACGGAGCAACTAAGCCCGTGTGCCACAACCACTGAAGCCTGCACACCTAGAGCCCGTGCTCTGCAACAAGAGAAGCCACCGCAATGAGAAGCCCGAGCACTGCAACGAAGAGTAGCCCCCGCTCACTGCAACTAGAGAAAGCCCGCGCACAGCAGTGAAGACCCAATGCAGACATAAATAAATAAATAAATAAATAAATAAATAAATAAATAAATAAATATTGCTTTGCAAAAGATACTGGAAATACAAAATATTGGATATATTCATTTGGAAATATAAATTATTAAAGACTTTGAAATAAAAATGCATACATGCTTTAAATCAGCAATCCTACTTCTAGGAATCTTTTCAATGAAAATAGTTACACATATATTCAAATATGGATGTACAAGGCTTTTGTTTTACCATTGTTTGAATTAGGAAGAAAACTAGAAGTAACCTAACTAAAGGGAAATAAATTGTGTTATGGCCATATTATGGGAAATATAAAGCTGTTAAGAAGAATTAATTCCCTCTACAATTTTGAGATGAAAAGATCTCTTAGAGAGTTGAGTGGAGCAAAAGTTAATAGATGAATAATCAAATAGAATGATTTCATTTATTAAAAAATAAGTAATTATATGTTTGAAGACACATTCAAAAATCAATAGAGATTCATGGTTGCAAAACATTATGAATGTATTTAATACCACAGAACTGTACACTTAAAAATTGAGTTATTTGTAATGAGGTGGATAGACCTAGAGTCTGTCATACAGAGTGAAGTGAGTCAGAAAGAGAAAAACAAATACCGTATGCTAACGCACATATATGGAATCTAAAAAAAAACAGTACTGATGAACCTAGTGGCAGGGCAGGAATAAAGGCGCAGACATAGAGAAAGGACTTGAGAACACGGGGGCAGGGGAAGCTGGGACGAAGTGAGAGAGTAGCATTGACACATATACGCTACCAAATGTAAAATAGATAGCTAGCGGGAAGCTGCTGCATAGCACGGGGAGATCAGCTCAATGCTCTGTGATGACCTAGGGGGGTGGGATAGAGAGGGTGGGAGGGAGGCTCAAGAGGGAGGGGATATGGGGATATATGTGTACATATAGCTGCTTCACTTTGTTGTAGAGCAGAAACTAACGTAACATTGTAAAACAATTATACTCCAATAAAGTTATTTTTTTTAAATCGTTAAGATGGTAAATTTTATGTCATGTATATTTTACCACACATTAAAAAAAACAATAGGGATTACACATCTATAGCTGAGACTGCTAGTTGTCCCACCAAATAATTCTCCCCTTCTTTCATAGTTATAAAATACCAAATTTAGCTGGGCACATTTCCCAGCTTCCCTTGCAATTAGAATTGGCCATGTGGAAAAAATCTGGCCAATAAGGTATAAGCAGAAGTGTTTGTGGCACCTCCTGAGATCTTCCTTAAGAAATAACTGATAGGGCTTCCCTGGTGGCGCAGTGGTTGAGAGTCCGCCTGCCGATGCAGGGGACACGGGTTCATGCCCCGGTCCGGGAAGATTCCACATGCCGCGGAGCGGCTGGGCCCGTGAGCCATGGCCGCTGGGCCTGCGCGTCCGGAGCCTGTGCTCTGCAACGGGAGAGGCCACAACAGTGAGAGGCCCGTGTACCGCAAAAAAAAAAAAAAAGAAATAACTGATACCTTTGTCTGATTTTCAACAACTTTCAACAGCATTTATTTATTTTCGTGCATCTGTGGAGCAGCTGTGCTCTGTCTACATTCATTCATTCTGGGGCCCAGAATGAAGGAGCAGCAGGTCAGGAGAAACTCTTCTCTTAGAGGCAGCAGAGGTGCAGGAGGGCAAGCAGAAGGATGGAGGCTTTTAAGGCCTAAAGTTGGAACTGAAACATTGTTACATCTGCCTACATGCCACTGACCAAACCAAGTCACAAGGCCAAGCCCAAAGCCAAGAGGCAGGGAAGTATATTCGACCAGGATGAGGCTATGGCAAGGATGTGCATGTAGGGGTGAGGTGTGGGAGGAGGACAGTTAAGGTCTGTAATACACACTTTACTTGAAGATATTAAGTTAATTGTCCAAAATTACATATCTAGAATGTGTCAGAGCCAGGAATTTAAACCTAATTTTACTGGATCCCATGTTTTTTTCTTCTCACCACTATACATTTTTGTATTTTTATTCTGTTTTAATTCAGATAGGATAATTTTTTCCTGATTACTCAACCTTTTCAACTTTTTCCTTGCTGTTCTAGTGTGTGTAGTATTACAAATGAACTTTAGAATCATTTTGTCAAATCCCAGAAATCGAACAAATAAGAAAACAAACTCAATTTAAAAATGGGCAGAAGATCCAAATAGACATTTTCCCAAAGAAACACATATAGATAGATGGCCAAGGGGTAGATGACAATGTGCTCAATATCACTAATTATCAGGGAAATGCAAATCAAAGCTGATTCACTTTGTTATAAAGCAGAAACTAACACACCACTGTAAAGCAATTATACTCCAATAAAGATGTTAAAAATAAATTAAAAAAAATAAAGACAATGGCTTTACTAAAAAAACAAAAACAACAACAAAAAAACCCCACAGTGAGATAGGACCTCACATCTATTAGAATGCCTATTATCAAAAAGATAATGAATAACAAGTATCGGCAAGGATGTAGAGAAAAGGGGACCCCTTGTGCACTGCTGGTGGGAAATGTAAATTGGTGCAACCACTATGAACAACAGTATGGAGGTTCCTCAAAAAATTAAAAATAGAACTACCATATAATCCAGCCATTCCACTTCTGGGCATTTACCTGAAGAAAATGAAAACACTAACTCAAAAAGATTTATGTACCCCCATGTTCATTGCAGCATTATTTATTGATATAATAGCCAAGACATGGAAGCAACCTAAGCGTCCATCAATGCATGAATGGATAAAGAAGATGTAAGATATACATACGGATACAGGTATAGACATAGACATAGACATGGATATAGATATAGACATATGATGGAATGTTATCCAGTCATGAAAAAAAGAAGGAAATCTTGCCATTTGTGACAACATGGATGGACCTTAAGGGCATTATGCTAAGTGAAATGAGTTAGACAGAGAAAGACAAATACCATATGATCTCACTTACATGTAAAATCAAAAAAAAAAAAAACCACACAAAAAACAAAAAAACCTTTTAGGTACAGAGAACAGACTGGTGGTTGCCAGAGGCAGGAGGGTCGTGGGGGGCAACAGGTGGGCAAAATGGGTGAAGGGAGCCAAAAGGTACAAACTTCTAGTTATAAAGTAAGTCATGGAGGTATAATATACAGTGTAGTGACTGTAGTTAATAACAGTGAATTGTAGATTTGAAAGTTGCTAAGAAAATGGCCCTTAATATTCTTATCACAAGAAAAAAAACTTTGTAACTATATGTGGTGAAGAATGTTAACTAGACTCATTGCGGTGATCATTTCACAATATACAAATATCCAATCATGTTGCACATCTGAAACTAATATAATATTGTATGCAGTTATTCTCAATTTTTAAAAAAAGAAAACAAACTCATAACAAATAAGAAAATAAACTGAAAATTAACCTATAAATTAATTTGGGAAGTGCTGACATCTCTAAAATGATTAGTTTTCCCTAAAAGGAATATGGTGTGTCCATTACTATCAGTTTTATGCATGTAGGCCTATCCTGTTAATGTTATTCACAATCCTTTTGGACCACCTAGCTATTCAATCATTTTATCTACAGTATTTATAATATTGTCACTTTCTAATATTTACAACTCTTATTTCTGTTTTCTACCTTCTTGTGTTGGAAAAATTTCCAGAAGAAAGTTATTGGGGATTTTCTCACCAGAAAATATGATGATGACAGTTTAAAAAATTTTTTTAAATCACAGTAAAGAAGTATTCTTCTTCTATACTTTTTAAAGAGGATTTTTTTCCTTAAAGAAATTAGTATGTAATTTATCAGATATCATTTAACTGTCAGTATGTGATCAAGTGATTTTTTTCCTTATTATTCTTAAGATATTCTAATAATCTTCCTAATATTGAAACACTCTTAGATTCCTGAGACAAATACTACTTGTCAGTGTGGATTATTATTTTAGTGGGTAGTTAGAATTGATCTACTAACATTTATTTAGGATTTTAAAATCTAGGCTTTAAAATCTAGAAAAGATTGTTTCAAATGCCCACTACATGGTATATGAGAGTAAAACCCTCCTTACAATTTCTACAAATTCCCAGGGAGGCTTATATTCCCATAGCCCCCTCAAACTTCAAGTTCCTGCTTTTGCTCAATTGGATCAGCTGATGGATGGACTTGGATGCTGTTTCTTGATCCTCTGTTCTGGGCAGTTAACCCAACTGTGGAACTCTACCCTTTTCTTAGATTTCCACCAAAAGCACACTCACATGTATGTGTACTATACTTAACTACAATAGAAACAATATAAAATTCCATGTTAGATATACCTGGCCTAAAAGTCTTTTAACAATTTTTTGGTTTTTTGTTTTTATAAATTTATTTTATTTATTTATTTATTTTTGGCTGCACTGAGTCTTCATTGTGCTGAACGGGCTTCTCATTGTGGTGGCTTCTCTTGTTGCGGATCACGGGCTCTAGGCATGTGGGCTTCCGTAGTTGCAGCACGCGGGCTCAGTAGTTGTGGCTTGTGGGCTTAGTTGCTCCGTGGCATGTGGGATCTTCTGGACCAGGGCTTGAACCTGTGTCCCCTGCATTGGCAGGTGGATTCTTAACCATTGGCAGGAGCGTTCTTAACCACTGCGCAACCAGGGAAGTCCCTTTAACAATTTTTGGATCTCCTCCTTTCTCTTGCTTCATTGCTTAGACCTCTGCTTTCTCCATTTTATTTGCCTGGCCAATACCTCCTCTACCAGATCAAAAAGTTTTCCCACTCTCTTATACAAAGAAATTTAACTCTTTCTAGTTCACATCCTTAAACTAAAGCTTTGGTGTCACTTTAAATATCTAGCCAAACCCACCTAGGTGCTCACCCCTCCAAAAAGTCATTTCATGTACATTAGTCAGATTTTCTGCAGCAGCAAACAACTCGAAATCTTTATAGCTTCCAAAAACAAGCATTTATTTACTGTTCATGGTATCTGTTAGTGATTGCAACTCTGTTCTATGGACCTTCTCATTCTGGGAACCAGGCTAAAGAAGTACCCTTTCCCATGGTAGAGGGAAAAGCAAATATTTTGGCAGAAACACACTGCTTCTTAAAGCTTCTGCTTAGAATTAACACATTGTCACTTCCTGTCATCTTCCATTGACCCAAGTCACATGGCTGACTCAGAAAATGGGGTGGGAAAGTAAACTTTGTTTGTTCTGTTATAGAGAAGAGGATAGCTGGAAACATTACCACAATTTATCACAATGTAAGAAGAGTCACCCTCCTTAAAATTAATTGTAAACCGAAGCTTTATCCCCACCCCCTTATATTATATTCATGATTAAGATGGGTGTGTAATAGTGGTTCTGGAAGTTATCAGTTATGAGTGTGAGAGGGTGCCTATCAGAAAATCTAAAGAGCTTTTCTATCCTAACCTCCACCTCATTCTGATTTGTCCCTGGGGATAGGGGTAGGTATGTACATTTTGTAAAGAATCCTCAAGTGATTTTGATACTTCCTACACTCAACCCTTTTGAGAACCACTGGAAAATGGTTTCAGAGGGAACGCTCTTGTCAGATTTTGTCCACGGCATTCCTGTCACTTTAAGTATGAGTCCTCCAATTCTCTGTGTTGCAGAGAGAACATAACAGACACAAATAGGCAATAACATCTGCCTCAGATATTTGGCCAGAACTCTCCTTCTGCCAAGAGAAGCTTTTTTACACTGCAAGTGTTGGGTTACAGTGATTTGCTACTTTAAATTAAAAAACTATTGCTGAAATTTCTGTGGGAATATATTTTGAAAGCATTCAACCAGGAAGAGTGAAACATCACTTTAGATTGGGCTGAATTGGTCAATGTGGATGTACTTACCAGAAGTGCCACATGAAAACTGCTGGCTCAAGCAGCTGGGTGTCTAACTGGGTTGAATAAGACAAATCAGTCTCCAACATTGGCCCTCATTAAAGAAAGCAAAGATGCCAAAAATCCCTTGGCATATATACAGGAAGGAAATTAAAGACTCCTTGAGATAGGAATGTTGGAATAGATCCATTGTGAGTATCCTACTTGTGTACCCATAACTGTTGCCCCAAGAAGGACTGGAATGACTATTCCCTGCCTTAAGGCCTTGAGACCCACTCTGCTGAAGGAAATTTCAGCATCTTTTTTTTAAAAAGTGCTTCACTATGTTTTGAATGTTGGAAATTGCTGGTGGGAAATGTTGCAGTGAAAATGTGTTCCTTAGTTTCAAATGGGAAAGGGGAATCGTGGGACTGTAGAAGTGAGATAGCTTCCCTCAACAATAGAGGCACATTGTGCATGATTATAACAGGCAGGAACATCAGCTTGGTAATCAGACTGATCTCTCAGAGATCTCTGACCATGCCTATTTGAGCATAGCATCCCCACTAAAGTCCTACTTGACTTGTACAGTCAAAATACCCTAGAGGTGGGCTTCCCTGGTGGTGCAGTGGTTGAGAGTCCACCTGCCGATGCAGGGGACACGGGTTCGTGCCCCGGTCTGGGAAGATCCCACATGCTGCGGAGAGGCTGGGCCCACGAGCCATGGCCACTGAGCCTGCGTGTCCGGAGCCTGTGCTCTGCAACAGGGGAGGCCAAGTGGTGAGAGGCCCGCGTACTGCAAAAAAAAAAAAAAAAAAAAGAAACCCTAGATGTGTTGAATAATTGTCTGACCTGAGCTAATACAATAGACTCATGACCTCATCCAATTTCCAGAGCTGAATCCACAGATCTACAGCAACTTGCTTAAACTAGGTACCATATTATAACAGCTAAAGTTCATTCTTTGGCTATTACTCCTGGACATTCTTAATGGACATTTAATAGGATAACTGTGTCTAGGATGAGAGAAATAATTAAAGCTTTTTTTGGAAACTTTTAGATACTTGTTTTGAGCTAATAGTAATTTCTGGCACACAGAAATCCACTGAAAGTTACCTATAAGAATAAGGACGGGGCTTCCCTGGTGGCGCAGTGGTTGAGAATCCGCCTGCCGATGCAGGGGACACGGGTTCGTGCCCCGGTCCAGGAAGATCCCACATGCCGCAGAGCGGCTGGGCCCCTGAGCCATGGCCACTGAGTCTGCGCAACCGGAACCTGTGCTCCGCAACGGAGAGGCCACAACAGTGAGAGGCCCGCGCACCGCAGAAAAAGAAAAAAAAAAAAAAAAAAAAGAATAAGGACGTACCTGGGTCGGTAAAATAAATGAAGTTTGACCCAGTCAAACTCTAAACCCATTCACTCTGTGGATTTTTTTTCCATTTCCTGTGTTGATAGAATATTCTTAACGATTGGTAAAAATTCCCAGATTTTTTCCCCTGACTTTTATGGTTGGAAAAAACAAATGGAAGACACTGGTTTCCCACTCCCTTTTAACATAGTAAATCAAAGACAATGCTATATCCCTGGAGGAATTTCAGATATTAAGGCCTACCCAACAGCTGTTTTTACTTCCTCAACACAACGCCTTTTTTACTTTAAAGTTATAAGACAACAATTTGCCTCAAGAAGACTGAACTCCTCCCAGATACCTGAGGGTGAATCTTAATTAGGCTAAGTCCAAATCTAAATAACTCCATTCTCCTTGCGTTATTTGTTTTAGGAATGGGAATATGATGCCATTCTGCCCAGTATGTGAGGGAAAGCCTGCTGGGGGAATGAAAGTATCCCAGAACATTCTTGGAAGAATGACAATGGATTACAGCTAGCGTGATCACGTGGTGATTCTAGTTCCAAGTGCTGGTCAACATATGTATGGGGCAAAATACTACAGCCTCGGACTTCCCTGGTGGTGCAGTGGTTAAGAATCCGCCTGCCGGGGCTTCCCTGGTGGCACAGCGGTTGAGAGTCTGCCTGCTAACGCAGGGGACTCGGGTTCGAGCCCTGGTCTGGGAAGATCCCACATGCCGCGGAGCAACTAGGCCCGTGGGCCACAACTGCTGAGCCTGCGCGTCTGGAGCCTGTGCTCCGCAACAAGAGAGGCCGCGATAGTGAGAGGCCCGCGCACCGCGATGAGGAGTGGCCCCCGCTTGCCACGACTAGAGAAAGCCCTTGCACAGAAACGAAGACCCAACGCAGCAAAAATAAATAAATAACTTAATAAACTCCTACCCCTGACATCTTCTTTAAAAAATAAATAAATTAATTAATTAATTTAAAAAAAAAAAAAAAAAAGAATCCGCCTGCCAATGCAGGGAACGCAGGCTCAAGCCCTGGTCTGGGAAGATCCCACATGCTGTGGAGCAACTAAGCCCATGCACCACAATTACTGAACCTGCGCTCTAGAGCCCATGAGCCACAACTACTGAGCCCGCATGCCACAACTACTAAAGCCTGTGCTCCACAAGAGAAACCACCACAGTAAGAAGCCCACGCACCACAATGAAGAGTAGCCCCCACTTGTTGCAACAAGAGAAAGCCCATGCGCAGCAACAAAGACCCAACACAGCCAAAAATAAATTAACTAATTAATAAAAAAAAATACTACAGCCTCAGGCACTAGTATACAGCTCTGGAGCTAGGAAATACTCTTTTCTACCATGGCATAGGCAGCATGGTCACAAAAGCAGCCAGACCAGAAAGTTGCTACCATCAACTAGGGAATAACTAGACATCAGGGTTTTTGCTGAAGCTGCTGCAAAAGCACCAAAATGGATGCTACATCACATGTGGAAATCCTCACTGCAAAGGCACCTGGGTAATGTAGACTTTAGTTTTCCAGCTTCTGGTGTACACAGAGTCATGTTAATACCAGGCTGGACTCTTACCAAGTGAGCCAATTTGCAATATCTGCCACACTAATTAGAGGAATAAAGGGAATTTATTGGCTAATGTACTTGGGGAGCCTGAGGGGTAGAGCTGGCTCTAGACACAACAAGAAGTTCAAACCATGCTACCAGCCCTCTTTTTCTCTCTCTCTTCCTGTTCTTCAATTCTGATTTTATTCATTCAACAAACATTTATTGAGAGCCTACCATGTGCCAGACACTGTTAATAGTGCTGGGGGGCCACGTCCAGAGCCTATTCCAGCTGCATAGGTCCCCGGACCTGGCGCCCACCACCCGCAGGGCCTCTTCTGTCCGCATGGGTCCCTGGGCCCAAGCCCTGTCCCCACCAAAGCCTCCCCATGGGTGCTGGCAGCCCGAGTTCCACCCCTCTCCAAGGCCAGTGGCTTTTTCTCTTTGCCACAGACTTTGATGGTCTGCTCTTCCCCCTACTCCTAGGTTTAACTGTATTCCTCCAACTTCTGTTCCTAAATGTGTCTCAACATCCCAGGACTCAAAATCTTTCTCTGGACAACATCCAGTGGTTGTCTCTCAGTGGTGGAATGACTCTTACCTTTATCGAGCACAGAAGGAACAGCAGGAGGTGTCTGGGTGAGGTCCAGCGGTCACCATTCTACCTTTTCCAGTCTTACCTTGCACTGCACTTCCCATCACTAACTTTAGTTTCAGGTTCAAGTAGAGAATACCATACTTAGACTTCTCCAAATGTACGTGGTTATCCGACTCTTGGGTATCTTGGAATGCTGGTTATAGGCAGAAAGGGCCTCTCAGCAAATCTATATGCCATTGCCCTTCTGCTTGCTGTTTAGACGAGAGCCTGAATTTTTTAACAGTTTTATTGAGATATTTCCAGACCACATTATTCACCCATTTAAAATGTACAAATTAATAGCTTTTAGTATATTCAAATAGTTGCACATCCATCACTGTAATCAATTTTGGAACATTTTCATTACTCCAGAAAGGAACCCCATTCCCTCATCTCCCAGTCTTCCCATCCCGGCCAGTCCCTGGAAACGACTAATCTACTTTCTGCCTCTGTAGATTTCCTTCTTCTGGACATTTCATATACATGGAATCATACACTATGTGGTCTTTTATGACTGTCTTCTTTCACTGAGCATAATGTTTTCAAGGTTCATCCATATTTGTAGCATGTATTAGTACTTAATTTCATTTTATTGCTGAATAATATTCCACTACATATACAGCATCTTGTTTATCCATTCATCAGTTGATGGACTTTTGGGTTGTTTCCACTTCTTGGCTATTAAGAATAATGTTGCTATAAACATTCTTGTACAAGTTTTTGTGTGAACATATGTTTTCATTTCTTTCAGAGTATCTAGGAATGGAATTGCTGGAGCGTATGCTAACTCTTTTTAACTGTTTGATGAAGCCTATTTTTTCTTGATATTATTAAAAACATCAAAAAGTCATGAACTCCAATATCGTGACGTTTTCTACAAGCCACTGAAGCGTTAGTCACAGGAGGCAGGTGATCAGATTTCCAAAATACAACAGGTGACAGTCTAATTTGTGTCTACCCTATAACCTGGATGTTCAGTTCTCAGGTGGGAACAGAAGAATTCTTGGGACTTCCCTGGCGGCACAGGGGTTAAGAATCCGTCTTCCAACGCAGGGGACATGGCTTAGAGCCCTGGTTTGGGGAGATCCCACATGCAACGGAGCAACTAAGCCCGTGCGCCACAACTACTGAGCCTGAGCTCTAGAGCCCGTGAGCCTCAACTACTGAGCCCATGTGCCACAGCTACTGAAGCCCGTGCACCTACAGCCCGTGTTCTGCAACAAGAGAAGCCACCGCAATGAGAAGGCCCCGCACCACAACGAAGAGTAGCCCCTGCTCGCCGCAACTAGAGAAAGCCTGTGTGCAGTAACGAAGACCTAATGCAGCCAAAAATAAGTAAATAAATAGATTTATAAAAAAAAAAATTCTCATTACCACTTACCACACCTCAACTCAGACAATTCTATATTTTACGGCCTTGACACTTGTTATATTCCACTTCCAATATTTATCTTATGATTGCAAGTGAACCAAAAGTAAGGTTGCACCTAACTGTGAGTTTGATTGTGAGATCTGACTTCAGATACAGCTGGATGCAGTGGTTCAAAACTGTAAGTCAGATGCTGTCTCTCTACTTTTCAGCAAGCTTTCTTCTACTTTGGCCTAATTCTCAGTTGCCCTTGCTCCACTTGACAGCAGAAGTGCCCCCCCAGAAGCTCATGATTTGAGATTCCAAAAGGGATCCATATTAGTCCCTTCAAAAGAATGTTAAATGGCCCTGCTTGCCAGGGTGGGGATTCCTTCCTGGTTCAATTTCCAGGTCCAAGGTCTCAGGTCAGCTTGGGTTACATGCCTGTTCCTACGGCAGGGATGGTGCGGTCAAATGATTAATATCCACACTAGGTAAGGGACGAGAGGTTTCTAAGAAAATATATACCTGGAAAAAAAATAGAAACAATACCTATTATACTCAGTTTCCTCATTTTCATTTTGATCTATCAATTTTCTTTGTGTTCTATGAAGTATTTTTCAAATTTGCCCCATACATCATTTACTCAGTTTTCTGAAAGGTTAAGTCTGTAATTAGCCTCCCACACTTTTGGTTTCTATTTCATTTTCAGAATATCATTTATTTTAAAACACATTTACTATGGGTCTATTCTTCCCTGGATATTATGCTAGTGTAAGGACCCTGTGTTCAGAAAGATATTGCCTAGTAGAGGAGGATGCAAATAAACGGAAACTTACAATACAGTGATATGATTAAGGTAAGCACAGTCATCCAACTCAGCCAGGAGGATTCAGAGGTTTCTCCAAAGAGACAGCATCTTTAAAGAATGAGCCCTCATTAGATGGGGAGTGGGGACCAAAAAAGGAAGGGAATTTCAGGTCAAGACATAGTATGTACAACGGCACAAAGATGTAAAAGGGCACGCCTGAGAGAGGAACACTGATTAATTCCTTGTGACTGGTACAGACAGAGCAAGGTGAGTGGCAAGAACACAGCTGATGGGGGACTTCCCTGGTGGTCCAGTGGTTATGAGTCCACCTTCCAATGCAGGGGACATGGGTTTGATTTCCAGTCAGGGAACTAAGATCCCACATGCGGCGGGGCAACTATGCCCACACGCTCCAGAGGCCGTGCACCGCAGCTGGAGAGCCCACGTGGGGCAACTACTGAACCCACATGCTCTGGAGCCTGTGCACCACAGCTAGAGAGAAGCCCGCGTGCGGCAACGAAGAGCGTGCACCCTGCGAGGGAAGATCCCGCGTGCTGCATCGGAAGATCCCGCATTCCACGACAAAGATCCCGTGTGCCACAGCTAGGACCTGACGCAGCCAAATGAATGAATGAATGAATGAATAGATAAATATTTAAAAAAAAAAAGAACATGGCTGATGGGGTTCACAGGGCCAGGTCATAAATAACACTGCAGCTGTGTGCCTGGGGGGTTGGACTTTATCCTGGGGGAAACGTTTAAACAGGAGAGTGTCATAATAATAGTTACATTTTAGAAGGGCAGTTCTAATGGTAAGGTAGAGAGGGCCCTTCAGAAAACAAGACTATTCAAGAGGTTACTGCAGGGCTTCCCTGGTGGCGCAGTGGTTGAGAGTCCTCCTGCCGATGCAGGGGACGTGGGTTCGTGCCCCGGTCCGGGAAGATCCCACATGCCGCGGAGCGGCTAGGCCCGTGAGCCACGGCCACTGAGCCTGCGCGTCCTGAGCCTGTGCTCCGCAACGGGAGAGGCCACAACAGTGAGAGGCCTGCGTACCGCAAAAAAAAAAAAAAAAAGAGGTTACTGCAGTCACAATAGTGAAAGCTGGTAAGGGTCTCAATTAGGGTCATGTGGCAGGTGTGTTACCTTCACGTGTTCAGCTCTTTCTCGTGATTAAGGCAGAAACTCAACTGATGCCTGCACAGAGATTTTCTCAGCCCTTCTGGGAAGTGATCTCCATATGGCTAAATCCTCCTCATCTTTAGAGGAGGCTCAGGTGTTACCTTCTCTAAGAAGCTTTCACTGGCCACCTTATCTAAGGAAGCAATACCCCAAACACACGTACCTACTTAAATGCAACTTCCATGAGGGCAAGTACCTCATCCATCTTATTGACAGATCTGTCGTACAAGTAGTAGAAACTTAAGAACATTTGTTGAGTAGATGAACATTGAATGAACAAAAGCCATTCTCATACTCAGGCAATGTGCAGAAGCCCCTCAGGCCCAGGTCACTGGGGAGAAAGGCTCTTGTGCTGAGGTCGTGGTGGAAAGGACAGAAGTCAGAGTCAGAGGGGTCTTCAAGGATGAATTTTCTCTGGGCCCTTTATCTTGTCTTCCATGTCACAACTGCTCCACTAGCCTCAAGTGTGTCCATTCATTGTTTAATTTAATCCCAAACAAACAATTAGCTCGAAAGGGTATGAAAAGCTATTTTTGTCAGAGGCTATCTTCCTCAGCCACACGGGAGAATCTATCTGCAGAATGAAGCAACATGGGGGGAAAAGAAGAAGAGGAGGAAAAGGAGGAAGGAGAAAAAGGCAGAGCCAAGAGATGGAAAGGACAAGAGAGTTACAGCATCCAGCAACATCTCATCCCCCAGACCTTGCAGTTATGGGAGACCACAGGGTACCTTTGGAGGTAAGCTCATTTATGTTGGTTTTTTGGACTTTCAACTGAAAGAGTCCTGACTCAGTAAATAACAAATCGAATCATCTCTCTGTCTCTCTACCTATCTATTAATATGTTCCTTACTTTAAGGAAGTTCACAAATTCACTTGTATGATTCTTTTCTTCATCTTTTTCTATTCTTCTAGGACTTCTCATCTTTTCCTTCAGATTTTAAAAGAGCCAGAGGGTGGAAAAAACTTTGTAGGGGTGATTCTCACAGTTTATTTTTGTTGTGTTTCGCTCAAATCTCCTTACATGTTTATGTTAGATACTACTGTGGGTCTCATGTTATCCACAGAATTTTAAAAGGGATTATTAGCATAGCTGTGGCTTTCTCCCTTTAACATAAACCCCATCTGACTTGGAATTTGTATTCCTCAAGGGAGCGTCTTTTTCCAGATACACAATACTAAATATTTTAATCAACTATGTGATCAAAAATATTTTCCATTTTACTTCTTTTATTTATTTAATGGACTCATGTTACCCATGCTTTTTGGAAGAGAATTAATTTGGAATAAAGGCTCAGCTTTTATATTCCAAAATATGAGAAAATAATTTCTTGTCTCTGGGACATATAAAATGTCAGTCTAATTGTGCATTGTTTGGTATAGTCACGGGTAGTTCAGGAATGGATTTTAAATTATATATACTAATACTAAATTAAATTAATTGTTCTCTTTGGGAAATCTCTGTCATAGCTAAGGGGTTGGGTTTTAGGGTATGTCTTGAGCAGGTTATGTGGATCCTTTTAGAATTCTCCCATTATTTCAGTTCTCTTCTTTCATTCCCCAGTCTGGTCAGATAGTTCCACATGTCAACATCTTTGAATCCCAGGGCAGCAAGCTTAGGAGGTGGTTTCTGCCTTTCACCACGAGTACAGAAAAGCTCCTGGGTTGAAGCAGAGGTGAATTCTTTACCAGGCTTTAGGCTCTGTTCTCACAGCTAGTCTCTGATCTTTCTGCCTAAGCCTTAGTCTGCCCTTTTTCTATTTCTGTTTTCCCTTCCCAGATTTGCATACCTCTTGGTTCTAACCCTCCTTCTGGGGTCTGATCTCCCACTAGCTCTGTTTCATGGCGGGTTCTGACTTTCCAGCTAATGCACATTCTGGCTTCTATTGATTCACAGGTTGCTGACCCCTGACTGATTTTTATTTCTTCCAAGTTTTGCAGCCAGACACACTTATTTGTGGTCCATAATCCTGGTGCCAATTTATCACATCAGCTGCCAATGCTTAAAGACAATCAAGTGGGGAGACACAGAAAGAGAATCAGGAAGCAGAGAAAAATACAAGCTATCAAAACTGACTCAAGAAGAAGTAGAATATTGGAATAGAGCTATAACAAGTAAGGAAATTGAGTCAATAATCAAATATATATATATAATATATATATATATATATATTATATATATATATATATATATAATATATATATATATATATCCACAAAGAAGAAACCAGGCCCAGATAGCTTTCCCAAAGAATTCTACCAAACATCCAATGAAGATGAACTATCAATTCTTCACAAACTCTTCCAAAAAAACAGAAGAGGAGAGAACACTTCCCAAATTATTCTATGAGGATAATTTTACCCAGATACCAAAATCTAACAACACATCACAAGAAAACCACAGAACAATATTTCTTAGGAATATGGATAAAATGGGGCAATAAAAAGAGATAAAAAAAACATCCAGATTGGAAAGGAAAAAATAAAACTATATTCACGGATGACATAATCTTGCATATAGAAAATCCTAAGGAATCCACTTTAAAAACTATTAGTGCTAATAAATGAGTTCATTAAGGTTGCAGGATAAAAGATCAATATATAAAAATCAATTATATTTCTATACTTGTAAAGATCAATCTGAAAATGAAATTTAAAAAACAATCCAATTTATAAAAGCATCAAAAAGAATAACATACTTAGGAATAAATTTAACAAAAGAAGTACAAACCTAATACTCTGAAAACTGAAAGAATTCTTAAAAGAAATTAAAGTTCTAAATAAATGGAAAAACATTCCCACATTCATGGATCAGAAAACCTTGCATTGTTAAGATGTCAATAATCCCCAAACTGGTCTATAGATTTTATGCAATTCCCATCAGAATTCCAGGTGACTTCTTTGTACAAATTGACAAGCTGATTCTAAAATTCATGTGGAATTGCCAGGGACACAGAATAGCCAAACCAATTCTGAAAAGGAAAAATAAAGTAGGAAGACTCACATTCTCAATTTCCAAACTTACTACAAAGCAACAGTAATCCACACTACAATGCCACATTGAGATGTGGTATGAGCTCAAGGATAAATATATAGATCCATGGAATAAAGTTGAGAGCCTGGAAATAAATGCATACATCTATGGTCAACTGATTTTTGACAAGGGTACCAAGACCATTCAATGGGGAAAGAATAGTCTTTTCAACAAATAGTGCTGGGACAACTGGCTAGCCACATTCAAAAGAATGAAGTGGACCCTTCACACCATATACAAAAATTAAGTCAAGATGGATCAAAGACACAAATGAAAGAGCAAAACCTATAAACTCCTAAAACAAATTTATGGGCATGTCTTCATGGCCTTAAATTTGGCCATGCTTTCTCAGATATGACACCCAAAAGCAAGAGCAACAAAATAAAAAATTGGTAAGCTGCACATCATCAAAATTAAAACTCTTGTGCTAAGGGACTTGTATCTAGAACATATAAAGAACTCTTACAACTCAATAATTTTTTAAAAACTCAGTTAAAATTGGGCAAAGGATCTGAATATACATTTATACAAAGAAGAGATACAAATGGCCAGTAAGCACATAAACAGATAATTGACAGCATTAGTTATCAGGGATACACAAATTAAAGCCACGAGGAGATACCACTTCACACCCACTAGGATGGCTAGAATCAAAAAGTCAAATAACAAAAGGTTTTGGCGAGGACATGGAAAAATTAGAACACTTATAAACTGCCAGTGGGAATATAAAGTGATGCAGCCACTTTGGAAAATAGTCTGGCAGTTCTTCAAATGGTTAAATATGGGATTACAATATGATGCAGCAATAATCCCACTCCTAAGTATATGCCCAAGAGAAATGAAAACATATGTCAGAACAGAAACTTGTACACAAATGTTTAGAGCAGCATTATTCATAATGGGCAAAAGGTGGAGACAACACAAATGTCCATAAACTGATTGGTGGATAAATAAAATGTGGTATATCCATGCAATGGAATATTTTTTGGCCATAGGAACAAAGTCCTGATACTCTTCTATAACATAGCCTAACCTTAAAAACATTATGCTACATGAAAGAAATCAGTCACAAAAGACCACATACCATGTGACTCCTTTTATATGAAAGTCCAGAATAGAGAAATCTATAGAAACAAAAAGTCAAGTAGTGATTGCTTAAGGCGTGAGGTGTGGGTGGGGATGGAGAGTGGGGTGGGGTGATAGCCAAAGAAATGGGGTTTCTTCTTGAGGGGATGGCTGCACATATCTGTGAATGTACTAAAAACCATGGAATTGCACACTTTAAAGGGTGAATTGCATGGTGTGTAAATTATATCTCAATAAAGCTGTTAAAGGAAACATACAAACAATAAGCCAAATCCATTCAAGGGGTGTATTTGATGCCTTTTCAAAACATTAGAAAGCTTTGAACATCTAGTACAGATTCCTGAAGGTTTAGTTTCAGGTACCCGTTCATTTTGCAATTAATGATGATGAACTGGGAGATTGGGATTGACATATATACACTAATATGTATAAAATGGATAACTAATAAGAACCTGCTATATAAAAAAATAAATAAAATTCAAAAAAGAAAAGCAATTAATGAAGACTAAAGGAGCATTCTCAGAAATTGTTACTTGGGAGCTTAGAATTTCTAGTTGTGACTCTAAGCACAAGTACAGCACCTGTCATGTCTTTCAAAGGAGGATTTATTTGTCTTATTAACAAATCAAGAGTACTGAGTTTCTATCAAAGAGAGCAGAATAAAGAAAAAAGATTAAATGTTTTATTTGCTCAGATTGTTTAGAGGAATATGCTAGAGAATAATAGATGGATTTAAACTTTTTTAAGAGTTACTGGTACTTCAAGTTCTTCAAAAAGGAATCATACATTAAAGTCCATTTACAACTTGTGAGAGTGATATCAATAACCACAAAGTGGAGGCTGAACGAGTATTTCAAGTTCAAATTCATTACTAGACCAACTACTGGCTATGAGCAATGAAACTAAATACAGAGTAAAAGAGTTAGGGATAAAAGGAAAAAAATAAATAAAGCCTGAGGAAGGAGCTGTAACAGTATCTGTGTGGGGGGATGACAGAATTAATTAGGAGGCAAAGCTAGAAAGAAGAGTAAACAAAAAACAAAACATGTGAAATACTTAAATGGATGCTGGAAATATGATTATTTTGATCAGATCATTTTTTACTAATTTTCTCACCTGTTTACCGATGGCTGAATGTACACATAGACAATAATCTTTTATCACATAATAAAATAGTTTTTAAAAATAGTAAAGTAGGTCTGGTGATGTTTTTTTTAAACACTCTCTTGTACCTGCTTCCCGTGTTAGCAAAGAAAGGCTGATTGAGGTTCCAGACTTAATCATTATTTGCCCAGTCTGAAGTAATAGTGGGAGGGAATCAAGCCTATAAAAGGGAGATATATACACATTAGTGGAAATGTGAATGAAAAATAGGATTACTGAATATTTGTCAATTAGAGAAAAGCTAACTTGATTTCTGCAAGAAGAAATCATGCTTGACTAATCTATAAAATTCTTTCAGGAAAAAAAATAAACATGTGGAGAAAGGGGAAATCATGCATGTATTTTATTCATGGAAAAATCTTTGAAATTTTTTCACACCAAGAGCTGTTTTTTAATTGAGTCACCTTGGGATTAGGCAGACGGTTTTATTATGGATAAAGAATTAGTATCAAACAGTATTAAATGGAAAAATGTAAACTGTGGAATTTCCCAAGGAATCAATCCTAGACCAATCTAATTTAATGGTTTGTTATGTTTTGGAAAAGAGAGTACACAGTAAAATCTCTAAATTTGAAAATGATACTAAATTTTTACAGGGAATGATATGCCAAAATGACAGGAATAAACTATGCAAAGTAAAAATGACAGATGAATTTTGGCCTAAGTATAAGTTAAAAAACACATCAGTGGGAAAATAACCCAAGCTCTGGTTATAGATGGATTATGATTTTTAAGTCACAACGGAGCACAAGGCACTAGGCATCACTGAGGCTGTTCTTTAAAGATATCTTGATGTGCTGTTGAGGTTCAAAAGGTCAATACAAGGTTATTGGAAACAAGACAAGTGACATTGCTGATAGTTCTATCTGTGAGAAAACTGCTGTCCCGACTGTTCTCAGCACATTTGGTTCTGAGACCCAGAAGCATGAATAGAAGGAGCTGGCCATGCAGGATGTGCTTTTCTACCCTGTGCAATGACTATCACATGGCATGAACATGCATGCTTACCCATAACGACAGAATGCCAAGTTGTTTGCATCATTGGTAAGAACCCAAATGGCATTTCTTGGGCTCTTTCAGACATCAGAAAATGAAGGAGTGACTCAGACATTTACTGAGAAACTACAATGTGAAAAGCACTTTCATTGGTGCTAGGGAAGATGCACAGATAAATTCCACAGGGTCCCTTCCTATTTGAGCTCCAAGTCTAGACAGAGAAATAAGGCCATTGCAATACAAAGGAGAGAGCGATTATGTTATATGAAAGGTATGGATGTGGGTGATCAGAAGGAGAAACCAAACACATTCATTTATTGTTCATTCAACTAACATTTATTGAGTACTACTCTTCATTCATGTATTACATCAATATTTATTTACTGTTTACTAGATGCTAGCTATCCTTTAGGTGCTAAGGACACAGCAGTGAACAAGACAAGGAGTTAAGATAGATTTTTGTTTGTTTGTTTTAAAGGATTAAGATCAACCTGATAACATCAGGTAGACAGTGTTATGAAGAAAACAAAACAAGAAATTCTCTGGCGGTCCAGTGGTTAGGACTCCAAGCTTTCACTTCCAAGGGCCCGTGTTCAATCCCTGGTCAGGGAACTAAGATCCTGCAAGCCGAATGTGATGGAGTGACTGGAGGTTGGAGGCTACTTTACATGGGATATCAGAAAAAGTCTCTCAGAGAGCTGGCACCTGACCTGACACCTGTTGATGAGAAGGAGTCTGCCACGTGAAGATGTTCAGGAAGAGTTCTCTAGGTAAAAGAAATAGCAAGTGCAAAGGTCCGGAGGTGAGAAGGAGCTTGGTGTGTTTGAGAAACAGAAGAAAGACCAGGCGTAGCTGAGTGAGCCTAGAAAAGTTAGACAGACAAGGCTGGAGGAAGACCTGGTTCTTCCCTTTGAGGATCCCTCAAGCCCAGGAGAAGAAAGGGAACATGTAGGCAATTACATGGGAATGTGGGGAGTGCACAGGCATATGACAGAAATTAATTTTTCTTTAAATGTGAAACAGGCATTCAAGATGATAGGTTTTGAATTATGTTTTCAGAAAGAGCTAGGAACAGAAAACTGAGGAAGAAGGACTATGGACAGGGATAGTCCCAAAACACCAAAGTCCAGACCTTGGGCTAAGATCAAACTATACTGCAGGGATAGAAGCAGTAAGGGTGGGCAATGGAGGTACTGTCCAGGGCTGGAATGCTAAGCTTCTTATCCAGAAGGATTTGAGTGATTCCTGAAACATCAATCAACCCACCCTCTTTTCCACCAGAAGCCTCTCAGAACTCACTGAGGTCTCAGAGTTACATTCACTTAACTTAAGCTCTTGCCCAATTAAAATGCAAAGACACTTTATAGTTAATTATCTTGCAGGGTATTATTAGTGCTTCATTTATTTGGGCATTTAATCTTCAAGAAGTTGAAGCACCCCTTCAAGAGGTTGAAGAAGGAATGGTAACACCTTGGTATGAATTTGTGCAGATAATTATAGCTCTTCCATCTTTATAATGAAGCAGGACACAGTATTGAGACACTTGCAACTTTTGGATCAAAACAAATTGATAGTTTTACGGAGACAGCAGAGAGGGCCATGTGAACCTAGGTTCAAAGTCTGTGGACTAGCTTCCCTGGGGGACCCGAGAAAAATTACTTAATTATTTGGAGTCCCAGTTGCCTTATCCGAAAGAATGCCCGCCCAAGAGATTTAACTGGATACGTTAAGTGAAAGTGTCTGCTGGACTCAAGTGTTCAATGGTCTATCCCACTCAAGCCTGTGGCCCAAATTCCGGGTCATGGCTGGGGGTTCCAGGAAGCCCAGTCTGGGTGGGGCACAGGGAATCCACAGACCCTGAGGAGAAACAGGGGATCAAGGCGGGGTCACTAGGAGAATCTAGTCCTTCTTACTATGCAAATGAGAGAAGATAGGCAAAAAAGGAAATCTAACTTTATGCCAAAAAGGATTTGAGTAGAAAAACTGTGGAATCCCTAGAGTTATGATTTTCTCCCTTTTAATGCAGGAAGTTAACACAGACATTGGTTTCAACAGTGTTAAAATAAAATAAGGTTAACATCATTTATTGCCAGGATTTTGATAACGAAATCCAAACATAAGAACCACTAACTCCACTCGTCAGAATTTAAATCAGGTTAACCTCAAATCAATCCACAGGGGGAAACCATTTACACTGCCTGACCTGGGATTCTAGCAAACAAACTTCAACTGTGTAACTTCCTAGGCCTCTTTAATACCACATTAGTCTAGGTTCACATCAATTGTTTCTTGCCAGGAAAATGGGTTTTTTAATGGGTTTCCATTTGGATATAGTTCAATGTCAGACTGAACAGGGCTTTTTGCAGGCATTGGAATGCTCAAATGTCACCAGTTACAGTCAATGCAATTTCAGCTCACGAGATTTTATTTAATGCAATTATTTAAAGAAACAAGAAAGCTGAAATAAGGATACTGGTATCAGAGGGACTGCAAAATCCACTGAAATGGCATCTAGTGAAGCAGAAACCAGGTGACCTATGTTAGGCTCTTAGTTCTATTATTATTAAACTAAATGTAGGACTTAATTGGATGAAGTGACATATGTCTAATATTTTTCATTCTTATGTACACGGAACAGGTTCAAACCAGCCTAGCATAGATTCAGGTACTCACCCTGTGGATTGGCCAATTTAGTTTGAGGCGAGGAGGCACTCCAAACATACCGCACTCCTTGGAAATATGTGGAGTGGTATTGATGATGGCCAGAGCTGCAGAGGGTGTCAAATGCATTTGAAAGTGAGCAGAGCCCAGGCCCGCTGCCCCCTGGGTGAGGACACACTTGATTTTAGGTGGGTGTGTTCCTTTTTGTGCTGTGCACAGAAAGTCCCCAGTGAAGGATCTCGCCCCACACAGAGCACGTCAAGATAATGTGAAGGATGCTGGAGTTGCAGCTCTTGTCTTTGTGAAAATAGTCAGCATTTGCCTTCGCTTTTTATTCTCTTTGTTTAATTTCCTTTTAGGAGGGGCGGTACCACATTGAGGTGAAAGGCAGACTCTCAGCTAGGTTCCTTGGTTTTGAACACTGGCTCTACCACTTGCTAAATAGGTGACACTGGGCAAGTCACCTAACCACCCTATGCCTCAGTTTCCCCATATATATGATGGAGATAACAGTAGCGCCCACCTCAAGGATTTGCTGTGAGGAATTCATAAAATATAACTGTTTAGAGCAGGCCTAGCTCTAAATCAATAAATAATCAATTAGTAATCAATAAAGTTAGCTATTATTATGTTTCTGTATGGGTGATTAGAACAATAAAACATGCTTACTATGAAACAATTAGTACACAAAATTTTTTTAAAAATGAAAACCACCCATTACCACCCATATTCCCACTCTTCAGAGGCAATCTAAATATTTTGGGAAGGGAGAACAAGATACTTTACATGTCTAGAAATGTCCAGATTCTATATTTCCATTTGAATGAAAGGTTTTCTGGTATTAAAAGCCAGGTTGAAAATAATTTTCCCTCAGAATTTTGAAAGCGTAGCTCTATTATCTATAGCTTGCAATGTCAACCTGGTTCCCCTCACAATAAGTTCAACAGTAAGAAAGTCTTATGTTCAAAGATGTGGAACATCTTGGCAAATGTTAAACGATATCGATTAAAGCTGAATAAAAGATTATTTCACAACTCAGTAATCCCTCTCTTAGGTGTACATTCAACAGAAATGCATGAATATGTTCAGCTAAAAGTCATTCTTATGCAACACTATTCATAATAGCCCCCAGATGAAAACTACCTAAGTGCCCATTAACAGTTGAATGGATAAATAAACTGTGGGATAAAACTCTATGCAGTGATGAGAATGGACAAACTATAACTCAACAACATGAATGAATCTCACAAATATAATGTTGAGCAAAAGAAGACAGGCACTAAT
Source organism: Mesoplodon mirus (assembly GCF_964341445.2). Taxonomy (NCBI): domain Eukaryota; kingdom Metazoa; phylum Chordata; class Mammalia; order Artiodactyla; family Ziphiidae; genus Mesoplodon; species Mesoplodon mirus. The sequence continues at coordinate 36,291,123 of NC_138992.1, read as the reverse complement.
GAGTAGGCTCTGGTTAATTCCATTTATATAAAGAATAAAAAACAGGCAAAATAATCTATGTTCTTAGAAGTCAGGACAGTGGTTACTTTTGGAGGGGTAATGACTTAGGGCAGGAAACATGGGGGTCGCTTCTGAGATGCTAGTAATTTTCTGTTTCTTACTTTGGAAGATGGCTATAATTTGTGGAAATTCATTGAAGCACATACGATATGTACATTTCTGCATATATATTATATTTCAATAGTTTTCTTCTTAAATTATGAAGCTCTGATGGTAAAGTTCCAAGCATCAGCCACTAGATGAAGAAGGATTGGTGGGATAGCAATTAAATAAATATTAGGAGGTTGTTGCCTCTCCTAGGAATGAGGTCAGTCCTGTATGTAACAGGGCTGAAGCTAATTTATTGAGGAAAAGCTTGACTAAGCAAATTGCTTTGAAGGGTAACCAGGAACTCAAGATGACAGTAGATATTTTTTCACAGAGTGAGAAACATCTATAAGAAGTCAAGTAGCCATATAAATCCAGTAGAGAGTCCCCATGCCCAGTGCAGAGTAGCTGACATTTCATGAACTCCAAAGAAGGAATTTTATATATGTTTTTATATATCTCTTTGAATCTTCGCAAGAGTGTTGAGAAATAAATATTCCGCCTTTCCTTTTACAGATGAGGAAATGGAGACTCTAAAACATATTAGACTCCCTGGAGATAGATGGGTATTATTGAAGTCAGTCCCCTAAATGGGTCTCAAATTCTTTTGAAATTTGCTCTCACCACCTCTTGGATAGGCCTGTTCCACATGCAAGATGTTCTCCAGCATCCCCAGCTTTACGTCCTACCAATCTGGCAATCTAGCAAAAAGCAACGATCTTTTCCAATATCTCTGGCACAAAAGTCTGGAGAAGGCTCTGACTAACCCAAGTAGAATCATGTATTCATCCCTGGACCAACGGACCTGACCAGGGAGGACAATTTTGTTCTCACCCTTTGTGGTTAGAGGAGATAAGATCATTTGCTAGCAAATCACATGAAATGAATTTCCTACAGGGAAGAAGGGCTCTGTTACCCAAAGAATGGAAGCAATGAACAGACTCCTACTACAATGCCTAAGGAAGATTTCCTGGGAACCCAAAAACCGTTGACCAGGGAGTGCTTAAATATCACTATTTCCATGCAATATATGAATATCTTTTATTTGGGTAGCATTTCACACCAAAGAGCTTTGAAATTAATGTTCTGATTGAATTCTTAAAACAAACACTGGGAATAAAAATTGTGTTCATTTCACAGATGAGGGAATAGGTCCATGAGGTTAATAATTTCTAAGGGTATAAGGTTAAACTAGACCCAATCTGAGACCAGGTCAGTGTTGCACCAGAGCTTGTGTTCTTTTTGCCAAACCTCTTGGCCTTCCAACATAAGCAATACTAAGTGGCTTTTCTGTGTCATATTAGGTTTGGGGTTTTTTAAGTTATTTTTATTAGTTATTTTTAAAGCATAGGCCATTGTTTAGGGATACTCCCTGATAAAGGTATACCACATGCCTTTAAATTAGCAACAGGCCAGTAATATTGGCTATAGAGTATCTTCCTATACATCAAAGTCCATCTTCATATTATCTTGCAATACAGTGGAATATCAAGACCTGCTGTGCCCTTGTTACTGCCCTGCAGTGACCGTCATGTAGAACAGCCCACTAGCTTTTCTGTGAGGCCCAGAGCCTGCCCATAGAACAATGCACACAGCTGCCTCAGTCTGTTTCTCCCTCCTGGCCATACAGTTCCCAGCCTGGGGAGGTCAGAGGCTCTGTAAGCAATGTTTCCAGGGTGCAAGACCATAGGCCCAGTGGCTGTGTGTTGCTGCTGCTCCCTGCTCTATCTATACTCTGGAGCTGTACAGATTTCTCAGGCATGTTGCTGATAGTGCAGAAATTCCAAATGTTGTGAAGTTCTCAAAGCACTTACTGTTGAAAGAGTGTCTGTGTCGAGTGTTTGAATTCCATCTCTTTGGAATTCAGAAAACTGAGTGTCCATTCTTCAGGGTTGGTAGCAGCCTTACATCATCAACAGCAAACATTCACTGAAAGCCTTTTATGTCTGGGGCTGTGGGCAGCTACCTACATTGTGTAACTGGGTCTCCTCCAGAATCAGGATCAGGCTCACCCTGTGACCACTTAGTGCAGCTTACATGCCACCCCCCACCGCGTGAAAAGAGACACTGATCCATGACTAACCAGCTTTTGACAAGGTGCTCCCCTGTGGAGGTAAGATGTGGGATTGCTAACTTCTGATGAAACAGAGGTAGTCAGAGGTAGTCAGAGTTACAACATGCTCCCAAGTGGTGAGGCATTGCTGTAGGTTGTACATGAGGAGAGTAGGGACCCAGGAAAGAATGTATTGAATGTGCACTGTCAGATATCATACAAACATTAACCACTGTAGATCATTTTCCCCAGGAAACAGACTTGGCGATGGAGGTTCATTGGGAAATGATGTCAGCACGACTGACATCACTTCCCAATAAGAGGGATTAAGGCAGCAGGATTGGGCAGCGGGAGAAGTAGAGTGATGATGATGCAGTTGCTAGAGCGTCATCAGCCAGTCCCCCTATGGGAAGCCTCTGGAGCTGGAATGGTCCTTCAGAGTTGTCCTAAACTGACGTAAAGGGGTGGGGCTTCGTGCCCTCCCCACAAATTCAGTTGATAAATTACTGGATGCTGGCTGACCCTGAGGAGGGGGCAGAATTTGGCGTGACTGGCTTCCCTCAGCTAACAGCAGTTTCTGGAAGAGGCTCAGCTCTGAACAGTCAGCAGCAGGGGAGGGAGGTGAAGAATGCCTTGGTCCCAAAAGGGTGATCTGGGCAGCACGTCACAGCATCCACTACATTATATTATTTAATGCACATGAAAATTCTATGAACTAGTTATTATAATGAGCATTTTAAAATGAGGAAACTGAGGCTCAGAGAGGTCATCTAACCTGTCTAGGTGCACATAGGCAGGATCTGAATCCAGGTCAGACTGACTAAAAAAATCCATACTCTTTCTCCTGCACCACCTGGCCTCAGAAGGCAAGCAAAGGGAAAAGGAGGGAGGGGATGAAGGAATGCTGGAGGCGACCACAACCACTGCACAATTTTGTCAGAAACAGATTAGGAGATGTAGACAAAGCGGTTAAGAGCATAGTCTCTAGACTATCATGGCTGACTTTGAGCCTCACCTGCACTGCTTACCAATCCTGGGCAAGTATTTAACTTCTCTGTGCCTGTTTCCTTACATATAAAATGGAGATAATAATAATAATATGTGCCTCAAGGGCTATTATAAATTTTAAATGAAAGAATAAATGTAGTACCTGCCAAGGGCCCAGCACTGTGCCAAGCCTGTACTAAGCACCTGGTAAATGTTATCTACTGTTATAACATTCCGTTTATGGGAACTTTTTTTTACAGTGCAGGAAATGTTTTCTTTAGGGTTCTGCTGAATCTTGCTACCATATCCAAAGAATGATGCCTCTCTCGGGGCACCATACACATGGGCTCATCACCAATGAAGGCTCCATGGACCTGGATATTTTAAAAAGCCAGTTTTTAGATGGTCAGGGTAACTTCAGAAATCTGAAAGAGAACCACATGCCAACCACTCCTAACCCTTCAATGTATAATCCTGGAGGCAGAATAAATAAAAGAGAACTGTTAAAATAGCTCTTTCTTGTCTGCCAAACAAAATACTTTTTATTGAAGTCAGCTTTTTAGAAATCTTGGACAGTGCACGAGTAGAGGCTGTTCAACTCGCAAAGAAGCCTCACTTGAGTTTTGTAATCCAAGTCCCACATCCTGGGGAGAGAGATTATTAGCCTTGCTGCTTCAGTTTCACCAACCGCTTCCTCTGGATGGCAAAGCACATGGAGCTAAACCCTCAGTACATGTTTCTTAGGTGTGTGGCCAGTATTTTATTACCACGTACCCCCCTAGAACCACTCAGTGACTGAAAGTGGGTACTGCCCTCAGCTCATTTCATCCACCATGTAGACAAATAAAAAAGGACCCAGAAAGTTAAATCAACCACTCTTTTAAAAAATCATTTTTAAGGAGAAAATTATTTATCCAAGTGTAGTGGGTTAAATGGTGACCTCACCTCCCCCCCGCCCAAATGATAGGTCCACCTGGAAGCTGTAAATGGGACTTTATGTGGAAAAAGGGTCTTAGCAGATGTAATTCAGTAATTCATTCTGAATTATCTGGGTTGGCCTTAAATTCAATGACAGGTATCCTTACAAGAGAATGGTGGAGGGAGATTTGAGACATACAGAGGTCATGTGAAGATAAGCATAGAGACTGGAATTGTGCAGGAATGCCTGCAGCCACCAGAAGCTGGAAGAGGTGAGAGAGGATTCTCCCCTAGAGCCTTCAGAGTGAGTGCAGCCCTGCCAATACCTTGATTTTGGACTTCTGGCTTCTAGAACTATAAAAGGATAAAATTCTGTTGTTTTAAGCCGCCAAATTGGTGGTAATTTGTTACAGCAGTCACAGGAAACTAATACACCAATTATTTCCTGTATAAGCCATAAGTATACGTGTACTATCCATCAAGATGTTCATGATTCTGTTATATATCCAATAAATTTAAAATACCAGTTTAGGGACTTCCCTGGTGGCACAGTGGTTAAGAATCACCTGCCGACGCAGGGGACACAGGTTTGAGCCCTGGGAAGATACCACATGCCGCGGAGCAACTAACCCTGTGCACCACAACTACTGAGCCCACATGCCACAACTACTGAAGCCCGCGTGCCTAGAGCCCGTGGTCTGCAACAAGAGAAGCCACTGCAACGAGAGGCCCACGCACCGCAACAAAGAGTAGCCTCCGCTCGCTGCAACTAGAGAAAGCCTGCACACAGCAATGAAGACACGACGATGCCAAAAATAAATAAATAAATTTATTTTTAAAAAATACCAGTTTACATAATTCAAAAAGAGTCATGTACCACAATGTTCATTGCAGCACTATTTACAATAGCCAGGACATGGAAGCAACCTAAGTGTCCAACCACAGATGAATGGATAAAGAAGATGTGGCACATATACACAATGGAATATTACTCAGCCATAAAAAGAAATGAAATTGAGTTATTTGTAGTGAGGTAGATGGACCTAGAGTCTGTCATACAGAGTGAAGTAAGTCAGAAAGAGAAAAACAAATACCGTATGCTAATACATATATATGGAATCTTAAAAAAAAAATGATTCTGAAGAACCTAGGGGCAGGACAGGAATAAAGACGCAGATGTAGAGAATGGACGTGAGGACACGGGGAGGGGGAAGGGTAAGCTGGTATGAAGTGAGAGAGTGGCATGGACATATATACACCTCCAAATGTAAAATAGATAGCTAGTGGAAAGCAGCCACATAGCACAGGGAGATCAGCTCGGTGCTTTGTGACCACCTAGATAGAGGGGTGGGATAGGGATGGTGGGAGGGAGATGCAAGAGGAAGGGGATATGGAGATATACGTATACGTATAGCTGATTCACTTTGTTATACAGCAGAAACTAACACACCATTGTAAAGCAATTATATTCCAATAAAGATGTTAAAAAATACCAGTTTAAAAAACTATGATCTAATTTTTACTTTTACACATTACATGACAATTATGCATTGCTCAATGAGTGTTTGGTCTATACATATTTTTCAAAAAAAATAAGAGTTAGAAGGCTTTATACCCATACATGCACTTGTGGATAGGCCTCAGATCCTATCCTCCTGTCCAGATTTGAGGAAGTCACTTCTAGGATTGTGGCATTGGGCCAGTCTCCCTCCATGGTCTGGAAATATCTACTTCTTTTCCCCTCAACAGGCTCAGACCAGAGATCAAACATTCATAGGAGACATTCATAGGTAGGAACATTGTTCAGTGAAGTGGTCTCCACAGAAGATATGCAGGCATTCTGGGAACTGTGGCAAACTGAGAAGAGCATCCTTGTCTCATATTAGAGCGTCAGCTCAGCTCTAACAGCTTGTTGTCGTAAGGAGCCAGGTTGAATGTTACCAAATCTGATTTTTCAAGAGACACTGGAAATTCAGAATTTTTACACAAAATCTCCTGTTTTTTAAATGTGGGCTTCTAATTCAAATTATCCTGAAACATTTTTAGGCCAAATAAAACAGAAACTCAGATCTCTAGGTTTCCACTTGTGATTTAGACCTTTATAAATGAAGGCCATCTGACTCTTCCCAGAGGATAAAAGAAATCTAGGCCCCAGAACACCATGCCTAAGTTCCTTCATTGGAAGAGATACTGAAAAATTCCTTTCATTCTTTGCTGGTCAGCCTACAGCCTTGAACACAAGATAAGTTATGTAATCAAGTTGTTCTGCCACATTAAATCTTTCATAAATTGCCCTGCTAAGTAAGCACTGTGCCAGGCATATGGTAAATGCACAATGAATAGTAGCTATTGTCTTTGATATGATGGGTATGAATTTTCCCCTCTTCTTTTGGAGAACAATTTTCTTCCCCTCCACCCAAGAATAGAGATGGGGTAGGATAAGTGGTACCCAGAAAATGGTGGAAGAGCATCTATTCCTCAGGCTACCACAGTGGCAGATGGACCAAGCCCGCAGGATCTGTTCAAAGGCACGTGGTCCTATTCACTCCATTACCCTCAGTGCCACGCAGAGCCATAGGAAATGTCCCTCGTGGCACCAAAGGCAACAGCTTTTAGTGGTAACTCTAGTCCCCAGCTCTGCTGCTCCCCATTTCCAACAAAAGTCCTGTCCCTTCTGGAGGACAACTTGGGAGAAGCTGGTCCAATTGGCTCCCTTCAGCCCTTGAGGCCCCTCTGTCTCTAGGACAACTCCCCTCCAACACCTGTAGAAGCCTAAGGTTTGAGGGGTTGGGTGAGGAAAAGGCTTTTAATTTCCCTCAGAAACAAAAGCAGGCCCACTACCTAGGCTGCTTAGAGGAGTGGGTCAAGGACCAAGAGAGAGAAATTCCTCTCAGTTTTTGGTTTTGTTTTGTTTTCTTACAACAGGAAACAACAAAAAGTAATCTTGATGAATCAAGGAACCAATCAATAAATGCCCCTAAAATTCAGATCTCTGGCTGCCATTAGCAAAGCCAATAAGCCAAATAGTGCCCAGGAATGGAACAATAAACCAAAGACACAGGCAAGAGAAACAGAGAGGCATTTAGATTGGGAAGGACTACAGGAACACTCTCACCATGCTGGGATCCTCAAAATTTTAGTCTCCTGGGTCTAGAGGAAAGCCTCTTGGAGCCAGAATATATAGCTTCCATGCCTGAGACAATGATCGCCTCCCAGCAGGGCTCAGTCAACTTTATTGTTTGGTTGTCTCTAAGAAGCTGTGTGAGTGAGAGAAACCCTCCATCTCTCTGTTTCAGCTTCTTCTCTAAATGGGACTCACATCAGCAACCTTGTCTGTCACAGAGAAATGTTGTACAGATCAAAAGAGAAAAACACGGGCCTCCCTGGTGGCGCAGTGGTTGAGAGTCCGCCTGCCGATGCAGGGGATACGGGTTCGTGCCCCGGTCTGGGAGGATCCCATATGCCGCGGAGCGGCTGGGCCCGTGAGCCATGGCCGCTGGGCCTGCGCGTCCGGAGCCTGTGCTCTGCAACGGGAGAGGCCACAACAGTGAGAGGCCCGCATACCGCAAAAAAAAAAAAAAAAAAAAGAGAAAAACACATGTATTTTTAAATATAGGCAATATGCTTGAAAATTTGCATTTTGAAAAGTTAGGAATGCCCTTGAGTCAACTGCCAACTCCTCACAGAACAGATGAAGGAACTTTTATTCTGCCCAGAACAAAAAATCCTGGCTATTCCATTAAAATGCTAACATAGCCTTACAGTGTTATCTAAGAATTTTTTACACCTTTGCTAAACTTTTGTTAGCTAGGATGACTTTGATTAGATGGATAACTGTGATTTAGGATGTGACATTCATTCCAAAAGGTTTTTGAAACAACATGCATTATCATATAATTAGAGGTTCAAAGAAAATAGTTCTTTTACCGTTTATGTGGGCTATGTAATGACCAGTCTGCCCATAGTTAAATACAAAAGGGCATTTTGATAACAGAGCAGTATTAGGTCAGCATTTATAGTGCAACTATAATTTTATCAACTGTGGGTCTGGAATTTAAAATAATAGCCAGATTGTTGTTCCCCATACTGTCTCTGTTCTAGCCCAGGAAATGGTACAGCCTACTTTTCAAATTCTAGAGCTTAAGATGTTAGAACAATGCTTTCAACGATTTTTTAAGACTTTTCAACTATAATTTTATCAACTGTGGGTCTGGAATTTAAAATAATAGCCAGATTGATGTTCCCCATACTGTCTCTGTTCTAGCCCAGGAAATGGTACAGCCTACTTTTCAAATTCTAGAGCTTAAGATGTTAGAACAATGCTTTCAACGATTTTTTAAGACTTTTCAACTATAATTTTATCAACTGTGGGTCTGGAATTTAAAATAATAGCCAGATTGATGTTCCCCATACTGTCTCTGTTCTAGCCCAGGAAATGGTACAGCCTACTTTTCAAATTCTAGAGCTTAAGATGTTAGAACAATGCTTTCAACGATTTTTTAAGACTTTTCATTCTTAGGCTCACTTTTTAAAACTGAGCAATAATACTATGTTAATAAATCCAGTCATTCCACGTTTTATGGAAAATAACTTTAAAAGCTATTGGAATGATTACTATATACTATTTTTTAAATGTTTTCAACACACTATTAAGACACAATAATAAAACAAAAGAATTATAGAACTTGAGGGGATCTAAGGGAACGAGTTGATTTTATAATTTTACTGATGAAGAAACTGGGCTCAGAGCTCTGGATGAACTGATCTGTCCCAAGTGACGTTACTAAATCATAGCCAAACTTATTGCAAAAATGTCTACTGATAGAGTATTCTTTTAGGAAGATGGGTGTTATAAATTAGTATGCTTGTGTAAGCACACCCCTTCTCTCACTGAGGATGGGTTAATTGTCATAGGGTCTACATAATATAATGAAGGAATTTATACATTTTGAACCTATAATAGGTGAACTTGAAGGTCTACTCCCTGAGGGTATGAAGTGAAACAAACCTAATTAGGATGGGGCAATAGAGGAGACCAATTCTTAACAAATTTCCAGGAAGATCCTATTAGAGCTGGTGACAGTTGTTTTTAAAGTTGAGGGACCAGACATTCCAATAGTTCACAGAGTGAGCAAATTTCATGAAAAAGATAATAGAGACATCAAAATCCTGACTAAAGGAGATAATAATGAAGTCGATGATAGAAGCTTGTACAAAGAAGGCCAGAACTGGGTCAAAAAGGACATGGTGGGAAGATCGAAAAGGTTTTAATCATATGTTGGTATCATCACCATAATAATAAATGACTGTCCAAAATTTAAGTATGCTCTTTTGGCTGCAATGGGTGCACATGTGTTACTAAAACGTGAATCCTAAAATGAGAAGCAGTTCCTGGGACCAGATTGAAATGAATTCTGTTGAAAAAGAATAAAACTAATATATTTTCTGTATAAAAAGAAACAATGTGGAGATGTTTTCGTCTTGTCCAAACAAATGATTCATCAGTTAAAAAAAAAAAAGATGATTTCCATTTCCCTCATTCCTTCTACACTGATAAATTGTAACTCTACTGTATAAAAGAGCTTTCCCTTCTCCCTGTTTATGTACTCAATTATTTAGTTATGTCAGTATAGAATGATGAATTTTTATTTTATTCTATGGATTACAATCCATTTCTATCATTATTTATTTTGATGCTCAAATTGTCCCAATTTGGCCACTAGGAGTCCCTTCAAGTTCCTTTTGACATATTCCTATCATTTGCAAGGGCTTCCTTGCTTTCTGTCACAACAGATGTTCCTGACTCAGCTTATATATTTTTCCCCTCTCAGTCCTGAATCAAGGAACCCTTTTAGTTTGGAAATTGATTTTCTTCATTTCTGGCAGGTTTTCTTGAATTATTTATTCGATAATTTCTTTTCTTTTTTCTGCTCTCACTCTCTTAAATTCCTATTAGTCAGATTTTTGGCTTTCATCTGATCCTGTAATTTTCTTTCCTCAATAAAAAGTTTTATGATAGAAATTATAAAACTGCAAAAAAAAAAAGTAGAGAGAACAGTCAAGCCAAACCCCATATGCCCATCACCCAATACAATGATTAACATTTACCTCTTAAAAAAAGTATATTTTAGGGAATTCCCTGGTGGTCCAGTGGTTAGAACTCAGCGCTTTCACTGCTGGGGCCCAGGGTTCAGTCCCTGGTAGGGGAATTATCCTTCAAGCAGTGTGGCATGGCCAAAAAAATAAAATAAAATAATAAAGCAAGCCCAGATATTATACCACTTTTCACCCATAAATACTTTAGTATATATCTCAAATATATAGGAACTTATAAAAACATAACTACCATTATCACATAAACAATATCACCCTAATTTCTTTTTCTTTTGAATTTTTGATTTTGATTTTATTTATTTTTTTATACAGCAGGTTATTATTAGTTATCCATTTTATGCATATTAGTGTATACATGTAAATCCCAATCTCCCAATACATCACACCACGCCGCCACGCCCACCCGCTGCAGCTGCTTTCCCCCCAGGTGTCCATACACTTGTCCTCTACATCTGTGTCTCAGTTTCTGCCCTGCAAACAGGTTCATCTGTACCATTTTTCTAGGTTCCACATATATGCGTTAATATACGATATTTGTTTTTCTCTTTCTGACTTACTTCACTCTGTATGACAGTCTCTAGATTCATCCACGTCCCTACAAATGACCCAATTTCGTTCCTTTTTATGGCTGGGTAATATTCCATTGTATATATGTACCACATCTTCTTTGACCATTCGTTTGATGATGGGCATTTAGGTTGCATCCATGACCTGGTTATTGTAAATAGCGCTGCAATGAACATTGGGGTGCATGGGTCTTTTGGAATTATGGTTTTCTCAGGGTTTATGCCCAGTAGTGGGATTGCTGGGTCATATGGTAATTCTATTTTTACTTTTTTTTTTTTTTTTTTTTTATGGTACGTGGGCCTCTCACTGCTGTGGCCTCTCCCGTTGTGGAGCACAGGCTCCGGACGTGCAGGCTCAGCAGCCATGGCTCACAGACCCAGCCGCTCCACGGCGTGTGGGATCTTCCCGGACTGGGGCACGAACCCGTGTCCCCTGCATCAGCAGGCAGACTCTCAACAACTGCGCCACCAGGGAAGCCCTATTTTTACTTTTTTAAGGAACCTCCATACTGTTCTCCAGAGTGGCTGTATCAATTTACATTCCCGCCAACAGTGCAAGAGGGTACCCTTTTCTCCACACCCTCTCCAACATTTATTGTTTGTAGATTTTCTGATGATGCCCATTCTAACTGGTGTGAGGTGCAACTTCATTGTAGTTTTGATTTGCATTTCTCTAATAATTAGTGATGTTGAGCAGTTTTTCATGTGCTTTTTGGCCATCTGTATGTCTTCTTTGTTGAAATGTCTATTTAGGTCTTCTGCCCATTTTTGGATTAGGTTGTTTATTCTTTTAATATTGAGCTGCATGAACTGTTTATATATTTTGGAGATTAATCCTTTGTCCGTTGATTCGTTTGTAAATACTTTCTCCCATTCTGAGGGCTGTCTTTTCATCTTGTTTATCGTTTCCTTTGCTGTGCAAAAGCTTTTAAGTTTCATTAGGTCCCATTTGTTTATTTTTGTTTTGATTTCCATTACTCTAGGAGGTGGATCAAAAAAGATCTTGCTGTGATTTATGTCATAGAGTGTTCTTCCTTCCTCTAAGATTTTTATAGTGTCCAGTCTTACATTTAGGTCTCTAATCAATTTTGAGTTTATTTTTGTGTATGGTGTTAGGGAGTGTTCTAATTTCATTCTTTTGCATGTAGCTGTCCAGTTTTACCAGCACCACTTATTGAAGAGGCTGTCTTTTCTCCATTGTATATCCTTGCCTCCTTTTTCATAGATTAGTTGACCACAGGTGCGTGGGTTTATCTCTGGGCTTTCTATCCTGTTCCATTGATCTATATTTCTGTTTTTGTGCCAGTACCATATTGTCTTGATTACTGTAGCTTTGTAGTATAGTCTGAAGTCAGGGAGTCTGATTCCTCCAGCTCCCTTTTATTCCCTCAAGATTGCTTGGCTATTTGGGGTCTTTTGTGTCTCCGTACAAATTTTAAGATTTTTTGTTCTAGTTCTGTAAAAAATGCCATTGGTAATTTGATAGGGATTGCATTGAACATGTAGATTGCTTTGGGTAGTAGAGTCATTTTCACAATATTGATTCTTCCAATCCAAAAACATGGGATAACTCTCCATCTGTTTGTATCATCTTTAATTTCTTTCATCAGTGTCTTATAATTTTCTGCATACAGGTCTTTTGTCTCCTTAGGTAGGTTTATTCCTAGACATTTTATTCTTTTGTTGCAATGGTAAATGGGAGTGTTTCCTTAATTTCTCTTTCAGATTTTTCATCATTAGTGTATAGGAATGCAAGAGATTTCTGTGCGTTAATTTTGTATCCTGCTACTTTACCAAATTCATTGATTAGCTCTAGTAGTTTTCTGGTAACATCTTTAGGATTCTCTATGTATAGTATTATGTCATCTGCAAACAGTGACAGTTTTACTTCTTCTTTTCCAATTTGTATTCCTTTTATTTCTTTTTCCTTCTCTAATTGCCATGGCTAGTACTTCCAAAACTATGTTGAATAATAGTGGTGAGAGTGGATATCCTTGTCTTCTTCCTGATCTTAGAGGAAATGCTTTCAGTTTTTCACCATTGAGAATGATGTTTGCTGTGGGTTTGTCATATATGGCCTCTATTATGTTGAGGTATGTTCCCTCTATGCCCACTTTCTGGAGAGCTTTTATCATAAATGGGTGTTGAATTTTGTCAAAGGCTTTATCTGCATCTATTGAGATGATCATATGGTTTTTATTCTTCAACTTGTTAATATGGTATATCACACTGATTGATTTGCATATACTGAAGAATCCTTGCATCCCTGGGGTGAATCCCACTTGATCATGGTGTATGATCCTTTTAGTATGTTATTGGATTCTGTTTGCTAGTATTTTGTTGAGCATTTTTGCACCTATATTCATCAGTGATATTGGTCTGTAATTTTGTGTGTGTGTATGTGTGTGGTATCTTTGTATGGTTTTGGTATCACGGTGATGGTGGCCTCATAGAATGAGTTTGGGAGTGTTCCTTCCTCTGCAATTTTTTGGAAGAGTGTGAGGAGGATGGGTGTTAACTCTTCTCTAAATGTTTGATAGGATTTGCCTGGGAAGCCATCTGGTCCTGGACTAGTGTTGGAAGATTTTTTTCTTTTTTTTTGCGGTACACGGGCCCCTCACTGTTGTGGCCTCTCCCACTGCGGAGCACAGGCTCCGGATGCGCAGGCTCAGCGTCCATGGCTCACGGGCCCAGCCACTCCGCGGCATGTGGGATCTTCCCGGACCGGGGCACGAACCCCTGTCCCCTCATCGGCAGGCAGACTCTCAACCACTGCGCCACCAGGGAAGCCCTAATGGGAGAGTTTTAATCACAGTTTCAATTTCATTACTTGTGATTGGTCTGTTCATATTTTCTATTTCTTCCTGGTTCAGTCTTGGAAGGTGATACCTTTCTAAGAATTTGTCCATTTATTTCAGGTTGTCCATTTTATTGGCATAGAGTTGCTTGTAGTAGTCTCTTAGGAATCTTTGTATTTCTGCAGTGTCTGCTGTAACTTCTCCTTTTTCATTTCTCATTTTATTGATTTGAGTCCTCTCCCTCTTTTTCTTGATGAGTCTGGCTAAAGGTTTATCAATTTTGTTTATCTTCTCAAAGAACAAGATTTTAGTATTATTGATCTTTGCTATTGTTTTCTTTGTTTCGGTTTCATTTATTTCTGCTCGGACTTTTATGATTTCTTTCCTCCTGCTAACTCTGGGTTTTGTTTGTTCTTCTTTTTCTAGCTCCTTTTGGTGTAAGGTTAGATTGTTTATTTGAGATTTTTCTTGTTTCTCGAGGTGGGCTTGTATCGCTATAGACTTCCGTCCTAGAACTGCTTTTGCGGCATCCCATAGGTTTTGGATAGTCGTGTTTTCATTGTCATTTGTCCCTAGGTATTTTCTTATTTCCTCTTTGATTTCTTCAGTGATCTCTTGGTTATTTAGTATCGTATTGTTTAGCCTCCATGTGTTTCTGTTTTTTATGTTTTTTCCCCTGTAATTCATTTCTAATCTCATAGCTTTGTGGTCAGAAAAGATGCCTGATATGATTTCAATTTTCTTAAATTTACTGAGGCTTGATTTGTGACCCAAGCTGTGAACTATCCTGGAGAATGTTCCATGCACACTTGAGAAGAAAGTGTAACCTGCTGGTTTTGGATGGAATGTCCTATAAATATCAATTAAATCTACCTGGTCTATTGTGTCATTTAAAGCTTCTGTTTCCTTATTAATTTTCTGTTTGGATGATCTGTCCATTGGTGGAAGTGAGGTGTTAAAGTCGCCCACTATTACTGTGTTACTGTCGATTTCCTGTTTTATAGCTGTTAGCAGTGGCCTTATGTATTGAGGTGCCCCTATGTTGGGTGCATATATATTTATAATTGTTATATCTTCTTCTTGGATTGATCCCTTGATCATTATATAGTGTCCTTCCTTTTTTCTTGTAACATTCTTTATTTTAAAGTCTATTTTTTCTGATATGAGTATTGCTACTCCAGCTTTCCTTTGATTTCCATTTGCATGGAATATCTTTTTCCATCCCCTCACTTTCAGTCTGTATGTGTCCCTAGGTCTGAACTGGGTCTCTTGTAGACAGCCTATATATGGGTCTTGTTTTTGTATCCATTCAACGAGCCTGTGTCTTTTGGTTGGAGCATTTAATCCATTCATATTTAAGGTAGTTATCGAGATGTATGTTCCTATTACCATTTTCTTAATTGTTTTGGGTTTGTTTTTTGTAGGTCCTTTTCTTCTCTTGTGTTTCCCACTTAGAGAACTTCCTTTAGCATTTGTTGTAGAGCTGGTGGTGCTGAATTCTCTTACCTTTTGCTTGTCTGCAAAGCTTTTGATTTCTCCATCGAATCTGAGTGAGATCCTTGCTGGGTAGAATAATCTTTTTTTTTTTTTTTTTTTTTTCTTTTTGCGGTATACGGGCCTCTCACTGTTGTGGCCTCTCCCATTGCGGAGCACAGGCTCCGGACGCGCAGGCCCAGCGGCCATGGCTCACGGGCCCAGCCGCTCCGCGGCATATGGGATCCTCCCAGACCGGGGCACGAACCCGTATCCCCTGCATCGGCAGGCGGACTCTCAACCACTGCGCCACCAGGGAGGCCCGGGTAGAATAATCTTGGTTGTAGGTTCTTCCCCTTCATCACTTTAACTGTATCATGCCACTCCCTTCTGGCTTGTAGAGCTTCTGCTGAGAAATCAGCTGTTAACCTTATGGGAGTTCCCTTGTATGTTATTTGTCAGTTTTCCCTTGCTGCTTTCAATAATTTTTCTTTGTCTTTATTTTTTGACAATTTGGTTATTATGTGTCTCAGTGTGTTTCTCCTTGGGTTTATCCTGTATGGGACTCTCTGTGCTTCCTGGACTTGGATGGCTATTTCCTTTCCCACGTTAGGGAATTTTTCGACTATAATCTCTTCAAATATTTTCTTGGGTCCTTTCTCTCTCTCTTCTCCTTCTGGGACCCCTATAATGCGAATGTTGTTGCATTTAACATTGTCCCAGAGGTCTCTTCAGCTGTCTTCATTTCTTTTCATTCTTTTTTCTTTATTCTGTTCTGCGGCAGTGAACTCCATCATTCTGTCTTCCAGGTCACTTATCCGTTCTTCTGCCTCAGTTATTCTGCTATTGGTTCCTTCTAGTGTATTTTTCATTTCAGTTATTGTATTGTTCATCTCTGCTTGTTTGTTCTTTAATTCTTCTAGATCTTTGTTATACATTTCTTACATCTTCTCGATCTTTGCCTCTATCCTTTTTCTGAGGTCCTGGATCATCTTCACTCTTGTTATTCTGAATTCTTTTTCTGGAAGGTTGCCTATCTCCACTTCATTTAGTTGTTTTTCTGGGGTTTTATCTTGTTCCTTCATCTGGTACATAGCCCTCTGCCTTTTCATCTTGTCTACCTTTCTGTGAATGTGGCTTTTTGTTCCACAGGCTGCAGAACTGTAGTTCTTCTTGCTTCTGCTCTCTGCCCTCTGGTGGATGAGGCTCTCTAAGAGGCTTGTGCAAGTTTCCTGATGGGAGAGACTGGTGGTGGGTAGAGCTGGCTGTTGCTCTGGTGGGCAGAGCTCAGTAAAACTTTAACCTGCTTGTCTGCTGATGGGTGGGGCTGGGCTCCCTCTCTGTTGGTTGTTTGGCCTGAGGCGACCCAACACTGGAGCCTATCGGGGCTCTTTGGTAGGGCTAATGGTGGACTGTGGGAGGGCTCACACCAAGGAGTACTTCCCAGAACTTTTGCTGCCAGTGTCCTTGTCCTCACGGTGAGACACAGCCACATCCTGCCTCCACAGGAGACCCTCCAACACTAGCAGGTAGGTCTGGTTCGGTCTCCTATGGGGTCACTGCTCCTTCCCTTGGGTCCCGATGCACATACTACCTTGTGTGTGCCCTCCAAGAGTGGAGTCTCTGTTTCCCCCAGTCCTGTCAAAGTCCTGCAATCAAATCCCACTAACCTTCAAAGTCTGATTCTCTAGGAATTCCTCCTCCCGTTGCCAGACCCCTAGGTTGGGAATCCTGACGTGGGGCTCAGAACCTTCATTCCACTGGGTAGACTTCTGTGGTATAAGTGTTCTCCAGTTTGTGAGTCACCCACCCAGCAGTTATGGGATTTGATTTTATTGTGATTGCGTCTCTCCTACCATCTCATTGTGGCTTCTTCTTTGTCTTTGAATGTGGGGCATTTTTTTTGGTGAGTTCCAGTGTCTTCCTGTTGATGATTGTTCAGCAGTTAGTTGTGATTCCGGTGCTTTTGCAAGAGGAAGTGAGAGCACGTCCTTCTACTCTGCCATCTTGAACCAATCCGTCCCAGTTATTCTTGAAACACTCTACCCTAATTTCTTAATATAATGTAATACCCAGTCCACGTTCATATTTCTCTGATTATTTTTTGAAATATCTTTTCACAATTGGCTTGAAGTTCAAGGCAGGATTACATCAAGGCCCACAATGATTTTGGTTATTAGGTCTCTAAATTTATAGCATATCCTCTACCGCTCACCCCTTTCTGTCTATATTATTTATCTGTTGAAGAAAATGAGCCACGTGTGACCCTCCAGTTTTCTTATCTTTCCCCAATTTCTATCTCTATGTCTCTCTTTTCTATAAATTAATTTTTTCTTATTTTTATTTAGATATAATTAACTTATAACATTATATTAGTTTCAGGTGTACAATATAATGATTCAATATTTATGTATATTGCAAAATGATCACCACAATTAGTGTAGTTAACATCCATCACCATACATTGATATTTTTTTTCTTGTGATGAAAACTTTTAAGATCTACTCTCTTAGCAAATTTCAAATGTACAATACAGTATTACTAAATATAGTTCTTTGTCTCTTTTATTCTGCTTGCTGGGAGATTGCCTCAGCTCATCTTCCAATTCTTCTGCTGAATATTTTTTTGGTAAAGAAACTTAAATTTCATGTTTTCTCAATATTTGTTTATTACAGCAAACTGTTCTTTTTTCATGAGGCACTATCTTCTCTTATCTCTCCAAAGATACCTTTTTTTAAAAAATTATTTTTCTGCCCCTATGCATTATCCCTACTTCCTCTGTGGGTTTTTTTTTTTTTTTTTTCTGTTTATCTGCTTTAGTGTTAGTCTTTCTTGTTAGAAGCTTTCCTCAAATGTCTGGTGACGCTTGACTCTCTGTCCTTTATGTTTAGGAATGAGACTCTCAAAAGTAGATTATGCATGAGCAGGGGATGTTCACTTGTGTGCTCACTGTATAGTGAGTGGGCAGGAACCCAGCCTTCTTTGTTAAGGAACCCTCAAATGTCAGTTGCTCTAGTACTTTTCTTTTGAGCTACTGAATTTCCCCAGAGAGGAATACTCTCCAGTCTCCAATCGGGGATGTATAAGTTCAGCAGCCAGTGTTTAGGGAGCTATCCTACTGCCCAATATGCAGTTTCCACTTTGGACTCTTTTTCAGCATGCACCTCATCCTACTGCATCTGTGCCTGGCGTCCCTGGGACTAAAGCCTCTGTGGGTCAACCCCTCCATCAGGTGACCCTTCTACCTTCTGCTGGAAGGTGGGAAGAAAAGGCTGAGCACCAGCTTTTATGGTGGGGGAGGCCATATGCAGGTCTAATTCCTCTTCTACAGATTTTCAACCCCACTGTTTTCAGACCCTCCTTGCCCCCTGCCTTTAGAAGTCTGATATTATCTATTCCTGAAATTTTCAGAAGTTCAGTGGGATGAATCTGCTTGCTCCTTATTGGCTTTCTTCCTTGCAACCACTCAGGTTCTCTCTTATCCATCTGTTTTCCAGTTTCCAAATTGTTCTAGTCATTTCTTGCCTTTATGCTCGCTTATACTATTATATGCATGGGTGTGGGTGTGTGTTTGTACTTTTAGATTTTGCCTTTTTTATTCCTTTACTATCCATTTAGAAAGATATCAGAAGGAAGTAAAGGTAAACATGTATAATGAATGTATGTTGTTTCACTAGAAATCCCTCGTATTGCTTTTTTAAAACTCTTTTATTTTGAAGTAATTATAGATTCACAGGAAATTGCAAAAATAGTAGAGAGGTTTCATGTACACTTCACCCAGCTTCCCCAAAGGTAAAATCTTACTTAACTATAATACAATATAAAAATCAGGAAATTGACATTGGTACAATCCACAAACCTTATTCAGAATTCACCAGTTTTATATGCAGTCACATGCATGTGTGTGTGTATAGTTCTGTGCAATTTTATAACATTGTAGATTCATGTAACTACCACCACAATCACAATACAAAACTGTTCTATTATCACAAATCCTTCATGCTACTCCTTTATAATCATGCCCACCCCCCTCTCCTCACTCCCAATCCCTGGAAATAACTAATCTGTCCTCTATGATTTTATCATTTTGAGAATGTTGTATAAATAGAATCATACAATATGTAATCTGTTGATATTGGCTTTTTTCACTCAGCATAATTCTCTTGAGATTCATCCAAGTTACTGAATGGATCAACAAACCCGTTATCTGTTCCTTTAATTGCTGGGTTATATTCCATGGTATGGATGTCAACGGTTTGCCTAACCATTCACCAAACTGAAGGACGTTTTAATTGTTTCAAATTTGGGGCTATTACAAATAAATGCATTGCTTTTCTAATAAATAAGAAACTTAAAATATAAAATTCAGGGAAGCACCACAAATGTTGAAGATGATACCATCTTTACTTTTTTAAAAGAAGGGAAAGTTTGGCTTCACCATTACTTGTCACTGGTAACTTCTTCTTCCAAAGTCCCTTTGCTCACCATTAAACATGAACCGTGTCCTCCACGAATCAGAGCACATCTGTGCTGGGGCAAGGAGGCGGGCCTGGTCTTGGTTCAGTTAATTAGCCAGTGATTTTACACCCTTGGCAAGATCAGGCTCTGGTATATTATGAGAAGTTTGTGAAAGTCCCTAAGGTCATTCCTCATAATGATGTGGTCAGTTACAACTCAGTTATAGGTGATTTGTCCAACACATTTCTCATTGTTAATAGGGCAGTTCAATTGTTTAAGATTTATTTAATCTCTTTTACAAAGCCATGTCCAACCACACAGGGAACTTGGTAGATGTTACTGCAGTATTTTCTGCAGTTTTAGGCAAAAACAATTTTTTTAAACAATGGTCCCCAGCATCACAAAACTTTCGAAAGGATTCATTCATTCATTGAGCACATAATATGTGCTAGATACTATTTTAGGTACTTGGAAAATAATGGTGACCACCCCCCTCCCAAAAGGATATGGTTACTGCCCCATGAAGATTATATTTTAATGGCAGAGACAAGTTAATCAAATAATCACAATTAAACGTGAAATTATAACTGGGATAAGTTCTACACAGGAGATGTACACAGTGCTATGAAACTGTGTAATGAGAGATTTGATCTAGTGGCTGCTGGTTGTGGAAGCAGAAGGGGAGGTCAGGGAAGGCTTCCCCAAGAAAGTGAAAGTTGAGCTGAGATTCAAAGGCTAAATGGGTATTATATCAATCAGGGTTCAGATAAGAAAACAGCCCATGGTGGGGGAGGAGGGGTAAATTAGGAGTTTGGGATTAACATACACACACTACTAACAAGGACCTACTGTACAGCACAGGGAACTCTACTCAGTATTCTGTAATAACCTATATGGGAAAAGAATCTGAAAAAGAATGGACATATGTATATGTACAACAGAATCACTTTGCTGTACACCTGAAACTAACACAACATTGTAAATCAACTATACTCCAATAAAATTTAAAGAAAGAAAGAAAGAGAGAAAACAGCCCATACCAGGCAGTTCACTTGGGATTTAATTTAGGAGGTGAGTTATGAGTTACTAGGGTGTGAAGAGTAAACAGGATAGTGAGATTTTCAGAGACTACCAAGAGCAGGAAGCTGCAGCCACCTCAGAGTTTGGGGTGACATAGTATAGAGCCCAGGAACCAGAGCTAGTGGTGAGAGCTGGGAATACAGAGGAAGGGGCTATCTGCAGATGCTGGAACCAGAGAGGTGATATAGGCACTGCTAGGAGATGTTTTGCAAGTTGGGGTGGCAGGGTTACCTCAGTTTCTACCTTTCTCCTGCCCTCTAATTTCCTTCCAGTGCTTTCCATTGGCCAAATAGAGCTAGATGCCAATTGGAAAGGAAGCCTGGAAAATGGAGTTTGCATGGGTCAGCCCCCTACTACACAGAGCAGAAGACAGGTGGGAAATGGATCTGAGAAAATGACTGGGGCAAAGGCAGTGGGGGACAGAGGTGGAGGGAGCAGTCAGGTGATAGCATTCTAATCAGAGAGGTGACATGTACAGAGGCCCAATGGCTAGAGGGGACACTGCACAGTTGGGGAACATGACAGAAGACAGAGAGCAAGCTGAAGCTGACAGGAGGTAGGGACAGACCATACAGGTACAGCAAGTCATGTTAAATTTTGGACTTTAATGCAAAAGCAACGAGAGGACAAAAAAGTGTTTTAAGAAAGTGGTCATTGTCACTGACAACTGTACTTGAAATAAAAAATAATTATCAGCTACTCTGCAGAGCTGAGGCTATAAACCATCAACAGGAAAATGTTGTGAACACTAAGACAAAACAAAGCTCCGGTGAACCCAATGATCACCACAGTGGGAAACCAAATCAAATTGGCATATAGACAGAGAGTGGGAAACACAGAATACCATTCTCCAGCTCTAACTGAAGACCTCTGCACCAGTGGTTATAGCACTTTTGAGCACCTACTGTGTGCTATGGAAGGAGCTCAGAGAAGACAGAAGAAAATAAATATTTTTTTGATGCTCACATATGCTAAGTGACACTAAGGTACATGCATGCACACACCTACACACACATTGCCATTTAATTTTTTTTTTTTTTTTTTTTTGCGGTACGCAGGCCTCTCACTGTTGTGGCCTTTCCCGCTGCGGAGCACAGGCTCCGGACGCGTAGGCTCAGCGGCCATGGCTCACGGGCCCAGCCGCTCCGCGGCACGTGGGATCTTCCCGGACCGGGCCATGAACCTGTATCCCCTGCATCGGCAGGCGGACTTTCAACCACTGCACCACTAGGGAAGCCCATCATTTAATTTTTACAAGGATCCTATGAGATGGGCATTATCACTCCTAGGTTGCAGACGAGCAATCAGGGGCTCAGGAGGAGTGTTCTGTGTCACCAGCTAGGAAGTGAAGGAGACAGGATAAGAACTCTAGTCCCCCTGATTTCAAAGCCTAACTTTTTGCTGTGAATGGTAAACTCAGACCCTTCTCAGACTTCTAGTTTCTTCAACAACCCATCAGTAGCACTGAGGAACCGTTCTTAATGGCATCCAGGTCGAGGTGATAAAATAAGGCTTCCTCCATTGAAGCAGGGCTTCCCACTGTACTGTTTCCCTGGGCCAGGCATGGTGTCAAAACAAAAGCAGGGTACCCAAGTGGTTGCCGTTTCTTTATTTTAAATGGGACAACCACAAAACTGATGGGAATAAAACATTCTAAGGATCAATGATTCAATTCTGGTAGAAGGCTGGCAATCAGCTTCTCTAAAACTGTAATCATAGGGAATTCCCTGGTGGTCCAGTGGTTAGGACTTGGCGCTTTCACTGCCAAGTGGCTCCTGGTCAGGGAACTAAGATCCCACAAGCCACGTGGTGCAGCAAAAAAAAAAAAAAAAAAAAAAAAAAATGCAGTGGTAGTAGAGATGAATTCAGGGCAGGGAGCAGTCAGCTGGGGTGACTCCATTCTGGACAAAGACACTAAAAAGAACAGAGTACTATGCAGGTCTGGACAAACCACAAAGCCAACCAGTTACAGAGAATTTATGGCTCAAGAGCCCTCCCTGACTAGATGCCTGATAGTAGGAGACCAGCATGAAGTGGGGCAGAGGTAGCCTCTGACAGGGCAAGAGAATTGAGTCTCCACATGCTGGGGAAGGATCAAAGCAATGGCTCTGGAATCTGGAAGTAGAGGTTGGTTTGAGGCCTGAGCTGGTGGGCAAAAGCAAGTAGAGTGCACCGGGGATGGCAAAGGGTGGTCCCCAGTGCCTCCAGTGTTTGAGGTTTGCTTTGTGGGCTAGCAGGTGGACTAACTTGATTTACAGGGCAAGGGCTGGGCTGGATTCTCCTAGTCTAAACCAGTAGTTTTCAAACTTTTTAAAGCAGTGAAACATTTTCTCCGAAGGAAATCTTAGGTGGAAGTGTAAACAACCAAAACAAATAAAGTGGATTTGCTCTGGTGGAAGCCAGTGGTGGGGATCCAAGGTCCTGCCAGGTTGGACCTGCTTTCCCTTTTCCAGGCCTCCTGATGTTGAAGCAAAGAGGATTCACAAATGGAATCATAATTTTCTCTATTGAGAAGTTAGAT
This sequence comes from Mesoplodon mirus, assembly GCF_964341445.2. NCBI lineage: Eukaryota > Metazoa > Chordata > Mammalia > Artiodactyla > Ziphiidae > Mesoplodon > Mesoplodon mirus. Next base: position 36,268,008 of record NC_138992.1, on the reverse strand, counting down.
TTGAACTCCAACTTTTAAGTATGCAAATTAACTAGACCGTCTCAGGTCTCCTTTAGATGGAATTCAAAAAGAAAAACTTTGAATTAGCACACCAATAATCATTTTCAGCCTGCTCTCCAGGCAGTCCCCAGTGGCCCCTGTAATTTAGCTGGTTAAACCTTTTCCTCGGGGCCAAACAGCTAAACTTGAGCCAGGTGGGCTTAAACGCATGAACCAACTCAGAGTTTACTGTCCAAAGATGAAAGAGAAAAGTCTGCCAGCATCTTCTACTCATCCACATAAGGTTCCCAAGAGCGGGATTCAGCCCTCAGCCTCCCCTCCCCACACCCGCTGCAAATACACAGAAAGGCCAGCGCAATATAACTTCAAAGATCGGTCCTGCAGACCCCTCAGACAAATTACACCAAAACAAGCCAAAGTGAACGCAACTGTCCTTACCAGTTTCATTAGGGAATTGCCTGGGAACCATTCCTTTTCAGACCTAATTATAAAGTCAGTTTTGAATTACAGAACAAGATGGCATGAAAGCCAGTGTTTAACGAGCAGAACAAACAAACATGCAAAGATAAAATGCAGTGGGCTTTTACCTGAGGGCTGCTGCCAGCGACAGCAGAAATGGCCTCTTTCACCAAGTCTGGGGTGCCCTGGAAAACTTCATACCTCTCCAGGGAGACAGTTCCCAACCTCCACCACCCGCCCCCCTTTACAAAGCAATCCGGTGTTAAATAAATAAACTACATTTCCCAGAATTCTCTTCGCTCAGGCGCGGGGCTATGTTTTTATTTATTTATTTATTTATTTAGCAGTACGCGGGACTCTCACTGTTGTGGCCTCTCCCGTTGCGGGGCACAGGCTCCGGACGCACAGGCTCAGCGGCCATGGCTCACGGGCCCAGCCGCTCCGCGGCATGTGGGATCTTCGCGGACCGGGGCAGGAACCCGTGTCCCCTACATCGGCAAGCGGACTCTCAACCACTGCGCCACCACGGAAGCCCGGGGCTATGTTTTAAACCACTCTGTAATTGTCAAAAAAAACCAAACAAAAAACCAAAAAAAAAAAAAACTCGAAATGTTTAAATGTGACAACACTTTGACATACAGAATTGACTCAGCTCATTTCAAAACTCATCTTACCACGACTGCCCTTGGGTATGTTTTTAAAGATAAAAATACTAAACTGTTATGCTATGCCAGGACCAGCTAAGCATAATAGAAACAGCAGTTCAATGCTTTTTACACTCGGTGTATATATTACACGTCATTCAAACATTAGCATGCATCAGAATCGGCTGAAGGACTTGTTAAAACACAGGTTTCTGGACCCCACTCCCACAATCTGTGATTCAGCAGGTCTGGAGGGGATCCCAAGAATGGCCATTTCTGGGCTTCCCTGGTGGCGCAGTGGTTGAGAGTCCGCCTGCCGATGCAGGGGACACGGGTTCGTGCCCCGGTCCCGGAGGATCCCACATGCCGCGGAGCGGCTGGGCCCGCGAGCCATGGCCGCGGAGCCTGTGTGTCCGGAGCCTGTGCTCCGCAACGGGAGAGGCCACAGCAGTGAGAGGCCCGCGTACAGCAAAAAAAAAAAAAAAAAAAAAAAAAAGAATGGCCATTTCTAACAGGTTCCCAGGTGCTGCCTTTGTTGGTGGTCCCAGATCACATCTTAAGAGCCACTGACTTAGATGATCTCCATGGGCTATTCCAAATCTATGGGAAAAGCAGGCACACAATTACTGATTTCTACTTATTTTGATTTCTACAAGCTTTGAACTAGCAGTATCTGTGGCAATGAAGACCCTAGCCCTCCCTAGCAGTGTTAGGAAGGGTAAAAGGCAAAGCAACTAGTTCAGGAAGATCCAGAAACTGACACTATCTGGTCCAACACTCATTTTCCCAGTGAGGAAATTTAGGCTTAGAGATGTTTGTGCAAAGTCTCCCAGGGAGTCCATGATTGTGCTGGGACAGAGAACCCAGATATTGTGGTTCCCACCCCACTGCTCCTGCCAGCACCGGAGTAAAATGGGACAAGTGGATCTGGCAAGGAACAGGGAAGCCAGCCTGACTCTGATCCATACCGATTTTTCCCTTGGCTCCTACCTCATCGTTGTCTCTGCACTGGCAGAGGTAAAGTTCCTCTGCTCAAATCCCCAACCCAGGACCTCCTAACCTCCCTTCCTTTTTTTTTTTTTTTTTTTTTTTTTTGTGGTACGCGGGCCTCTCACTGTTGTGGCCTCTCCCGTTGCGGAGCACAGGCTCCGGATGCGCAGGCTCAGCGGCCATGGCTCACGGGCCCAGCCGCTCCACGGCATGTGGGATCCTCCCGGACAGGGGCACGAACCCGCGTCTCCCCTGCATCGGCAGGCGGACTCTCAACCACTGCGCCACCAGGGAAGCCCTCCCTTCCTTTTTTTATTTAGCTCCCTTGGAGCCTAAGACAGGCAGTCAAAATTGGGTGGCCAAATTGTCACAGTAGCCTTCAGTTACAATATTTGGGGGATGAATTAATGAATACAGAGCCATTTATTTGCTCTTCTATCTACCTTGTCTCTGTGACAGCAAGTAATGATAGAATCTTCCCAAACAACTAACCAGACCCTGTGCATCAATCAGCTACTCTGTTATTCTCAAGAAATTAGCATTTAAGAAAAATTGTTTAGGTGCACCAGTCACTCCCATCAGCCACCAGGGGTCACATAAATAGGAGTTTCCACTAGACCTTTTTAAGTACAATACATAATTCAGCAACTAGAGTCCCTTGAAGAAGAAAAGACAAACACCTATAAAACTAGTCTTTTTCAGATTTCAGAGACATGAAACCCTTTAGGAGTCTAGGCCAAGGTTCATAACAATCTATTATCTGACAACATAGATATACAGATAAACCATTATTTTGGTAAAGATACATCTTCTAAACACCACTGATCTGGGCACTGTGGTTGTCCTTGAATTGAAGAATGATCACATTTTATTGTCTTAGCCTTGAGCATGGTTATCAATGCCAGACACTGAGAGGCTTAATTTGAAAGATGGCTATGCTGTCCAACTGGCAAATGCCTTTTATTCAGTTAACAGGGACAGCTGAAAGCTTATATACTGTTGCACAAGCGAAAAATCTGACTTCCTAACGGTTCTTAAAGATGCCAGCTAGGAGCCTGTGCAGGCCAGCCTGCCAGGGCTGGGGCTGCAACCACAGCTCTGTGCTGAGGCTTTGCAGCTCAGCACCGGGTGGTGCAGCTGTTATATTGGCCAAAAGAGCACTGGCAGCCCCAGGAGAAACAGAGACTTAATTCACTTACAGGAACTTTCCTGAAAGAGTCTTTTAAAATGCATTTAAGGCAGACCAGGTGCACTTATTTTCTTTTTAAATCTCATTGCTTTGTCAGATATTCCCATTTATGGTTTTCATAGTCTTTAGGTACAACATTAGCCACCCTCTGTTGCATTATAAATTATAGTAAGAACTTATAAAACATATTTAAGTATAATGATTTCTAGGTAGGTTCCTTGAAATGTATAACATCTAAACATCTGTGCTACAGCACTCGCAATAGATATACAGCTTGGGTTGCTATTTGGGTTGCCTGGAATTTTGTTAAAGATTTTGTAAGCCATGCATATTTAAAAAAAAATAAAGCCATTTGTGTGTGTGTGTGTGTGTGTGGACACATTGCTCAGATATAAACAGTAGTAAAAGAAAGCCGATTCAATTCAATATATCATGCTGTTAAAAGACTTCCAGCTGTCAACTGCTTCCATTATAAACAGGAGTTGGGAAGAACGGGCTCCAGAGGGGAGAGAGGTTGCATAAAGATGAAACTTCATAATGTGAGAGATGGGGTGGGGATTGGATTCAAGTCATCATTTAGGTGAAAATTGCCAATAACCTGAATAATTCTAGGAAATACTCTCCGTGGTCCTTCACTACACTTTGAAAGCACTCAGCCCACAAAGACTCCTGCACTAGCACGGCAAAAGGCCTCCCTGTGCCAGTAAGTAAAAATGAGTGCCAGAGCCATCCTTAAAGGTAAATATTTGGGGTAGGCAGCTGTTTGTATAATGTGATTTTAAGTGTGACAAGCATGCACCCCACCCAAAAAATAGCTGTGCTTACAGACCCGGGTCACGGATGCCTTGCAATTCTGCCATGAAGGAGTATTTCCATCCCAGTCAGAAACTTAGGAATCATCCTTGGATCCTCTTTCTCCTTCTCTGACCCCATTCAATCAATCACGATTTCCTCCTGCAGAGCTTTCGACTCCGTCCCTTTATCTTCATTTCCTCTGACAGTACTATAGTTCAGGTCTCCGTCAGTTCCTACAGGGGCAACAGCAGTTCCCTCCTGACTTATCTCTGTCTTCAGTCTGTTCTCCACACTGCAACTAATGGGATCTTTCTAAGATGCAAATCTGATTATGACAATCCCCAGCTTAAAGCCATTAGCTGGTTCCTCATCCCCTCAGGATGAAGTCCAGGTTCCTTAACAGGGTACACGAAGCCCTCGTGGTATGGCTGTTGCTGACTGCTCAGCCCCGTCTCTTGCTAGCTCCTCCCATCACACATTCACCTTGTCTTGGTCCCTCAGCCTGGCTTCCAGGACATTGAGCACATCATCCCCTTTGCTTAGAACACTCCATCCCACTTTCTACCCTTCTCGTCAAAGACTTCATAAATCTAAATTTATCCCTACTTTAGCACTTTCTTACTATGTAAGCTTTAGCCATTTGACTGTCTAATTGTTTCTCAACTAGGCTATGTATTTCATGAACAGCAGAACTGTCGCTTATTCACTAATGGATTTCCAGGAACTAGCACAATGCTTGTCACATTATAGTTAATAAATATTTGTCCATTCGATGAACAAATGAGTTCTAGTAAAGTTCTTATGTTCTATTAACATACTAATGTTGGGAATTCACACTTCAGTGTGATTTTCCTTACTACAGCTCTCTGAGAATATGTTTGAGAGGGTTAATGAAATAGAGGCAGAATTGGCTCTGGAGAACCAGGGGAAAGTAGAAAGGCAATGATTAGCCAAGATAGGAAGGCACTGGGAAGGAAGGAAAGAACAGGTACTATTGGAGAGTTTAGAATGGCCCTTCGTGGGTATAGAGAAAATAACAACCCAAACTTGTTCCATTCCTGATCGCATCCCTGAGGCTACCACCAAGGAGAGGTCAGTTCCACGTCCTGGGCTGAACATCGAGGTACCTGCACCCTAGCCCAGTGGCTTCACCAGAGCTGGCCTGATGGCTGTGTGCTAACCCCAGGCCCATGCTGTGGAGAAGCTACAAGGGCAAGGCAGAGGTGACTGGATAGACACACTGTTTCCTTCTGGCCAGTTTGACTGAACTTGTCTAGATACAGATGGCTATGACTAACTTTCTACTTATCACAGCCTTTTTTTTTTTTTGCAGTACGCGGGCCTCTCAATGCTGCGGCCTCTCCCGTCGCGGAGCACAGGCTCCGGACGCACAGGCCTAGCGGCCACGGCTCACGGGCCCAGCCGCTCCGCGGCACGCGGGATCCCCCCAGACCGGGGCACGAACCCATGCCCCCTGCAGTTGCAGGCGGACTCCCAACCACTGCACCACCAGGGAAGCCCTATCACAGCCTTTTGAAGTATTAAAACTCTACCAGCCCATACTTCATGTATTTCCCTCCCCAAGTAAACTCTTTTGTCTATGATCAGTATAGAGGAAGCATAACGTGGAAGACAGTTTATTTATTTTACTACTGACCTCAGTGAATGACTCAGTGAAGTTTCTGGGCAAGGGAAAAATATATCGTCTTCCTTCCATCCCATGATTAGGGCATTCACCAAGGCTCAGACATGAGCTCCTGATGTCTCTCCCATCTGGATTCTTTCCTTGGTGACCCAGTTCTATATCATGGCTCTCACTTTCAGATCTGGGTACCATACTAACAATGTCTAAATCTAAAACATCCACCCTGATAGTACGAGCATACTCCAGGCCCACATTTTCCATTGTCTATAGGACTTTTTCCTTTGAATATCTCACCAAGAGGTCCACCTCAGCAAATCCAAACTACCTCATAGTCTTGTCTCCTCCCTGCAAAATTAACCCACAGCTGCAATGTCCTTACTTCTGCCAGTGGTACCATCATTCTCTCAGTCACATGTCAGGATACTCCACTCTTCCCACTAGAACATAAACTGCCACCTCCTCAATGAGGCCCACCTCGACTACTCCATTTAAAATTGCCACACCATGGCCCCAGAAGTCTTGATTTCCCCCCTCCCTTGCTCCACCTTTTTCATAGCACTTACCACTTTGTAGCATACTAATTTACTTATCTATTTATTATTTATCAGTCTCTCTGTGACTCCTACTAGAATGTAAATACCACTGAAAATAGGGATTTGTACCTGTTTTTATTCACTGATGTCATACCTGTGCCTACAGCAGTATCTAACACACAGTAGGCACTTCGGTAAGCACTCAATAAATATTTGTTGGATTAATAATTCATGCCACAAGTATATATAACAAAGAATATATTTTAAAATACCTCTATCCTCTAGCTAGAACTTAAGCTCCATGGAGTAGGGGACTTTGTTTTGGTCATTGTTGTGCCCCCAGGGATTGTAGGTATTCAATAAAAATCTGTTGAATAAATGAATGGATGGGAAGTCATTGAGTTACCTTTTTGTACCAAGTACTAAGCTAGGTGCTTCGGGATTCTAAGATAATTTTAAACAACTAACTGTAATACAATGGGGTGAAAAGATCTGATAGGGGTAAGAACAAAATGCCATGGAAGCTCAGGAGTGACAGTACTGAAGGTAATTCTTCACACCTGTTCATCTGCTTTATATGCCAGGCGAAGGCCCTAGAAAGAAAGTATATGGTACGGGGCAATGCTTCTCAAATATTACTTGCATATGAGTCACCTGGGGAATCTTGTTAAAATACAGACACTGGTTTGGTGGACCTGAGGAGAGCCCTAAGCTTTTATATTTTTAACAGGTCCCAGGTGATACTGAGGCTGCTGGTCCTCAGACCACACATTGAGTTATAAGTGTACTTAACTCAGTACCCATTTTCCCTTATATCCTTTTAGTAAACTCCAATTTTGTTCATGTGTCTAATCTTCCCTTCCCCAGTACTCAGAGGAAGTGATCCTAGCCCCAGCCCCAAGGTTAGACTGGGATGGAGCTCAAAGCCAATCAGTATAAGGCATTCTTCTGGATGATTACTGGATGAGAATGGGGATGGGAACTCAGGATTTTTAGTCTATGTTTTGGGGAAAGGTTTCTCTTTCCCTTCTACTGTCCCTCAACAAGGAAGCATGTGGCTTGATGACTGCAGGAGGCCTTCCTATAACCTGAGCAGCAGCATCTTAAGATGAAGCCAGTGCCAGGAGTGCTGAGTGAAAAGAGGGAGAGAACCTGGGTCATTAATGACATCACTTGGCTGTTGATTGTGCTGAGCCTGGAACTTACTCTGTCTCTGATGTAATAAATGTCCTTATTGTTTAAGCCTATTTGAATTCAAAACTTCTCTTATTTGCAGCAGAAATCATCCTACTGATTACACATAACTTTTTTTTTAGGGAATAAATATTTATTGAACACCTACTATGTCCTAGGCACCATCCTAAGGAAACTAGACAACCATAATCCCTACCCTCATAAACTTTATAGTCTGTAAGGTAAATTAATTTGAGCCCAAGTTAGTGAGATTAACAAAATTTCATTTTACTCTTTACTTTCTTGGATGGAGACTACTTCTCCCTCCCTGACTGTACCTCTGAAATGGTTCTTATTAACTACCTGTTGCCCTGGTACAACTGCCTTAATCCTAGATCGGAGCTCTGTCTCCTCACACTCAAAAATTGCAACAGAACCCTAATACTACTCTCAGATCCAATCTACAAACAAGTAACTCATCAATCTTCCTAAAGCATCAACTTCACGGAGCAAAAACTTCCAGAGACCCTCCTTGCTTATACTGGTGATTGTTAAGCTTGTTTTATTAAAACAAGAAACAGTTCTTCAAAGGCAAAAAATGTTTTACACAAAGTCCCAAAGTACAAAATAGATAAACCAGTGTTGTGCTGTGGACATAGGGAAGGGTGAGGGGCAGACAGAGTCTCACCTGCCCTACTCCAGCCTCCTCCCCACCCCCACTTGACCCTCCCAACACACCCCACCCCTGAGCAGTTGTGGTGTCTTCATTTCACACTATGTCACAAAATCAAATGCTTCCACTTGTCATTCTGTTATTCACTTGATTCTTGATTCACTTAGGTCAGTCTTCCCACAACTCTTCAAACACACACACTCATTCTCAAGTCTTTGCTCAGGCTGTTTCTTGCATCAAGAATGTTGTGTGTCCACCTTTATGTAAAACTGACCCACCTTCACAAGAAACCTGACAACAAAATACAACGCTCCCAGCACCCACAGAGCAGGCATCACCAATCAATCCCAATCCTTCAGGCGTTCTTTCCTTTGAGTCTTTGAGCCTTTTCCATTGAGTTCACAATCCTTTTCCATGCATCATAGAGTCAAGCACTATCAACCCCCAAAAAACAAAAAGCAAAAAAAATTTTAAGTCCTTTTTATCCCCAGTATTAAGTACAGCTCTCATTCTGTCATTTTATAGACTCACATGATCACTTAGTTATAAGATAGTTCGATCTGTGTGGTTCCTCAGTTAGAGTATAACTGACTGGAGAATAAGGCCTATATTTTCTCTTTCCCCTCAATTTCTAGCTCAGTTCTAGCTACTTTGCTAGGTACTAAATAAATAAACTGGATGAATGAATATTCAGGTAGTGTTAACTTGTGTCTTCTAAAGCATGTTTATAGGATTACCCTGGAGTATCTAAACATGAAGCAGCATCACAGCTGCAAGAGCCGCCTTAGGAATCAAGAAGCCTGAGCTCCTCTCCCACAAGTACTATGAATTACCTATGTGGCTACTTCATCTTCTGGGCCTTGGTTTCCCTCATCTATAAGAAGGAACTTGATTAAATTATTTGTGTTGATACTGGGGCGTTCTTTGAGTTTGCTGGGAGAAGCAGCACTCAGGTTACCAGGTCGCCTTGTGGGAGTGGGGCCCATTGGGAGGATATAGGGCATCCTCCATGTCCTTGGCTGTATTCTGGGCCCCACGATTTCCAAGGCCGTGTGGAGAACTGGAATAACAACCCCTGACCCAGAGCATGACTGACTACCTTTCTTTGTGTGAACTCATCATCAGTTTATCCCTATCCAGCAGACTCTGCTGGTTGGGCAGAGTTTCACAGCAAACTCTGTCAAAGGCTATTAACCTCCCTCAAATCCAGCTTATACATGATTGTCTTTGGATTGGACACCAATCTCTGGTCCAGTCAGCTGGAACCAAGGTATCAGAGTTGGTTTCACTCAGGGACCACTCCTGCAACTTTATGTTGGAAGAACTGGTTTGGGTCACTCTTTTCAGAAAAGGGGGCTGCAGGTATGGCACAAGCCTAGTGCTTCATAAACACTTCTCTCTCTTTCTCTAAAATGTTTTACGTTATTTAACCAAATATTCCCAATCTTCACAAAAAGCATTAAGAAATATGCATTATGAAGAAAGATTATATACCATATTCACTTAGTAGTGACTTAATCTTTCTGCCCAGTAGAAAAGTATACAGGAAGTAGACCTAAAGAAGCAGGAAACTACACAAATGCAAAAATCCAACTCTCCTGAAGACGTTCTGGGACCCAAAGGCCTTAAACATAATACAGCATTCCTTCAGTATTTTAAAAAAAAAAATGTTTTTTAAAGAGGACACCAAAGATTAAAGCGTTTTATAAACTTCTAATGTGAAGCTAATTCAAACACAGCCTGCCTGGAACATGCTCAGTCACAGCGACAAAATCTCCCACCTGTGGACCCTTCCCCATACCCCTATCCTGGAGTCCCCACCACCACGCGAGAGTACTTTCCATGAGGGGCTGGAATGCACTTACCCATGCATCTCACACAGAGAGATAAGGGGCTGGCCCATGAGCCCAAGGCCTTTGGCAATGGACACATTTTTATAAAGAGAAAAAAAAAGAAACACCACACACAACTGTGACTTTGTTTCTTAACTTATCATTTCAAAAAAAGGCTGTAAAATGGAGTTTAATCAGAGTGCCATTTTTTTTCAAACGATTTTAATTATTGGAATGCAAAATTTTTTAAATTCTCAAATAAAACCTGGGGGACAAAAAAAGCAGAGCTGAAAATGTTAGGATCATAAACTGTTAGGCCTGATGACAGGATAAGGATGCTGTAGGATCATCTAGGCAGCACCTCATGGGGGGAAGGAGCCTGGACTTTGCTCTCATACAACCCTAGGAATGAATGCCTATTTTGCCTTGTACTCGTTTGCTAAACCTTTTGCAAGGTGCTTAATATTAATTAAAACTGTTCATCAAGTGCTTTATTCTGTGCCATAATATGCATACTCATGTTTACTTCTCACAAGAACCCTAGAAGATAGAAATTATTGCATCTCTGACAGAGTAACTTTCCCAGTCAGCCAGTTTATAAGAGGGAAGCCAAGATGCAAAGCCAGATCGAAGTCTCTCTACTGTCTTCCCATCCACCTTCTCTGACCCTTCATTTCCTCAACTGTAGAATGATTTCCCTCAGAGAACTGTAGGGAGACTTCAGTTTTGTTCCATTTGTAAATGTGCGTGGAACATAGTAATTGTTCAATAAATGTGGACTAGTAATATAAGTTTACACAAAAACTGGTGTCCAGGGCTTCCCTGGTGGCGCCATGGTTGGGAGTCCCCTGCAGATGCAGGGGATGCAGGTTCGTGCCCCGGTCTGGGAGGGTCCCATGTGCCGCAGAGCCGTTGGGCCCGTGAGCCATGGCCGCTGAGCCTGCGCGTCCGGAGCCTGTGCTCTGCAACGGGAGAGGCCACAGCGGTGAGAGGCCCGCGTACCACAAAAAAAAAAAAAAAAAAACTGGAGTCCAGAGAGCTAAGTCACAAGGAAACCTCATGGGCAACACTGGTTTCTTTGATTTCCAGTCTGGAATTCTTTTCCTTTTTCTGTACTTAAAAAAATGTCAAATTTAACATTCCCCAAAGTGCAAAATATAGAGAGAATGTAAAATCACTCAAAATCCCATTATACCCACGTAGCTTTCTGTATGTTTTCTTCTGCTGTCTTCCCATGTGTTGATTTTACATTGTTATAGTTTTATATTCTGTTTTTTTCACTTGACATTGTCATAAATACTACAAATGTCAGAAAAATGTGAATATTATGTTACATACAATGTATGCTATTTGCAAATAGATGGAACATTTTTCTCTCGCCCTCACTGTCATGAGGGAGAATAGCATGGTGATGAAAAGTTCAGACTCCCTGTGAGAGAAACCTAGAAAAGAATCCTCAGCCCCGCCATTTTATCACCATCTGACTTTAGGGAAGCTTCTTAACTCTCGAAGCCTCGGTTTATTTATCTGTAAAGTGGGGATAACGATTCCTACATCATAGTATCATTGTGAGGATTAAGAGAGATAATATATATAAAACCCCTATGCTTTTATTATTCACTCTAAGCACTTATTGTTAACTACAGCTATGTGTAATTCTAAGTTTCCTCTCCTTCTCCAATCAAACAGCATTACTTCACATTTTCAGTTACTCAATGGCTTTACAGAAATATGCTTAGAGATTACATAGGTTTAAGAGAGGAAGAGGAGAAAGGGAGAGTGGAGGAGAGAGGAAGACGTGGTTGCTGGGAGGCCCTGCTGTGTCCCCAGCTCAGCGGGAGCAGCGGGGGTTTCCAGGCTGAAATTCCATTCCCAGGTAGCTCACAGGGCAGAGCTGGCCTCGGCTGGGCAGTGTGGGCTGTGCCCACCTGCTCCCTCACCGCAGCCTCATTCCACGCCGGCTCCCTCGGGATGCCCGAAGCGCCGTGGCCTGGGATGGAAGCAGCTGGGGCGAGCAGGGAGGCCTTATGTGTTCTCAGAGAGCTTCTCAGTTGTCTGAAATCCTCAGCTTTTCAAAGGAGGGCTGATCCCTACATAGAAATGTGAAACTGCTGTGAGTCAAATAAATCATTAACAGGCAAGCTGGGAAAGAATGGGCAATAAAGAGGACAAGGGGTCAACCTTAGGCCTTCTCAAAAGGATTGTCTTCACATGTGGGCTCCATTCCTTATTCCAGTCACTCTCCTGACTCACAGGGTGACTTCTGCTCCTCCAAGGGAGCACCTGAGGCTGTGCCAGGAAAAGTCCTGTCGCCTTCCACCCAGCTGAGCCCTCGCTGGTTCTTAAAACTCTATTCTCCTGGCTTCTCTGACGTCATCCTCTCCTGGGCTTTCTCCTCCTTTTCCATCTCACCCTCCTTTGTCAGCAGTTTCTCCTCTACTTGACCTCTAAACATCACAGTTCCTTAGGGCACGGCTCTAAGCCCTGTCCTCCTTTTGGGCTTTCCTTCTTCCCACGTGACCTCATTCATTTTCATGATTTGAAATATCATCTACATCCTGGTGACTCCTACATTGTAATCTGCAGCTCAGATCTCTCTTCGGAGCCCTACACCTACACATCCAATACTCTGAACATACAAATCTACACTTGGATGTCTCAGAAGTCTTCTATAACTGAACAAGTCCAAAACGTGACTTCCTCACATTGTCCCTTCATCCAGTGTTCCTGTCTCAGTAAATCTCAGTCATTCCCATCTGCTCAGTAGTTCACGCATACCTGAGACCTAGCAGTCATCCTCGACTCCTGCCTCTTCCCTCACCACCCCCATCCACTTTAACACAAATCCCTCTCAATTCCTCCTCTACAATATTTTTGCATCCTCCCACTGTCACCACCCTCTTCCAAGCCTTCTCTTCTGATAACCAGCTAGCAATCCCCTGAGCCCTCCATGTGGCAACTGAGGATCATTTAAAAACATGATAAATGGGGTCGTGTCACTAAATACTGGTCTAAACCACTTCCCATTGCACTTTAATAGCCAGTGCATCAGGCACTGTGCAAAGAACCCTACATGTATTATCTTAATGAATCCTCACAACCCTACAATTACTATCCTGTTTTACAAATAAGGAAACTGAAGCTTGGAGAAATGAAGAAATTTGACCAAAATAATGGAAATATAATGAAGTAGAATTAGGATTTGAACTCAGTCAGTCTGAACCCTCATCCCAGGCTCTTAAATTATTGCTTTCCTGCCTTTCACCTAATCCAAAAATCTCTAACACCCCTAACAGGCTCTGTGGGACCTGGACTCTATCCAGCTTTATCTCCATCATCTCCTTCATCTCCATTGTTCCTTGTGTTCCAGTCACATGATTCCTCTTTCAGCGACTCTAGTACCCTAAGCTCTTTCCCGCCTCAGGGCCTTTGCATGTATGGTTTACTCTGTCAGTAACACTTTTCCCTATGTGTGGACTAACTCCTCTTCTTCCTTCAGGACTCAACTCTATTGTCACTTTCTTACCAAGAGAACTTTGCCTAATCCCTTATCTAAATTATTTTCTTATGTTATGCTTTCTCACTGCATCTTGTCTTTTTTCTTCATAGCACTTACTACACACAAAAAAATGTGTATATATAAAATTGTTTAATGTTTACCTCTCCCATAAACATAAGCTCCATGAAAGCACAGACCATGACCACATTTTTCATCACTGTATCCCCTGAGGTTAGCATAGTAGCAGATGTTTAATTAATATTAGTTAAGTAAATAAGTTTATTTATCTTTATGGGATAAATAATTTGTGCACATCAATAAGAAAAACACTACATTCCCCGGTAGACAGAGAGGTAAATGATACCAATTAACAAACAAAATTGGAATAAAATAAATAAAAAGGGGGATGGTCTACCTTATTAATAATCAGGTAAATTGAAACAGAAGTGAGATATACTCTTTCATCTATTTCAATAGCCAAAATGACAAAATAAATAAATAAAACTTCTTAATGTTGATGGTGAAACTGACCCTTTCGTGTTTTGATGGTGAAAGTATCAACTGGTTAAAAAAAAAATCTTACCAAAAAACAGTTTGATATGTATCAAGAATCTTAAAATCTTTTTATTCTTTATAATATAATTCTACTTCAGGAACTCTATTTTAAGAAAATAACATTAAGACAGAAATTGCTTTTATATAAAAATACTTTATCTCAACATTATTTTTTTGTGTGTGGAAAAACTCATTTATTCCAAAGATGAACAAACACAAAGCAGCCCAGCCAGGATCTATACAAAAAAGCTACAGAAACAATGAAGAAGGAAACAGTAAAACAGGGCTGGCAAAGATTTCTCAATAACAATACTCCTTCCAAGGAGTGGATGGAACTTGTGACAAGTTATTTTAATGGGAATTGAAACAGGTCATGAAGAAGTGACCACTAATGACCAAGAATGTGTATCATTGATAGAAGAGCCACAAGGGGAAAAGATTTTGAGACAGCAGAGACAGCTAAGCTCTGGGCTGACTAAAACGAATAAACAAAACAGAGGAGGTAATATTACACAAAGAGGTTGCAATTAGGAGAACAAAGCAAATAGTGATTTATAGGATATAAGTGAGAAAAATAAACTTAATAGACATAGAAGGCTTAAAAGAATTATTGCTAGTGAGTGGAAACATACCTAAATTTTGTATATTGACCTTTTCCCAGAGAATAGTGAGTGGACATTCACTTACTAATTCTAATAACTTGTCTATAGATTCTTTTGGATTTGCTATGCTTCTACTTGCTGGACAATTCTAATTTATTGAATGTCCAAATCATATCTCAGAAGATACTGATACGGAATAGTAAAATACCTAGACAGCAGCAAAGGAAAAACATCAAATTGTTTACATATAGGAAGAGCACATGATAGGTGTACAGAGAAACTCTGAAAATGAAGAGGGAACTCTGAATAATTATGCTGGGACAGCAGGCACTAAGTGGGCTCTCCCGGAACATACAGTGGGCCCATATGTACCTGTCTCTTGTTCTAAATTGCTTGAGTAAAGGTTATCTCAGCATTATTTGTAATAGTGAAAAACAAGGTAAATCAAGTGCCTAACAATAAACATTGGTATATCTGCCACATTATATGCAACCATTAAAATTATTTTTACCACGACTTCACAATGGCATGGGGAAATGGCTTGGCTGTGACCTTGAACGCATTGAATGAAAATGCATAATTTCTTATATTATATATGCCTGGACATGGGGCAACTTTGAATATTACACAATCCCAAAATATCCTATTGAAAAATTTAAAACAATTGAGCTTTTAGGGGCAGGGGACACGAAATTGGAATATGCAAACTTTTAGCGATGAAGATGAAATATTTAATTATCTTCTTATATGATTTATTAATTTAGTTTAAAATACATATCCAAAATCACATGTATAGAAAATATACTGTTAAAAATTTTTTTCCACTCTCACATTTCATGAAAAAATTTTATTCAAACTCCTCAGGGGCAAGTTTGACATCAGTGTCTTCATCTCTCTAAAGAGATACCTACCAATTTTCCAGGCCACCTCCTCTTCACTTCTGTCTAAATTGTTTGCAAAGTGATACTTTTTCCTTTTCAAAAAATTTTTTTCACTACAAAAATTTCAAACATAAGCAGAAGTATATAGAAATCTCAGCAATTACCAACTCATGGCCAATGTTTTTTATACTCCTGCACGTCCTCCTTCCTGGATTGTTTTTAAGCAAATCCCAGACATCACATCATTTTAACCAAAAATATTTCAGTATGTATCCCTGTGATAAAGGTATTTTTAAAAATACAACTGCAACACCTTTATAGCACATTGAAAAGTTAATTATTCCTTCACATTATCAGATATTTAGTAAGTGTCTGAATTTCCCCAGCTGTCTCATAAAGTTGTTTAAATCAGGATCCAGACCAGGTGCAGCCATTTCATTTGGTCAATAAGCTTTTTAATTCTATGTGAATCAATAGGTGTCCTCCTTCTTCTTGCTCTTTCTCCCTTTTCATACAACGTATTCATTGATTTGTCTTTGAGAGTTTCCCATATCTGGAATTTTGCTCATTCCATCCCTGCAATATCACATGTCATGTTCTTCTGGTTCCCCCTCTTTTTGGAAACTTGTAGTTAGCTCTAGAGACTTTATCACATTCACATTCTATTTGTTCAGTGGCAAGAATATTTCATGGATGGTACTGAGTACTTTCACAGGGAGGCACATAATGCTCTGTTGTCTTTCTTTTTGCCATAATATAGCCATTGCCTTGATCCACTATTGCATTAGGGGTGCAAAATGGTGAAATTCTACCATTCCTTCCTCATTTATTAGCTGGCATACTTCTACAAGGAGAAACTTTCTCTCATCAACTCTTGATTACCCTAAGATGCAATATGCAGGAGAAGCAGGATAAATGCTTGATTCTTTCTCTTTATTTATTAGTTTTCCGAATAAGGAGCTGATTTCCTAGCACTCATTAACAGTGACCTACAAGGTTTGTATGTGTGTGTCACTGTGTTTTGTTTTATCTTATTTAGGACATACACATTCTTTATTCCATATAAGCTTCTGGCCCTGGAAATTGTATTGCAAGATAAAACCAACTGTAGAATATAAGGACAGTGGGCTTGTTTTTCTGTAGATATGTATATTTTATTGATAGATGATGTTGAATTTCTTGTGCTCACTTGCTTTTTTTTTTGATAGAATCCTTGTACCATGCAATTCACCAATTTAAAGTGTGCAATGCAATGGTTTTTAGTATATTCACAATTGTAGAACATTTTCATCAGCTCAAGGAGAAATCCCATAACCTTTAACTGTCACCCACTATGTCCCTACCCCCTCCCCCAACTCTAAGCAGCCACTAATCTACTTTCCGTTCTATAGATTTTTGTGTTCTGGACTTTCATACAAATGGAACCATATAATATGTGGTCCTTTGTAACTGGCATCTTTCACTTAGCATAATGGTTTCAAGGCTCATCCATGCAATAGCATATATGTGTACTTTGTTTCTCTTTATGGTTGAATAATATTCTACTATGTGGTTATGCAACATCTAATTTATCTACTCATCAATTGATAGACATTTAGGTTGTTTCCACCTTTTGGCTATTATGAATTATGCTTCTATTGACATTCATGTACAACTTTCTGTGTGGACATATGTTTTCATTTTGCTTGGGTATATATCTAATTGTAGAATTGCTGGGTCATAGGGAAATTATGATTAATCGTTTGAGGAACTGCCAGACTATTTTACAAAGCAGCCACACTGTTCTACATTCCCATTAGCAGTGTATGAATGTTCCAACTTCTCCATGTCCTCACCAACATTTGTTGTTATCTGACTTTTTGACTCTAGCTGTCCTAGTGAATGTGAAGTGATATCTCATTGTGCCTTTGATTTGCATTTCCCTGGTGAATGATCATGCTGTGCATCTTTTCATGTGCTTATTGGCCACTTGTATATCTTCCTTGGAGGAATGTCTATTCAGATCCTTTGCCAATTTTTAATTCGATTATTTGGTTTTTTATTATTGAGTTTTAGGGTAGTTGGTTTTTTAAATTCGCCACATAGATGTATATTTGCAATATCCATTAACATAAACCAATGCTTTTTAAAAGTAATCTAGAAAAGGCTTACTTACAAATATAACCAATGCTTACAATTGTGTAGTTATGACCTCAGTGTATTAGGGTTCTCCAGGGAAACAGAACCAATAGAATATAAGAGGAGATTTATTACAAAGAATTACTCACGTGAATATGCAGACTAAAATATCCCACAATCTGCAAGTTGGAGACCCAGGAAAGCCAGTGATGTAACGCAGTCAAGAGTCAGGAGGTCTGAGTATCAGGGGAGCTCAATCCTGATCTGAGGGCAGGAGAAGATGAGGAAGAGGAGATGAGTTGTCCCAGCTCAGCAGAGCAGGGGTGGGGGGTGAGAGGGGTAAGGTGTGAATTCTTTCTTCCTCCACCTTTTGTTCTATTCAGGCCCTCACCTCAACGGATTGGATGGTGTCCACCACGCTGGGGAGGGCAATCTACTCTGAGTCCACTGATACAAATGCCAATCTCATCCGGAAACACCCTCCCAGACACACCCAGAAACAGTGCTTAATTCTGGCACCCCATGGCCAGTCAAGTCAACATATAAAATTAACCATCACACTCAAGAATGAACTATTGGGCTTCCCTGGTGGCGCAGTGGTTGAGAGTCCGCCTGCCAATGCTGCCAATGCAGGGGACGCGGGTTCGTGCCCGGGACCATCCCACATGCCACGGAGCGGCTGGGCCCGTGAGCCATGGCCGCTGAGCCTGCGCGTCCGGAGCCTGTGCTCCGCAGCGGGAGAGGCCACAGCAGTGAGAGGCCCGCGTACCGCAAAAAAAGAAAAAAAAAAAGAATGACCTATTGACTTCGTATTAATTTCTTTTTTTTCTTTTTGCGGTATGCGGGCCTCTCACTGTTGTGGCCTCTCCCGTTGCGGAGCACAGGCTCCGGACGCGCAGGCCCAGCGGCCATGGCTCACGGGCCCAGCCGCTCCGCGGCATATGGGATCCTCCCAGACCGGGGCACGAACCCGTATCCCCTGCATCGGCAGGCGGACTCTCAACCACTGCGCCACCAGGGAGGCCCCGTATTAATTTCTTAACTAACTTTTAAAGATCCCAGCAGGTGACCTGAAGAAACATGGAAAAATGGAAAACTAGAACTGACTGCCGTTTTTTTAAAACTAAAATGTCTTCCCTGAATAACACATTGTTATTCAAAACAAAATAATTAATATTCTATAATATGATAGACTTTATAAAGACTTGAACATACAGTGACTCTCTCTTTTCTGAGGAATACTTTTTGGGAAACCCTGTCTTTTATTGGATACATGTAGTAAATAATTTACAGCCGTGTTTTTAAATGAAGCTGTAGCTCCATGCAGCCAGCATTATTGGATGATTAATCATTAATCCCTCTCAGTTGCTGCAGGGTTGTAGTAGATAGCAATATTAAATGATATTACACAGGAAGTGTTCCTGAAATTTGTGTTCTGCCTGTGAGGGTGTCCTTCTTCAACTTAGACTCCAGAGGAAATGAGTCCACATCTTTAAGATGTCCTTCCCATGGTTACAATGCCCAAGAGAAAACTCACTGGACAGAGAGACTGCAGCCCCAAGGAGAGCATGGGTGCACAGCCCACTGGGGAGACCTTAGCGGCCAGCCAGTGCACTCAGCAAGGGAAACAGAAAGCTGAAGTGTTGCAGGAGAAGCGAGGACGAGAGAATGGTCACATCCCAGGTCTTAGGCAAGTCCCTGGGATGGGCTGCCAAGTGAGGGTCCTTCAAAAGAGAGCCATAGTAAAGTGGAAGCAAGCTTTTTGAGAAGATACACATTCCATAGGCAGAATGAGGTGGTTCTCAGAAGGTGAGAGCAGGCCCCAGAGTATGGGGTTGTTAGTTTTTATGGGCTGGGTAATTTCATACTAACCAATGGAAGGAATATTCTAACTATTTTAGGGGAGAGGTGGGGATTTCCAGGAATTGGGCCACTGACCACTTTTTGGTCTTTTATGGTTGGCCTCGGAACTGTCATGGTGTCTGTCATGGCGCCAGTGGGTATGTCGTTTAGCATATGCTAATGTATTATAATGAGCATATAATGAGGCTCAAAGTCTGCTGGAAGTTGAATTTTCCACCATCTTGGGCCTAGTTCATTCTAACCAGTTTTTGTCTGTATCCTGTTTTTCTCAGTGGCTGTGTCCCCCTTCCTTCTTTTGACGACTGTGCCCTGCCCCCTTCCTGTTTCAGAAGCATCACCAGGCTCCTGATGATGCCCGCACACAGCAAGGCAGCAGGCAACCAGCAGTTTTGCAGACTGCTGGAGGGAGCACACACTGGAGAAAGTTATGACTCATCCTTGGTGAGGAAGAACCAGGGACTGGAGTTATATGACACTCTTCAATTTTTGTAGTTTCTTGCATATAATCTTGTAAGTAAACTCGCATTCTCTTTACTAAGAGTGGGCTTGCAGAAATAAGAGTTACAGATGTAGAAAACAAACTTATGGTTACCAGGGGTAAGGGGGGTGGAGGGATAAATTGGGAGATTGGGACTGACATGTACACACTACTATATATAAAATAGATAACTAATAAGGACCTACTGTATAGCACAGGGAACTCTACTCAACACTCTCTAATGGCTTATATTGGAAAAGAATCCTAAAAAGAGTGGATATATGTATATGTATAACTGATTCACTTTGCTGTACACCTGGAATTAACACAACATTGTAAATCAACTATACTCCAAAAAAAAAATTTTTTTTTAAATGAGTGGGTTTGGTCCATCTCAACAAATTACTTTGTTGTCATCCTGAAGTTGTAAGTTAAAGAAGCTCTCTAAGTGTAGACAAATTAGATGGACCACAACTAACTGTTAAGTCAAGATTCTGCCCTTGGGGTGATCAATAATATATCAGCAGCCTCCCTTCCAAAATGACTAAGGCAGCTACAAGGGTATATTACTCATAGAAAATATTCTTAAATGAAATATACCAAAACATTGGTTTCAGTATATTTTGAGTGTTGGTCTTATAAGAGTGTTTATCCTACTTTTTTCCCTTTTCCAAATTATGTTCAAAGGGCAAGTATTTTTAAATGAAAACTAATAAAATAAAAAATGAAAATGAAGTTTAATCCTAAATGATTCATATTTCTTATAGTTGCACTATCTAACCTTGAAATATTGACCAAAAAATTACTCCTACTCCAAAAAGATAGGTTATAGAAAAACATTAGCTGGGAATTTGCCTATATAACATCATATCTGTTGAGGTCTTAGAGAACTAAGCCCTTTTTTCCCCTCCAGAGTTTAAAACCGACTGAGAGATAGACACAAGAGTTAGTTGAAAATCAAAACTTCTGTCTTGGGGCTTCCCTGGTGGCGCAGTGGTTGGGAGTCTGCCTGCCGATGCGGGGGACACGGGTTCGTGCCCTGGTCTGGGAGGATCCCGCATGCCGCGGAGCGACTGGGCCCGTGAGCCAAAATTACTGAGCCTGCGCGTCTGGAGCCTGTGCTCCGCAACAAGAGAGGCCGCGATAGTGAGAGGCCTGCACACCGCGATGAAGAGTGGCCCCCGCTCTCCACAACTAGAGAAAGCCCTCGCACGGAAACGAAGACCCAACACAGCCAAAAATAAATAAATAAATAAAGCAAACTGTCAACAAGTAAAAATAAACACTATTATAAAAATAAAATAAAATAAATAAAATTTCCCAAATATCTCCAATATGTAGGCAGACTTGAGAACCAGTTCTCAACCCTGTTTGCAAATGAGAGTCACATGGGGAGCTTTAAAAAAAAAAAAAAAAAAAAACTTCTGTCTTGATT
Source organism: Mesoplodon mirus (assembly GCF_964341445.2). NCBI lineage: Eukaryota > Metazoa > Chordata > Mammalia > Artiodactyla > Ziphiidae > Mesoplodon > Mesoplodon mirus. Next base: position 36,246,644 of record NC_138992.1, on the reverse strand, counting down.
CCTAGTAAGGCTGGATTAGAGAATGTGGCTTTACATCTGTGGCCACAGTGGACTCACTCACGTGTTGCCCCCAAATTAAACTTATCTGCCTGGTCACAGGAAGAGTTGGAAAACCAAAGGCTTTCCTCTCAAGGATGGATGGTGTCCTGCAACTATACTACGTGGAGAGCAGACCAGAGGACGTGTTTTCTGCAGGCAGCTGGGCCAAGAGGAAAGTGAAGTCCAAAGGGTCTGAGCCATGAAGGCTCAGTTCTTATGCCCAAACAAACCTGAGGTAGAGGGCTAGAGAGAGATCAGGAATGTTACTTTAAGGAAAGCCTTCTATATGGAACTACGAGACCAGGGGAAAAGAAGAATCTCAACCCACCTGCAACATAATAAATGGTAAAAACTTCATTCGGATAACTAAGGCTATGTAACCCTAAGAAACAGTTTTGACTATTTCCTAAACGAAATTAATAAAAATTTTGGTGTCAAGTCAATGCAAAAAAAAACAAACAACAACAAAAAAAACACCAGTCATTAAACAGAAGTAGCTCTTGTATTTTGAAAAGAAATAAGAGTTTTCTCTTTAAAATATGCAACAATAGGGACTCCCCTGGTGGCACAGTGGATAAGAATCCGCCTGCCAATACAGTGGACATGGGTTCGATCCCTGGTCTGGGAAGATTCCACATGCTGCGGAACAACTAAGCCCGTGCACCACAGCTACTGAACCCGCACGCCACAACTACTGAAGCCTGCACACCTAGAACCTGTGCTCCGCAACAAGAGAAGCCACCGCAATGAGAAGCCCACGCACCGCAACGAAGAGTAGGCCCCGCTCACCACAACTCGAGAAAGCCCGCGCGCAGCAACAAAGACCCAACTCAGCCAAAAATAAATAAATAAATAAAATATGCAACAATATATTTAATTGCTTTATGCTTCTTTCATATTCCACCAGTTAAGTGTCTGGCCCATGAAAATTAGAAAAAACTTTATTATGCCTAATAGAATTCTTTCTCCCTTCCCTAAACACTACTTAGCCAGAAACAAAGACATAAAAACGTCTTGAAAAGAGAGTAGAGAAACTTTTGTTTGTTTTTTAAAAAGTTAATCCCGTGTGTAAAGCTAGTAAGGAAAGCCCATCCTCTTAGCTGGAGTTGCATAACCTTCAAAGAGTCCCTGGAGAGTCATAACCAGGTATGTTGATTCAATACCCACACATGCTGTGCACAACTTCTGGCCTTCATCCAGGCTCCTCAGGACAAGGTGTCCACGTGTGTGTGTGTGCCGCCCAGGAGATGCCGGGGAAGGAGCTATTCACGTAGGAATTTCAGTGTTCGAGCCTCTTGCACCATGGTGCCCCACTCAGGCATTAAACTAAATCCCTTTCCACATTGCAGTGCTCCTGAACCTGAGGAAAGAATCTTCCAATCAGCCACAGGCGAATATCTCTGCTTAGGAGCAAACCGAAGTCCAGGAATGAGCACAGAGTCCTCCACAGTCATCGCTGTTGGCAGCCATAGGCTGTTAGCTGGGGCCTTTCTTTACTGAAAGACCTTGAGTTTCTTTCAGCCTCTCTGTTCTTAGCTCAAAAACACTGAGGCTGGATTCATCAGGCTGTAGCTGTGTTGAAATTCTACAGTTCTTCAGTTTCTTTCTATCCAAGTACTCCTATGGAAATCCAATAAATTAAGGTGAAAATTATGTCGGTGATTGATTGCTCTGTTAATGCCAATTCAAAAAAATATGCTTGTCAGGTAGGCTTCTGTGCATGCATGTACACACACACACACACACCCCACTCACAAAGCAAGGAGCTTGAATTATTTCAATTGTTTGTTCACACAGGCCCAAATTACTCAACCTTGCACTTCATGCTGCTGCTATTGACATGTTAATTGTACCAAGTTGTTTTTAGTTCTTTCAAACTGTCCTCATCTCCCTTTAAGTGGAACAGATTTCTAAACATGGGTCCTCAAAACAGGATGTTTGAGCCAGCACTGTACGCTCCAGGGCATGTAAGAGCTAAACACACTGATACGCTGAGTATGTGCCTGAAAGACGTATGTGTGACACAGGGCAATAAATAGTGGTTGACTGAAGGAAAAAGTGCTGAAACACTGAAGGGAAATACATCTTTCATTAAATGGAATTGTATTTTGTGTGTTGTAGGACAATTACCTATTTAGGACCATATTTTTAGGAGAACATTGGATTTAGGTCCCAATTAATCTGCCACTTACTCTGTAACTTTAGGCAAGGTCCTTAAACCCTCTCTTTGAGTTTTAGTTTCTCCTCTGAATAGTGTAGATAAAACACCCACCTCAAAGGAGGTTTGTGAGCACTGAATAAGAGACTCTATGTAAAAGTGCCTGACACAGTATCTAAAATACTCAAAAGTTATCTGGATATTATCAATAAAATAATTATTGTATCATCAGAGAAATCCTTTTGAAATGCAAATAATAATCATCACTGATTGTGTGTGTGTGTGTAATTTTAAAAACTGAGTCTTATTTTAAATGTCCCCAGGTAGGAGATATTCATCATTCTGTCACACAGGGCACCCACCACTCAGAGAGAAAACATCCCCGCCTCCACATATACACATTCAGTTCTTCTACAAGGAGCAGTCCTCCCCCACTCCCAATGCCCCAGTGTTATCTCATACTGCCTTTTCCAGTGACAGAAATCAAGGATTAAAGGACCATTTTACTCCTTCTATTTTAAGATAGCTTTTCCAGAAACCATTAAAGGTAGAAGAAAATTCTTCCTGTTTCAAAGATCTACGAAGGAGCAGCCGATTCAACGTCTCCTGCTGGAAGCTCTGCAGAGTCTTCATTTGCTGTTTCAAATATACTTTTTATTTCCCTGCTGTGGCACAAGCCTGCACAAGCTCCAGAGGGCAAGCTTCCCTCGAATAAAGTAAACGTTAAGACTTTAGCTTCCAGCCTAGAGCTGGACATACAGGGAAGGATGCAAAAAATTTAAAAGGGAAAATAAGGAATAAGCACCCTGTCTAGAGTCAGTCTCCATAACTGAGACTCAGTTTCTCTTTCTGTAAGGTAAGTACAATTGCCTTCCCTGTCCCCTCTCGTTGTTGGGAGGACCACATGGCTATGAGTGGCAGCAAAGCATTATCCAAATGGAATGCACAATTATTAACCACCACGCATGTGACAAGTACTAACTGAGATCACTGTTCTAGACACTGAGGATTCAGCATTAAATATGCCCCCGGCCAGCTTCCTAAGTAATTGTAAAGTAATTTCAGTTTGGGATGAGTACTAGGTGGGAAATAAACAGAGCAATGTAATTTAAAAAAAAAAAAGAAAGAAAGAAAAAGCAGAGGGAGATGGGAGTGGCTCTACCTTAGTTAGGCCTCTCAGGATGGGGATTCTGGAGCTGAGACCTGAGCGAAGGGAAGGAGCCAGCCACAAGCAGATCTGGGAGAAGCATCTGCACAGGTCCTGAGATGGACATAAGCTTGCTGTGTCAGTGGAATACGGAGATGGCCCGTGTAGCTGGAACACAGCGAGCAAACCAGAGACGAACAAAAGACGAAGTCAGAAAATAGATGGAAGCCAGGGCATCGAGGTCATGGTAAAGATTATTTCAGAGACCTGCCAAAATGCACACGTTTCTGAGAACCTATTTAATCGCCTCGGCACATAAAAGGCACTTAATAAATATTTATATTAATTGGATTTCCTGTGCGTAATGCCTTGGATACATCTGTGATTAACAGCCATCTAATTGACCAGGACTCTGAGCAACTGGCAGATGTACCAACAAAGCCTTTTTTAAGAGGACAGCATGCAAATTTCTTCCCAGGGAGCAGAATCCAGAGGCAGCCTCCTCATCCATCTTGACATAAACCTCTCCTATCCCACTGTAGATCCCAGGTCCCATCAGTCCCTTGCCAAATACCAGGAACTGAGCTCAAGTTTAGTACCATATCTTCTGGGTCCAAGACCTCAGAAACCATCCCTGGAGTAGTGGGGTAGAGGAAGGACCAGCTATACAAGGCCCCTTCTTTGCTCCTTACTAGCTATGCAAACTTGAGTGAGTTAGTTACCTAGTAATAATATAAGAAATGTTTATATGGGTCAGGCTCTGCTCTAAGGACCTTACTATATTAACTCATTTAAACTTCTGTTTCACCATCTGTAAAGAGAGGATAATAACAGTACTTAGATCATAGGCTGAGATGCCAGGTATAACATTTAAATACCATAAATGGCGTTTCCTTCTTTTCCTCTAAAGACTAAAAATGGATGCCTTCAAAAGCACTAGTAGAGGGCTTCCCTGGTGGCGCAGTGGTTGAGAGTCCGCCTGCCGATGCAGGGGACACAGGTTCGTGCCCCGGTCCGGGAAGATCCCACATGCCGCGGAGCGGCTGGGCCCGTGAGCCATGGCCGCTGAGCCTGCGCGTCCGGAGCCTGTGCTCCGCAACGGGAGAGGCCACAACAGTGAGAGGCCCGCGTACCACAAAAAAAAAAAAAAGCACTAGTACAGATAAAGTATATAAAGCACCTGGCCACGGTGGGTGCTCAACATATTATAGTTATAATGATAGCAATGTTATCAATTCTCCCCAGTGAAGCAAGCCCTAGTTCATCTGAAGGGCCAAAGCCCTACTGAGCAACTTACGGAAGCCAGCTATTTGGGGCACCATTTTACTGATAACTTATCTTAGAAGCTGATTGAGAGCCTGGCACAGAACAGATGCTCAGCTGAGGCACAGTTTCACTATCAGACCAGGAACGTCATTAAAGTGTAGCTATCTTACCTCAGAGAAAACAACTGAATATCAACTATAGAAAAAAAAATCTAAATTTTGTGTTGGTGGCATTCTCCAATGTTCAAACCCGTCCCTCAGTTACAACTGGAAAATGAGGAGGGGGCCTGGTGCCTGTCAGCCATGTCAGGACCCATCTCAGAGTAAGAGGGAATAGCCGTGTTACAGCCAAGCAGAAGAAAGGGTCAGGGGAGCTTGGCTCAGGCAGATGGGCCCACAACAGTGAGAATAAGCCCTGGCAATGATGGGAGGAAGTAGAGACTGTTCATAAGCAAAGATCTCTCAAGCAAGATGTGCCTGTGTATCAGTATATTTGTACAGTATCAGTATACAGTAGAGATCCTGTATCCCTCCCTGGCTAGCTTCACACACAATACCCCTAGGGAATAAGAGTGGTCTCTTCCAACCGAGCTGGCCACAAGCCCTCACCTTGGAAGAAGGACCCTTTGGGTATAATACCTATATCAACAAAGACCTCTGTGAAATGACTAGACTTGAGAGCCTCAACATATCCATCCATTGGCACCTACCAGTAGATAGGGGTGTATTGTCTCAGCAGATAAGCTGTCTCCTGTCTTAGGAAACTGAGAGTAGAGGTCAGAGATAGGACACAGATCAGAAAAATCTTTGTCAGTTCTTCTAAAACAGGCCAAAAAAACCCCACTGAGGTTTAAGAAAAAAAATCAGAACAATGGCTGCCTGGGGGGATTGACTGGAAAGGTACATGAGGGAACTTCTGGGGACCTGGAAATTCTATATTGTAATGGGGTATAAGTTACATGGGTGGTGTATCCATTTGTCAAACTTGTACAGCTAAGAGCTGTGCACTTTAATGTATATAAAGTTTATTTTAAAATCTGTGAAAATAATAAGAACGGAGTGGGGAGGGAGAGGAGAAGTATACATAATCTAGAAATAGCAGCATGGAATGGGTACAGGAGCGTTCATTATACTATTCGATTTCCTTTGTATATGTTTAAATTTTTCCATAATAAAAACCCAAAGCATGTCTTTGTCAGAAGAGTTACAACCAGGGGCCAGGAAGGAGCGATGTGGGATGAAGGTCCATACGGTCAAAGGGCAGCATGGGGAATGGACCAGAAGCGCCCAGGGGAATGGAGCCCTTTGTCTCCTGCACATTTCTTGTCAAATTTAGTCCTGCATGTTGCATATTCTTTGTCTTGTTGATCTGATCCTTTTCCTTTGAATTTTCTAGCCGTGGAAGAGGAAGCTCATACTTTTTATGTATTTGCACAGGCCACTGTCTTAATAGTCACAAGCACTCTAAGGGGAGGGTAGAAGGTAAACGTTGTTTAAATGTGTCCCAGGCCAGCCCTGCTCATACCCAGTGAGAGACTTCAGGGCAGTGGGGCCCACAAACCCAAATTTCTTGAGAAACCTCCACACGAAGATCATATTCCCAGAAGTGATTGTCACCAAACAAAAACTTGGGGGTGGGGATGGGTTAGTGAATAGCCTTCATGTGTAGATGGATTTCTCCACCCGAGGTGGGGCTGACAGACGGAGGCCTGCAAACTCATGGAAATTAGCAGTAATGAGACATAAACAGTCAAACCTCAAAATAACATCTCTGGCCTTTAGAATCAACACCGCTCTCCTGTCAGCCTGCACCTGGCCTGTCCGGCTGGGTCCAGGAGCCAGTGGGGTTTTAGGCCCCTTTTAACAGCTGCCAAGAGCACATTACTCACGGCCAGGATGTCAGCCTTTTATGTTGCCACAAGTGGCCCAGCCGTTGTTTGGGCCTGGCGAAGTCCATCGACGGTGTTTCCCAGGGCTGAAGCGTTGCGCTCTGATTTTTCCATCAGCTCCAGTTTGTCCAAGTGTCACCAGTGTACGCTGAGCAAGCCCCCTGTACTCCTGTGCTGGCCTGCAGCCATGCTCACTGCCGGCCCACATCCTCCAGTCGATGGAGAGACAGGGCAAGAGGCTGAAGCTAGAACAGCAAAGGGCAACAACTTCGCTCGAAGAACTGATCCACCTTGTCAGTGCCTGGGTCCCTAATACAGTGTCAACAGCTGGGAGGTGCCAGTTGAATGCAAAAAGCCTGCAGAGAGCACACCTGTGAAATTGCAAAAAGGCCTGATTGTAATCCTTGTGTTTGAAATACACTCTTGAAATGGGTCAGTGGCTTGAGTGGATGGGTGGCTGTATTAGATTAAAAGAGTCCCACCTTTGGGCTTCCCTGGTGGTGCAGTGGTTGAGAGTCTGCCTGCCGATGCAGGGGACACGGGTTCGGGCCCCGGTCCGGGAAAATCCCACATGCCGCGGAGCGGCTGGGCCCGTGAGCCATGGCCGCTGAGCCTGCGCGTCCGGAGCCTGTGCGTTCGGAGCTTGTGCTCTGCAATGGGAGAGGCCACAACAGTGAGAGGCCCGCGAACTGCAAAAAAAAAAAAAAAAAAATGAGTCCCACCTATATCAAGTTAGTAAGGTCCTTCCTGGATCAGTGGGGCCCGGCAAGATTGGATTTGGGGTTAAATGCTAATGGGGTCATTAGTATCTGATGATGATAAACTCATATTTATTGCAGTTATTTGTTTACCGTCTTTTTTCCTTCTAGACTTTAAATTCTTCAAGGAGTTTGTCTGTCTTATTCACAGCTATGTTTTTGGGATCCAGCCCAGAGAAAATCCTCAAATAAATTTTTATTGAATGAAGGGATATGTTGAATTTTGACTCTTCAAGTTACCACAGCCTCTGAGGGCCTGGCGGCACTTCACATGACACCAGGTTCCTACGGCAGGAGACGTCCTTAGCTGGGTAGCCAGGAGCCCTTTCTAAACCCCTTCTCCCTTTCTCTCTCCCACTATAGAGGTTGGAAGGTCTCCCTTGCAGTTAGGGGTCTGGCCAATAATGCATAAGCGTGAGTCTGCTGGGTACTTCTGGGACAGAATTTGCTTCCTGATTTAAAAAGCAAAAAAAAGTCAGACAAAAGAAGAGAACTTGGAGAACTTACTGGTATTGCTCTTTCTCCCTTCTTTTTTCTCTGAATGTAGACTGAAAATCCAAACACTCTGACAGTCATCTTGCTACCAATAGTGACAAGCCTGAGGAGGAAAATGCAACTTCTAAGGTCTATAGAGCAGAAACACAAAAATAACCCAGGTCCTTAGCCATCACTGAGTCACTGAACCATCCCTGGAACCACCTACCTCTAGCCTTCTTGTTAAGTGAGATGATATAAACATTTGTAATGTTTGAGCCACAATTAGTCTATTTTCTATTCCCTACAATCAAATACTTCATAACTGGTACTTTTCTAATTTCCACATTAGATAAATAGGACAGAAACTGTGTTTTATTCATCTTGTTATTCCCAAGTACATAGTTCTGAACCTGGTACATAGTAAAAGCTCAATAATTATTGAATGAATGAATGAATGAGTGAACTAACAAATCAAGAAATGAATAAGAAGTGATTCAGGAATCATTTATTGAGCTTCTATTATATACAAGGCATTGCTGGTTGCTGAGTGAGGGCTGTGATTAGAATGTATTATTTAGCTGAATATTTTAGAGGAATAGTATTTTATAAGGTATTGGTTACAAACTATTGTGAACCTTGGTTCTTGCTCTTTGATTTATGTAAATTATGGTTTTTCAAAGTGCATGCTGTTTGCCTATTTTCTTAATGCACACATACTCATTTGTTTTTAAAGTTTGAAGGAAAGTAGGTGTTCCTCTATTATGTTTATTAGTGGAACTCTTTCTATGAAATATGGAAGCTATTTTTCATCTTTGAATTAGCGAAAATTGGTTCTGCTGAGGATTGACAAACTCTGGCTGTTTGCTGACATCATTTCATTTAGAGCACTAGGATACATACTATCCATGGGTTTTCAAAATGTTTGATGTTTGGAACTTTTAAATTAAAAAAAAATGTGGAGCCTTGATCAAATGGAAAAGTTTTAAATATATCTAATGCAAATTGTAATGAAGCAAAATTTATACTGGCTTACAATCAATGACCCATGAGAGAAGAAGGTCTAACATAACAAAAAGAACAGAAAAAATGCAAATATTATGTTAATAAGTCTGGGGATTAAGTTTGTGGAATTATAATAAGTTTTCTCTTCCTTGCATGCTGATCTTCAGCAGGGCCCAAGTGAAACAAGTGTAATGAATTTTGCATCAACAGGTGGCAACACTTGTTTGCTTTTTAGAGTGGGCCTTGATTGCATTTCAACAAATGCACTGATAGCTGGCGAAGATAAATATATTTTTTAAAGCAACCACATCTAGAAATAACATCCTCATGCAAACACAAAATGAGAACGGTGACAGAAGAAATCATAGAAACAAATAAGCCTGAAACCTAGCACTACTTGAGAAAATGGCCCAAGAAACCCCAGGGACATTTCCTCAAACAAAGATTGATTCTCCGTGAGCTGAAACTACCTACAGTCCCATGGTAGGAGAATGAATGGTCATGCAGCCTAGATCTGTGAACAACCTATTCAGGGGCCAATGGATTCCTTCCCAGGATTCTTTTTTTAAAAAGGGGAATACTGGGCTTCCCTGGTGGCGCAGTGGTTGAGAGCCCGCCTGCAGATGCAGGGGACACGGGTTCGTGCCCCAATCCGGGAAGATCCCACATGCGGCGGAGCAGCTAGGCCCGTGAGCCATGGCCGCTGAGCCTGCACGTCCGGAGCCCGTGCCTCGCAACGGGAGAGGCCACAACAGTGAGAGGCCCGCGTACTGCAAAAATATATATAAAGAAATAAAAAGGGGAATACTTTATAGCCATTAAAAATTTTCAGTTTGGGGGCTTCCCTGGTGGCGCAGTGGTTGAGAGTCCGCCTGCCAATGCAGGGAATATGGGTTCGTGCCCCGGTCTGGGAAGATCCCACATGCCGCAGAGCGGCTGGGCCCGTGAGCCATGGCCGCTGAGCCTGCGCGTCCAGAGCCTGTGCTCCGCAATGGGAGAGGCCACAACAGTGAGAGGCCCGCGTACCAAAAAAAAAAAAAAAAAAATTTTCAGTTTGGAGTACCAGCCAAGTCATGGAAATGCATATGTGGAATAAAGTTAAGTGAAAAAAGCAGAACATGAAACTGTGTGTATACACAGATTACAGCTTTGCAGAAACTCACGTGCATATGCTGACAGTGATGGAAGAGAATCTGGAGGCATGTCAATGGTTTTATGTTGAGCTAGCCCGTTCTTTTTCCTTTTCCTTTCTTCCTTTTGGAAGTTGTTTAGATTCATGATATAAGAAAAAAGAAAAACCCTAGCACTAAAACCATCCATGGTACCCTGAAAGATATGTCAGGCTTTCTTATGGGGCTTATGGAGGTTGGAGGGCCCAGAGAGCTCATGTCAAGAAAGCAGGGAAGCATGAAGACAAGGATGCTCTTGTTGCCCCTGAAAACTCTGAGGAGAGTGTTCCCCTCGCTTGGCAGGCCTCGCCCCTCGCCTCCTCAGACTGCAGTTTGGACAGCAGGGAGAACCCTTGTCTGTTTGTGAACAAAGGCTGATTGCTTCCATTGTCAATAAACAAACATTATCTGCTTCTGTTTCTCTGCTAAACTGAATTTCTGCTTACCCTATCTAGTTATATAAAGACTTTATGTACACAGGAAAAAGAAATGGACAAGCTTGCGTAAGCAGGCAGCCCTGGGTCCAGTTGTGAAATTAGTACAGTTTATTTCTTGGGGATCCTTGCTTCTTTTATGCATACTTTTCTCCCCTTCCAAAAGCCCAGGTGGCTCATGAAGCCACTATTTTCATCTTTCATCACCCTATTCAGAAACCAATGGATTCCTTCCCAGGATTCCTTTTTTTAAAAAAGAGGGGGCAGGGGGTGGAGATAGAGGAATGAAGCATTATAGACTGAATTTTGGGCATGGAGGTAGGGTTTATATTTGGGCATGAGAACTTTAAATCATACTATGGAGGCAACCGTCCTTGTAAAAGCCAGAAAAGAGGAACAAAGAGTTTAATTTACTGGCTCAAGGTCAAATGACTAAAAAGAGGGAAAGTCAGCATTAGAAGTGAGGTCCATAGAAAGCAGTAGGTGTAGTGAGAGGCTGTGAGAGTTCAGGGGAATGGGGGTGAACCCAGCTTTCTTTTCCCATAGGAGAGTAGAATCCGGGACGGTTTCCTCCAACGGCTGGGCCCTGTGGCCACAAAATGCCTCAGGATTGTTGCTGGTGGGTGACACAGTGTGATGCCAATCAGAAGGAAGAGGACAAAATCCTCCAGTTTTTTTTTTTTTTTTTTTTTTTTTGCGGTATGCGGGCCTCTCACTGTTGTGGCCTCCCCCGTTGCGGAGCACAGGCTCCGGATGCGCAGGCCCAGCGGCCATGGCTCACGGGCCCAGCCGCTCCGCGGCACATGGGATCCCCCCAGACCGGGGCACGAACCCGTATCCCCTGCATCGGCAGGCGGACTCTCAACCACTGCGCCACCAGGGAGGCCCAATCCTCCAGTTTTGATACAGTGGAGAGGGACGAGGGAAGAGATGAGGAGAGAAACTACTCGGACCAGTTTTTCAAAGCTAGAGTCCACTGGTAGGTTGTCCTGCAATGAGAATCATGTTGCCAAAGCTTCCAAAGTTTCCAAACCTTCTCCAGGGTAGCCACAAGAAGGTCAGATGGGCTGGACAGAGTGGGTGCTCTCCAAAGAGCACCATCCATCAGATTCCGATTGCCCTCTCTCCCTGTGCACCAGGCTGCCATAGCTCTCCTGACGATCCCTAAGACAAAGTTTTTAATCCATCTTTTGGCTCAATAATCCTAATTTTTCTGGCAGGCTTAAGGTTAGTAGTCATTTATCTTTCAGTTAAAGGCTACAAAATAAAACATCCAGACCTGCAGTATCACAAGGCATAAAAAGATGCTTTTTGAAAATTTAAAGAGCAATACACGAATATTCTGCAAAAAGTTCATGGGCTTTCTCTCAAGATCATTGAGCAGATTGGCAGCAGAACTGTACTGTATGCTTCACTCATTCATTTTTCTGAGGGACCCAGGTTTTGAGGAAATAGTGATATAAAATCCTTAGCAATTTACGCTATAGAAGGCAGCCCCCATAGCATTCAATGTCAAGAATCTAAACTCATTCAAATGCCTCTAATTTTAAGGATTTTTTTTCAGTTCCCCTTTCCATATGAAATTTGTATTGTTGTTGGCCCAAACACCACTTTTTGATTGCCCTTGCTGCTTGCTGAGAATGCAGTCTCTAAAGCACTCTGTTTAATCTTTGAATCAGCTCAGGAAGATGGAATTACCATCCCTGGAAAACTGCAGTTTTGTTTCAAGAAACTCACTGCAGCTGCAACAATAAGATGGAAATGTGACTGGCCTGGAGGAGGCAAGGATTAAAGGTATGGGATTAAGAAAGCCTTGCTTGCCCCAGTGAATAGAATGATCACATAAATCACAGGCTAACTTTGGCTCCACGCAGCTCGTATTGAAGTATGTAGTGTCACAGACTCCCCATAATTAGGATTTGTCATCTTGAGCATCAGGATGGAGGATGCAGATACCAAAGAGGGGCCAGAGGGAGAACAGAGGATGAGGAGGAAATGAATAATTTTGGTGATGGTGACTACTATTTTGATAGGAACCAGAATGTCTGTAAGATTTCAAGAACCATGTATAAGGGCAAGAGCTGTTGGAAATGTGCCTTCCAACTTCAAAATGTGCCTAACCATAAGAACGCAGATAAGCACTGGGGGAAGAGCAGCTGGAACTCTGCAGGCTGCTTGTGTTTCCTTTCTTGATATTTATTCCGAGATCACATTTGCAGCTGCCTTTATCTGCTCTTTAGAAGTTCTTATATTTGGGGAATCATTAGTTGTAAGATAAATACCTACTCACTGACATGGAAATGTAATATATCAGCCAGCTACAGAACTACTTGTCTGCTAATGCATCTATAGTGAATCTGGAACATTCCACCCTACCCAAGATGTCATTTATGGAGACTCAAGATTACGCACCTCATGTTGCCTCCATATTAGTGCCCTAGGCTAAGACACTAAAAATAATGCTCTTTTCAAGAGAAAAATTTTTTAATTATGTTACCCAGTAATACGGATGGGGACATGAGAAGAGGTTTTTGAACAAGAGCCAGAGCCCTGAAGGAATGACCAGCAGAGAAGAAACAGCATTGTGAATACAGTTGTAAGAGCAAGGTTGTTGAGAAGTAAGGTGTAGCCTGATCTTGTTAAAATGGGGTCAACACATGTTGGGATTTGGGGCAACACAGGAAGAAGTTCGAGGACAGAGGTGAAACCGTGAGGAAACTGACCCCAGGATATCTAAGGCACAACGTCTCAGGATGCAGCAAGCTGAGGTGTGGTCAGTACCAGTTCTGTAGCTGGCTAATAAATTACATTCCCATGTGAGCGAGTATCGACCAAACCAGTAGGTAAGGCAAGGTGCCGAGAGGATCCAGGCAGCAGCCGTGGGTAGTAGTGTGGGTGATCTACACAGGTCAATGGACCAGAATCCAGACCAGGTTGTCTAAGGGCCATGGCCAAGCAAAATGAAATTCATGGTGTGTCCCAGGTATATACAGAACCAGAATTTCAAGGCTGGGTAACCAAGTAGCTATTGAGCTGGAATCAGGACATCTAGATAGGCCCAGTTCTTAGAGAGTGAGGGTGATGACACTTCCACTTTGGGGCTACATTAAGGCCCGGGCTCAGCCTCTGAGTGTGAGCTCCTGCTGATAATTCAACTTTATTCCAAATCACACTGGAAGTCAGGGCTGAGGCTGCCTGTTTCTTTCATGTCCTGGTCAGGTTTAGACCAGATGTTGGCCCTGTAGTAGACATATGCCATTTGTCTGCCCAACAGTCCTTACTTTGGGAATGACTTCTCCATGACTCAATGTGATTTGGGTACTGCCCTCCCCAGTGCACACGGGTGGGAATGTGACTCAGGTCTGGCCAATCAGATCACTTCATTCCCCCTCCCACACTGATTTCTCCACAGATAGCATATGGCACCAGCTGACCCATCTCTTCTATTGAAGGTCTTCTCCTAATACTGGCATTTACTGAGTACTTACCATGTGCCAGGAACTGCTCTAAATGCTTCAGATGCATTTAATCCTCATATCGATTCAATAAGGTAATGCTGTTATCTCCCCTTTACAGATAAAGGAACTGAGATAAGTATAGAGTAATTTGTCTAAGATCACACAGTCTGTCTCTAGGTGGCAGAGAAAGACTATATAATTAGGCAGTTTTGTCCCAGAGTTTAAGCTATTGATGTGCAAGGGAAGACACCCTTGCTTCCACTGGGATTGTAAACTTACAAGGACTATGTATACTGGAGATACAAATGACCATCTTCCCAGGCCTCAGGATGGGAGTTGTTTGCAGTAGAGGAGAATGAGGCTTTATATTATGAGTAGGAGAGAGAAAAAGAGAGAGAGAGACATTGAAAAGAGGCCCTCATCATGTGGCTTGAGTTCCTGGATCTAGGTGTGCCTGAAGCTGTTCAACCCATGGACTTTTCAGTTACAGGGACCAGGAAACGCCCTTTATTGCTTAAGCTAGTTAGAGTCAGGTTTTTGTCATTTGCAAATAAGAGTCCTGACTAACACAGGCTTGTCTGTAGGGAACTTCCGTATGCACTGGGAGGATTGGGGAAGTTGAGAGCAGAAGAGATGAGTCAGGATGTTAAGAACACATTGGCATCCTATGACATTTGTACAATTGTTGTGGTCTTCCGTGGCTCCAGTTGTGAGCCCTGCCTCAGGGATGGTCTATAGACATACTGACTATCCCTCCCCAGATGTAGTCCACTGACCCCCGGAGAGAGGTCTAAAGTTAAAGCAATATGGGGCTATCGCCTCATGAGGAGAAAATGTTTGATCTGCCTTATCAACGTCTGGGTTTATAGCACACTGCAAATAACCTGTAGACTGGTTGAACACATAAAGGCCACACCTGTGAAACTATAAAAAGCGAGATAATTGCAATGTTTGTGCTTTGCAGTACACTTACATGCCTCCTTTTAAAAGGTTGGGGGATTGGGTGATTGGTTGTTTGGTCCCTCAGGAATAGCTAGTCTGTTTTATACTTGTTCCACCTTTGACTAGTTAAATGTGTCCTTTCTAGGTTCCTGGGCTTACAGAGAATTGGGCCTTGCTGTGGTTCAACCATGGGGCTAATACAAGTGAAACTCTTACAACAGCGTCTGGGTACATAGTAAGTCCTCATTAATCTTTGGTTTTCCAGCAACTTCAGTATCTGGTATTACTTTTCTAACGAAGAGATTATGTGGTAGAATGAATGGGGAAGGGTTTAACAGCTGGATGAACTATTGAAAGTCTCTAATCAATACTCCCACACATGGACAAGTTTTAGGTCTGGAAAGATTTTTAATTCAAAGATCAAAACTGGAGAAACCGAGGTTAAGTGAATGCTCAGGTCACACAACTGATGAGTAACTGTGGCAATTAAAAGATCAGGCTACCATAATTAAATTATGACAGGCTCTCAGTTTACATTGACAATGAGAACAATTAAATCCCTCTACTTTTTGAGTGTGGTATAATCCAATCTTTAACATCTGAATTAATTATCACCTTTTTCCCTGTCATCAAATGAACTAGTTTGGAAATCAGAAAGTGCTTGGTCAGCAAGAAACTGTAGAACGTTGTAGCCGAAAGGAAATTTAGAAATCAAATAGGGATGGGAAGGCGGGGTTAAACAGATGTCTCTTCTGTAGGACCTCTCAGTGCTAACATGACTTTTGATTGTCCAGTAGGGAATCTTGTATACACCTTTCTCAAGTTTATTTGACAATGGAATCGTTTTCCTCAGGAAAGTTATTAAAATCTTGCGGTGTCCCGAGTCCCTGAGTAGGCACACGTTTTATTCTATAAATCCTAATTATTTTCCTGCTAGCTGAGGCCCAGAGAGACAGAACCTTCATTTTCTGTTCAGTGCACTTCAACTCCCCTTACTACTGGGGTTTCTAACCTCTAGATCCCTCCCATGCTTTCAGAGTATGGGGGAGAAGTCAGAAATTGCAGCTGCCGCCCCAGGCCCCCAAACTCCCCTCCCCACTGCAGCTTTGAATTCCCTCCACGTGTAATTATAAAGTATGTGTTCAGTTATTTACTTTCCCTGTTCCATGCAGAGTGTGTTACTGAATAATACGGCTCACAAGTAAGCCCAGCTTTCCTGCTGTAAGGTCTGAATTAAAAAGATTACAACCCTGTATCATCCCAGTTTAAAAAGAAACTACTACTTATATAGTTTTTTTTTAAAAAAAAAAGAAACAAAGGTTCTCTGTCCTCTCAGAAATGCAAGCAACATTGTAAAATTAAGACTTTCACATGGATTTTGTTATTTCTGACGGCCCTAAATTGCCTCATTTAGAAAGGTAGAAAATACAATGCCTATGTTTCTTGAATTTCCAGGAACCGAGTCTGGCAGCTGGTTCACAGTTGTCTTTTAGAGTATGAAAGCAAGAAAAATTATAACCAAAGTGGTGTCAATTTGCTCTATTTATCTTGGGAATTAACTTTAAAGCTTAATTGTCAGAGACAGTGACCTCTATACTCATGCAAATCCCCAGGGCATTGCAAAAGCAGACTACTAGAGGGGAATGTGAATGCCTTTATGGGGTGAATCGGCCTACACAGCGCCTGAAGGAAAACGCTCAGCCCAGGAGAGGAGTTGACGCCCCAAGTTTTCTACTCATTTCCCAGCCCTCAGATCTGGTTCCTAATCAGCTGCTTCTCTCTGACCTGTGTTTCTGCCCCTGAGCTGGTCGCACAATTGCCCATGGATGTGCCTGGTCACAGAGAGACATATCTTAAAATGAGCTGAGCTGGGGTCCACCGAGGAACCCCATTCAGCTTCTGAAGGCCCCTTAGGAGACAGTGCAGGGGCTGGGTGGATAAAGTTCTGCTTACTTAGGAGGGTTCCTGGGAAGGGTTTCGTCTGGAAACTTTCCCTTAATCTGGCAGAATTTGGAACAAATGTTTGGCTGAAACCATATACTATCAAATTAATAGAACAATTGTAGGATAGAGAACAATAAGTCAGAAAACAAAAATGCAAGCATACAGCTCATAAAGTCTACCTTATGGAAGTAGTACGATGCTGAAAAAGTCCACATGGTCCTTGGTGGAATAATCATCCTCACCCCCAGCCTGCCCCAGCCTGATCCATCTTGCACATATGTAACTTAAAAAAAAAAAAGAGGAGTAAATCATCTGAGCAAATAATGGCCAGGTCTCAGCTATGGTCAGTGGTAAGCCCAGATACTCAGCAGGTAACATCACTTGTAATGAGGTAACAGTGAACAGCCAGGAGAGGCAGTGGGTTTTGGTAAAAAGCCTTTTATAAGTATAAAAAAACTTCGTTGACTGTCCCCACCCTAAATCCTTGCCCCGTATGAGAGGAACCCTTCAGAACAAAAACAATAACTCTGAAATAGATTACACTCTTGTATATACAACGATCCCCTCTGCTGGAATCACCACAAATTCAGAGCTGGGAACCATGGTTAAGTGCTTTCCTTTACTCTGAAAAATGGAGCTCATTAACTGACTTAGCCTTGACTTGCTCTGGGAATGTTGTTCCCTGGGACCAAATCACAACTTCAGGGATGAAGACATAGGTGGAGACTTGCACTTAGCAAACCACATTAGTCAAATCAATTCTGGTGATCATTGGAATATCAGATAAGGCAGCCAGATCAATCTGATGAGTGGATCTCAGAATGGTCTAAATAGGCCTCTGGGATACTTAGCTCCTCGTTAACAGGGGGAAGTGGAAGAGGACATTTGAGACTCAGAGTTTATCTTCCCAAATTGGGAGCAAGTGAGAAGCCAATGAAAGGGAAAGAAATAAAAGAGAAGATATAGTCAATAGAAAAACAGCTTTTGTGATTTGGCTTTTGAGTTTTTCTGAGAAAAACCAGATAGCAGGGAGAAATCCTTGCTGGTGTCCAAGGTTCACCTATTCTAAATTATTCCAACACAACATTTTAGATGACTTGTTCTCAAACAGCCAATTTAAGGACCCATGAAGGCCAGTCACAAGGGGACAGCTTTAAATATCTCGATTCCCAGATCCACCTATAAAGAAAGTCTAGTATATGACCAGGGTTCTTAATGCATTAGAGGAAAATGATTAAATGGGTCTCTAAGGAAACAATGTGGCAGTGGAGACACAGGCCTGGAGCAGTTCTTCCTAAATTTAATCTACAGGCAAATTACCTGGGGAGCTTGTTAAAATGCAGCTTCTCATTCAGTAGGTCTGGCTGCATTTCTAACCAGCCCCCAGGTCAGGCCAAAGCTGCTGGTCCTCCAACCATATTTTGAAAAGCTAAGTCTTGGAGGGTGGCTGAGGCTGGAGTTCTGGTACTAGTAGGCTTCGTGTGGCAAAACAGGCTGCTGGGATCAAATCAACATCTTTTCCTGGAGGAAAATTGTACCTTCAGCCTAGAGATTGTGAGGTATAACAGAAAGAGCTCCTTCTGAAATCAGTAGTCCCAGCTCTGGGCTGTGCAAAAGTCAGGAGCTTGAGAAAATTACTTTCCTCCTGAGCCTCTGTGACCACACAGGTAAAATGACAGGACTGAACTATGTTGTCTCTAGAACACTTTCTCATTCCGTGATCCTAAATCCTTTAACCCATGTACATAGAATAGGGTCAAACCAACTTAGGTGGCCTTTTTTAACTCTGCAGGTTATTAGTTACTGTATTTTAAGGAATCAGCATGAGTATCATACATCCTTTTGGTATGTTTGCTGTAAAACATGCATGTCCTTCCTATATATCAATTGTATACATTACTATTTAGACACGTAGTTACACCCTAAAGGGGGGAAATACATTTGTATGTGGGGGGTTGATAAAGGAAAAACCTATTGTATACAGACTGAAAAACATTATACTTTATTTTTAAAATATTGTAAGAGCTGGTATAAACAAGTCATAGCTTACAGATGTGTATAAAAGCTGCACGAATTATGCACATTTACTATTTGGAGGAAAAATAACTTGGTTTTAAAAATTGTTTGGACTGTATGTTCTTTTCCTTTTTAGCAGGGTGGGGAGCCAAAGGAATTGAATTACAGGGTAGAATATAAAATACCTCCTTCAAGGAAATAAATGTTTAATAGGAACTATCTAGCCAGTTCTCTCAGGCATGGGAATCCCCCAGGGCTCGTGTAAATGTGTATAAGTATGTCCTCAGTGTCACTCCAGATGTTTCTGCAGGGAAAGAATCCTCCTCCCCACACATTGGCATTAACGCCGTGCATGTAACCTCCATGCTCAGATTTGCCCGTAGCCAAGCAACATCCTGAAGGAGGACCCCAAGTGAGAATGGAGAGCCACAGGCCCTTCCCACCCACCTCTCTCTATACCTAGAAAGTCATGTTTGTCGCTAAGTATCCTCCTAGGCTTGGAGGGGTGAATAGAGCCTGTATTAACAGAGGATAAGGCCCAGAAGCAAAGTTAACCAGGCTGAGAGGTCAGGCCAGGACAACTTTAAATGGTAATTAAGTCTCTCCACACTTATCTTTGGATATTGTCCTTGGGCTCTAGCTGAGCAGGGCCTTCTCTGCTATGTGAGGGTCTGCTTGTAGTTTTGATTCTGCCCCTCAGGGCAACCTGAGCTGCACATTTTTGCTTCAGCCTCGGGCTGCCAGGACTATAAAAAGGCAGACCCTCACTTCTACAGTTGCCCCCCACGCCTGCTTTATATGGTGACAGGGCTAGGAGGAATCCAGGGCTTCCACTTTTCCTCTAGTGTGTTCTGTCTCATTTCTCATCCCATGTGCCAAGGGGAAAAAATGAAGTACTCCTGCAGAACGCCCACTCACGTGGCCTGCCTGACACCCAGGGCCCAGCCCACAGAGGGAATGCTGCCATGGGGTACCCGTGGTATTCCCCACGATGTCCCCAGGCAGGCTCCTAACACCACTTGTCTCCCAACCTCACCCACCTTTGTTCACACCTCCCCACTCTAAGCAGAAAGTCACATACCAGCAGCCACAACCAAGAGTAATTAAGTAGTGGCAATAACGCTGAGGGGTTCCAAAGCATAATCCTGCTACTGTGTATGGTGCTTAGAACCATAAAAGCGGCAAAGGGGACAGGGAAGGTTATCCAGAACCAGTGACAGTGATTATGGTGCCAACACATGTAAGATTACATATATAAAGGATCAAGCATCAGATCACGACATCCTGTGGCTGAGACTCTTGGTCATCCCCCCAATATCCATTCTCTGCTTCTTCTTTAATAATAGAAGCCTGAACTTTAGCTAGGCATACAGCCACCCAGAGGAAAGACTACTTTTCCCAACTTCCCTTGCAGCTGGTTATGGCTGTGTGACTACGTTCTGGTTCTCTGGAATCTCCTTAAAGAGTGGGGGCATGTCTCCCTCGCTGCTGGCTGGAATGCAGCCATCTTGGACTGGAAGGTGAAAGTCATTTCTTGAAGTTGGTGGAACAATAAGACAGAAGGAGCCCAAGTACCTGATAATCAAGGAGCTAGACACCATATTGACTATGGCTTGCCTATGTTCATGCGAGAGATAAAATAACTTCTCTGTGGTTTAAATCCATGTTATTTTGGATTTTCTGACACTCACAGCTCAATTGTATTCTAACAGATACAATCTCCTTCCTGGTAAAACCTCATGGGATGTCAATGACATCTCAAAATTAATTGCATCATTGTTTCATTAAAGAGTAACATCCAAAATAATAGCTTTGAAGCCTAAAAGATCTGTTCATCATAGATCTACTCCAGGTATTCTCTAATTGTGATAAAATAAAACAAAAGAGTACCAAAAAAATGTAATGCCCAGTCCAATATTCCTATTTTTTAGTATCAACAGTAAAAATAAATCTTGATAAAAGTCTTACTGTCAAGACAGATGACTTTTTCTCTAGAAATACTTGTTGCAGTGACTTAATTTTTATAGTCTTGACAACTAGATACTAGACACTGGGTCAAATTTCTTCCCCTCAGTTTTCTCTCCAAATCCTTGAAGGGGTGACAAGAGTAATTTTGTGCTGAAGAGGTTATGTTAATGGGCAAGAAAAAAATCATAACTTTGCATTGATATGCATTCATGTCATTTAACCCTCAGAATATTCTTAATTTGCAGATTCAGAAACTGAGGCTCCAACCAGTGGCATGACTTATTCAAGATAATAAACTATTAACTAGGTACATTAGATCCAGGCTTTCTAATTCATACTATATCATAATTGACTATTTACTTGTTTGTCTCCCCACTAGACTACAGCTCCTTATCCACTGTTGTATCCCTAGCACCTGCCACAGGGCCAACCATACTAAACATCTTCAATAAATACATGTTAAATGAATTAACAAGTCTAAAATCCCACTCTGCCATTGCTCCCTTGCTCTGCAAGCGTTCTACAAACCAACGCTCCTCATGTATTACAGGTCATTCCCAGGTCATATGGCCTGTCAAGAGAATGTGGTCAAGGATGAGACAGAGGGGAACAGGATGGGTGAACACACCCATATGACACACTCGTGTTCTCCTCCACACTCTCCTGGGCCTGGGTGGGCCCACCACATAGGGCATTTGGATGTGTGTCTCACAGCCTGGGAGACAACTTGCACTCTGTGTACTTTCCCAGGGAAAGGAAAAGGCAGGCATGGTCTAACATGCTAGAAACGTGGCTGCCTGGTGTCCTGACATCATAGCATCCACCCAGTCTGATTCCTGGAGGCAGGTCCACTTGCCAGGCATGGGCTGGGGAGGGTGTAGAGGGGAGAACGTGGGAAGAAGGGTTGGACACCGTAAACATGGAGCATGTGGCTAAGACATGCAGTGTGACCAGGCACTGTGACACAGTGCAGAGCGGAAGAGTAGAATGGGGTCTCTCAGCATCTCATATCGGTTTGTCTCCAGATCCATTGAAGCTGTCTGTGTTTTGTGCTTAGAGGCAAAGATAAAGAGCTCATCACTTCTTCTAAGACCTGGATTCCCTGAAGCAAACTGGATCTGAGCTGGTCCTGCTCCAAGTTCTCCCAGGGAACAACAAGGATGGGGCCAACCTAGCTGTCTGCCACTTCTTTTACCCCTCCCTCCAGCAAGGGTGCCAGAGGAAGAAGGGTGTTTTTCCTTCTGTGGCTCCTTACAGAGTCAGGAGGTGAAAACAGGCTTGAGTGAGCTATGGTCACCAATCATAAGGCTCTACAGCTAAATTATCACCTGGCATGATGGAAATAACATTATTGTAAAATGTCGTCATGATATTAAGGTCTTCCAGTTGGAAAGCCAAAAGTTAAGCCTGTGCTGGCATTCATTTTCCAATAAATGAGCTGGCTCAAACACTGACTTTCTCTCCTTGACTTGTAAAAATGACTTAAAAATGTAAGAGAAAGTTCAGTAAGTGTTTTAAAGATTGCTATTAAGTACAAATACTTTAACAATTTAACAAAACCAGAGGAAACCAACTTTAAAATCCCACCTTCCTTGCCCTTGGCCCCACCCCAAGTCAGGATGAAAGTTCAGGGTCTCAAACAATAACACAGTTGTCTAGTACCTGGTACATAGTAGACACTCAAAAATATTTGGTGACAAGGAATTCTATGTGCCTTATGAATTGGCACCTCACAGACTTTTTAGAGCGTTTGATGACTTGGCTTAGATTCAAGAATAGTGTATTAATCTTCTGGGGAATATTCACAGGCAAACAGCTACAGGGATATACATTTTCCTTTGTTAAAACTTGTATCTGCATTCAAATACTGGCCTTGGCATTTCTTAAGTGCTGGCTGCTTTGAATGTTACTATGTCAAACCATCTGCACTGGAAAGCAAAATCCTGTTAAGAAATATGATCACAGGTTGTAAAGAGATTATCATGTTCCTGACCATTATACATTTTATATTTTGAAAATCCCCATAAGAAAAGGTCATACTAAAATGGCAACTCTTTATCAAAGTGGAGCTGAGTACTTATAGACAATTTATGACTAGGGTAATATGAAAATTCATTTTTGTTTGCGTGCATTTTCGGTGGCTTCCCTGCAGTGGCACACTAAAATGAAACTTTTCTTTTGACTGAAAACAGACGACAAGAGTCTTCCAGTTAGTCCCAATATTTAAGCATCTCGCCACTGCTTAAGAGGCAGCGCTTTCCACTGTTCTCACTGTCCTATAATGAGAAAATCTCGGTGGGAAGCAAATGGTCCAGTGGAGGCAGCTCTTTGCCTGGCTGGGGACAGAAGTTCAAGTCAAGGTTCTAAAGAGAAAGTGCAAAGTGAAAGCTTAAGGGAGATTGATTTGGTATAAGAAAACTAGAAAGTGCGAGGCTTCATTCGGAGTTTTCACTCTGTGAGGGGGAACAACAGATTTTGTACAACCAAGTGACAGTTAAGGGGATTTGACCCAATCCTAACGTGACAAATCCGCAGGTTGAGGATCACGACGTTAATGTCCGGGTACACCTGACCTCGGGAACCTGGTCAGTTCCGGACAGCTGGATGCAAGATGGGAGCCAGCGCGCAGCAGAGGCCGTGAGCAAACGTGTGTGTCAGTTTCAGGTGTCCGAAGATCTCCCTACGCAGCCTCAGGGAAATCCAAGGGCTCAGAGACTTTGAGCCCGGGTCCAAACACGTTCCCGCCCACCGATTGTGACACTCCCACACCCCAGGCACGGAGCACTCTGACTCAGTGCAGGGAGGGCAGGTAAGGTGCGGGCCGTGTATGTCAAGGTGTGTGTGGAAGTGTATTGAGTAGACACAGAGTCCCTAGCACGTGACGAAAACAGGAAAAGAATAACATCAACCTGGGCGAAGAAGGCAGTCACGGTCAGAAACTTTAAAATGGGGTGCGTTGCTCCTGTTTGGTCCTAACAGGGATATTCCCTGAAATCACATTAAATCTAGTATTAGATTATAATAATAGCAACAAAAAAAACTGACCATGAAAGGGGAAGGCATCCGTACCGCTTTCTCTTCCTTGCTCTCCTGCATGCATCTGGGCATTATCTCAGCACTGTCTCCAAGGACTCGGGAGGTGCCTCCGAAAAAGTCAGATGAATGAGGGAATGAATGAATGAGTGAATGAGTGAATTAGCCGCCCTAGGCCAGACATTTACACGGGCATTCTGTGGAGAGAAAGGAAGGAAGGGAAGGAGGGAATAAGGGAGGGAGAGAGCCGGAAAGACTAATCACGCACACAGGCGATTGCCCCCCAAAAGTCAATTTGATCTAGGTCAGTGGTTCTCAAACTTTAGCGTGCATCCGAATCACCTGGAGGGCTTGTTCAAACACAGATCGCCGGGCCCCACTCCTAGAGTGTCTGACCCAGTAGATGGGACCAGAGAATCTGCATTTCTAACAGGTTCCAGAAGTTGCTGATGCTGCCGGACCACACCTGACGACGGTAACTCTGGACCGATTCCACAGTCCCAGAGAAACGACCTCTGCATCTAGAAATGGAAACTCCAAGGCAATCCAAGGCCCGGCATTTTAAAAACACACCGCAGACAACAGAGAGCAGAGCTGCTCGGCTCCAGCCAGCTCACTGCCGCGTGGGAAAAGGAGCTCACTGGAAATCAAGATTTTCGTTAGAATTTTCCCAATGGTTAAGAGTTCGCACGTAGTTTTTTGTTTTGTTTTGTTTTAAGCGAAAACCAACTAAAAATAGGTTTGCAGTCTTTTCTGAGGATGCTCTTGGCGCAGCGCGAGGGCTGGGCCAGTCCCACGCTGCCTAGGTGGAACTGCCCCAAAGGAGCACCATCCGCCGGGCTCTCCTCCTGGGAGGAGCCTGGGTCTTGTCCTCGGCAGCGGAAACCTCTCGTAAACCCGGTCTTCCTAGTCATGGACACCAGTGGGCTCCGTTCGAAGCGCACCGTGAGCTGGAAGCTGTCCTTTGACGCGGGAGCATAGGGAGTGACTTGGCTCTCTCTGGCGAGGCCAACAGCGGTAGATCTGCTTCCCTGGGGCACTGAAGGCGAAAGCGAGTCGTGCCCCCGGGCACCCTGGGAGCCCTCGCCCAGCACGTGCCGGAGCCCGCCCGCCGCTGCCGCCGCCTGCCGCCCCGAGACCTCTCGGGACTCCGGGCGGGTGAAGGCGCAGGGCCGCTCTCCTGCTCGCGAGGGGCTGACGGACCGCCGGGCGGCCTCGTGTGGGCCTTGCTGCGGCGGCGGCCGACGACCTCCCCCGGGAAAGCCAAACTCGGACGGGATCCGGGCTCACGGCAGGGGCTGCCCCCAGGCGTGCCCACCCTGGCTTTGGCCACGAAGCTAACCCTCCGACCCGGTCTTCAGCCTCCACAGGTGGCTTCTCTTTCCCTGTGACTCGGTGCAGCGCAAGCTGGTGGGTGGAAGGGCGCCCGCCGAGGCCTCCGGCGGAACGAAGCTGAGCGAGGGGCGCGGGCACCAGGTGGGCGCCTTTGGGCTCCACACGCCCTCCTGCCCCCCCCTCCGCCCCTAGGGAAGAGCCCAAGAGGCTCGGCCGGCCTCGGGCCCCTGAGGCTGTCTCGCCCAGCCCGACCCCGGAGGTGGCTGGGCCGGGGAGGGGACGGCTGGAG
Source organism: Mesoplodon mirus (assembly GCF_964341445.2). Taxonomy (NCBI): domain Eukaryota; kingdom Metazoa; phylum Chordata; class Mammalia; order Artiodactyla; family Ziphiidae; genus Mesoplodon; species Mesoplodon mirus. The sequence continues at coordinate 36,221,321 of NC_138992.1, read as the reverse complement.
GTGGCGGGTGGTCCTCGGGCCCCCAGACCCCGGAAGGCTCCCGCGCTCTTGGCGCGCCTCGCGACGCGCATCTTCCCTCTCTCAGGCCTAAGGAGAGCACAGCCCGCCCAGGGATCCATTCCCGATAGGGCTTCAAAACCTGGGTGAGATGAGGGGTAAGTCGTGGGGAGTGGGAGAGTCTTTCCAAATGGGGTCCCTGAGACACCTCTCTTGCCTCTCCCGCAGGGACAACATCCGCGGCCTTGGAATCTTCTAGAATCTGAGCTGATCACCGGACCGCCGCGAACTCCCTGAGCGGCGGTCAGAACTAGTGTCTTTCCCTTGCCCTGCGAAAGTCAGAGCCGCCCTGGGCGTCGTCGTGAGTCCGAAGATCCGTCTCGGAAAAACCGGCCAGGAGGGGAGTCGCTGGGAGGCCAACGCGCGGGATGCTCACAAAGGCCCCAACGGTGGGGTTGGAGCGGCTTACTGGCCCTGACAGCAAGCCAGGCCCTCTCTCCAGCACCCGTGTCGCGCACACGACTCTGCCACCGCGGCCAAGGAGCCCAGGACGAGGTGAAAGGAACCCAGCGATCGGGAGAGTCTCTGGCAGCCGGACAGTCACCTCGGGAGCTAGCCGCCTGAGTGACTATCCCCGGCGCCCGCGCCACGTAGTGCTCGGGCTGTGCCTCCAGGGGGCGCTGCGGCTCTTCCCGCGGGCCGCGGAGCTCCCGCCTGCTGCCGCGCTCTCCCACCCCAGCCCTTTGTAGAGCTCTGTCCCGAACCTACTTTTTAAAAGACAAAATTCTTAGTCTCCTGCCTCCACATCCTCAGTTCTGAGCCCAGTGCCCGCGACCCTCCTCTAGGTTTGCGCGGCCCTCCTCACTACTTTGGGGCGGGAGTGCACATGCCCAGAGAAGAGCTGGGCTCTCAGTTCCTCCGGGCTCCGGCGAAAAGCGGCAAACTGTGTGGGAAGTTCAAATGCAAAAAGGTCCCCGCCCTGGAGAGGCAGGGAAGGCTGGAGAGAAGGGAGGCGAGTCCTCAGTCCTCACAGGCAATGGCAGCTGAGATCCCTGTTAAAAGGTGGTGTGTCCATAACTTGTGACATAAAGGGCAAACGTCTTTAGGATGTCCGCAGCGCGCGGTTCAGACTGGTAGAGGCTCGGAGTCAACCTCAGGGAAGTGTGTGTCTGACACCTGTTCGTGGCTTATCTGGCAGAGCCTCCTGGGTGGGCCGGTGAGGCGGGTGGGGGTGGGAGGTAGGGGGGAAGGGGCCCACGCTGCCGAGCCCCCTCCTCCTCCCATTCCTCCGTTGTCCTCTCCCCGTCCTGCGTCCGGTCCTCCAGGGGAGGTTCGGGTTTGGGCTGCAACTGCTCGCGCTCCCCTCGACAGTCTGTTAGCCATTTCCCTGGAAGCGTCCTTGGTGTCGCAAGCCCAGAGCCGCGAGAACAGCAGATGACCAGTCGGCGGAAACGTCGGCGTGAACCGCAGCGCTGCTCCTGGAGGGCGCAGGGGGAGTGGGACGGCGGTGCAGGGACTCAGCCCCCCAGGGCGCGGCTGGGCCGCTCTGTAGGCTCCAGGACTTACGGCTCTGCGCACCCGGACCCACAACTCGCCGCGGGCCCATCTTCCTTGCTAGGCGTTGTCGCCCGGGGAGTCCGGCCGAGGAGGCTGCTCCTGGGTGGGCCCCAAAGAGCGTGCTCTCTAGACGCCGGCGGGGGCAGGGGGCTTGCTTCGGGCTGAGCGTGGAGCAACTCAAGGGCCGGCCCGAGTGGCCTCAGAGGTGGCCCGGGAAAGCCCTGAGAAGGGTGCGGCTCCGCGACCAGCCTCCAGCTTGCTCTCCGCGTGGGGCGCGCACCTGCCCGTTGCGGTGGCCGGGCCTGGAGGCTGCCGAGGCGCTGCCGCACCTCGAGGCTTCTCCCAAAGCCCGGAGCTCGCCGAAGCTTCCCTACCTTTCAAGCGGCTGCAGCGCTTGGGCCGACGTGGCCCAGACTCCACTGTGGAACTTCGGAGGCTGGGGTGGGCGAGGTAAACACGTTTATGGAAAAACCCGGGCTAAGGAGGTTTGCGGAAAGAGGGCGCAGCTTGTGAATGGTTGGAAATTATGTTCACCCTCGGGAAGAGCAGGCGGTTCCGCACACAACACCACACACACACACACACACACACACACACACACACACACAAGGTGGGAAGGTGTGAAACCCACCGCTGGGAGTTTCCTCCACTTGCAGAAAAGGAAATATGAAGCGTAGGAACACTCTTCAGGTCACCACCCCGGGAGTTGTGTCCTGGGGGTCTGAAAGAAGAGAAAGTTCCCTCCAAATCTTCCAAATTGAGAAAAGCTGCGGAAGGAATGAGGCGGTTAGAGAGAGGGGACCGCAGGCATCCCCGTAGCTGGGGCTCAGGACTGAGCGCTAAAATGAAAGCACCCCTATAGAATCCATTAGGGAAAACGTTTTTTTAAAAAACGTCCTGAACTCAGGCATTCCGCTACTTCCACGCTGTTTGTCAAGTCTACTTTGAAGCAGTTCAATGCTGAAGGATATTAAACACTCGGGTCTTCATTCCAAGCTCACTTTTTAACCTTTGCAAATTTGAAATTGGAAAGAAAAGAAAAGAAAAGATCTGCTATCTCTGAATTATGTTTTACCGAAGGAACGAGAAATTCTACTTACCTCTGCATAAATAAAATGGAAGGGATTTTATCCTAATAATAATATCCCGTAGCTTCTGCCTGGCTTCCCAATCATAGCTTGACCTTTTGACAGGTTTTAGTCTTCTGCTTGTATTTGTCCACTTCCCCGCACGACTGAGATTATTTTAGTTGTCTTTTGGGGCGGCACATCCAAAACCACATTTTGGCAGAACACCTTTGAATTGTACAGCCTCTTGGCTTGAAGATCTGCGCCCCTCAAAGTGCGGACTTGCAGGGGGCTAATGTAAATCGCCTCTGGCGAACTCGTCTGGGACGAAGGGCGTTTTGCTCAGTGCTGCTCACGCAGATCTCATCTGGAAAGAGGCTGTTTAAAATGAGAGTATGTCATCCCCTTTCTGTCACTCGGTCACCCTACTTCCAGAGTAGCTGAAGTGCATCCTGCAATTACACTCACAGAGGACCAAATCTTTAGAAGAACCTGAAAAATGTATCACTACACTTCAAATTCGATTACGTTTCCTGGCAACTGAACAATGAACTCTGTTTTTTGCTGGGAATGAAGATGTACACGTTTGAGAAGCTAGCATAGTATTTTTCTAAATATTTTAAATGACTGCTCTTCACCCATTCCAGATGGATTCTTTATTGTTTGCCAATGGGTTGCAGATGCCCACCCCTTTAACCAAGTTGGTTAACTGTTTATGAAATGTACATTGGCTGATTAAAGCTTAACTTTTGGAAGAAATTTCTCCTGGGATATCCCACATATGTCTTTGCAGTAATTACGAAATTAGTCAATTGTCACCTCTATAAACAAACTTCGTTTTGAAAACAGCAGGCGAAAGCAGACTACAGATACAGTCATAACTGACCAAAAGTATGTACAAAATTATTTAAAATTGGAGGAAGGGTGATATATGCTGGAGAATACAATCTAAAAGTGATTGATTTTACCTACGAATAAGATAGTTATGTTAAACGTGTTAAGATGTGGAAATTAACGGGGCGAGCGCGCCAAGTAAAACTACAAAATGCCCTTTGAGTTTCTCTGCGGGGTCTTCGGGAGGCAGAAAGCCAGTTGTTCAGTTTCTAACATTATAAGGAAAAGTGGCACCGAGAAGGAAGGGGGTGGACGTTGTGTTTGTGTGTGAGTTTTGAACTGAGTCACCTTGGCGCTGCCTCTGTAACAGGGAAACCTCGAGCAAACCTGTGCCTTTAAGACTCAGTTGCTATCCAAACACAAGTAAACAGAGTGGACCATTAGCGGGCGCCGGGCGCGGAGGCGGAGCCTGGGCGCTGGGGGCCCAGCGCGGCTGCGGGACGCCCGCCCGAAGGGGAGGCGGGGCCGCTACTAAAGCCCGGGTCTCCGGGCCGCGAGCAGCCTGGGGAGGGACGCGGGCGGGGACGGAGCTCGGCGTGCTCGCTGTTGGAGGGTGATGGCCCTGCGAGGCTGCAGGCTCAGACCTTACCCCGAGTCCGCGGCGAGAGGCTCGCGGAGGCGCGAGGTTCCGGGCGAGCGCTGAGCGCGGGCTCCAACCACCCTGGGTCTTTACACATTCTACGACCACTGACTCGGACGAAGGCGAGGATCCGCTCTCGTTTTGGCTGCTCGTCGTCCTCCAGATCATGTCCGCGGCTCCCGGGACTCCGCGCGGAAAAAGAAGTTTGTCCGGCGTGGACCCAATGACCTTTCCAAGCTGTGCGCCTCACTGCCTGGACCAGGTCTGAGTGACGCTGCCCAGGCGGACGTTTCTGGGGGAGGTGAGTGTCCGCTCTGGGAAGGGGCTGCAGCCACCCTAAGGAAGGCAGGCTGCAGGGGGTGCAGGGGGCGCTCGGATTCTCGGTCCGGCGTGCCACAAGTTCAGAAATTGTGAAAAGAAATCATACGGACGCGCTCCCGGGGCATTGTATTTTTCACTTTATCGGATCCCAGGCACGCCACTCCCAGCTAACACGCAACGACACACGCTTTCACGTACTGTTTTTAGTTTTGTTTTGCGACATTTAATCTAAGCACTCAGCAAAGCTTCTTCTAAAAGCTGATCTACGTACGTTGAGATAAAACCCCACAATCTCATGTTCTTTCCCACTCTGCCATAGTATTCCTGGTCCACCCGTCCCGGGGCAGCCGCGGCAGAGCGGACGGGCCGCGACACACAGTGCCTGCCGAGCCAGCGCGTTTCAAGAGGAAAGTGATAGTTCAGTCCTAGATAATTCTTCAACCTTGTGCTGGCCTTTTGATTTTCCTCCCATTCCCTAGTCCTGGAGGAGGGGGCAGAAGGCAAATCCCCCTGGGGTTTAAACACTCGGATTCCCGAGAAGTAGCAACAGAGCAAGGAGTTGTGTTTGTACGGTGAGGAGGGAGAAAAAGGTGCTTGTGGAGGGTGCGCTGGCTCTGTCTCCCTACCTGTTAGCAGGGAACAAAAGAGGGCTGGAGTTTCCCGGAGCGAAAAGGCGCAGACAGCTACTTTCTCTGCTAAACAAACTGCAGTCCTGAGCAGAACAAGAAAATTACTCATGCAGGGGGAGCGAGGGAGCAGAGAGAAACACAACCCAGATTATGCGGAAGGCATCTTAATTTAATTAACTCCTTGGGAAGGCAGAGGCGCAGCGAAGGGGTTAGGAACTTCACGGCCCTTTCTCTCTGTTCACCTGATCCAATCTGGCCATTTTAATTTTATTTATTTTTTTTAAAAATGATCTCCTTAGATCTACTTGGAGTATAGCTCCTGATTAATGTAAAATTTTATTGCGGCTTGGGCTGAAATTCAGCGAGCCTATGGGTCCATCAGTCACTTTTCTCAGACACCAACCCACAGGTGTTAGCAGATGACCCCTGACTGTATACGATTTTTAGATAACAAAGTGTAATAACACATTACCAAAGAGCGAGCCTCCTTATCAAATTACCACTCTTTTTTTCTCCAGTGTTTTGAAAGCTTCACTGAACTGAAATTAGTACGTACACCTCTCACTTGTTGACAGCCAGTGAACTAAATTTTACAAAACTTCTGTACATGTCTGGAAATTCCTGGGAAGAAGGCTGATGAAAGAAAACTAGTCTCAGTTCCACGGAAATATTTATGTCTTTTCGTTGCTTTAAGTTTCCTTCCTTGCAAAATTAAAAGTAACCAATAATCTGAAACGGGATGTTGTAGAAGTGACAACAGATGATGGCTGTTATTGCCTGAAACTGAGTGTGAGAACTACATGCTCAGCTCTAGACAAAACGAAAGTACTTTAGATCTCTGCATTGACTTAAAATATCTTTTGACATACATTTCCAGCTACTCAGCAGGAAAGTGGAAATCTAAACTCCCTAATTCTTTATGGCAAAAATGTTTACTGGATATTTAGGGTTGCTCTGTTTGTGAAGGATTGCTCTTCTTCTATGAAGAAACTATTTGTCCTGCAAATTAAAATGAATACACACTGTGAAATAGCACTTTTGTGCCACCATGAAGCTGAATTATAAAAGAGGCATTAATTTTGGGTTATAAACCATTTGGTGAAAAGGGAGGGAAGATGGCACTCAAGTTTCTGCTGGCAGAATTAACGTATAACCTTTATGGCAGAGTTCACTTTGCGCATTTGGAATCAAAATCACAGGCCATGATATTCTTTCAATCGATAACACACCCCACACACATGCACGTACATACACGGAGAACGTGGTGGGAATTGCACTTTGCCTCCTGTATTTATTTCTAAGAAATCCAGCCTGGGAAAACACCCAAATAATAATTTCGGTTTCCTATGTGGGGAGGCCACTTTTTAATACTAGGGGAAAAATAATATTTTGAATCTCTAGAAAATCCTCCTATGCAAAAAGAAGGAAATCAAGGTATAACTTATGACTTTTAATGGAAGAGGAAACAAATAGATTACCAGGGATGTTTGTAGAATCTTTTTTTTTCTACCTCTCTAGGAGAGGGCTTGAGGGTTGCCACTGAACAAAAATGAATTGTGATTTGTGGTGGGAAAGTTTATTACTAATGGAGGTTTACAGTTTCGGTTGAACGGTCTGACTGAGACCCTCTGACTGTTACACACCTCTCATTAACTCCCGGCCTCAACTCCCAGACCACATACCACTGGGCAGAAGCGGTTCATTAATAAATCCCTGTCTCCACGCCGTTCCAAACAGGGGAGGAGGGAGGGAAGGTGTGGGCCTCGCGGAGGCGGCCGGATTCTGCCTGGCCAGAGCGCTGTGTCATTAGCGCAGCCCTCTAAGCCTGCCCCCAGATAGAGCCACAGGCAAGACTTCACAACATGCTAGAGAAGAGCATTTCAGGCGCAGAAAGGGCTAGTGGCAAGGAAGTCTGGACAAACTCTCCCATCTTCCTGCTGGGTTCAAAAGCCAGGCATAAAAGTTGATGGCTCAGATAGGCCCGCCTGCCCCTCTCTAGGGAAAGCACTTAACTGGGAGTCCCAGCCCCTGGGGAGCCACCTTCAGAGGCAAGGCCCAGGCCGCAGAGCTGGCAGAACTCTCTGCTGAAAAGGGGCTGGTAGTGGGAGAAGGTGGGCCTACCCTGAAAGCAGATGAGGTGCCCCGGGAAACTGGGTCTGAAAGCAGACCTCTGTGTCGGCACTGGGTGTTCAGAGACAGGCATGTGCGTGCGCCCTGCTTAGGCCCAGGCCGCAGACCCAGGCCGGCTTCCCGGTGGCAGGAGCAACGTCGCACTCAACTCCAGGCCGACAAGCAAGCTTCCTCCAGGCAGGCAGAGGCGCACCATACCCGATCTGCTGTGGCTCCCCTGCTGCGCCTTCCCTTTTCCTCCCCGGGGAACACTCTCGCCTCTCCTCTCGTCTCTTTTCCTGGGGCCTGGCCAGTGTAGGAGTCTCTCCTGATGCCAGGTCGAGAAGCGCCCGGGCCTCCCGAGAGCTTGGCGCTCGGTCCTGGATCGGGGACTTTCTCCACCCCCGCAACACCCCACTGAGCCTGAACCATCTGGAAGGGATCTAGGTGGGGGGGGGGAGGAGACGGCCCCTGGGAAGCTGGAAGGGGTGATTCTAGGCCTCACCGGCCTCCGAGGTGTCACTTTTCTTTCCCGTGGCCCGTCACCGCTGATAAATGGGACAGAGGCAGAGGAAGGAAAAAGAAAACCTCTGAGGTCAGCGCCGGGCGAGGCGGGCCCCTCGAGGGACCCGCAGCCCCAGGAGCGCAAAGCGCCCCCGGCTGCGCTCCACCACACCAGGCGCGGTCCGGGTGAACGGCGGTCGCGGGGTGGGTCAGCGGGCTCGGGGCGCAGCGCTAGGAGCCGCCCGGCTGAGCCAGGCCCTCACGCCCGGGTCAGACCCACAACCCAACGTTCCCCGGGGAGCTTGGAGGCACGGCGGCAAGAGGCTCAGCCCGGGCCTGTGGGCGTTGGCACAGCGGGGTGTCACGGATGGCCAAGCTTCGCCCGATCGGGTAGGGGTGGGTGGGTTGGACTGGGTGCCGCCTCTGCTGGAGCCCCTGCCCACCTTTCTTTCTCTCCGGCCCGGGCGTTCGGCTCCTCGAATCAGTGCGTGCCTGGCATCCGATTTTCCCACGGGCGACCCGCTCGCCGCCGGGGACCACGTTTGCCCCGCCTGACACCCTGGCCCCGGGGGCTGAGCTCGAGCTTGGTGTCGACTCGCCCGCCGGGCAGGCTCTCCGAGGTTCCCTCACCACTCGGTTTGGGGATCTCGGAGTGGGTAGGGAGGAGGACTTAGAAGGAAGGTGTTGTAACCCACGCGGCGCCAAGGGACAGACGCGGAGCAGGCTTGGATAATAGTCACGACTTTCTCTCTCTCCCCCGGCCATTTTTAGGGTTTTCTCTGCGTGCCGTTGTCCTCCTGGGTTTTCGCCGAAGCCCCACGCCCACCCGCCTCTGAGTCCTGGAAAAAAAGGGTGGCTACCTCCGCCCCTCAGCACCCCGGAAAATGGGGAGCAAGGCCCTGCCAGCGCCCATCCCGCTCCACCCATCGCTGCAGCTCACCAATTACTCCTTCCTGCAGGCCGTGAACACCTTCCCCGCCGCGGTGGACCACCTGCAGGGCCTGTACGGTCTCAGCGCCGTGCAGACCATGCACATGAACCACTGGACACTGGGGTACCCCAACGTGCACGAGATCACCCGCTCCACCATCACCGAGATGGCGGCGGCGCAGGGCCTCGTGGACGCGCGCTTCCCCTTCCCGGCTCTGCCCTTTACCACCCACCTCTTCCACCCCAAGCAGGGAGCCATTGCCCATGTCCTCCCAGCCCTGCACAAGGACCGGCCCCGTTTTGACTTTGCCAACTTGGCCGTGGCCGCTACGCAAGAGGATCCCCCTAAGATAGGAGACCTGACCAAGCTGAGCCCGGGGCTGGGTAGCCCCATCTCGGGCCTCAGTAAATTGACTCCGGACAGAAAGCCCTCCCGAGGGAGGTTGCCCTCCAAAACGAAAAAAGAGTTTATCTGCAAGTTTTGCGGCAGACACTTTACCAAATCCTACAACTTGCTCATCCACGAGAGGACCCACACAGATGAGAGGCCGTACACGTGTGACATCTGCCACAAGGCTTTCCGGAGGCAAGATCATTTGCGGGATCACAGGTAAGGTGGGGAAAGAGGTTGGCCTGGGGAGGGAAAGACAGTTTATCCAGAATACCGAATCCTGACAGACAATGCAAGCGTCACTAAAATCCCCTTTGAACTAGAATATATCCCCCAAAGCCCCCCCCCCCCAACCAGCCAGCCACAGCCAACCCTCCAAATTTAACTTTTTCCTCAGCGGGGCCCCTGCTGCCTGTTCTCGTTTGGGATGCAGGAGGGCCACCCCATCCTTAGGTAGTTAAAGTCTGCTGGGTTGGCCTTGGTCCTGGGATCGGTTTTCCAGTTTCCACCTGGTCGACCTTAGGGGGTGGGGCAGGTAGAACCAAGAAACCTCGAAGACCTTTCTATGGTGGGTGTAGGTCCTGCCTGCGATAGGACCATTTCTGGAAATCTCCTCGGCCACCTCCACTGGGTTCCCTCCCTTCCCTGACTCGCCCCCAGGTGCGCCCGAGAGCCTGCCACAGTGACCTTTCTTTAAACTTATTTGCGGGGGTCTTGAGATCACTGAATTTAGAAACAGCTCTTCACATTCCCTCCACATCTTCAACTATGCATTAATCAAAGGCAATTGAAGAAATACTATAATGTAAGTGTTTTCATCCAGTAAAAACTTCCCAGGAGTGGGGGTGAGGGTATCTTTTCCCTGGACTCTACTTGCTGTTGTTACCCCAAGGTAGGACTTCTGTACCGATCCTCCGCGGCTTTTAAGGGGTTCGCTAAAATTAGTCCCCCTAAACTTGGCCTTGCCTTATATTCTGATTTGACCAGTTTAAATCCCAGAGAAAACCGTAGAGGCCAAGAAGAGCTCGTTCGGCACGATTTAGAGCTCCAAAATACGACAGAGAGGGCGATCAAGTGTAGATAAAGCCGGCGTCCGGTGAATGTTTTGAAGAGTCTGTTAGTTGAGGTTAACCATAAACAGAATTACACGGGGTGGGGGGGTGGGGGGGATGTAAAAACATAAATAATGGAAATCCTGTTTCTTTTCTTTTTTTCCTCATGACTTCGTTTAAAGTAATTGCCAAAAGAAACTCCTCACCGTGGTGTTAAAGCCATTTCAGTGAAACCTTATATTGATTTTCAGGTATATCCATTCCAAAGAAAAACCCTTCAAATGTCAGGAGTGTGGGAAAGGATTTTGTCAGTCTAGGACTCTGGCTGTTCACAAAACTTTACATATGCAGGTAAGTTTGTTTTCTTGTTTTAAAACAGTGACTGGTTCTGTTTTATCATTTTTGCTCTAGAAAAGGTGTTCAATGGCAGGGTCTTTCTCATAAAAGGCTCTATTTAGATCAGTTTTCTAGGTGGAGAAAGCAGCACCCAGTTTTTTTATACATGAAATTAATTTTATTTAACAGAAAACATTCATGTGTTTTTCTTAAAGAACAAGCCACTCTCACTATTCTAAAATCCTAATTTTAGAATTATTATTTTTTTCACCTGATGTGCCCTGCATTTAAAGCTTTCGTGTTTGGGAGGAAATAAAGGTAATTTTGATAATGGAGGCATGGTGAAATCCCATACGTTCTCTCTCCCAGGGGCCTCATAATTTGTAGTTTTCAGAACATTGAGGAATAGTTTAATTTTCCACCAAAGAGGAGCCTTATTACCCGAGAGAATGTCATTCCTTAAGAGAGGATTAGAGTTTTTCCTTCCCCCTTTTCCTGCCTATGACATGGTGATGAAATGTAAAGAGCTGGAAATCACAAAGCCCACCGCCAGTGGCCACCGGCGGTTATCAGTGTAATCCGGTCCCTGTGTGTGCCTGGGCGTGTGTTTTTGTGATTGGAGGATTAGGAGCACAGATGTGTTCCTGCAAGTCTCCTCTTTGTTGTCGTGCGCGTGTTCTGTTAACCTTGTGATACCGATAAGACAGAAACTATTGAGAAGGGTGCCGTGGTGGTGTGAAGGATTAATCCTTTGCTTGCTTCACATCTGAACAGGAATCTCCACACAAATGCCCCACATGTGGAAGAACCTTTAATCAGAGAAGTAATCTGAAAACTCACCTTCTCACCCATACAGACATCAAGCCCTACAGCTGCGAGCAGTGCGGCAAAGTGTTCAGGCGAAACTGTGATCTGCGGCGGCACAGCCTGACTCACACCCCGCGGCAGGACTTCTAGAGAAGCCCCGGATCTGTCCCGGGCCACCGCCGCCGCTCCCCTCCCCAGACACCTCTCCACGCCTCCCACCCGGGGGGGCCACCCCCAACCCTTCACTGACCCCAGCTCTTCCCCGGCTGCAGCCACACCGGCAGCTCCAGGGGATTAACTCTTCTTTCCAAGGACTGAGAACTGTAGAAAGCCACACAAGTACATCCTTTCACAAAGAGCATATGCTAGTTTCTTGTAGATATTCACAGCTCATTTTAGAGCTCTGTACATAATGTCGTGGGTCTCTGTTTCGTTGTTTTGTTTTGTCTGTTTTTGTATCTTGTTGGATGCACCTAGGTATGGAAAATGGAAACCAAATTTATCTTTAAAGACTGTATTTTCAAAAATAAAATGTTTTCTTGTTTGTTTCAACACTCCTGCAAAAGTGCCTTGCTATTTGACTTCTGTTTTTCCTCTGGATTCTGGAAGAGTGGCATGTCTCTGAAATATTAAATATTGAAGGGCATTCTTTATCCCGAGGTTTCAAAAGTAAGACTTCTCACAGTTCTCTTACTGAAACTTCATCTCTTCCCTTTTCATACTGTGGCATTTTGGAATTGGTCAACTGTGCTGTCTTTCTGCTTTTTGAAGATATTAAAATTGATACCCATGAGGTTTTTCCTCCCCTTTTGTTTATTTTAATTCGTTGTGTATTATTCCTTCAGATAAAAGCAATATAATAATCATTATTAATAAGAAGGCAACTCCAGTGGCTGACCCATTTGAAAACACAAGGTGGGAAGAAGCATAAGGAAAAAGAAGAGAAGGGAGCTTCCCACCGCTTCACTTTTAGAAGTCCTTAACCTATTGTCATAGTTTATGATGGGCAACTTCTCTTGCCATTAGACTTTGAACACTATGATTTAGCTCTATAGACAGAGACTTTACCCCACCTTTGGGGGAAAAGTCTAAAATCCTTCTACAGAAGAATTCAGGCAGGTACAACCTTCAGAAGATGGGGGACAAGAACAGAAAGGAGAGACTACTCAGCTATGTTTGCACAAAATATTTTTTCCCAAGGGTGGAGACCTTTTTTTCTAGAAGGTTCGTATTTCTCTGCAAAGCAAACTGAGTTAGGTCACTAGCAAGGTTTCCATCACTGGTTGGCCTTTTGTCCCTGGGAAAATGCCAGAAGTACAGGTTATTCTGTGTATAGAGCTCATGGCAAATATGTAATCACCTTCTGAGGCATTTCAGTTCTTTCCCAAATGATTCTGGTGGAATATGACACTAATATAATGACAACCCCATGTAGGATTTGAGTGGAAGGCTTTGGATGCAGACAAACAGTAGTACTATTGCAGAGTCCAGAAGGGAAATAATTTCACTTCAAGAAGGAACATTGGAGGAACTTGTGGCCCAGTGGCCCTGTTCTTGCAAACTTTAATACTGAGCAACAGGATGAACTAGTTATCCTCAGATTTTTTTTTTCATTTGTGTATTTGTGTGGGCATGGCATGTTTCATCATCAGGGAGACACCAGACAAAATGCCCTATGTTTGTACCTTAGAATCCCCCAGAAGAGTAGGTAGCGATTTGAGGACTAAACTCAAAATTTCTCACCTGTGCCTTATTCAAAACAACTTACGAGGAGGTTTCAAAAAGTGTTCCTGACTCAGGGCTTATTCTGTTTGCAGGGTGCTGGCTGGAAGTCACTTCTCCTTCTCATGAGAGATCAATTCTCTCCAACAAAATGTCCACCCACTAAGTCTGTGTGTCTAATGCTCACACAAATGCATTTCCCAACATGGGATGGGCCCAAAGGCTTCACCGGGGAGGGGGGGCAGGGATGGAATGTGGGGATGCATGTGTGTGTGGCATTTAGAGGAATGAAACTGTTTGTTTTCTTTTGTTTGTACAGAATTAACTCAGTGACCTCCCTACCCCTACTCCCTCAAGATCCTGCCCACCTTGGCACAGAAGATTTGAATACTTTAGGGCAGGGTTACACATTGACTGTCCCTAGAGCTCCCCTAATCCAGCAGGCTTTTTCCATGTAGTCAGCCTCACTGCCCCACCCACTCCAACCGACTACCAGCGACACAATTCCATAGCACAGGGTTCAGTCGAATTATCAAAGATTGACCCTTGCTCGATACCAAGCTTAGGCATACCCTTGAAGTCCCTGTCACAGGGAAATACAGATAGGTGTAACCAGAATACTCTTCCTCTCCATTTATTTTTATTGAAAAAAATGGAAATCAGAAGTCAATGAGGAAAAACAGAGAAGGTGGAGAAAGCAGTTTCCCTTCCCATATACACGCTATCAAAAGTTCAGGTAAATTTATTTATAATTTATTTATGCAGTTATTTCTTTAACAAATGTTTATTATGTGCTTTTCATGTGCCAAGCCCTGTGCTAGTTTCCAATGATTTTCATGATCAGTTTCTGCCTTTCTGCATCTAGTGGCACATTTTTGGAATCTTGACTACTTAGATAATTTAAAAACCTATAATAGGGCTTAAATTAATGGCCCTCTTCAATCTGGACTCTTAAACCCAGCGTCCATCTAGATTCAGAAAGGATCCAGTCTCAGAGCAGACTCTTGCCACGTTCTTCATGATGACAGGTACACTTTTGAACAGTGGGTTCCTCTCCACATTCTGAGTTTTGTTTTCTTCTCCTTTACACATCCAAGTATGCAGGAAATGATTCTTACATGAGACAAACTTATGAGACATCATGGGGGAAATGATATCTTGTAGCTTATGAAATTGATTTGCTGTTTTTTTGGGGGGGGGGTTTGGTTTAGAAAAGAGTCATTATCTGAGAATTAGATTAGCCCGTGTTTTCCTTACACCCTCTACCATAGTCAACTCATGAATCAATACTCCTGGCCAGAGACCAGGAGTGGGAAATATCACGAGTCATAACCACAGTGCTGAAGAACTTCATGAACAACAGTAAAGTATTTAGTTGTGACTTTAGTCTCATTTTGTAATCTATGTGGGGGATTTAAAAAATAAGTTCTATAAATGAATTACATTGTAATCAATTGTTAATATGAAATTCTGAATGTGCGTTAGGTGTACTTATTGATGCTGATATTGAAATGTAGGTCCTTGTACTACTAGAGCTTGATAACTGTACTGATTAAAATTATTACTTTGACAGGCATATCCTCTCTTACATGAGGAAGCTTTCCAAAATTTGACTCTAAGACAACTAAATATTTAAAAAGTAAACATATTTAAAATCTCAAATTATAAATGGGCCCAACCATTACTAGTGATGAAACCAGAGGCAGTTACTGGAGGTTTCTTCTACTGTTCATTTGTCAGATATTAGCATAGACATTTGAACTTCTTCACTTAAATCATGTTCAGTCAGGGACCCTAGCCCCAGTTTTGATTCTGGAAGGCCCTTGGGAAACATAAGTTATTGAATGTTGTCAATGTGATAGACTAGGTGCATTCAGATTAAACACAGTGTAGAATCTACAGCAAATTTTAACATGAGAAGTGAATAACCATGGCATAACGGGCTGCCTTTCTTATTACCAAAGTAATTTTATTATAATAAAGAGAAAAAGTTGATGAAACCATGTAACACTGCAAACAGGAATAGCTTTTGTATTTCGGAGGATTATTTATGTTCACCCTTAATAGCGTGTTATGTTGAGACTGTATTTCCCAATTTTTCCTTCTGAAATGTAACTTGCCACTGATAACCACCTCTGCTGACAGCAATGAGCAATAAAGGGAGTGGAGATTCAGAATGATTCAGCTTTGATGACCTGAGATATTTCAAGTTCATTCCTGTTTCTTTTCTTATTGCTTGCTTTCTTCCCCCCAACACAAATTACATTACTATCTAGGCTGTGTAACTTTTTTATTTCTTGAAACTATCCAAGGCAAAAGCAATAGTGAAAAACTGTAAGTAACACAAGTAGCCTACAAGAGGAAAATTGTGTAGGAAGTTATAATACTATATCTGTTCGGATGCTTTCTGTTGCAAGAATCAGAAAATCTGACTTAAAGGGGCTTAAACAATAGGGGATTTATTTTCTGACCCAACAAGCAGTCTCAGGTAGGGTCCAGGGATGTGTGACTGATTGGAGTGACAAGACCATCCAGAGCCCAATTCTTCCTACTTCTCTCTTCTTTCATCTTCATTGTGTAGCTGGCTCCCTTCATGGCCACAAGATGGATGCAATAGTGCCAACCACCAGCTCTAGTGTTTCCTTCTCACACACATCCCATAGGCAGAAAAGGGGGTTACCTCTTTCTTGTTAACCACTTTTTAAGAACTAAGAATCTCTCCCATAAATCCAGTCTGTAGACCTGCCCTCATATCTTATTGGCCAGAATTAGGTCGCTTGCTCCTTCCTTAGCCAATCACTAACAAGGGAAATAGAATTACACCGTGATTGACTTAGACTACATAAAACTCACCTTCTGTGCACCAAATGGTGCCAGCATTCCCAGAAGTTCTTGACTGCCTGAAAGACCTGAGCTCTGTTAGCAAGGAAGAAAGGAGAACTGACTATTGTGAATATTAAGCAGATGTTAAAAATGAAGTTTCCATTAATAACCGTATGTTGGAAGATGCTTATGTTATAAAAGCAGGATATTTAATGGTATATACAGGTATCCCCTGCTTTTTGAAAGTTCGCTTTACTTCACTTCACTTTCACAAAAGACCGACATTAGTACCTGTTCTTGCTAACTGGAAAGAAATCCGAAGAGGATTTTCACTTTTCCGAAAAAAAGGAGAAAATAGCATTCAGCATTTGTTTTGCAGGAGCTGTTATAAAGGCAGTGCCACACCCTGAGCAGGGAGAGTGGCACCACCAAGGTCCTTCTCCAGGAACTAGACTCAGCATCTCAGCATCAAGCGGCCATAGCTTTGAACTCTGTCTCCGAGCATCTGTGCTTTATCTTAACTTACTTTGTGTGTGCATTAGCAAGATGTGTGCTAAGGTAATTGCTTCTTTGCTTTACACCATTTCTTAGGAAAGGTTTCTCAGAAGGCTCTACTTCTGGATAGTGGGGTAAACTATATAACCAAACAAAACCTTCAAGAGACTAAGCAGAAACAAAGACTAGCAGAAGATATACCAAAATGTTAACAGGAGCTATTCACAAGTAACAAATTAAGGGTCCATCCTTCTCCTTTTCTTATTTTTCAACTCTTCCACAATGAATATATGTTACTGCTATAAAGGAAAACAGTAATAAAGGTTATTTTTAAAGTCCAAGATAAAGCCTTAGTTTCCTCAATATTTTTATATTTCATTTTGCTTTATTGCTTCTGACCAGTCTTTGCTTGTCACTTTTCACATCCACCCTCATGCTTCTTCTAAACCATTCCTTTAATTTAGTTACATATTTACTTTAACTTTTCTTTTCTTTTCTTTCTTCCTTGATTTCTATTCAAACATCCTTTTCCTATCTTTTCTCTTCTCTAGGTTTCTGTATCCTGGTCCTTTTTTTCCTCCCCTTTAAGAGCTCCAATAATTCCAGCTCAGTGTTCCTCCAGGGTGTGATCATTAGAATTACCCAGGGTACTTATTTCTGGGCCCTCTCTAATTCAGTGGGTGAGTTGGAATTCCTGGTGATAAAGACCCAGGACTCTGTATTTTAAACAAACACTTCAGGTAGTTCTTACATGTATTAGAAACTGAGAACTTCTGCATTAGACATCATCATCCCTTTTATCTTATCCATCAGCCGTTTACTATGTGCCTACCATAAGAAACATAAAACAAATCTCAACCCCCCCTTTTTTTTTCTCAGTCCTGGAAGTTGTCAATTTTTTCTCTTTCTTGGTTCCTACTACTCTTCCATGGTCTCTCCATCTATTTTTTCTTTTCTATTGCTGCTGTCCACAAATTTGACTTTTCCTTTTTACATGAGTAGATACCTTTTGCTTTGATGTTTTATTTTTTTGTCTTTCTTTGTTCAGTTAATCCACTCACTAATTTAAGAAGCAGGAGAAGAAAGAGAATGTGATAATTGATTGAAATGAGACAGTCACAGAGAACTTTTTTACTTCTTTTTTCAATTGGCATATTGAAATATTGTCACCAGATGACCTGTTACTTCGGCTTCTGTATGAAGAGCAATAATTTGCTATGAGTAATGTTTTAGGTGTTGAGGTGTGGGTGTATGCTGGTTTTAAGATCAGAGCTAAATGAAATTGGGTTTTTCTTTTTTTTTTTGGATTATTTATATTTCCATTACACTAACATTTTAGAGCAGGAGGCCATTTTGTGATGGAAAGAGCCATGGACGTGAAGTCAGAAGATGGATTTAATTTTTTTTAAGCTCTGGAACTGTTTACAGACAAGACATTTAACCTCTCTGAGACTCAGTTTCTCACCTATAAAATGAAAATCTGCTCCACATAATAAGGTCTTCTCTAGCTTGTAGGATGTATAGTTCTGATTGAGGTAAGCATACATGCATTGTTAGGTAAGTATTGTTGACTTCACAAAAGCTAGAAAATACCAAGAAACCATATCACTTCACTCCCATAAATTATTTTATTAATTCAGTAAAAATAAATGTGGGTTTGCAAATTAAGCTCTACTTAAAAATGTTATATGATTTGTCTTCCTAAAGCACTTGAACTCTTTTTTAATTTTCTTTTTGGCTGCATTGGGTCTTCGTTGCTGCCTGTGGACTTTTCTCTAGCTGTGGAGTAGTGGGGGCTATTCTTTGTTGTGGTGCACGGGCTTCTCACTGTGGTGGCTTGTCTTGTTGAGGAGAACAGGCTCTAGGCACACGGGCTTCCGTAATTGTGGCGCGGGGGCTCATTAGTTGTGGCACACAGGCTTAGTTGCTCTGTGGCCTGTGGGATCTTCCTGGATGAGGGCTCAAACCCATGTCCCCTGCATTGGCAGGTGGATTCTTAACCACTGCGCCACCAGGGAAGTCCAGCACTTGAACTTTTAGAGACTCTTTAGAAGACTGTTGATTGAAAGTAATGTTTTTAAATTGAAAAAAATGTATTTATTATTTTTCAGATGATAAAACAGTCATGCTTATTGTAAAAAAATTCAAATATTATAGAAGGGTATAAAGTAAAAGTCTTTTATTTTTCCCTCCTTCATTAATGACCCTCTTAATTCCACTCCCCAAAGGTAGCCACTATTAATATTTCTCGTATATCTTTCTAGACATTTTGTTGTGGATATGCAAATGTAAGCACATACTTAAAAGCATACACACACAAATATGATCACATTATAATATTATTTTGCAACTTGCTTTCCCCATCCCATTTAACAATAAAACAATCTATATTGGTTCTTTTTTTCAATATCAGCACAAATAGGTATTCTTCTAAGGTAATGGAAAAAAACTCTAAGGATTTTTAAACCTGAGGATTAATTCTTTCATTAGGATTTAATATGGAGAAATAGGAAAAAACATTCTGTTACTGAAGTTATTTATAAAATGCCATCTTTAACTGACAACCTTTAGTCCCATATCTTAATGACAGCAGCTGAGAGAGTGCCTGAGGGTTTTGAAGATTCTTCAAGGTGTGTCATATTATGGTTCACATCAGTGCACACTGATATACCTCCCTGGCAAAAACTGAAAGATACAGTTCTTAAATCCCCTGGTGACCCATTATCCATGGATCATTGACAAGATAGAATGTAATAGCTCCTGTCTTTTTACCAGGGCAAACTTCTCAGTGAAAGTGTACTGTTCATGCCCTACATCTTTTATCTAAACAAGAAAATTAATCTATGACAAAGAAACTACATTAAGTAGATAATACAAATGCTCTCATTTTCTTTGTTATATTTTAATATTTATTGAATGAAGAAATATCCTTTGAAATATAGTAGCTGTTTAACTGTAGAGACAGACTGAAAAACTTTTCCTATATCCTACCTTTCCAAATAGATCATCTGAAATTCAAGGCAAAATGAATTGCACAGGATCAAGAATTTGGAACGTCAAGTTAAACTAAGATACTTTGCCTATTTAAGAACAGTGTTAAAACAGTAGTTCAATTAGTACTATGGGTCAGAATTTAACATTTCCCATTATTTTGCTATGGTCTGAAAAGTCAGTGCTTCTCTATCCTAAAAATTACTTCACTTGTGAACTGGGTCATAGTCTTAAGCTTTCAGAGGGACTTATTCACAGGCGTCTGCAATATTTACCATGTGGCACTGTGTTTTTGCAACATCGCACATTGACAGTGCTGTGTTGTAAATATCATTATGTGATGACAGGACATGGCCATGTTTTTATGTGATTCTGATCTAGATACATCTGAATTTCCTTATTTTATGTTAATCTTCTTGACTTCTCTAAGGCTTCTGCCCCATTTCTGTCTGGCTAGAGATAGAAAAGGTCAGAAATAAAAAGATGATGCTCTTGTCAACTTGGTTAACACTTCATTTCCTACCCAGGTGAAAAGAAAAAAAAAAAGGAAAAGGGAAATAACTAGACCAACTACCTCCATAAAAATATAGGCAAGTGAATCAGATATTGTAGCTTAGACAAGCGAATTTGAAGAGGCATAGCCCTTCAACCAAGCAATTCCACTATAGAAACTCAAGCATATCTGTAGAAAGAGACATGGGTGAGAATACTGTTCAAAATATTGTTTACAATAGGAAAAAGTCAAAAGAACATAAATGTCTACTGACAGGAAAATGGATAAATAAATCATGAATATTCACATAATGGAATAGTAGTTAAAATGGATTAGCATTACATGTATCAGCATGAATTAATCTCAAGCACATAATGTATGAAAAAAAGTTGCAGAATAACAAGCATATAAAGTTTGAAGACATGATATGTAGTTTATATAAATGTAGTAAAAGTATAAAACGTTCTTGGAAATAATAAACATCAAATTCTGGATAGTAGTTACCTCTGAAGAGAAAGAGGAAAGAAACTGGGAACTGGTACACATTGAAGGGGACTCCAATTGTATTTATGATATTTTTTTAAAAAAATCAGAAGCAAATATAAAAATTGTGAAGACGGCAAATTTGAGTAATGCATGTAGGGGCGTTTATTATATTAGGTTCTATACTTTTCTATATGCTTGGAAATTTTCATAATACACATTTTCTAAAAAAAAAAAGGAATCAGATTTTAGAGTTGAAGGGTACTTTAGGAACCATCTAATACTGGATATTTAATGAGCAGCTACTCTGTGAAACTAGAGATACACTGATATACCAGAAAGACAAATTCTCTACGCCCTTAAAGCTTACATTCTACTGGAGAGAGGCCAAATAAAAATATACACATGCAAATATACAAAAACAGGTATTATTAAGGACAACATGGAGTATTTTATTTCATTTGAGGATGAGGCAATTGAGGCAAAGAAAAGTTAAGTGATTTTCCCATGGTGGAAGACAGTTCTAGAACCTTGCCTTCCTTCTTTGCCTTCCCACATGCTTCTATTTTCCCCTTGTCACCTATTAACTTATTCTAATTATTCATGGTGTTAGTCACAAACTCATTGACAATGTCTCACTTGTTTTGTAGCCACCTTCAACTGAAGATATAAGGCAAAAGGCACAAATTTATCAAATGCTAAAACTTAGCTAAATAAGCTTTAAAATTATTGAAATATTTTGAACATGACATTAAATTTACACAACTTTCTTATTAGGTAGATCAGGATTATCTTCATTTCATGGGTGAAGAAAGAGGTGAATGGTAGTGGGGTGAAGTGAATTGCCTAAGGCTCTGTGGGAAATAAGAGTGACAGCTTCTGGATCAGAATTCAGAACTCTGACTAATCTAGTGCAAAATCCTTGAGTACCTTTCTTTCTGATCTTTCTTTTCAGGTTGATGTGCTTCACTTCCACACATTCCTATAAAGTCAACACTGCTCTTGAAAGTTCTAAGAAGAGGGCCCATAACACTAATATTTTGTCAGACAAATTGAGCCTTTTTTCACCTTCAAAGTTGCAAATTTATTGATAAAAATGTTTCATGTAAGTTTTTGTGTCCATCTAAGTGTGCAAATCCTTCTCTCCAGATAGTCTCAAAGAATGTACAGGAAAATAATTCTCCAGACTGCAACTATTCTATTCAGAGCTTTGAAGACAGATTTCAGGTGAGCTTCTATCCACTGTTAGCAAGTAAATGCAGTGGAAGAACAGAATGATTATGGTGACCTAATCTACCTACGTGGTGTTAAGACATCCATTCTACTTATAAAATTCCAGCAATTGTATAGTTTCTATTAATTATCTTCATATCTATTATTAAAATAACTGTTTTAAAATTATGATGACCAAAGGTAATTGCTTCAGCTTCTTCTTCCTGTATTCATTAAAAAAAAACCAGTCACTTATAGAAATGAAGTCTTTATGGGGAAAATTATTCTAAGCAGAACTTAAATAGTCAACAACAGAACATAGTATGGTCTAACACTATTGCTTCCCAGGAGTCTATCAGCAGACTTTACCCCTGTCACTACATACTTCCCTACGAAGCTGATTATAGGGTTATGCTGTAAGTGCTCAATATTGACTGGTACAGGAAGACTCCAGAATTACTTATTATCTTAATTTTCCAATGAGTTCTTTCTTTCCTTGGCTGATGTGTGAAGCTAGGCTTCTAAGGACTTCTTCAGTGTCCTTATTAAGAACATCTGTAAAGAACATCAGAATGAAGTGTTGAATTTCACCCATTTGGATTTCATTAAAGTGTCTATAGTTGTCAAGCATTTAGAAAGTCAAGACACTAAGAGTTTGGGGTTTGACCCAAAGGAAATTGGTCCTCATTTTAAGGCTAAACAGGAGGGATAACTGAGCCAAAGTTTTTTAGGGAGATTTTTTTAAAAAAATCATTCATTTCAGATACATGCCCCTAAAGAACGAGAGCTTAAACAATCATTCCTAATGATAACTTTTCCATCTTGCCAAAGCAAAGTGTAGGTTTATTGCAGAGTTCTTAACCCAGAGTTCATGGACTTCTAGTGGGTCCATAGGCAGATCTCAGAGAGTCCATAAACTGTGAAATTTAAGCAAAATTTCACGTGCATATACACACGTGTATTTTTTTTCTGGGAAGAGGAAGCTGTAGCTTTCATCAGGTTTTCAGAGACATATGTGATTCAAAAAAGATTTTTAAATGTTGGGTTGTTTTCTTACATATTTAGGTATCTTAACATTCTCAAAGTGTCTGAATGAGTGAAGTTTTCAATTTCTCTTTTTACTAAGAGTACATAAATGTAAATAACTTGTAAAATGCTAAAAAGGTAAACTAATTTTTAAATTAACAAATGACCAGAATTTTGGTAATTTTTGAAATCTCAGTTATGACTAAATTAACCTACATATACACTCTGATTCAAACAGGTTTAACAAAAGTAACCTGCTTGATTATTCAGAATAACATAAAAAGAGTAATTTGGTTGAAAAGTGAAAATATGATGTATTAGTAGTACGAAGTGATTAAAAACTTAAAGGAGCTTGAAATTTTTCCATTGTATTTAGTAATAATAATAATACTATTTGTTTGGTTAGTTAATTAATTATGCTCTAATTAAAGTGGCATGAATTAATTTATATTGTGCTTGAAATCCACCTTGAGTAAAAACAGCAATTTCATTTCATAAAGAACACTAAGTACAATTAGTGAAATTCTAATGTGAAAAATCCACTGGGTATTTTTAAGTTTGTAACATTTAAAATGAATACAAAATAATCTGATCATCATTACATTAATTCTAGCTACAGTTATATTTGGAACAGTTGGTAAAATTTAAGAGGTCATATTTTAAGTTCAAATACAATACATTGTTTCTTCTCTGCATGTGATTTTTTAAAAGCATTGTTTTAACTGGATCCTATAATTACATTTGGCTTTTAAAATAGACTATTTAGTATTAAACTAGCAACATTTTTTTCAATGTGGTTTTCCTAGTGAATCATCCACTTTAGACTGGACTCAAAACACAGAATGCAGAAACACGGCATGAATCTTTAATTTATAGGCTATCTGCCACTTGCCTTTGTTTCATATTGCAAAAAAATATATAAAGTTATTTTTATCCCGAGTTAAACTTCAGAAATCAGTCTATTTTGATTTATCTTTGCTCCCTGTGCAGCAAGCTTTCTTTGGCCACTTCCTTGAATTACCAATCTGCTCAGATAGTTCTTAGCTTATTATACGTGAAGCTGGCTTATTTCCAAATTAACTTGGCTGGTCTCTTAATCTGTCCCATCTTCTCTCAAAACTCCTGATCAGCCCTCTTGATATTTACCAAACCAAACTTAGTTTCCAGACTTCACATTCCCCACCCCCCCGCTGCACTCCCTTGATACATATACTTTATTTATTTATTTATTTATTTATTTATTATTTTTGGCCGCGTTGGGTCCTCGTTGCTGCGCACGGGTTTTCTCTAGTTGGGGCAAGTGGGGGCTACCCTTTGTTGTGGTGTGTGGGCTTCTCATTGTGGTGGCTTGCCTTTGTTGTGGAGCACGGGCGCTAGGCCCGCAGGCTTTAGTAGCTGTGGCTCGCAGGCCCTAGAGCGCAGGCTCAGTAGTTGTGACGTGCACGGGCTTTGTTGCTCTGGTGCACGTGGGAGCTTCCTGGACCGGGGCTCAAACCTGTGTCCCCTGCATTGGCAGGTGGATTCTTAACCACTGTGCCACCAGGGAAGTCCGATATATATACTTTATATCATCAACCTTTCTTTTCTTATATCATTTTTCAGACATTTTGTTCTCTCTTCAAACTTTGTCCTTCTAACTTTGCCTCAAAATACTTTCTTCTTCTTAATTTGTCTTTAAAACATACTTGAATTTAAATATTAGTGAAACATGGACTCTTGTCTGTTCTTTGACATCAAGTTTACCTCTTACTGTTTAAGTAGGGTTAAGAATCAGTAAAGTTATAGTGTATGAATTTTATCTCAATAAAGCTATTATTTTAAAAAACCCAAAAAACAGTGAAGCAGAGAAGAAAATCCAATAAGTACAGGAGTGTACAGTGAAGTGTTTTGAAAGATATAAACTGCAATATGGACCCTAGATATTTATCATTATTGTAATTACTATTACATGCACTGTTTAGCTTTACAAATTCTCTGAAGCCTTCATATAAACTAGTAATTTAAACTCCTCTGCTAACTCACTGTCCTAGAACTATTTATCCAAATGCAAGCTATGTGAAAGCTTCTAGCACAATGGTTGGCATATAATAAGTGTCCAATAAGTGTTAAAAAACAAAAAAAGTTAAAGTACAATTGATAGAGTCAAATCATGTATATTAGTATAGGGTTTAAAGACTAGAAGAATTTAACTTATGCCTAAAATAGTCAGGAGCCAATTTAAAGTTATATAAAAAAAACTTATTCTTTTTGTTTTGTTGTCGTTGTTATTGTTGTTGTTGTTTTTGGCCATGCCATGCAGCTTGTGGGATCTTAGTTCCCCAACTAGGGATCAAACTCCCAGCAGTGGAAGCGTGGCATCCTAACCACTGAACCACTAGGGAATTCCCTGCAAGGAGAGGTTTTTGTTTTTTTAACAGCTTTATTGGAGTATAATTGCTTTACAATGTTGTGTTAGTTTCTGCTGTATAACAAAATGAATCAACAATACATATATATATATCCTCTCTCTTGCATCTCCCTCCCACCCTCCCTATCCCACCCCTCTAGGTGGTCACAAAGCACTGAGCTGATTGCCCTGTGCTATGTGGCTGCTTCCCACTAGCTATCTGTTTTACATTTGGTCGTGTATATATGTCCATGCCACTCTCTCACTTCGTCCCAGCTTACCCTTCCCCTTCCCTGTGTCCTCAAGTCCATTCTCTATGTCTGTGTCTTTATTCCTGTCCTGCTCCTAGGTTCTTCAGAACCAATTTTTTTTTTAAGATTCCATATATATGTGTTAACATACGGTATTTGTTTTTCTCTTTCAGACTTACTTCACTCTGTATGACAGACTCTAGGTCCATCCACCTCGCTACATAAGTCAAAAAAAATCTTATTCTTTGATATTAAAAATAATATATGCTGTAATAGTAATAGGGTTGGAAAACATCAGATTAAGAATTCATTTTTCAGGCCTTTCTTAGAAGACTATTAGTAAATATCAGTTGAAAAATGGTTTTGTAGAGTAATATGATGATTCCCAATCAGCTTTCTTCTCATTATGGGGATCTCACAGTTCTGGTAAACAAAGAGTATTTATTCCAGCATGGTTCCTCCTTTTGAAAAGAGAGAGCAACTTTTAAATTTAGTAGTAAAATATGCAACAGTGAATATGCAGTTCAAGATGTTTTAGTTGCTCAGAAGGTGCTTTATTTCAACCCCACCTCCCTCTCCAGTTCTCAACACCAATGAAGAAGGAAACATTACTTATCAAAGAAGTTAAGGACCAAAGCTGATGGGCACGAATTTGCTAGTCAGGAGAGCTAGCCTATGTTCAAAGTGGTGGTCTTCATTATGCTTCAAGAATAGAGATAGATGTCTTTGGATTGGAAAGGAACTCTAGAAATGACTTTGTCCATCCCTCATATAGTATTACTAATGGAAGGAGCACTCACTATCTTACGAAGTTGCAGGTTCCATTCTTATATAATGCCAAGTGTTAGAAAAGTCTTATGCTCAATTCAAAATCCATCTCTTTGCACCTTCCAATGATTGCCCTCAATCCTGTCCTCTACTTCCCCTAAGCTGTAAAGTTGTGGGAGGGGGAGAGGGAGGAGAATTCCTCTTACATAAACAGATGAGATGTCTGAGTTGCACTTTGTAAAATGTTTAGAATTGTTAGGGAATGGTATCACCACACCACCAGGTCCTCAGGAAAATGCATTGCTTATTCTTTCTTTACTTAGATTCTAGACTAAGAAGTTCTCATCTCTCTCATCCAAATGTGTCAATGAATTCAGCAAATTTTCAGTCTTCCTGGGAGATATGTCAACAATTACCAATGAATCAATGTTAGCACACCTTATGGGAGGAGGGAGAGGGAACTAGAAGCTTCGTTGCTTTATTTCCTTCTCTGGTGGTATGGTAGGAAGGAGGGTTAACTGCTTAGAGCTGAAGTCTTACTGGGTATGAATCCTTTAAATCCTTGGCCCAGATTAACTGAATGATCCCAGTGTTGAGCACACAGTTCGTCACGAGTACTTGTACCACACTGATTTGCCTAATAACAAATCTGTTTGCAACCTCCTACACATTTACTGAGGAGATTCCATTGTCCTCCTCTTGCAAGTTCTAACTTGCTATATTCCTATCTTGATTTAAAAGGGCCTGAATTGCGTGATAGTATCTCAATCTGCCAAAGACCACAGCTTCTTCATTAAAAAAAAAAAAGAAATTATTACAGATCAGGCAGCAGGACCCTTACAGTGTACACTTGGTTGGCCCAGGTTTGGCTCTTCCTCATCTATTAATTCATCCAAATAATAACTGCAAAAAAAGTAAGAAAAAATGAGTCACTCTGGTACCAAGCCTGAGATAATGTATATCAGCTTTGATCACATGCTCTGAGGTTTGGGAAAACGAATTATTATAAACTGGGTGTCATCCTCAGCTCTTCCCTGGAAACACTTTTCTTAAATGTTGCTTTTGATCATATTTTTAAGATGTAATTAAGGATTCCTTTTCCCTAGTCATGTTTTCTCTCGAGCTAAAACCTTATGGAAACAATCCAATGGAATTATACAGCTATGGTTCCACTCACAGGAGCTCTTGGTAATGATTAAGTTTGCCTGGACGAAAGAATATGGAATAGGTGTTTGCCTAGTGGGTGTGTCAATGGGGGCGTCCTTTTTACTTTTATACAACCTGAGGTCCTATGAAAATCCCTGAGACATATCTGCAACCAAGAAATTCCTCTGACTGAATTTATTCCAATAGTTCTCATTCATTTGACAGCCATTCAACAAATATTTGAGTATCTCCAAGTGTCAGGCACTGTCTTAATCTAGTATGAGAGACAAAGAAAAGAAAAACATGAATAAGTAAATAAACATTATGATCCAAGTATGTTGTGTCTATGGCAATATGTAGAAGGTTCCCTAGTCAGAGAGAGAGGAAGGGAGGGGATAATGGATACTCACTGGAGAAGGTAAATGGGATTTCAATGAATAGGGAGCATTCACAAGACTTTCTCCAATGCAAGCATGCTATCCCAGTAATGATCAGATAGTTACAACAAGTAAGTTTCCTTTAAAGCATAATCCATGACAAAAAAGTCTCTTTAGACTCTCTGGGACAAAAAGAATTTTGTAGTCAAATACATCTGAAACTTCACAATGCACTTTAACAGTCAACATGGCTCTAAGAAGCCTAGTAGGAAAGAGATCTGATTAACAAAGTATAACCCAGTATTTCCCATACTGCCCTGACAACAACTCTCCTCTTTTTTTCTTGGGGGGAGACCTATTGCCATCCTGACAGATGCCATTAAAATTTTTAACCTAAAGAGCATAATTTCCCATGAAAAATGGATGTTGTGGGTCAATGAAATACATTTCAGCTTTTCTATGCTTCACAGGTTAATATTACCATAAAAATGGTTAATGGAGATGGCTTTAGAATGTTGCAAACTGGACCACAACTTAGAGTCTCTTGCTTACTGAAGCTCTGTGCTGAGCCCTCAAAAAATCTGCATAGAATCCCTACCTTAGAGGTAAACCGACTGGAGCCCTAGGGCAAAATATGTCTCTACATTCCTTGAAACAAGTGTGAAGAAACAAATAAAAGAACTGCCATTATGAATTCTACTAAAGCCATGATCAAAAGTCTCTATACTTTGAAATACCTAATCATATTACAGGATTAAAAACACATGAGTGAACACTAACCAATAATTTATTCATTTCTTATATCTACTTACATCTTTTAATTTTGAAAACATAAATTTATGGTTCTTTCTCGATTATACTGACAAAACCTTTTTCTTACTTTCCATATGGTAGGTCCCTTTTGCTATACGTCTTGTTGTTATACTTGGACTATAGTCAGTTTCTGGCTTTATCCAAACTCACTTTTCAGAGTGACTTTTGAGTAGAAGAAGGGTTATGAAAGATTAAGAAGAGTTTGTATAAGAAGTCTCATCTTTTCTAGGAATTATGAAAAGGGTGTAACCCTCATATGAATGTTGGGCTTATTTTGTTGTGTTCTAATAAGGCTCTACTGTTGAGGACATAGTGTAAAGCCATACTCATAGAGATAGACATGACGCTCTCTGAAGAAAGTGAGCATGTCCGTATCAATCATCCGGAAGGGGCAGTTCCTCAGACCGATATCAAGATCTTGGAAGGTGGGTCTTGGACTTGGGTGAGAACTCCTGACTCCCTGTGGGATCACACTCTTGCTGGACTTTTAGGTATACTGACTATTTGATGATGCTCCCTGGTGGTATGGAAAAATGGCTTCTTCCAAGGGCTAGGCAGGAAGGCAGTACCCCTGTAGGGGATCCTAAGATGAAGTGACACCCTTTCAGATTATCAAGTTGTACGTTGCTCTCTCTGTTCATTCCCATCTAGCTATGCCCAAGTCTTTAGCAAAGCCTTATAATAGTTTAGCCTGGCTCAGGTCTCAGTTGTACACTAAGGACCTTAGGTGAGAATTGGGAGTACATTTTCAGGCCAAGGAGCTAAAGAAGAGACAGTAACTTGTTAGCATAGTTATATGTAGCTATGGTTATTATTAAGGATAATAACTATCAGGTATCGAGTACTAATTCTGCGCCAGGCACTTTACATATGCTATCTCATCTAATCTTCACAACAATACACAGAGGTAGGTTCTATTTGTGTCCTATGTGGACGAGGAAATTGAGACTCAGAGAGATTACAAATTTGCACACATTCCATAGCTACTGGGAGGTGGGATTTCAATCTAGGTTTCATCTGACTCCAGAGGCTGAACATACTCCAGTCAAATTACTTAACTTCTCAGAACTTAAGTTTTTCTGTTTAAAAACATCTACCTTCTAGGGTTGCCATAAGAATTCAGTGAAATAATGTATATAAAGGTCCCAGGCCATTGACTAGAAGACAATAGGTATTCCCCAAAATGGCACTTATCATTATGTTTTTCTTCTGCCTTTCTGGACATTCCTTCTTAATATCTTTGAAGGCTTCCTCTTCTTTGGATAGCCTGCTAAATTGTGTTCCCCAAATTTGTTTTTTAACTAGGCACTTTCCTTAACCCAGGGCTTCAGCTACCACTTTTATGCTGGTGATTTATAAGTCTTTACCTTCAGCCCTGATCACTGCTGAACTCCAAACCCAGATATCCATTTATCTGACATCTCCACTTGGATGTCTCATAGACACACCAAATTCAATATGTCCCAAACTGAACACATCGTCTTTCTGTTCTAGTTCTGGCTTCTCTCTCAGTAAATGGCACCATCCAATCTCCAGATACCTAACCTAGAAGCCTGGGAATCTTTCTCTATTCCTCATTCTCACTCATCCCTCACACTCAGTTAGTCATCAGGTTCTCCCAAGTCTCTTTTTATTATCTCTTCTATTAGTCCCTCCCTCTCTCCCTGTCCTCCCTCAATGTCATTTCTACAGCCACGATCACTGCCTGAATTCAGACTCTCATCACCTCTATCAGGCACTACTGCAATAGTCTTCTAACTGGTTTCCCTACAATCTACTCAACCTCCTATGTGCCCTCAACATTACTGGCAAAATGATCTTTCTAAAAAGCAAATTGTATCATCTGTCTCCCACTTAAAATCTTTCAAGAGCTTCCCATAGCTTTCAGGACCAAGTTCAAATTCAGTACACAAGGCCCTTCAAGATATGGCTTCTTCCTGCTTCTTAAGCTGTATTTCCCACTATTCCTTTATTTTTCATCTTTATGCTTTGTATCTGCTTTAAAGAATTACTTGTACTTCTCTAAAGGAAGATATTTCTAGCCTTGGGCCTTCAGACATGTCCTTTGGATGCCCATCCTTCCTCCCTCCTCCCTCCCCCCCTCTGCCACCCCCTTGCCCAAGTGCCCCCCTTTCAACTCTTTCCTTAAAGCTCAGCTCATGGGGCACTTCTCTGGAGAGCTTTTCCTTGATCTTGACTCTGGTGTTTCTTCTTAATGCCCCCATGACACCCATATATTGCTATGTAACAGTACTTTCCATACCACCCATCTGTTTCACTAGTTTGTAAACTGGACCCCAAAGTTTTTCAATATAGGGTCCCCAGCACCTAACCCCTAGTACCTAGTTCATAACAGATGCAGACAGACTGTTTGTTGGTTTATGAAGGAATGAGTTCAGGAAGAGAGATTTCAACCCTTGGCTAAGTTGTATGTAAACCTAAGAAGCTAAAGAAAATTTGAGTTAAGATGCCACATTGCTGGAGATTCCTTAAATCTCATTTCTTTCTTCCCCACCTGGTCCTTTTTTCTCCATTTTACTTATGGCCAGGTTCCACCACTCACCCTAGGAACATTAAGACACAACAGCTTTTAGACACACCGTATGGAACAAGCAGTTAAGATGCAGAGTATTCCAGTTGGCAATCTAGGGAGATGAGATAGTGTGACTGGGACCTACCAAGCCAACACACACCCTGCCCTCTACAAACCTGAGCTTCAGTGCTCTTTTGTAAACCTGAACCAAGACTGAGTCTTAAGGGGTTCTGTTTGGTTTTATTTTCACCAAAGAAACTGGATACTTTAAAAATTATTGTTATTACATTAATTGACCTCTTCACTTCTTTTCTTTCTCTCTTTTTTTCAGACTTCTGTGAATGTTTTCTCCTTTTTAACTTAAGCTGTTTCTCACCTCTCTTTCTCTGAATGTAACAGACATAAAAAGAGTTAAAAAGAAGAAAAGCAAAACCAACTAATTCAAATGGTCATCAAAATTTTTAAAAAGCCTCTTTACGGGGGAGAGTCTCTGAGTTGGAAAAAGAGCATAGGAATCATATGGCTTACCTGACAACTTTATCTAGTAAATGGTGCAATGCAAGGAAAGAGGGAGTCAGTGACTTGCCCAAAGACAGTTGACTTAACCAGTTGAGAGCAAGAGTTGTATTGTGGCTCTAAGTCCCCCAAATTCCAGTCTTGACTATCTCTTTTACCTTGAAGACTCTCTCCACTTGTGCCCACAGGAAATACATTTGTTTATGCAAGAATATATATATATAATATAAACATATATATATGTTATATATATATATATATATATATACAAATACATATTTAACACACAGAGCAGAAAGAAGCCACGTGCTCGACGCTCAGGGCTGGGGTGTGGCTCCCTATATCTTGCCCTTGGGAGAGTAAGAAATGTCGCCAAGGGACTCCAGACTCGCGGATACCAGGAGCCTGGAGCTGGACAGAGCCACTGTTCATCTGGAGCCTTTCACCAAAAAGTGAGGTGAGGAGCAGAGGGAAAGCCAGGGCCGTGCCTGCGGGGGCAGCAGAACCGTCTTCCAAACCCGGAGGCACGCCCTTCTCCAGCGCCTGGTGCGAGACAACTTCCAGGAACTGGTCAATAGGAAGAGACTGCGGAGAGCTGGGCTGGCCTTACCTTTGGGCGCCGGTTCTCAGCTTCGGGGCTCGGGATGCGGCTGGGTCAGGGCGCTCCCACCGCCCTGATGGCGGGACCCGTCTGCGCGACCTGCTCGACGATGCGGCATTTTAGGGGCCTGGACCCCTGTCCCCAGTTTCTCACTGCCCCGTGCGCCACAGGCAAGAGACAGCCCCGGCCCTTTGAGTCTCCAGAGCCTGGGCAGTGCCCGGGTCAGAGATAGATGGTCTTGTGTTTTAGCCAACGTAGAACTCTCCGGTTTCATCGATGGAGAACAAGGACCTTCGACTTTTCCAACGGAGGAAAACTCCTGCGTGTGGAGATCCATTTCCTTTCCCTTTAAGAGTTTATTCTATATTTATGCAGCGCCCCTTGTATACCAGAAACTGTATTATGTACTGTAGTTAAAGGATGATATTAGCCTCATATCCGGGGAGAGTTTACTTCCATATAAACTTAGAAACATTAGGTTATGAAAGGTGGTGAGTGCCAAATAGATCTAAGTGGGGGGCGCGGGAGGAGAGGACGCAGGCGAGAGCGGAAGTGGGGGAAGAGGAGAGAGGGTCGGAAGAGGAGACGGTTGCAGAGGGTAGAAGGAGGGGGAGAGTGTTGGAGGGGACGTGGGAGAGAGAGCAGGGAGGGGAGGTGGCGAAAGAGGAAGGAGAGAGGAAAGAGGGAGAGAGGGGTAAAAGGGCGGGGCAGGGAAGCACCTCGAGGAGATCCCAGACGGACGGGTTGGGAGGGAGGCAGGCGGGGAGGGAGAGGCCTAGTCTGTGTCCGGGAGGCCTCTCCTCAGTGCCCTCTTCCTTTAGGAAAGTCTCTCAAGCCCCCGAAGACGCTCCCGGGATGCCTTCCCGCCGGGTCAAGCGCCGTCTGGCTGCGGCATCGCCGCTCACACCGCGGCCAGCTGTGCGCAAGCCTTCAGCTCTCCAGCCTACACCGAACAAGGGGCGCGACGGCCTCCGCCGGAACCAAGTGGTCACCCTCCTAGACAGCCCTCCTCTCCGCGCGCAGGCCGGAAGCAAGGTGGGCGCGACCCCGGCAAGGCCCCGCGCGCCCCGGGACCGCGGGTGTCCGCGTCTCGCGGCCCTGACCACGGGCCGGAAGGGAAGCTTCTGCGGCGACCTAGGCGCTGGCCCAGATTTGGGAGAAACGCGCGAACCTGCGGACGTGCCCAGCGGGAGACCAGGCCCGGGCGCGAGTCTCCTCGGTTAACGCTTGCTTGTGCTACTTCTGTGCTGACTCGTTGATAACCGCATTGAGGGAGTGAGAAGGGAACGCGCCTGGGAGGCCCCCGCGGGAGGTGGCGGGAAAGCAGAAGAACTGACTCGGGCGGGAATAGCGACTGCTCGCGGCAGCGAGGGCTCGCACCCCACGCCGGGAGCTAGCGGCGTCCGGGAACCGTGGGCACAGATGAGAGGCCGGCGCGCGGCCCAGGCAGGGGGAAGCCCGGGGCTGGCAGCGGACGGTCAGCACGAGCGGACAGACCCCCCGAGGGCCCCGGCTGAGGCGTCGGGTGTGGACTGCGTGGGGGCAGCCCTGGGCGGCGGGCCTGCCGTGGGTGCGCAGTAGAGGCCACGCCGAAGCCGCCGCATCCTGGATCCTCGCCCTAGACGGAGCGGAGGCCTACCGGGGTCATTGGGGCGCACACAAGCGTTCAGGGCTCTGTTCCTTCCCCGAGTGGGCACTTGCTCCGGACCCTGGAGGCCGCCCGCGTTTTCCCGCCTTCTGCAGCAGGGTCGGAGCGCGCCCGGCTGGCCCGCGGGAGGAGGGCGGTGGAGCCCGGGAGGCAGCCCGGCCCCAGTCCTCCAACCCCGCGGCAAGCGGCGGCCTTCAGAACCGGCAGGAGGCGCTGTGCGGACGAATTAGAACAGAATAACAGGATTTTCGGGGTGGCGTTTTCGTATTGTAGGACTGGGCTCCTGTAGTTGAGTGACCCGATTCAGACCAGCTCCTTCTTCATCTCCCTCTCCACTTTAAAATGGGTGTGTTTGTGTGTGTGTGTGTGTGTGTGTGTGTGTGCTGGGTTAGTCAACAGGATGAAATGTCAGCCAAAGAGGTTGTAAGTAGAAAATCTTAAAATTTCAGATTCGCTGATGGTTTTAAAAGGAAGATGTAAGGCAGAAATTCTGATTCTTGACTATTTACAAAGGGCTCGCCTATCACTGCCAGTTGTTAAAGATCCTAGGGATCTAACACTCTTATAAGACAAACTCATTTGTAGGGTTTGGTTCAAATTCTTTTCTGGAAATAAGGGTTTATACAGAACTATTTTAGCTTATTGCTATCTGTAAGATCACATATCAGTAACAGGAACAAAAAGAAGTTAATTCCAAAAGACACAGACCTACTAGAGAATGGACTTGAGGATATGGGGAGGGGGAAGGGTAAGCTGTGACAAAGTGAAAGAGCGGCATGGACATATATACACTACCAAACATAAGGTAGATAGCTAGTGGGAAGCAGCCGCATAGCACAGGGAGATCAGCTTGGTGCTTTGTGACCATCTGGAGGTGTGGGATAGGGAGGGTGGGAGGGAGACGCAAAAGGGAGGGGATATGGAAACATATGTATATGTATAACTGATTAAATTTGTTTTAAGGCAAAAAATTTTAAAATACATAAATAAATAAATAAATAAAAGAAAAAAAAAGAAGTTAATTCCAATATATAATTGAAAATCAGTATAATTATAAAAATATTGTGTTTGGGATGGCCTTTATCAAACTATAAAAATCTTATTATTTGCGAATATGTAGTGATCTGTGAATCATTAGTGAATCCACTAGAATTGGAGCAGTTATGCAAAACAATGAAATGTATTATTTAATTTATCGTCATAAGTGTAGGACCAAATCAAACCAGTGAATAATCTTCTGAAAACTCCGATCAGAAGTACAAGGAAATCCCTGAACTCATCGTGTTTATGGCCAGTGTAAACTCTTGAGTTCTGTACAGATGATGGGGCTATGAAGGGATTGAATGGTGCTGCCTTAATCTGTATGTATTTTCAGTCTCAGATCTGCCTGTTGGTAGAAACTGGTACAACTGGACTTTGGTTTTTAAAGTGTTTTATGCCATTTTGGAAATTATTCAGCTGTGATTATAAATGTAAAATGACTAAAATGCGTGGGCTATAAAAAGACATTTTATTCTGTTAATGATTAGTCTAATATATGGAAGAACTAATTTCCAAACAAAGCCTCTATTTTAAAAAACTATCATTTATTTTACATGGTGTGATTTGGAAGTGAACCTGTTCTAGTTAACAAATTACTATTTCAGGACCTCAGGATATTAAACTTAAAACCTGCATGAATTTTTAGGAAAAGGAAGAGTTTATGGTTTAAACATCCTCTGTGAAGTTCTCTGATCTCTACCATCTGTAAACTCTCCTGGTGCTTTGTATGTCTCTCATTATTTACAGCTTTTATCTATTCCAATTGCTTCCTATTTGTGTATGTTTTTAATCTTGCCTCCTAGACTTTAAGCTTCTTGTGGGTAGAGACATCTTACCTAGCATAATGCCTTGTACCATGTATTCCATTAATGTTAACTAAATGAATAAAACCAAAACTATATACATGTACTATTCAATATGAATTTACAAAACTTGATTATAAGTTTTATGGTAAAATTTATAAGCAAATATATATTTGCCCTAACAAAATAAGTTGCATGCTCAGTATTGGTCATAATCATTTTCATTAGGGGTAGTTTATAATTTTTTACTTCATGACATAGCATTATATTTACTGCAACTTTCAACATTAACCTTATATTTAGAACAGAAGTTATAGGGATTTTCAGTATAACATTTTATGGCTAACAGAATTCATTTACCAAATTACATACTACTTCTTCTCCAGACTACAAGGTGTACGATATAACAATACCATTGTATATATTTTCCAGAATGGAGGACTGATTAACATTTTGTGTTACTACAGTTTTCTAGTTTTTTTTTTAACACTGGAAAAAATTAGCACTTGAATGGCAAGATTTAAAAAAACCCGAGTCATAAGCAACTATTTTTTTTTTACCCCTAAAACACGATTTGAGGCAAAGGGAGCTTCTTAAGTTCATTTATTCAGCTTCCAAAATTGGAAATGATTTAATCTCAATGGGAGAATATGATTTGGTCTCAGTGGAAAATTCTTGCTCTTCACACCAGTAATTTTATGTATGCACTACTACCAGAAGTGTGCCAGGGACAGATACACTTACTGGCTGAAATTTATGCCATACCCTTGCAGAATGAGCACTACAAGCTGGCTCTTCAGAATAGTATTGAATAGTAAGTTTGTTGAGACATTTGATTCTTACATTTAATTCAATTAACTCTGCATTGCAACTGGAGTAATCAGCAACTGGTAATATCTTGATTTTCAAGTTGCATGGAAGACTTGGTGTTCCTGAACCAAATGAATGGATTTTGAGCTAGAGAATGCAGAAGCAAAGTTGTGATATAATTTTGAAGTGGAAGGTTGGGGGAGGAGGGGATAGATGGTTTTTCTAGTCTAAGATTTAATATATAAAAGCACAAATTGTGAGTCCTTAAGAAGCAGTAGTGTGATATGTTTACAGCTAAAATTGTACTGCTTTTTTAAAAAATTGAAGTGTAGTTGATTTACAATGTTCTATTAGTTTCAGGTGTACAGCAAAGTGATTCAGTTATACATATATGTATCTATTCTTTTTCAGATTCTTTTCCCATACAGGTTATTACAAAGTATTGAATATAGTTCCCTGTGCTATATAGTAGGTGCTTGTTGGTTGGTACTGCTTTCTTTCTTTTTTTTTAAATTTATTTAATTTATTTACTTTGGGCTGCGTTGGGTCTTTGTCGCTGCGTGCAGGCCCTCCCCAGCTGCGGTGAGCGGGGGCCACTCCTCGCTGCGGTGCACAGACCCCTCACTGCAGTGGCCTCTCTTGCTGCGGAGCACGGGCTCCAGGTGCGCGGGCCTCAGCAGTTGCGGCACACGGTTTCAGTAGTTGTGGCGCGCGGGCCCAGCCGCTCCACACCATGTGGGATCCTCCCGGACCAGGGCTCGAACCCATGCCCACTGCATTGGCAGGCGGATTCCCAACCACTGCACCACCAGGGAAGCCCGGTACTGCTTTCTTAAAAAGGGGAAAAAAAACAAAACCCTATGCAGCTCAAAATTTAAAGTCACAATCCTAAAATGTCTTTTTTGGGGGTTAATTTAACTACATGAAAGCAACTTTTAAGAGTTATTTCCTTAAACTTTGGAATGTAATATATTTTGGCCAGGTGACCTAAAATAGAAAACAGATAAAGATGACTTACTGGTTAGTGAAACACCAGTCTGAAACAGACAGCTTACTTTTATTCCCTCTTCATTTCCCCTGGACCAGCTGTTAATGTTTAACCTTCATTTACTACTTCAAGAGTCATATTTACACTTCTCCAGCAACTCTTTATCCATATGTTCCTTGGCCTTATGCATTATATAAGGCTCTTTTGGGGCAACTTCCTAATCTTCTCATTAAGAAAATGTCACACTCACCCCAAATAACCCTATAGAAGATGTCAGATGGTATCACTACTAAAATAACCCCATAGAAGATGTCATCTGATATCACTTATAGGCTTCCTTTCATTTTTGCCAGTAACAGTCTTTGCCAGGTTGTTCTTCCCATTTAGACAGCTAGGTAGAATGTTTCCTTTTCTTTATTCAGTTGATAGAAAAAAAATCTTCTAAAAATACTTCACAATTCACTTGATATCAGATAATGAATTCAGCTTCTTTAGGAGAATCATAATACAAAGATAATTTTTCTTTGTCATAATCAATTGTCCTATCTGAAACAAGTGATCATTATTTGGCTTATAAATTTCAAACTGGCATGTTACTGCTTTAATGTTGCTGCTTTTTACTGTGTAGGGGATGTGACAAGAAAGAACAGAATGGACTTTACCTCTTGTCTGATAGCTTGCTTATTCTAGTTCTTCTTTATGTGCCGGATATTGAAAGAATTGACATGTAAGGCTTAGGAAGTGTTTTTTATGAACAAATCAATTTCATTATTTTGACTTCCTTGACCACTTAAGATAGTTATATATATATTGGGGAAAAAGGTCAATAAATTTTCAAATTGCTTTGTCTAAGTTTGGTTATTGGTAGTTAGTGGTTAATTCTAGTGGTTAGTGAAGTTGGATTAAGATTCTTGTATTTAAAGCTTATTATAATGTACCGATTATCTAACTGAACTTTAGCCATTCAGTATCACCAGGTTCAAGGATTTCATCTGTAAAATAGATATAATCATATTTATCACCTCTGAGGAATATTTAACATTTTGGTTTAAAAGATGCCAGATAAGTTCTATCATAAAAATAAATTGAATATATTACAACCAATACTAGATCACTTGTATCTTTGAAGTTGCTTAGAGATTTACAAATAATGTGTGGTTTAAGTGACTGTGTCTCATTTCTGTCTGATTTTTTCTTGGCTTAAGAAGATACTAACTTTTACCAGAATCTACCACTCCTTTCAAGGTAGGCCCAATTGACCACAAAAAACAGTTGAATTCAAACTTCATTTTGTCAAAAATAATTTCCTCTCTGCACAGAATTAGGCTGTCTCATCTAGGGCAGTTCTGTGTAGTGATATGGTGCTGATTCTCCACAGTCTTACCCTCCTTCATTTTTAAGTCTGTAGAGTCATCCTTATGAGTGTCTATTCCTGGAATCAGTGTGAATGAAACTGTGCCTGAAAATCCATATATCTAAAGCAAAAGTTACAGTGATTTTTATCTAGGCTTTAGTGATTAATAGAATTCTCCTACTATATTACACGGTACTTCCTCTCCAGACTACAAATCATTATGCCCACTTTGACAGTTGAGAGATATTGACAGCGCTTGTTAAAATAAATTACAGTTTTCAAATTTAAACTTACTACTCCCAATTCTGACATCCTTACTGCTGAATCAGTAATTTTGGCACTGATCACAGACTTACATTTTAACATTTGTTTTATCCTTTGCTCTCCTTGAGACTGTAATGCTTCTGAAGGCAGGTTCTAGGTATTGTTAGATTTTTTAATGCCTCATGACTCTTGAGTATAGTTTTGGCATGTGGTATGCTCTCAGTGAAGAATTCTTCAAATAAACATGAACTGTTTTTATTGGGTGTTGTGTACTTTTCTAGAAATATGAAGAATTAAAAGACATAACCTCTACCTTTGTGATATATACAGTCATACTAAGGTTCACATAATTTATTAGATTACAACCTTTTATGTGTAATTCTGAAATCCCAGAAAACTTATTTTGGTTTTTTTGTAACATTTTAAAAAATTAATTTATTTTACTTTGGACTGCGTTGGGTCTTCGCTGCTGCACGTGGGCTTTCTCTAGTTGCGGCGAGCAGAGGCTACTCTTCGTTGCGGTGCGCGGGCTTCTCATTGCGGTGGCTTCTCTTGTTGAGGAGCACAGGCTCTAGGCGGGCGGGCTTCAGTAGTGTGGCACGTTGGCTTCAACAGTTGTGGCTCGCGGACTTCAGAGCGCAGGCTCAGCAGTTGTAGCGCACAGGCTTAGTTGCTCCGCGGCATGTGGGATCTTCCCAGACCATTGGCAGGCGGATTCTTAACCACTGTGCCACCAGGGAAGCCCCTTTTTGTAACATATTTGGCAGTAAAATCTAACCCAAGGTTAACTCATTTGGTAGAAAACCTGACTTGAACTGATGTGAAGCTTTTTATATTCTTCATTTATTTCACTTAAGAGGAATATTCATATGTTTAACTTCAGATATATTAATGATTTTAATTATGACGGTGTTATGCTTTACATATGTGCTATATTACTTTTTGAAAGCTGAAAAATTCTGACTTCCAAAATGTATCTGACCTCAAGAGTTTTGGGGATTGTGGATCTGTATAACATACAAAAAGTTAAGTGATAAAGTATTTAAATAACAACTGATATAAAAATAGGAGAAATATCTCAAACCAGTACTTGGAAAGACGCCTCAAACTTGGTGTCTCTGTTGGGTGTCCCTGCAAATGGGCAGGTACTCAGTCTTGGATTCCAGGGGCCAGAGGCTGATGACGTAGGAGTATTTTCCTGACATGTTCAGGCATAAGAAGAACCAGAGGATCTGTACAAACCAAATTCTTTAGAAAGCACTGAGGATTGGAACCAGGGAAAGAGAGTTTAGTTCTCAAGGGGTAAGAGATAGCCTGAAAAAAGAGGCCAGAAAGCCACTGGAATAGAAGGAGGAATTAAGGGAAAGGTGAGAGTCCTGGACAGTTACAACAACCTTAAGGTGTAGAGTTGGGCTGGGCTGGTACAGACAGTTGTTGCATGGATCTGAAAGGAGCCTTTAAAGCTCATTTACTTCTGCACCCGCTCCCTAGTTTACAAATCAGTAACCTGAAGTTCAATAATTATTTTTCAAATATCTAGTTAGTGGTTGAGCCACAACACAAATCCACGTTTCATATTGCCTATCTAGTGCTCTTTCTACTACCAAAGATAGTATTTCAGTCTGAAGTGGTTACGAATGATTTTTCAGAGGATATGAGATTTGAATTGAATTATTATAGTAGTTTGTGAAAACTTAATTCCCCATAAATCTATGAAAGTATTTTTGTGTATATTTTGCATTTTTAAAGTCCTTGATACCAAGGACTGTCTTAATTTTTTAAATCCCTAGATGACTTAGGAAGTATTTTGCCCATAGTATAGAATGAAAAAAAAATTTGAAATGGAGGCAGACTGAAAATAAGTGTGTGTTAGAGTGGAAAGGATACCACTGGGCATCGTAAGACCTGAGTTCTATTCTAGCCATGCACAGATTATCTGGATAACTTTGTGTAAATCACTGAACCTCTCTAAGTTCTGATTTCCCCCTTGAGAAAGGGTAAGATCAATGACCTTGAAACTCTCTTCTTCTGTAATTTAGATCTGTGTCTGTATTTGCTAGGACAAAATAATTCCCATAACACGTACTGGATTTAATTGTTTAAGTATTACAAAGGCATTGTTCATATGGATTTAGATTTTCCAGGGACTCTCTCTCAATGGAAAGAGATCTCTCAATATATCTGGAACATTGATTCAGGTATTTTGGTAAAATGAAAACAGAAAATAAATATCAACAATGCATTCAACAGTAATCATCTAACATTCACTATGTGTATGCAATGCATTGTATAAGATGTGTTCTCTGACTTCAAGTTGTTTAGGATTTAGTCGGAGTTTCCTTTAAATAATTTAAAAAGTAAGTAAACATAACAAGCTCAGTGGAGCTCAGATATGTTTAGCTGGAATGAATCAGCCTCTAAAAGTGTGGTATGACTGGCCGTTCAACCTTTTGTTGGGACTGTTTAAATTACTTAGCATTTCATAATGTAAATATTTTGATACCGTGCACTCCTTGATTAGTATGAAAGTGGTTTACCATCTTTGAAGAAAACTTATAACTCTTAAAAATCAACTCAGAGAATAATGTTTCTGAGTATCATCTGGGATAATATAACTATGTCCCCAAACCCCCTCTTCTGAATCCCAAGCATGTTAGGGAAGGATCATATTCATTTCACTTTATGTTGTATTAACTAATGGTAAAAATATTTGGTTGGAACTGCATAACATTGTGATTGACTGGTGAACATTTTAATAAAGGAGATCTAAATAAAGATAACATTTTTCAAAAGAAGAACATTGCTTGTGCTTGACTACCTCTTTGGTAAGACATTTATTCAGTCTTGTCAGTTAATATAGACTGGAACATTTGAAGTTACCAGCTTGTGAACATCCTTATAGGATGAACCATTCTGTGAAATTTTCTTGCAGGTATTTTCCTAAACAAAGTTGTTTTTTTTTTCCAAACTTTTGACTATGATCCACAGTATGAAAAAAAAATTTATGTTATGACTCATTACACACATACATATATACATAACTGAAACAAAATTTTCATGAAACAATACTTACCTCACTATGTGTGAAGTATAATGGGTTTTTAAATTCTGTTCTAATCTATTTTATTCTTTTGAAATAGTTGGTCCAAAACCCACTAAATTGAGTCCTAACTAACTCCCAAAAGGTAACAACCTGAAGTTTGAAAAGCTTGAGCTAAACTCTGTTTTGAGAGCAGTTACTCTGTTCTATTTAACTTTTATTCCCCAGTGCCTAGGTCTGTGCTCAGCACATAGATGGTGCTCAAATAATATTGGTTGAGTGCTTTGTTCTCAGTCTAGTTTCAGAAATGTTACCGTATCAGTGAGGTTTGTCTACAGCAGTTGCATGGAACTGTTGAAGGAGTTAGAAGAAAATTATTAGTAATTAGAAGATGAAGGTAAAACATACATGAGAAGAGGCAAAAGTCACCATTCGCTTAAAAAAAAAAACCCACAATAACAATGTGTTAGTTCTCTTAGAAGTTATAGAATCAAGTCCTGACTTGTCTTTTTTTCAAACGCCACTATTTTAAACTCAGTATTCATTTCTCAAATAATTTTATCTTGAAATTATCATCTCACAAACAGATAGTGCCTTTCTCCTAACTGCTTGTATGTGCCTGTCTGCATGTATGAAGCTTAACTTTGATTAGGTGTTATTTTTCTAAAAAATAAGATCTATATCTTGTAAACTTTCTTTAACTTATTCTTTATTACCATTCTTCAAATAATACTCTGAGCCAACTATTATTTGTATATATATCACATTTTTTCTTTTTTTGCCTTCTAATAGTACAGAGTTTTTCTTCCCCATAGTAATGTTTGCTTAATTTTTATCTTAAGTATGGTCATTAATAATTTAAACTTTTCCATTCATACTCAATAACTTTTGGGGGAGGTTGATAAATATTTTGGTTCCTTACATGTTCAACTGAAATAACATTCTATTATAACAAATATTGTTAGAATTAAAATTTCTGAAAGATTGCCTGGTATATTCTAGCTGTTAGTTTTTTTCTTTGTAGCAATAATTTGTATAATAGGGATTCTGTTTAGCAAAAGAATTAGGTTAGTACAATAAAATATTCTGAGATTTGATTAATCCACATAAATAAATGATACGTAATTTATTACCATCAGATTTGAGCAGGGTTAAATTACGCCAATAGATCAGGTAATTTTTCACAACTGTTATTTTGCACTGAATGATATATTATTTTATAATTATTCTAAAAATTAATGTGTTCTCAGCCATATATTAAGTTCTTCAATGGAATCTTCTCTTTTTTCTTTTTCCAATTTTTCCTCTCTTTTTCTATTTCTTTTGTTATCACACAGATACTTCAGTGTTTTGTACAATGTAGAAACTCAGTGAGTGCTTGCTGATTAACTTTAAGCTGTTTCCTAAATCATTTAGGATCTCTAAGCCTCTCTGATATTATGTAGTAGATAATGATTCAGTATAAGAAGTTAGACAACTAAGTCTGTAATTCTGTTTTCTACTAACTCGGTGATTTTAATCTTTATGTCCTTTTAGTTTCTTTTTTTTTTTTTTTTTTCCGACCCTTCCCGGCTGCCCGCCGACTTCTGTCCTTTTAGTTTCTTATGTGTAATCTACATAGGGCTAATAATTGCTTTTGCCTTTTGTCTATTTCATAGCATAATATGAAGATCATATGCAATAATTACAGAATGCTCTTTGAAAATTTCAGAGCACTCTACATGTATAAACGGTTCGTGAGGCCCTTCATGTAAGGTTTTGATTAAATGAAATGATGTAAAATGACCAGCACGGTACTTAACACAGAGTAAACA
Source organism: Mesoplodon mirus (assembly GCF_964341445.2). Taxonomy (NCBI): domain Eukaryota; kingdom Metazoa; phylum Chordata; class Mammalia; order Artiodactyla; family Ziphiidae; genus Mesoplodon; species Mesoplodon mirus. Next base: position 36,177,749 of record NC_138992.1, on the reverse strand, counting down.
GTTAATAGTAACAGCTGCCATTGATGTTACTTATCTTGCATATGTACTGATAAATTTCAGTTACTTTATCTTTCACATTTTAAAAATTCAATAGAGTCTAATAATAACTTATTTTTTGTAAATCTATTTTTGAAGCTTCTCATTTTCTATGGTTCTCTTACTTGGAATCCTCCCCCCTCCCCCAAATCCGGTCTATTGTTTTTTATACTTATTTGCCTTTTTATAAGTTTTACATATAAAATAGTTAAAATTTATAACCGGATAATTGAAAATAAATTTCAAAGTAATTCTTTAAATTGACAGTTAACCTATGAGATTGAATATTGTGAATTCCATATTTTGTATTATGACAATTTGAATTATTCAAATGTAATCATATAATAAGGGGACATTTGAGTAATGGCAAGTGCTTTGAATTATATAATTTTGATTAATTATATTTTGCCCTATAGCAGATAAATAAAATTTATATTGCATTATTTTTTATAAGCAACAGATATTTTACCCAAAAGAGGAATTTTAGCCAGTTGAAGATAAAAAAGTACAAAAGCAATTTAAATTTAACAATTTAGATCACATTCAGGTAATTATATTTTACTTATTTATGATATCACTATAGATTCCTGCATATTTTTTTCAAATTATCATTTGTTTTATTGTTTTCCTTATCAAAAAAAAAGTGATCCCATTATAGTGACTGGAGCCTTCTTTTGTTAAGCATTAAAGATAATTCATGTTTTTTGTGATTCAAAATTATATAAGTGGGGGTTACTCAAGTAGTTTAACTCTTCCTAAAGAGGGAAAAAAGTGTGCTCCTGTGTGTGTGTGTGTGTGTGTGTGTGTGTATGTGTGTGATTTAATTAAATTGAGGTTTTTTTTTTTTTCCTTTCAAGAACCTTTCCCAAAATGTTAGAAGAGGGATAGAAAAACATTTACAGCTTTTGTTTCACTTGGTGAACGAGTCAGGACCTGTTTGCACACAATAATCCAACATCAGCTTAAGTTTTTTGGCTCTGTTTTTCAAGAGCAAGAAAAGATTTTGCTGCCAATTCCTGCAGTATTCTTTTTTTTTTCTTTTGGTTGTTTGGATTTCCTATTCAGCACCACTTTACTTTGATTCTTTTGGTCATTAATCTGTTCATTTTGGAAGAATAAGTAATTAAAACAGTTTTGTAAAGTATTTTTTGGTGTGTGTGTGATATTTTGTTGGAGCATCTACAAAAGCAATAAAAATACCTGTCCAAACCCTCAAAGATGCAGATGGTGTCGTGAATGTTTTGAAGACAGGAAACCATGCAGTCCTATTTTAAGAAATTCTATTTATTTTAAAGTCAAATAAAAATTTTTCCCTCCTCTTTAAAGTGCCTGACTGGCAATAGAATTTTTATGGCAGCCATTTACAGAAAAAAAAAATCTAGTAGATTGAGGTTTGAATACCAGATCTCTTGGAGATACAGAGATCTTTGCAGCTAACTTATGTTTTCACCTACTTACTGGCTGACTTCTTTAAAATGTGTAATTTTTCATCTGTTTTTCTATTTCCTTCAGTATAATTACATCATCTCCTTAACCAGGAGGATTGCTGTCTACTCCTCAGCTCTGTATCATTAATGAAGATCTTTGTGTGTTGGGTTTCCTTGGTACAGGTTAGCACTTGACTTTTGGTTGGCTCAGATTCATTATCAGGATTTTTCTGGCTGTACTATCAGTGCTTTATTTCTTTATTTTCCATGTGGTAATTTCTTTCCTAAAATTTTTGTATTTTCTCATTTCTGTTCTCTAATTACTTTATCTTTCATAGGAGTTCTAATAAAACTGACTAACCAAACAAAACCAAAAAAAAACCTAACCTTCCTGCTTTCTGAAACCTTGACTCTCTCCCTATTGAGTTTCCTTTTTATTTCATTCTTCAATTATTACTACTTTTGAAAATTACATGGAATCTCTTTTAATCCCACTAGGTCATGCTCTCTTTATTCCTAACATTTCTCAAAACTGCCCCTTCTATATCAGTGTCAGTATGGTTTCCAGAGTCAACAAAGTCATCTATTTAAAACACAAACATCAACAGATTACTTCTCCCTAAAAAAACATTTAATAACTCCCCATCACCTACAGAAGAAAATTAATCTTAGCATTGAATATAATAATCTATACCCTGCCTACCTCCCTGACACTTATTTTGGAAATATGAGACTATACATAACTCCCAGAATTTACTATGATGTTTTCTTGCCTCTGTGCTTAGCTTATGTTTTCCTTTGTGTAAAACACTTTCTCTTTCTCACCCCTTCTTTACCTGGCTAGGAAGGAAGATTTTCATCTTTTGAGACTCTGCTTGGATAACATTACTTCCAGGAGATCTTACTCGCTGGTTGTGTAACCTTTTCTCCTTTGATTTTCCGTTGGAGTCCTTGCCCATCTCTCTGATAGCACTTATCTGTTCATCTATTGCTATCATTCATTAGAGAATGGGCTTGTTGAAGGCAGGGGCCAAACTGTAGTTGCCTTTGTGACTGAAAGTATTGTTAAAACATCTGTTGAACTGAGCTTTTCTCCACTCTGTGTAAAAGAAGCTGAATGTGCTGTGAAATGTGTTGATAAAAGAGAAAATTATGCCAAACACACAAGCACATTATAGGTTTCTGATAGCTTTACTGATACAAGGTAACTGATCCAATTTCCTAACTTTTTCCTACTCTGAATCCATTCATGGTGAGGGAGTGAGACACAGCATTACATCTTGAAAATTCTGGATCAAGGGAATTTTCTCTGTTTGCTTTGTGAAATTGTCTGACTTGGACAGTTTTTGACAAGAGTAATAAGCTCTCAGATTATTTTAGAAATGATGAGCTCTGTGTAGCAGGTGTCTTTCCCAGTGTAGGCTAACAACAGAAAGAAAAATACAAGTAACTGATTCCAGGTCTGAAACAGTCTCAATCTGTAGCCATTCTCCAAAAGCCTTTGGCAGGAGATATATTGGAATGCTCTGATTGTCCACGTTCTTGGAAAGATGGAAATAGGAAAAAAGTTGCTTTCATCAGTCCAGTTTTCTACATGTCTACAGTTCATGAAGTTTAACCTCTCAAAGAACTTTTAAAAGAAAATAGAATTTTAATACATTAAAGAAAGAGTACTAATATTAATCTCTACTTCAATCCATTTGCATAGAATTTGATTCATTCCTCACATATTTCTGGGAGAAGACTTACCCTAGAATTCATGGGAAGTAAGCTTTTTAAAACTGATCATATATGTTTTGAAAGGTACACATGCACTTGCCGATTTATAAGTAAGAGGTGTTCTATAGTTTATGTTAATTAAAACAGTTCTCTATTGCATTTTTGTTAAATTGTTCAATTAACACTTTTTTTCAGCTACTTAATTAGATCATATGAAGTCATGACATTACTAAAAAAGAGAAATAATTAGCTTTTCAGATATAATTAAAATTTATTTACAACTGGCTAATAATTATACTGATTAGTATCTGATGCTATATTTAATTTATCTAGACCAGTGTTGTCCAATAAAACTTCCTGAGATGTTGTAGATGTTCTGTCTGTGCTGTCCAAGAGGGTAGCTAATAGCTACATGTGGCTATTGAGCATTTGAAATGTGACTAGTGTGACTGAGGAACTAAATTTATAATTTAATTTAATTTTAATTAATTAAAAATTAAATTTAAATCCATGTGGTTAGTGACTACCATGTTGGACAGGGCAGATCTAGGCTATACAATGTTATCAGTAAAGTTCCATAATTAGCTGATCCATAATCTATAATATTGGTTATATGTCTTTCTACTAGACAGATGCATATTTTTGTATCAAAAATATCTTCATGGCCTGAAAAACTCAATGTATTTGATATTTTTCAGAGAACTAGAAATCTTAAAAGGTCACTATTATTGTTCTCAAGGGATCTATAATTTTGGTATGGAAAAGACAATGAATGGTGCTAGCTCTATATTAAGAATTTTAGTATAGACCAACTGGCACCTTTTATAAGATTCTTCCATCATATTTGCTGAGGACCTCTAAGATCTGGTTAACATTTTTAGAAAACTGAAAACCAGAAATTTTATATACTAGTCACCATCTAAGAATTTCACCATTATGAGGATATAATCAAACACTTTTGTTAATTGAAGTTTGTGCATTGGATTTCCTGGTAGAGGGAATTACCAAAGGGAGGAAGTTGAAAGGCAAGGGCAAAGGGAGGAATGAGGTAAATAAACTAATTTGACTTAGGAACTCTGAAATGATCTAGAACATGTGCACAGATTTTTAACTCCTCTCTGTTGTGATCCCCAGTTACTTCAGAGTTCTGGGAAGATGGATATTATGAAAGTGAGAAGACAAGGGAAAATTGCCTGGAAGATATTGTTGCTGAGTGGGTGGAGATGAGATTAATGGATAGCCCGAGAAGTCCAGAATAAATCAGAAAGTGTAGTCTAACCCCACTTATGCTTCTGTTACATTGGAATAAGATTACCTTTATTTCAACTGGTTGTTTATTACCTTATTTTCTAGAAGATCACCATCTTCAATTAAAGTATATAATATGTTCACTATATAACATTTTAATGTTTCTTGGTTGGTGCCTAAAGAAATTTTGCTATGTGAAATGCCATTATTATTTCTTATCTGTAGCACTTTCCTCCAAGGGGAATCAAATAAGGAAATCAATTACAGTGAATTTTCCACCAACCATTGAGGCGATAGTTCCACCAATCTGAAACTGTTAGCCGTTTAAAATAGTAGGAATGAATTATCAGAGAGTAAATAAAAACTGATTCAAGTCTTTACCCTTAATTAAAATAAAACTAATCTAAGATTTGATTAACTTTCTCTTGGAGTCATATTAAATTTTGATGATGTGCTTGTACCTCTGAGCAGGCAGGTTCTATTTAGATTTTCAAGTGGAAAAGCCGAATAAAATGTCTCAAGACATTCTTGGCACATTTAGAAGCATGAAGTGCCAAAAACTTTCATGAGAAAAAGACAACCTATTTTCTCAAGATTTCTAGTCCAGCTAGGGAAATTCAACAAAGAGGAGATTCTTAACTCCTAGAACTATCTTTAGCTTGTGGAAGAGAAATCAAAGACCAGAAGTTAAGTAACAGAAAGCAGAATAGTAAAAGGGTGTTGCCACCTGCATCTTTGCTTGATAAAAGGGAAAGATAAAGTGTGTGCACATGTGCGAGCACAGGTATAAAGTGCAGCCCTTCAGCGGCTCAATGTCAGTCAAAATAATGAGTATTGAAGCTGATTTGCTCCCAACTTAAAATTTGTTTCCAACTTTAAAAATGGTTTAATGAATATAAAGTACTCGAAATCAAAATCTCCTTTTGACTCATCAGCAACTTTCTCATTTATCTTTTCTTCAAACTACAACAATCTTATTAAGCAGTAATACCAAGACAAAAAAAAAAGTATTTTGCAAATATTTTGAGTCAACATTTGATTTTTTTTAGATCTGACATCATTTTTTTTAAACATCTTTATTGGAGTATAATTGCTTTACAATGGTGTGTTAGTTTCTGCTTTATAACAAAGTGAATCAGCTATACATATACATATGTTCCCATATCTCTTCCCTCTTACGTCTCCCTCCCACCCTCCCTATCCCACCCCTCTAGGTGGTCACAAAGCACTGAGCTGATCTCCCTGTGCTATGTGGCTGCTTCTCACTAGCTATCTATTTTACATTTCGTAGTGTATATATGTCCATGCCACTCTCTCACTTCTTCCCAGGTTATCCTTCCCCCTCCCTGTGTCCTCAAGTCCATTCTCTACGTCTGAGGAGGTCTGACATTCTTCTTCTTTGTTTTCACATATTAATCTACTTTTCTCTTTTTATAAGCAAATTTTCATTCCTTTCAAGCCACACTCTCATGTATGGCTTTGGTTTCTTTCATTTCTCTATTTCATCCTTATATGCTACATCAGAACTTTATACAAAAGTAGCAACTTGTGAAATGAAATTTGATTTTTCATTGTTTTTTTTTCTGTACATTCAGTTATTTTTTCATTTCCATTTCCTTCCCCCCCACCTCTGTCTCTCCCCAATTTTTATTCCATTTCCTCAGAAGAAGACAAACATTTATTAGCCTAGCTCTTTGCCTTTCACCTTTACAGGGAAGAAAATGCTGGCCTAGAGAAGTTATGTAATTTGCCTAAGGTCACATTGATAATGGATGAGCTGTTTTAAATACACCATCTGCCTGACTCTAAAACCTCTCTTCTTCAGTATGCCTTGTTTATCCCTTTGTAGGCATTCTTCAACTCTGTTCATGCTTCCCACTCTTCTTCCCTTCTCTTGCCTCTTCTTTGGCAGCAGTTTTCCTCTATGAGTTTTCCTTCCAACATATGCTTTCCCAGCTTTCTCTCACAACCTCTCAAACTCTCTACCTTTTCTCCTCAGTCGCAGAATTGTTTTTCTTCTAGTGAGAGAGCAGAAGTGGTACCAAAAAATGATTGCATTTTTTGATTAAATGTCTTAAAATTGTTTATATCTCCTGGCCTTGTAATTTTTAATTTATTCTAAGGAAATCACTGGAGTTGTATGCAAAATATATGTACAAGAAAGAAAACCCAAGCATTATTTGTAGTTTTAAAAAATTAGCATAATTTTAACGCCTAACAGTAGGGTTAAACATGGGTTAAATAAACCCTAGAAGATATATAATGGACTATTACAGAGTTAAGTGAGGTAATGAATACGTAATGACATAGAAAAATGTTCATCATATATTATTTTAAAAATTACTTTATTATGAAAGCTCATTTATTATAAAGTTATCCTTCATACAAAAGAGATTTAAAATGTACATATTTATGGCTACCCTGGTGGCGCAGTGGTTAAGAAACCTCCTGCCAATGCAGGGGACAAGGGTTTGATCCCTGGTCCAGGAAGAGCCCACATGCCACGGAGCAACTAAGCCCGTGTGCCACAACTACTGAGCCTGAGCGCCTACAGCCCGTGTTCCACAGCAAGAGAAGCCACCGCAATGAAAAGCCTGAGGGCACCCCAACAAGGAGTAGCCCCTGCTAGCTGAAACTAGAGAAAGCCCGTGCACAGCAATGAAGACCCAATGCAGCCAAAAATAAATAAAATAAATAAATTTATAAAATGTAAATATTTAATTTAAAGAAAAAAATGAATACCTATGTGTCTACCACTCGCTTATTAAAATGAACATTACCAATTTCTTTAAATCCCCCTATACGACACTATATGATGGTAAGTACAAGAAACAAAATAGCATCTTAGAAATAGTATATAAAAATGCTAATAGTTGGGGCTTCCCTGGTGGTGCAGTGGTTGAGAGTCCGCCTGCCAATGCAGGGGATACGGGTTCGTGCCCCAGTCTGGGAAGATCCCACATGCCGCAGAGCGGCTGGGCCCGTGAGCCATGGCTGTTGAGCCTGCGCGTCTGGAGCCTGTGCTCTGCAACGGGAGAGGCCACAACAGTGAGAGGCCTGTGTACCGCAAAAAAAAAAAAAAAAAAAAAAAGTGCTAATAGTACGTTCAGTATAACTTTAGTGAAAAAATTATATGTATGGTAGAAGACTGAAGAGATACATATACACTAAAACATTAGCAATTGTTACCTCAGTTTAATGGCATTGTGGGTGAATTTAATTTTTTTAATTTCTAATTTTTTATTTCATTCTTTTTTAATGAAAATTATCAGATTTATAATAAAAATACACAATAAATGTTATATATACATATAAATTTATTATCATTATGTTATTTGGTGAAAAGGGTAGACTGAAAAGTCAAGAAAATTCTTTTTTCCTTTGAGGCTGGGAAGACAATATCAGAGACTGGAAAGTAAAAGGATTGTTTATAATTCACCATTAAACACGAAGGTTTTTAAATATCATTCTTTATCAGTATAACAATACTAATTCCTTTTAGGCACAAGTTCTGTACTACGTGGCTGGTGTAAAAGAAGCACAAGTGTGTAAGTGCCCCAGGTATTTGGAGAAGACAGAGGAGAAGTTCTTCTCCAGTTGCTGTGGTCAAAGAGCTTATCAAGCAGGAAGGCTTTTTTTGGACTTCGAAGGGTGCAGAAGATTTAGATCAGCATTGTCAGACTCTTTGGCCTTAGGACTCTTTAATAATACTCTTCAAAATTATTGAGGACCTCAATGAGCTTTTGTTTATGTGAGATGTATCTATCCATATTTCTCATATTACAAATTAAAATCAAGAAAATTTAAAATATTTATCAATATATTTTAAAATAAATTACACATTAATATAAGTATAATTTTTATGAAAAATAACTATATTTTCCCCCAAAAAAATTTAGTGAGAAAATGGTAATGTTTTACATTTTGCATTTTAATATTTGGCTTAATAGAAGATAGCTGAATTCTCTTATCTGCTCTATTGTGATATCACATGTCATATGGCCTCTGGAAAACTCCACCGTACACTTGTGAGAGAATGAGAGTGGAAAGGGAAACAGAGTCTTAGTATTATTATGAACATAGTGTTGATGTCGTGGCCCCCCTGGGAACCATTCTGAGAATTATTGATTAAAATAAACTGAGGGCAAAATAGAGGGATGGCATAATCTCAGAGGTGGGAAAGCATAAAGCATATCAGAGGGAGTAAACAGACCAATCTGTTTGCTGTGAAAGATTATATGGGGGGGAGTGCAAGAGATAGGGTTAGAAATGTAGGCTGGGGGACTCATGTTATGTCAATTTAAAAATACCAGCTTTCTTATTTATGACTGTAGTTGCTGACTTCTACTTTTGGCTTCAGAAAGCTTCAGGAGGGACTTCCCTGGTGGTGCAGTGGGTAAGACACTGTGCTCCCAGTGCAGGGGGCCCGGGTTCTATCCCTGGTCAGGGAACTAGATCCCACATGCATGCCACAGCTAAGAGTTCACATGCCACAACTAAGGAGCCGTGTGCTGCAACTAAGGAGCTGGCAAGTCACAACTAAGGAGCTGGAGAGCCGCAACTAAGGAGCCGCTGAGCCACGACTAAGGAGCCCTGGAGCAGCAAGTAAGGAGCCGCGTGTCACAACTAAGGAGCCCGTGAGCCGCAACTAAGACCTGGTGCAACCAAATAAATAAATAAATAAATCTTAAAAAAGAAAGAAAGCTTCAGGAGAGGGGTGATAAACGAGAAAAGTATAATGGCAGTATTCCTATTGAGTTACTGATTGCTTTTTCATTCAATTTATTTAGTGTCTGCTATATTTCAAGCAGCAAGTTAAGAACTAGTGGTACAAAGATAATAACACAATCTCTACTCTTTAAAAGCTCTCAATTAAGTGGGAAATTCAGATATTAAAAATAAATAATCTGTTCTTTAAACTGGAGGAACACAGAAAAGAGGGCAGGTGACTCTGACTAGGAGGTGTGATGAACGGGTTGTGAGATGGACAGGAAGTCTTAAAGGTTGAAGCCCAAGATACCAACAACCAGTCATATCTAACCATGGTGAAAAATACTAGGAGTATAGCATTGACAAATACAGAACTAGAATTAAAACAGTAGATTTGAGGAGATGGTCAAATAGTAGTATAGAATAATGTCCTGAATATATCTTCTCTTTTGGAAAGTACAAGTGTACAAAATCTCTTTCCCCTAAATCCCTACAGAATTTTTCCACTGCCAGGCCTGGGAGACACCATCAGTTATCTTACTGTCTCTCTTCTCTTCATTTGCATCATGTTTTTCAGTCTTTTTGTTCTCCTCTGTGACCAGTAACTAGAGTGAAGGGGAGGAAGAAATTTAGATAATTACAACAGCTTTAAACCAAGTACTGGAGAACACCTTTGCTTGCCCATATAATTATGATTAAATAAATAAGTAAAGAACCTGTCTCCCAGCACCACCTGCAGGGGATGAAGAAGTCTGCAACAGGATTTAGTACTTCTCTGCCAGAGTATCTTCAATCCAACATTCCTTTATTGAGCATCTACTAAGAGACTGATTTTAGTAGCTGAGGAGAACACAAAGATCAGTAAGAGACTATCCACCCACATTCTAAGGAACATGACTAGAACTTTTCGTGGTGATCAGAGTAGCTTGGAAGAAACATTAAATTTAAGAGAATCAGGTTTCTTTTGTGCAAATTGAATAGTAAAGCAACTACTACATTGCCTTTTTGTACCCTCCATTGATAGAAACCGAGAACAAAGGTGATTTCACAGGTTTAAGTAGTGAAGTAATGAAGTCTGTTTTTGAGGCTTCAAGGCTATTGAGCTTGTAATATGATGAGAAAGACCTGTGTTGTATACCATTTTATGTGGGCCAGTTAAGGTTGTTCATTTCCTGATTTAAGGCTATCCCCAGACAACTGTCTTACGGGATGGTTCTCTGCTGGTCATAAGAGAGATCAAATGGAAGAAAATACGTGGCTTAATAGAAATCCATAAGCACCTATTTGAAATAAACTCAGAGTGTATACTAGTAAGAGCCTTTTACTTTCCTTATCAAATCATGTCCTAGAAGCTAGGAAGAATGAGGTTTCCAAAAGTTCCTAGCCTTCGATAGTCTTACACACAAGTACAGAATGTTTTTCTGATTTCTGGCATTTAAAATAGAAGCAGAATGCACCATATACACAAGGGGCAAAATAGATGAAAGGAGAGTTCATTACACTTTTAGAGCAAAGAAAGACCTCTGTTGGGTGAGTGATATAGAATGTGAAAAGTGCTGATCTGCAGAATGGCTTTCAGTGTTTTTGTCTAGATTTGGAGTCTTCCTATATATACAGACAGGATTTTTAGGGGGAGCAGCCAGTCAGCTATGACCCCTATTACCCATCCCACAGCCCTAGGAAAATGCATACATGACTTTGGGTAGTCATATTCTGGTCTTTTCAGCTTTTTGGGACCAGGCATTTGAACGAATGCAGATTAAGTCCTAAATCAACTCTCCCAATTATACCTCTTTCTAAAACCACACCACAAGTTATAAAAGCAATGGCATGGTCTGGTAAGTAAAATAATAATTGTCAGAGGTAAGGGGAATCTTGGTATCATACAGCCCAGTATTTCTCACAGTGTGAGTCCTCCATCAGCTGAAGAATTTCTTGCTTATTACAAATGCAGATTTGGGCTCTACATTAAACCTAATCAATTTCAGTCCTTAAGGATGACATCTAAGAATCTGCATTTTTAATAAGCTCCTTAAATTGATATGTGCATTAATGTTTGGGAGCCACCCATCTAGTCAAACTTCTTCATATGACAGATGGGGAAATAATAACAGAGAAGTGAAGTGATTTAATCAAAATGACAGAGCCAGTTAAAGGCAGAAACTGGATTCAAACTCAAATCTTTTGACTCCCGTGTTAGAAGTCTTTCAAATATAAGTAGTTTGTATTTATTTGTTAATTCCCAATAGTCCTCAGTGAAAAGGGAATTTGAGTTCTTTGTTCCTTGATATCCCCCCAAATTTAATAATTTATCATTAGTGGGTTCCCAGTACTTGCTAAGCAAGCTGTTGCCTTGAAATTTTGGGAATATCAATTATAGAAGCTTGTGGACAAAAGTATTTTATCTTGTTACCGTTCCATTCACCATCACAATAAAACAAGCAAGATAATTTATCAACAACGACATATACTCATTTTTCTCAAATCACAGGAGACAACAATAAAAAGTAAACAGAAAACCCTGCTGCTAGTGTTAAATAAGAATATTCCACTCTCTGTAACAACATACCATATGGTATTTCCCTACCTTGTTCAGTATTTAACCTAACAATTTATTGCTAGGCGTCTTGGCAGCAAGCTGTGCAAGTTGAAGTGGAATCTGATTGAGGTGAGTTAATTAATGTGGTGGCAGCTTGGAATGTTGTCCAGCTGCTAGTGAGAATTATGTGTGTTTGCCTTTGGCCCACGTGTGAAATGGCTGGCCATTGATTTCAGAAGTGTGAGTGTGATTTTTATATCTCACACGAATGAATACATTTTTTGTATCCTACACATTTGGGGAAATGCTAAAATTTATTGGGTAATGTTATTTACCACTTGTGTGGCAGGTAGAGAAAGGTGGGATTTCGCCCCAGAGTTGACTCTGCATCTGTAGAAAAAGCAAAAGCAGGTGGCAAATAAATCTATGAGCAGGTAAATAAGCCATCTGAAATTAGCTCATCTGGGCTAATGTTTTCAGGAATAACTTTAAAAAGGAGGTAAGCAAGATTTGAACCAGAAAGAATAGCTCTTGTAATGATGAAAGGATCCTGAAAGTAGAAAACACAATGTTAAACTTCCCTTGAAAGAAATGGTTTTTGGATTTACTATTGAATTACATTTAGAATTTTAATTTTCTCTTCATCAAACACAGCCCTCTACTGAAGACATCATCTCTCTATGCAGTCTTCCTTCCTATCAATAACTGATGATAGTGATTCCTGTGAAGTGTTTTTGATGTTAAAGCTACTATGTAGTTTTGAACTAGTTGTTACTGATATGGGCAGGGGTTCTCCAGATCACGTAGTCAGTAACTAACACTAAACAAACACAGTTCAAAATACATTTGAAGGGAGTCAAATATTATTGTTTCCCTACCACTTTTTTAATGTAAAAATACCATTAAGGTAAAAGCTCTTGACAAAAGTTTACTTTAGTAGATTAAGGTAATGGATACTTAAAACTTTAATGTATACACACATTTCTTTCTTTTGTGCCACCATTTGGAACAAATCTAAAATACACTGAAACTGGGGCTTTCCTGGCGGCGCAGTGGTTAAGAATCTGCCTGCCAATGCAGGGGACACGGGTTCGAGCCCTGGTCCGGGAAGATCCCACATGCCACAGAGCAACTAAGCCCGTGCACCACAACTACTGAACCTGTTCTCTACAGCCCATGAGCCACAACTACTGAGCCCACATGCCACAACTACTGAAGTCCATGTGCCTAGAGCCTGTGCTCCACAACAAAAGAAGCCACCGCAACGAGAAGCCCGTGCACCGCAATGAAGAGTAACCCCCACTCGCCTCAGCCAGAGAAAAGCCCGTGGGCAGCAACAGAGGCCCAACGTTGGCAGCCAAAATAAATAAATAAATAAACAAAAATAAAATACACTAAAACTAAAGGAAACGGCAGGCAGGAGATGTAAGAGCAAATAATATGAAGAAAAGGTTGCAAACCTAACAAAACAAGTAATAACAGAACTCCTTTTTGATGATAAAAAATTTCCTTAAATTTCGATGTTGCCATGAGAATATTAATAAAACTTAAAAATGAAAGTGTTCACACTTTGGAAGATACTAAATGAAATTAGTTTATCAGGTAAAAATCTAGCAAAAATAGTATTTTAAAGGTAGAAATGTATAGAAAAAAACCACAATGCAGTTCTTACCTCCTAAAAGCTTTAATTTAAGAAAATATGATGATAGCTTTCAAAACTTTTATTCAGATAACTGAGAGGTACTGGAGGATTGGACTTCATTCTATTGGAAGTTGGAGAAAGGTAATTTTTTTGGTCACATGCTAAATAATAGAATATGATGTTTCCTTTTTCCCCAAGGGTATTTAATGTATTATTTATGATGTGTTTTTTTCTATGATGAAAATTTTTAGTAATAGAAGAAATTATTATAATTATATATAAAGCTATAGTTATTGCCTGGTTACTTAATTTTTTTCTTTATTAGATATGGCAATTTCTAATATGAGAAAGACATTTTATGCCTACCTTTCACATAAAAAGTCATAAAGAAATCCCTGGTAAGTATTGTACTCTTCAGATTATAGGTTTATCATATCCTTGACTTTTCAGGCTAAAGTAATCCTCAGAATCTTGTTTTAGATTATATTGCTGTCAGAGTGAATAAGAAATCAAACATTTTAATCTAACGTACACCTACTGGCCATCTCATAAGGTCGGACTTATCACAGATAACTGGCCTGAGAATGAACTTTTATAAATTATTTAGTTGTTATTGAAAAAAATCTTTTAATTTAGCTTGGCATAGGTTTCTTCAGACAAAATGTTTTCCCCTTAAAATTTTCTGATGTTTATGGTATGTTTACAAGTACGTAATGACTGTGAAAGATGCCCTTACACAAAATTACCCTAAATTTGATGATTATTCTCATATAAACTTTACATTAACATAGCTAATATGTTAAATAATTTTGGTGAAAAGCTAAGTTTTTAAAATGTGGGTTTTTTTTAAGAAAAATCAGGACCATTTAATATTAATGAAAGATCCTCAAATAATTCTAACATCAGGAGATTAAAATAACACTACATTATATGTTTTCAAAATACTACAGCAAAAATTATGCACCTTCTATGTACAAAATGATACATCAATGGGGGATGATATAAATTTAAATAAAATTTATTCTGTGGCATAGTGAGGTAATTTATAAGAAGCTTTCATTGTCTCTAGGTAATGAGTCCTGCCTTCACTTTGCACAACTTCATAAGTTCTGTGTGATAACATTTGAGTTACTATAATGAAATGGTCAGTTTTTAAAAAATTATTTTAATTTTAGTGAACTTGATGTTTTCTTAAGCATTACAAAATCATTTGAATGCTTCTTCATTTTCCCATGTGCTCTTTTCAGATATAACTGGGTTAGTACAGTAATAGAATCATGGGTTCATAGAACTTTAGACTCTAAAGAGACTTAAATGTCCCTCAGTCAGTGAAATATAAGGTGAGTTAACTAATGTCCAGAGATTTAAAGTGACTTACTGCAATCATGAAGCAGATCATGGGTAGAGTCAGGCTAGGGACTCAGATCTGTAAGTTCGATATGCTTCCATCTGCATTAATTACTGTCCTAAGTAAGAATATGACTATAACTATATGTGTGTATAATTTTTAAGAACAGTTTTAGGTTTATAAGAAAATTCTGAAGATAGTTCAGAGGGTTCTCATACCTCACACCCAGTCTCTCTATTATTAATATCATACATTAGTATGGTTACATTTGTTACAATCAATGAACAATCATTATCATTAATTAAAGTCCATACATTTTCAGATTTCCTTACTTTTTCCCTGATGTCCTTTTCCTGTTTCAGTATCCCATCCAGGATTCCACATTACATTTTGTTGTCATGTCTCCTAATGCTCCTCTTGGCTATGAGTTTCTCAGACTTTCCTTGTTTTCAATGACCTTGACAGTTTTGAGGAGTATTGTCAGGTATTTTGTAGAATGCCCCTCAGTTGGGATTTGTCTGATGTTTTCTCATGATTACATTGGTTATGGGTTTTTGGAAGGAAGACTACAGAGGTAAAGTGCCATTTTCATCAGTCTTATCAAGGGTACATACTATCAACATGACCTATCACTGTTGGTGTTGACCTTAATCAGCTGGTAGTGGCTTTCAGGTTTTTCCACTGTGAAGTTACTCTCCCCCACCTTTTCTCACCTTTTCATTTTTTTTTTTTTCTTTGTGGTACGTGGGCCTCTCACTGTTGTGGCCTCTCCCGTTGCAGAGCACAGGCTCCGGACGTGCAGTCCCAGCGGCCATGGCTCACGGGCCCAGCCGCTCCACGGCACGTGGGATCCTCCCAGACCGGGGCACGAACCCGCGTCCCCTGCATTGGCAGGTGGACTCTCAACCACTGCGCCACCAGGGAAGCCCTTCACCTTTTCATACGGTACTCTTTGAAAGAATTCACTATGTTCATCCCTCACTTAAGGAGTGAGAAGTTATGCTCCATCTCCTTGGGTATATGCATAAATTGTTTGGAATTCTCCTGCAAGTGAGATTTGTCTTTTCTCCCTCATTAATTTACTCATTCATTCAATTATTTATTAAAGTCAGTATGTTGTATAGGATATTTATTTTATGCTTTAGTTTATAATTCCATACAACTTTATTTAGATTTTTGCTCAGATTTTCCAGATTTGGCCATTGGGAGCTCTTGCAGTTCGCTCCTATGTCCTTTTGACATATCCCTATTACTCTGTGTGTGTGTGTGTGTGTGTGTGTGTGTATCACTTTCTTAATATCTGGCACTACAGGATGCTCCAGGCTCATCTTGTATATTCCCTGCCAGAGTCCTAAAATTAGCCAGGTCTCCAAGGAGCTCTGGGTCCTTTTATCAGAGAATGGTGTTAGAGAATAAGAGGTAGGCACTAGGTGTGATCATTGCTACTGGTGTGTCATTGCATCTATATCCTCTCAACTGGCAAAGCAAGGAAATAATTGTACACGTACATACACATATCTATAAATACTTATTTGTGTAACCAACTGCATCTATATTAAGCTAAACATGGGTACATATTGATGTCTTTAATTCAGTATATATTTTTAAAAGGTCTTTTATTAGTTTTATATTATAAATGTAAAGTATATTCTTTTTTGAGGTGAAATTTACATAGCATAAAATTAAACATTTAAAAATGTACAGTTTAGTGACACAGTCATGCAACCACCACCTCTATTCAGTTTGGCAACTTTTTCATCATTCTGAAGGAAAACCTCGTACTCACTGAGCAGTGCCTTCTCATTCCTCTCTCTCTTAGCCCCTGTCAACCACTAATCTGCTTTCTGTCTCTACAGATGTACCTATTCTGAATATTTATTATAAACCAAACCATATAATATGTGACCTTTTGTGTTCTTTCACTTAGCATAGTGTTTTTGAGGTCCAACCACATTGTAGCATGTATCAGAACATCATTCTTTCTTATGACTGAATAATATTTCATTGTATGTATATATCACATTTTGTTTATTCATTCATATGTTGATGGGCATTTGGGTTGCTTCCATCTTTTGGCTATTGTGAATAATACTGCTATGATATATCATAGTAGCAGAATATAGTTTCTGTTTGAATCTCTGTTTTAAATTCTTTGGGGGTATCTACCTAGAGGTGGAATTAATGAAGCATATGGTAATTCTATGTTTAATTTTTTGAAAAAGTTACCATACTCTTTTCCACAGCAGCTGCACCATTTTACATTACCACCAGCAATGTGTGAGGGTTCCAGTTTCTCCATATCCTCATCAATACTTATTTTCCCTTTTTAAAATTATAGCTATCCTAATTGGTGTGAAGTGGCATCTGATTATGTTTTTGATTTATATTTCCCCAATGATTAATGATATTGAACATCTTTTCATGTGCTTATTGGCCATTTGTATGTCTTCTTTGGAGAAATGTCTTTTCAATTTCTTTGCACGTTTACAAATTGAGTTGTTGGTCTTTTTGTTATGTTGTAAGAGTTCTTTATACATCCTGGATATTAAATCCTATCAGATATATTATTTGCAAATATCTTCACCTAGACTATAGGTTGCCTTTTGACTCTCTTTATAGTGTTCTTTTCTGCACAAAAGTTTTAAATTTTAATGAACTTCCATTTACGTATTTTTTTTTTTTTGCCTGTGCTTTTGGTGTCATTTAAGAAACCCTTGTCAATTCCAAGGCCATGTAGATTTGCCTCTGTGTTTTCCTCTATGAGTTTTATAGTTTAGCTCTTAAATTTAAATCTTTGATCCATTTTGAGCTAATGTTTGTTGTGTGAGATAAGGGGCTAAAGCCATTCATTTGCATGTGGATATTGAGTTTTCCCAGCATCATTTGTTGAAGAGATTATTCTTTCTCCATTGAGTGGTCTTGACATGCTTGTCAAAAACCAATTAACCACAGATGTGAGAGTTTATTTCTGGGCTCTCTGGTCTATGTGTCTGTCCTGATGCCAGTACCACACTGTTTTGATTACTTGTAGCTTTGAAATCAGGAAGTGAGAGACCTCCAACTATTTTTTTCAAGATTGCTTTGGCTGTTTGGGGTAACTTTAAATTTCTTATGAATTTTAGGATGGGTTTTTCATTTCTGCAAAAATGCCATGGAATTTTGATAGGTATTACATTGAATCTGTATATTGCTTTGGGTGGTATTATCATCTTAATAATATTAATAATATTAACAATATTAAGTCTTTCCATTCATGAACACCTGCTTTTGCTTTCTTACAGGATGTAACTATTCTATCTTCTTGATCAATTGACCCTTGTATTAATATATACTGTTCATCTTTGTCTCATAACAATTTTTGACTTAAAGTCTATTTTGTCTGATGTTAATCTAGGCATCCAAGCTCTCTTTTGTTACCATTTGTGTATAATATTTTTTTCCACCTTTTCATTTTTCAATCTATTTGTGTCTGTGGATCTAAGGTGAGTTTCTTGTAGACAACAAATGGTTGGATCACTCTTTTCTTTTTGAAATGCATTCTGCCAATCTCTGTCTTTTAATTTGTGAATTTTTTTTTTTTTTTTTTTTTTTTTTTTTTTGCGGTACGTGGGCCTCTTACCACTGTGGCCTCTCCCGTTGCGGAGCACAGGCTCTGGACGCGCAGGCTCAGTGGCCACGGCTCACGGGCCCAGCCACTCCGTGGCACGCGGGATCTTCCCGGACCAGGGCACAAACCCGCGTCCCCCGCGTCAGCAGGAGGACTCTCAACCACTGCGCCACCAGGGAAGCCCTAATTTGTGAATTTAATCCATTTACATTTAAGGTAATACTGATAAAGATGGATTTACTTCTGTCATTTTGCTATTTGTTTCCTTTATGTTTTATATATATTTTTGTTCCTCAAAACACAAATACTGCCTTCATTTGTGTCTAAGTGAATTTTTTCTATTGTATCTTTTCATGCCCTTTTTTTTTTTCAGTATATTTTTTGGTTATTTTCATAGTAGTTATCTTGGAGCTTCCAATTAACATCTAAAAGTTTTAACAATCTAGTTTGAATTTATACCCACTTAGCTTCAATAGCATACAAAAACTCTGTTACTGAACAGCTTTGTTTCCCCATTTTATTTTGTGATTGTCACAAATTACGTCATTATACATTATTGCCTATTAACATATATTTATAAATAGTATATAAATAAATAATTTTATGCATTTGTATTTTAAATCATATAAGAAACAAAAGAAGAGTAACAAACCAAAAGTATCATAATACTGACTTCTACACTTACTTATGTAGCTACCTCTACTGGCATTCTTGCTTTCTTTATATGGCTTTCAGTTATTGTCTAGTGTCCTTTCATTTCCCTGAAGGAGTCCCTTTATTATTAAATTTTTTTAACATCTTTATTGGAGTATAATTGCTGTACAATGGTGTGTTAGTTTCTGCTGTATAACAAAGTGTATCAGCTATACATATACATATATCCCCATATCTCCTCTCTCTTGTGTCTCCCTCCCACTGTCCCTATTCCACCCCTCTAGGTGGACACAAAGCACCAAGCTGATCTCCCTGTGCTATGCGGCTGCTTCCCATTAGCTATCTATTTGACATTTGGTAGTGTATATATGTCCATACCACTCTCTCACTTCAAGGAGTCCCTTTAGCATTTCTTTTTCTTTTTTTAAAAAATAAATTTATTTATTTATTTTTGGCTACGTTGGGTCTTCATCGCTGCGCATGGGCTTTTCTCTAGTTGCGGTGAGTGGGGTCTACTCTTCATTGTGGTGTGCAGGCTTCTCATTGTGGTGGCTTCTCTTGTTGCAGAGCATGGGCTCTAGGCGTGCGGGCTTCAATACTTGTGGCATGCAGGCTCGGTAGTTGTGGCGTATGGGCTTAGTTGCTCTGTGGCATGTGGGATCTTCCTGGACCAGGGCTCGAACCCACATCTCCTGCATTGGCAGCCGGATTCTTAACCACTGTGCCACCAGGGACGCCCCCTTTAGCATTTCTTAAAGGGCTGGTTTACTAGCAATGAACTCCCTCAGCTTTTTTTTTTTTTATCTAGAATGCCTTAATTCCTCCCTAATTTTTGAAGAATAGTTTTGCCAGGTACAGAATTTTGGGGTGACAGGTTTTTTTCCCTTTGAACGTTTAAAATATGTTATTCCACTGCCTTCTGGCTACCATGATTTCTGATGAGAAATAGGCTGTTAATTTTTTTAAGAAGCTCTTGAACATGTCAAGTCACTTTTCTCTTGCTGCTTGCTGAATCTCTCAGCAAGTTTTTGACAGTTTTATTATAATATATCCTGGTGTGAATCTCTTTGACTTTATCCTACTTGTAGTTTTTTGAGCTTCTTGGATGTATAGATTCATGTCTTTCATTAAATTTGGGCAGTCTTTGGCCATTATTTCTTCAAAGATTCTTTCTGTCCCTTTTTCTCTTCTGGGACTCTCACGTGATGAGATATTTAATGGTGTTCCACAGTCCCTTTGGCTCTGTTAATTTTGTTTTTTTCATTCTTTTTCTTTCTGCTCCACAGACTGGATAATTTCTATTGTCCTATCTTCAAGATTGCTGATCTTTATTCTGCCTATTCAAGTCTGCTCTTAACCCTTCTAATGAATTTCATTTTAGCTATTGTACTTTTTAGCTCCAGAGTTTCTATTTGGTTTCTTTTTATAATTTCTATCTCCTTATTGATATTCTCTATCCATATATTGTTCTTCTGCTTTTTTTTTAGTTCTTTGCCCATGGTTTCCTTTAGCTTTTGAGTATATTTAAGACAGCTGACTTAAAGTCTCTACCTAGTATGCCTAGGCTGCCTCAGGGAATGTTTCTGTTACCTTTTTCCTTTGAATGGGCCATACTTTACTGTTTCTTTGTATACCTTGTGATTTTTTTTTTGTCAAAAACTGAACATTTTGATACTATAACTCTGGAAAGCAGATTCTCCTCCCTCCCCAGAGTTTGCTGTTGTGGCTTGTTGATGACTACAATCATCCATTTCTCTAGTGACATTCCCATACTCTTTTTGCAAAGACTGTATTTCTTATTTGTGTGTGGTTACTGAATCTCTGTTGCATTATATCAGTGGTCAGTTAGTGACCTGACAGAGATTTCCCTAAGTGCCTGGAGCCAAAAAGAAAAAAAAACCCACCACACTCTCCTTATTTTCTCAGGTTGGCTCTGAGCAGAGGCAGTCCTTCAGTGCTTGGACAGGTCACCTAATTCTGTCTTAGCTGTTTACTTCCTGCTTGTGCAGACCCTAAAGATCAGCCTTAGAGGTGCAAGCTTAGGGTCCACTCAGGTCTTTTTCTGAGCATGCATTGAGCTCTAGGCATGCATGTTGCATAAAAGAAGTATCAGTACTTCTTTTATTGCTAAATAGTATAACTTTTATTGCTAAATAATACTCCACTATATGGATATAACATATTTTATTTATTTATCCTTCAATTGATGGACATGTGGATTGTTTCCACTTTTTGGCTGTTATGAATAATGCTGCCCTGACATTGTGGACTCTTTCTAGGCTAGTATAGGTAGATCTAACTCATTTATATTTTAAAAACAGACTTATTTATTAGATATAATTCATATACAATGCACTGCATATATTTAAAATTCATAATCTGATGATGTATAAGCCTGTGAATTCATCACCATAATGAAGAAAACAAACATTTTCATTGCTTTCATTTCAAAAGTTTCCACATGCCACTTTGTAGTCCTATGCAACTCTACAGCCCTATCTGACTGCACCCACTGATCTAATTTCTGTCATGAAACATTAGTTTGCATTTTCTAGAATTTTATGTTAGTGGAATAGTACAATATTGCACTTTTTGTCTAGTTTGTTTCACTCGGCATAATTATTTTGATTTTTTCCCATGCTGTTGCATGTATCAATAGTTACTTTATTTATTGCTGAATGGTATTCCTTTATATCACAACTTGCTTATCCATTACAATTACAAATAATCTTTCAAATGATCTGAGATATTACAAATGATCCTGTTTAAGCATTTTTGTACAAATCTTTTTGTGGACTAATTATTTCATTTCTCTTTGGTAACTACCTAGAAGTAGAATAGCTGGGTTGTATGGTAGATGAATATTTAACTTTTTAAGAAAATGCCAAACTGTTTCCAACAATGAAAAACAATGGCCATTCAGACAACAGCCAACAGTTGTATCATTTTACATTCTTAACAGCAGTGTATGAGCGTTTCAGTTGCTCTATATCCTCACCAACACTTGGTATGGTCAGCCTTTTAAATTTCAGCCATTTTAGTATGTGGGTAGTGGTATTTAATTGTAGTTTTATATTACATTTTACTAATGACTAATGATGTTGAGCATCTTTTTATGTATACCAGTTTGCCATCCATTTTTCTTCTATGGAGAAGTGCATGTTCAAATATTTTGCCCATTTTAAATTGGTTTTTGCTTTTCATTATTACTGAGATTGAGGGATAGGAGTTCTTAGCATATTCTAGATAAAACTCCTTTGATGGATATGTGTTTTAAAAAAATATTTCAGTCTGTGGCTTGCCTTTTTATTTTCTTGGCAGTATCTCTATTGAATTAAAGGTCAGCATGTGTATAAAGAAGGAAATCTTCATATGGCCACAGTTCATGTGGAAGACTTGCAGGTTTTAATTGATCATGGTCTTAATACAAGTTTAGGGTGTGATGTAGCTAGTGAACTCAGGCTTTATCTATGAGTACATTTTGTAAATAATGAGAAGTAATAATCTTATGATACTTTGTACTGATCATATCACATTATTATTTTCAGTTCTGGGGACTAAATGTTAAATGGAACATCGTCAAACTTAAGTGCATTCAGAGGAAGTAGATTAGGAGTAGTAAGAAGACTGAAAGAGAAAAGATCAAAGGAACTTGAGATAGTCTAGAAATAAAAGAAATAAACAAAGTTTTCAAAAATTTGAAGGTCTTGCAGAGTAAGAGAATAGTTAAGTGCGTGGGATGTGTACTTAGAGGGACATGAGTTCAAAAGCTAGTTACTCTTAATAGATTAGGCATAGTACTCAAAGGCTAAGTTTTTTCACTGGTAAAATTCATAGTACATATTAAATACTCAACAAATAATATTATTCTTAAGCTTACTATGTGGCAAGAGTGTTGTTATGAACTATTTATTACATAACTACTTCTGGAAAATCATAGGATAATTGCGATATTCATTTTATTAATATATTCTGAACAAAATTGGAATTTTATTTGGAAGGTCTGTCAGTGTTTTAGTTACCTATTGTTGTGTAAGAAAGTACCCCCAAATCTAGCAGATTGAAATAATAAACACTTATTTCACAATTTCTGCTGTGGTTTAGGAATTCAGGAGCAGCCTAGCTGGGTACTTCTGGCTCAGGGTCTCTCATGAAGTTGCAGTTAAGATGTCAGCAAGGGCTGTGATCATCTTAAGGCTGACTGTTGACAGAAAACCCCAGTTTCATCCTTGCTCCTTGGCAGGAGGCCTCAGGTTCTTGCCATGTTAACTTTCCCCTAGTGAAGCTTGAGCATTCTCATGTCATGGCAGCTGGCTTCTCCTAGAGAAAATAATACAAAGAGCAAGGAAGAAGTCACAATGCCTTTTATGTCCTACTTTCAGAAATCACATATTGTCACTTCTGCCTCCTTGAATTCCTTAAAAGTGAGTCACTAAATACTTCCATACTCAAAGGAAGGGGAATTAGGCTCCACTTTTAAAAAGGGTTATTATTAAAGAATTTGTGGACATATTTTAAAAAACCAATGCAACCAAAAAGGAAATTTGTGCACAAAAATATTTTAAGGATGTTTCTGATGTTGACTTAGGAAAGAAAAGTGTTCAGCCCTCATCTCTGTAATCAAGTTTCTGGATATAGATTTCCTATAAAATCACCACACCAAATATATTTCCCTTTAAGTTTGCTTGCTAAAATATTGGGCCCACCTCAGGTAAAGAAATGTTTCAATTATTTAATATCATAAAACCCTGACCTCATGGAGAGATATTCAGTCTTTCCCTGTAAAAGGGTCCCCATTGAGTTTCTGTCTGAAGTCTTTTGGCCATTTAAGATAAGAATCTTAATTTATGTTCTTCTGCTAGCTCAGGGTTAATATCTTCATATTATATGAAGACTATCTCCCCTGTCAATCTGACCTAGTATATTAGTTTCCTGTGGCTGCTGTAACGAATTACTGCAAACTGGGTGGCCTAAAACAGCACAATTTATTCTCTTGTAGTTCCAGAGGCCAGAAGTCCAAAATCAAGGTGTCAGCAGGGCTGCACTCCCTCAGGAGGCTGTGGGGGAAGAAGATTCTTCTTCTTCTACTATTTCTACTTCTTTTAGCTTCTGGTGGCTCTTGGCATTCCTCGGCTCAGAGCTGCATCACCCCAGATTCTGTGGTCACACTGCCTCCTCCTTTTCTGTCTGTTATCTTCCTTTGTCTCATTCTTATAAGGACACTTGTTACTGGATTTAGGGCCCACGGTAAAATCTAAAAGCTCCTCTTCTCCAAATTCTTAATCACATATTTTGCTATATAAGGTAATATTAAATCTTTTACCATATTACCAAGGTAATATTCACAGGTTCTGAGAATTAGGATGTGGTCATATATTTTGTGGGGCCGCCATTCAGCCCACTACCCCTATTATCACTATTAATTAGCCTGGTAAATAGGATATCCTTAAGATAGTCCCTAAAATATGACTAAAACTTTTGTTTCTTTAAAATTTACTCTAAGTTATTAATATAATCAAATGTCTGAAAATATATAATTTCTTAGAAAAGCTGGGATTGGGATTTATGGTTTTTTGAAGGTGTGATATAAACTTGAGAAATGTTGGTCTAATTGATTAATCTTTTGTTATCAAGTATTTTGTACATATATAAACACAAAAAAAGCCTATGTACTTACCACCTAACTCTCAAATATTAATATTTTGTAGTATTTAAAAAAACGTTATAGATACAGTTGAAGTACCCTGTATTCCCTTCCCTTGTTTTACTCTTCCATCTCTTCTTCTTTACAGGTAATTACTATCCTGAAATTGATGTTTTTCTTTGTCATGAAAATATTTAAAACTATTTATAAATATGTAGCTATCATAATATAGAGCCATATATTTCTTGAATGCCATATATATGTCTATATATATTATAAATATGATATGCTATACTTATTGTTATTTTTTCTCAAGGTTATATTTTTCAGATTTAGTAATGTTAAATATATAATTTTGTTCAGTGTTTGTTTTGTAGACTGAGTTGCAAACCATTAGTAGCACAATCAATTTAGTAGGTCATGAACTACTTTAGAAAAAAAGAAATAGAATAACAAAGAAAATAGAATGCACCACATGCGCTCAATTTAAGTATAGTTTAGTGAAAGTTCTCTCTTTTTTTCTCTCTCTTTTTACATATAAATTGAGTCATGGTGTAAACTACATTTCTAACTGTAGGTAAAACATTTGAAAGTCATAGCTCTAACTCATTTATTTTCATTACTATAAATTTCATTATATGAATGTACCACATTTTTCCTGTTGATATTCAATTGTTTGCACTATTTTACTATTAAAAATAATGCTGCAAAATACTGTTGAACAAGACTCCTTGCTCACATATGTAAGACTTTCTCTATATTATTTACAAGTAGAAGTGCTACAGTATATGCATGTTCAGCTCTGCTGGATATTTCTAAATTCCTCTTCATTGTAGAGTTTTCATTAGCAGTGTACAATATCCATAGAATGTATCTACAACATCAAGAGTGAACCCTAGGGCTTCCCTGGTGGCGCAGTGGTTGAGAGTCCGCCTGCCGATGCAGGGGACATGGGTTCGTGCCCCGATCCCGGAAGATCCCACATGCCGCGGAGCGGCTGGGCCCGCGAGCCATGGCCGCGGAGCCTGTGTGTCCGGAGCCTGTGCTCCGCAACGGGAGAGGCCACAGCAGTGAGAGGCCCGCGTACAGCAAAAAAAAAAAAAAAAAAAAAAAGAGTGAACCCTAATGTAAACTATGGACTTTGGGTAATAATGATGTGTCAACATGGGTTCATCAGTTTTAATAAATGTCACTGTGGTGGGGAATGTCAACAGTGGAGAAGGTTTTATGTGTGTGGGGACAGAGATTATATGGGAACTCTCTGTACTTTCAGCTCAATTTTTCCGTGAACCTACAACTGCTCTAAAAAAAATAAGGTTTATTAATTTAAAAAAGCAAAAAACTTCACCTGACTCTGGAGAACTATTGTCTATATAACCAACATGGCTTAAAGGCTTATTGAGACTTAAAAAATATTTTTTTGTGGGGGGAATATCTCAATAAAAAAATATAACGCTAGGAGGTTTGGAAAGGGCTACTTATTTGACATTAAAAAAAAGCATGAGCAATGAAGGAAACATATTAGTGAAAAGGAATGAAATGTATCTTGACTACTTATGGAAGAGGGCATGACAGAACACAGGTTGAAAACCACTACTTTTTGATTCTTAAAACCAAAGAAAAAAAGTCAGTGCCTAGATAATTTTTCCAAGGCAGGAATTTGGCAATTTTTCTCTTGGCTCCAAGAGAAAAAATGGCATAATAGCACAAAAAATGTTTAGTATTCCATGATTAGTTATTATTTTGTTTATACATCATAGTAAAAAATCTATTTTAAATATCTGGCTAGGAGACACTCAAGATGGCGGAAGACTAAGACATGGAGATCACCTTCCTCCCCACAAATACATCAGAAATACATCTACATGTGGAACAACTACAACAGAACACCTATTGGATGCTGGCAGAAGACCTCAGACTTCCCAAAAGGCAAGAAACTCCCCACATACCTGGCCGTGTGGCTGACAGGGTCTTGGTGCTATGGCCGGGTATCAGGCCTGTGCCTCTGAGGTGGGAGAGCCGAGTTCAGGATATTGGTCCACGAGAGACCTCCCAGCTCCATGTAATATCAAGTGGCGAAAGCTCTCCCACAGATCTCCATCTCAACGCTAAGACCCAGCTCCACTCAATGACCAGCAAACTACAGTGCTGGACACCCCATGCCAAACAACTAGCAAGACAGGAACACAACCCCACCCATTAGCAAAGAGGCTGCCTAAAATCATAATAAGGCCACAGACATCCCAAAAAAACCACCGGATGTGGTCCTGCCCACCAGAAAGACAAGATCCAGCCTCATCCACAAGAACACAGGCACTAGTCCCCTCCCCCTCCCCCTACACAACCCACTGAATCAACCTTAGCAACTAGGGGCAGACACCAAAAACAATGGGAACTACAAACCTGCAGCCTGTGAAAAGGAGATACCAAACACAGTAAGTCAAGCAAAATGAGAAGACAGAGAAACACACAGCAGATGAAGGAGCAAGGTAAAAACCCACCAGACCAAACAAATGAAGAGGAAATAGGGAGTCCACCTGAAAAAGAATTCAGAGTAATGATAGTAAAGATGATCCAAAATCTTGGAAATAGAATGGAGAAAATACAAGAAACGTTTAACAAGGACCTAGAAGAACTAAACAGCAAATAAACAGAGATGAACAACACAATAAATGAAATTAAAAATTCTCTAGAAGGGATCAATAGCAGAATAACTGAGGCAGAAGAACGGATAAGTGATCAGGAAGATAAAATAGTGGAAATAAGTATTGCAGAGCAGAATAAAGAAAAAAGAATGAAAAGAATTGAGGACACTCTCAGAGACCTCTGGGACAACATTAAATGCACCAACATTCGAATTATAGGGGTCCTAGAAGAAGAAGAGAAAAAGAAAGGGACTGTGAAAATATTTGATCAGATTATAGTTGAAAACTTCCCTAATATGGGAAAGGAAATCGTTAATCAAGTCCAGGAAGCACAGAGAGTCCCATACAGGATAAATCCAAGGAGAAACATGCCAAGACACATATTAATCAAACAATCAAAATTTAAATACAGGGCTTCCCTGGTGGCGCAGTGGTTGAGAGTCCACCTGCCGAAGCAGGGGACACGGGTTCGTGCCCCGGTCAGGGAGTATCCCACATGCCACGCAGCGGCTGGCCTGTGAACCATGGCTGCTGAGCCTGTGCGTCTGGAGCCTGTGCTCCACAACGGGAGAAGCCACAACAATGGGAGGCCTGTGTAGTGCAAAAAAAAAAAAAAAAAAAAAAAAAAAAAATTAAATACAAAGGAAAAACATTAAAAGCACCAAGGGAGAAACAACAAATAACACACAAGGGAGTCTCCATAAGGTTAAAAGCTGATCTTTCAGCAGAAACTCTGCAAGCCAGAAGGGAGGGGCAGGACATATTTAAAGTGATGAAAGAGAAAAACCTACAAACAAGATTACTCTACCCAGCAAGGATCTCATTCAGATTTGATGGAGAAATTAAAACCTTTACAGACAAGCAAAAGCTAAGAGAATTCAGTACCACCAAACCAGCTTTATGACAAATGCTAAAGTAACTTCTCTAGGCAGGAAAAACAAGAGAAGGAAAAGACCTACTATAACAAACCCAAAACAATCAAGAAAATGGTAATAGGAACATACATATCGATAATTATCTTAAATGTAACTGGATTAAATGCTCCCACCAAAAGACACAGACTGGCTGAATGGATCCATAAACAAGACCCGTATATATGCGATCTACAAGAGACCCACTTCAGACCTAAGGACACATACAGACTGAAAGTGAGGGGATGGAAAAAGATATTCCATGCAAATGGAAATCAAAAGAAAGCTGGAGTAGCAATTCTCATATCAGACAAAATAGGCTTTAAAATAAAGACTATTACAGAAGACAAAGAAGGACACTACATAATGATCAAGGGATTGACCAAGAAGAAGATATAACAATTGTAAATATTTATGCACCCAACATAGGAGCACCTCAATACATAAGGCAAATACTAACAACCATAAAAAGGGAAATCGACAGTAACACATTCATAGCAGGGGACATTAACACACCACTTTCACCAGTGGACAGATCATCCAAAATGAAAATAAATAAGGAAACACAAGCTTTAAATGATACATTAATCAAGACGGACTTAATTGATATTTATAAGACATTCCATCCAAAAACAACTGAATACACATTCTTCTCAAGTGCTCATGGAACATTCTCCAGGATAGACCATACCATGGGTCACAAATCAAGCCTTGGTAAATTTAAGAAAATTGAAATCGTATCAAGTATCTTTTCTGACCACAACACTATGAGATTAGGTATCAATTACAGGAAAAAATCTGTAAAAAATACAAACACATGGAGGCTAAACAATACACTACTTAACAACCAAGAGATCACAGAAGAAATCAAAGAGGAAATCAAAAAATACCTAGAAACAAATGACAATGGAGACACGACGACCCAAAACCTATGCGATGCAGCAAAAGCAGTTCTTAGAGGGAAGTTTATAGCAATACAGTCCTACCTTAAAAAACAAGGAACAGGGCTTCCCTGGTGGCACAGTGGTTGAGAGTCCGCCTGCCGATGCAGGGGACACGGGTTTATGCCCCGGTCTGGGAAGATCCCACATGCCGTGGAGTGGCTGGGCCCGTGAGCCATGGCTACTGAGCCTGTGTGTCCGGAGCCTGTGCTCTGCAACGGGAGAGGCCACAACAGTGAGAGTCCCGTGCACCGCAAAAAAAACCCCAAAATCCCCCCAAAAAACCAAGGAACATCTCAAATGAAAAATCTGAACTTTCACCTAAAGCGATTAGAGAAAGAAGAACAAAAATCCCCAAAGTTAGCAGAAGGAAAGAAATCATAAAGATCAGATCAGAAATAAATGAAAAAGAAATGAAGGAAACAATAGCAAAGATCAATAAAACTAAAAGCTGGTTCTCTGAGAAGATAAACAAAATTTATAAACCATTAGCCAGACTCATGAAGAAAAAAAGAGAGAAGACTCGAATCAATAGAATTAGAAATGAAAAAGGAGAGGTAACAACTGACATTGCAGAAATACAAAGGATTATGAGAGATTACTGCAAGCAACTCTATGCCAATAAAATGGAAAACCTGGAAGAAATGGACAAATTCTTAGAAATGCACAACGTTCTGAGACTGAACCAGGAAGAAATAGAAAATATGAACAGACCAATCACAAGCACTGAAATTGAAACTGTGATTAAAAATCTTCCAACAAACAAAAGCCCAGGACCAGATGGCTTCACAGGTGAATTCTATCAAACATTTAGAGAAGAGCTAACACCTATCCTTCTCAAACTCTTCCAAAATATAGCAGAGGGAGGATCACTTCCAGACTCATTCTACGAGGCCACCATCATCCTCATACCAAAACCAGACAAAGATTTCACAGGAAAAGAAAACTACAGGCCAATATCACTGATGAACATAGATGCAAAAATCCTTAACAGAATACTAGCAAACAGAATGCAACAGCACATTAAAAGGATCATACACCATGATCAAGCGGGGTTTACCCCAGTAATGCAAAGATTCTTTAATATACGCAAATCAACCAATGTGATACATCATATTAACAAACTGAAGGAGAAAAACCATATGATCATCTCAATAGATGCCGGGAAAGCTTTCGACAAAATTCAACACCATTTATGATAAAAACCCTCCAGAAAGTGGGCATAGAGGGAACTTTCCTCAACATAATAAAGGCCATATATGACAAACCCACAGCCAACATCATCCTCAATAGTGAAAAATTGAAACCATTTCCACTAAGATCAGGAACAAGACAAGGTTGCCCACTCTCACCACTATTATTCAACATAGTTTTGGAAGTTTTAGCCACAGCAATCAGAGAAGAAAAGGAAATAAAAGGAATCCAAATCAGAAAAGAAGAAGTAAAGCTGTCACTGTTTGCAGATGACATGATACTATACATAGAGAATCCTAAAGATGCTACCAGAAAACTATTAGAGCTAATCAATGAATCTGGTAAAGTATCAGGAAACAAAATTAATGCATAGAAATCTCTAGCATTCCTATACAGTAATGATGAAAAATCTGAAAGTGAAGTTAAAAAAACACTCCCATTTACCACTGCAACAAAAAGAATAAAATATCTAGGATTAAACCTACCTAAGGAGACAAAAGACCTGTATGCAGAAAATTATAAGACACTGATGAAAGAAATTAAAGATGATACAAATAGATGGAGAGATATACCGTGTTTTTGAATTGGAAGAATTAATATTGTGAAAATGACTCTACTACCCAAAGCAATCTACAGATTCAATGCAATACTTATCAAACTATCAGTGGCATTTTTCACAGAACGAGAACAAAAAATTTCACAATTTGTATGGAAACACAAGCGACCCCAAATAGCCAAAGCAATCTTGAGAAAGAAAAACGGAGCTGGAGGAATCAGGCTCCCTGACGTCAGACTATGCTACAGTAGTTAAGACAGTATGGTACGGGCACAAAAACAGAAAGATGGATCAATGGAACAGGATAGAAAGCCGAGAGATAAACCCACGCACATATGGTCACCTTATCTTTGATAAAGGAGGCAAGAATATACAGTGGAGAAAAGACAGCCTCTTCAATAAGTGATGCTGGGAAAACTGGACAGGTACATGTAAATGTATGAAATTAGAACACTCCCTAACACCATACACAAAAATAAACTCATGGATTAAAGACCTAAATGTGAGGCCAGACACTAGCAATCTCTTAGAGGAGAACATAGGCAGAACACTGTACGACATAAATCACAGCAAGATCCTTTTTGACCCAGCTCCTAGAGAAATGGAAATAAAAACAAAAATAAACAAATGGGAACTAATGAAACTTAAAAGCTTTTGCACAGCAAAGGAACCCATAAACAAGACAAAAAGACAACCCTCAGAATGGGAGAAAATATTTGAAAATGAAGCAACTGACAAAGGATTAATCTCTAAAATTTACAAGCAGCTCATGCAGCTCAATATCAAAAAAACAAAAAACCCAATCCAAAAATGGGCAGAAGATCTAAATGGACATTTCTCCAAAGAAGATATACAGATTGTCAAGAAACACATGAAAGAATGCTCAACATCATTAATCATTAGAGAAATGCAAATCAAAACTACAATGAGATATCATCTCATACCAGTCAGAATGGCCATCATCAAAAAATGTGCAAACAATAAATGCTGGAGGGGGTGTGGAGAAAAGGGAACCCTCTTGCACTGTTGGTGGGAATGTAAATTGATACGGCCACTATGGAGAACAGTATGGAGGTTCCGTAAAAAACTAAAAATAGAAGTACCATATGACCAAGCAATCCCACTACTAGGCATATATCCTGAGAAAACCATAATTCAAAAAGAGTCATATACCAAAATGTTCATTGCAGCTCTATTTACAATAGCCAGGACATGGAAGCAACCTAAGTGTCCATCATCGGATGAATGGATAAAGAAGATGTGGCACATATATACAATGGAATATTACTCAGCCATAAAAAGAAACGAAATTGAGTTATTTGTGGTGAGGTAGATGGACATAGAATGTGTCATACAGAGTGAAATAAGTCAGAAAGAGAAAAACAATTTCCGTATGCTAACACATATATATGGAATCTAAGAAAAAAAAAAGTCATGAAGAACCTAAGGGCAAGATGGGAATAAAGACACAGACCTACTAGAGAATGGACTTGAGGGTATGGGGAGGGGGAAGGGTAAGCTGTGAGAAAGTGAGAGTGGCATGGACATATATACACTACCAAATGTAAAACAGATAGCTAATGGGAAGTAGCTGCATAGCACAGAGAGATCAGCTCGGTGGTTTGTGACCACCTAGAGGGGTGGGATAGGGAGGTTGGGAGGGAGGGAGATGGAAGAGAGAAGAGATATGGGAACATATGTATATGTATAACTGATTCACTTTGTTATAAAGCAGAAACTAACACACCATTGTAAAGCAATTATACTCCAATTAAGATGTTAAAAAAAAAAACCCAAAACACATTCACGTACCAAAGTGTTCATTGCAGCTCTATTTACAATAGCCAGGACATGGAAGCAACCTAAGTGTACATCGACAGATGAATGG
Source organism: Mesoplodon mirus (assembly GCF_964341445.2). Classification (NCBI taxonomy): domain Eukaryota; kingdom Metazoa; phylum Chordata; class Mammalia; order Artiodactyla; family Ziphiidae; genus Mesoplodon; species Mesoplodon mirus. The sequence continues at coordinate 36,145,040 of NC_138992.1, read as the reverse complement.
ATAAAGAAGATGTGGCATATATATACAATGGACTATTAGTCAGCCATAAAAAGCAACGAAATTGAGTTATTTGTAGTGAGGTGGATAGACCTAGAGTCTGTCATACAGAGTGATGTAAGTCAGAAAGAGAAATACAAATTCGTATGCTAACATATATATATGGAATCTAAAAAAAAATGGCTATGAAGAACCTAGGGGCAGGAGAGGAATAAAGACGCAGACGTTGAGAATGGACTTGAGGACACGGGGAGGGTGAAGGATAAGCTGGGGCCAAGTGAGAGAGTGGCATGGATTTCTATACACTACCAAATGTAAAATAGCTAGTGGGAAGCAGTCGCATAGCACAGGGAGGACAGCTCAGTGCTTTGTGACCACCTAGATGGGTGGGATAGGGAGGGTGGGAGGGAACTGCAAGAGAGAGGAGATATGGGGATATATGTATACGTATAGCTGTTTGTTTGCTATAAAGCAGAAACTAACACACTATTTCAAACAGTTATAGTCCAATAAAGTTGTTAAAAAAAATCTGGCAAAGTTATCTTAATATATTGGTCTCATTTATTAAATTGCCACACAAATAAGACTAGGCCCTTTTTCTTCCCTAGCAGAATAACAGGACTTGGAGCTCCTGCTCTAGACCACCTAGGGCTTTCAAACAATTAGTGGAACTATTTATATTAAAACTTCTGAGCCATGGCTTCAACCTCTTCACTTTTCAAGTGAAGCAGATAACTAATTACTTGGATAAGTTAATTGGCTGATTTAGTACTCTTTAATAAGACCCAAGTTACTTGGGTTATTCATCAAGGCTTTTTGTGAGAGGACAGTTGCTCTGAATTAGCCATTAGCTGCTTCTCTTTCTTTCGTTTTTTTTTTCCTTCCTTCCTTTCTCTTTCTCCAACCCCCCCACCTTCTTTCTTTTTGAAACTTAGTTCCTTATTTTCATTAACAAAACAGATCTAAACACCTTGGCATCCTCACTTATGCTTCTTTCCTATGCCAGTTTTGTAAAACTCTTTCAAGAAACCTCAACTTCATCATACCACCAATGAATTGGGAGACTGGGATTGACATATACACTAATATGTATAAAATGGATAACTAATAAGAACCTGCTGTATAAAAAAATAAAATAAAATTCAAAAATTAAAAAGAAAAGAAATCTTAAATTGAATTCCATTAGAGTTTTAGGAATTTACTTAGGAAGTGTTTTCAATTAAATGCAACGACAACATGGGTGGATATTTTAATAACCTTGTAAGGAAAGTCTATTTTCAAAATGCAGTGGTAGGTGTCTTCTTCAGAGGTTACCAAAAATAGTAAATACTGGTCAAAAATTAGTCAGCATGTCCTATGCTATCCCTTTAAACCCAGTATATAGGTGTTTATCCGGTGTTGGGTGTTTGAGTTTCTTGACTTTTTAAGCTTGCAAAATACTAGAAGGAAAGGTAGTATTTTATACATTCATTTCAGCCCAATAAAACCGACACTGACCCTTAAAAAACTTTGAATTCATTCTCTGTCAGCTATTTCTTTTCACTTTCTCTAAGAGTCTCATTTCCTTCTGCTATTCCTACCTCTTTTCTGAAGTTCCATATATCGGACTGCAATTCATTGGACCTCCACGATTTTCTCTTTATTCCTTCCCTGCACAAATTTAAACATACTAAACCACTCCTTCGCCAAAGTAAAAGAACGCGAGAGCTCGTCTACACGTTTGGTCAAAACGCATTCCCCTAATCCTGATCCCTTCAGCTTCTCCTTTCCCCCGGCAAATGAAGCTCTCGATCTAAATTTACCCCCCACCCCACCTGCAGCCTTATTGCTATTGCTCTGCGCACTGAACCCAAGTTCTTTCCAGGCCTTCCATTTCCTAAGAAAAACAAAAACCACTTGGTTTTCAGGGCTTTAAACACTAGGACCCGCTTTCTTCTTCCTCATCGGACCTATTTGCCCACCGTGCTTCCTCACTCGGACTCGATCTCCACCTCAGTTGCTCTCTTGCCGGAGCACCACTTCCGGATCTCCGGTGTCTCCGCTTTACCGGTCCGCCCACCTCCCCCGCGCACTTCCTAGAGCTTTGTGCGAACCACTAGCGGAGTCGGAGCGGAGACGCAGGCTGGCCCAGCGCCAGCGGTCTCCTCCTAGAAGACGCACTGAATGGCTTCTCCAGCCTGAGAACTCCGGCCCTGCTGCGGAGTCGAGTGGTGGCGGTGGAGGGTTAGTTTGTTTCGAGCTCCGAGCGGGGCATACCCGGAAGTGGCGCGGTACGGGAGCTGCGCCGCCTCCGCAGGCGGGTGCCGGGTACCGGGAGGTGGAGGAGACGCCACGGTACTCTTCGGCGTGTCACCCGAGGGTGCAATACGGCGAGAGGCGTACGGCCTGCTTCTGGCTCTGTTTCTACGGTGGTAGATCCGGCCGGGTTACGGGGGGCGAGGGCCTCCTGGGGCGGCTGGGCTGGCTAAGGGAGGGGTGCGGCGGCCAAAGGCGAGCCTGCCTCTCCTCATTTTCCCACTCCAGGGGACCCGCTTTCTTTAGGTCACCACCTCTTCCTCCCACTCCTCGCTAGGCGAGTTGAGGGGAGTTGTACTAGTGAGGCAGCCGTGGCTGGAGCAGAGTCCATTTGAGTTTTCTCTGCTTCTGGGAGAAGGCGAGGGGCCGCTGTGGTGGGGACTGTTGCTTTTCGGCCTCTTCAACCTTTCCTGAGAAATGCCTTTTCCTTAAGGAATGCACCACAGACTCAGTTACCTCTAATGTTTCTGTCTTTACCCCTTTCAGCTTCTGACTTTGACTCCTCTGTACCTTAAAGAATGCTGGAGTCATATGTGACTCCAATTTTAATGAGCTATGTGAATCGCTACATCAAGAACTTAAAGCCTTCAGATCTACAGCTTTCACTATGGGGCGGAGACGTGGTTCTCAGCAAGCTGGAGTTAAAATTGGATGTGCTGGAGCAGGTAAGCGGTGTAGCTGTCACTGAAAACATTTTCAGCCTGCTTAGAAGTAATGTGTGCTTTCCTACACTCTGACTATGCTTTAAAAGCTTAGTTTTTCTGCTAATGTATTTTGGGCTATCTTGAACTAGAGACCTTGCTTTACAGAATTTTTTTTTTATGGTTTGTTACTAGTGATGGATTATTAGAATCATAATCCCCCAAATCGCCGCAACAGATAGAAAAAAAATTTCATTGTTCTTGTCAGAATTTTCACCCTGTTACTCAGTTCTTAAGCTTTACCGAATATGCTAATTTACATTGGTAGGATTCTGTATGACGCTGGAAAATATTCCCTTTTTCCTTTTTGGGGAACGAAGGGGTGCGAAAGACAGCAAGGTCACATCTTGAGGAAAGTTCTCTTAGTGGGAAAAATGTCATTACCCATGACATCCTCAGAATATTGAATAGACAGACAGATTGAGAATGCCAGCATAGTTGAAAACTTTTAAATCACTTTTTAAGTCTTTTTTTTTTTAACATGGGAATGGTCTGATGTAAATGAACTGTAACTTCAAAGTTCATACATTTATTAATTCACTTAGTACACTTATTAACATATGCCAGGCAATTCTTTTAGGCTTGAGAGTACAAAAATTATCTCTGGAAACTCAGGAGTCAAGAGACCAACTGCTTTTTAGGAGATAAGGGAAGACAATCTGATGGTGATGTTATTGGTAACTTTGAGTATATTCCACTGCTTCCTGTACTATGGAATAACCTGGAGTTAACACTGAGAAATAATATTCTTGGTTTCTTCCCCTTCCTCTCTCCAAGGTTGATTATCTTAATATTTTCATTGTTTTTTAATGAGCACAAATCCTAAGTATACAGCTTAAATTTAGCATATGCATACACCTGTGTAACCACTATCCAGATCAAGAAATAAAATATTTCCCGCACCCCAAAATGCTCTCCTTGCCTTTTTGTAATTAGTACCCCACCCCTAAAACAAGTGACAGCTGTTCTGACTTTTATCAACACAGATAAGTTTCTTGAAGCTGTTCTTGAAACTTAACTAAATGAGAATCACTTGTGTTTGAATTCTTTTGTTCCACATTATGGCCAAGATTAACCCAGGTTCTTGAATAAGTGACAGTTTATTCTTTGTATTGCCTTGTGGTATTCCATTGTATAAAGATTCACAGTTTATATATTTTCCTTTTGAGGTACATTTGGATTTTTTCTGCTTTTGACAATTACGAAGAAAGCTCTTAAGAACATTCTTGTATTGGACAGAGGTGTTGATTTCCTTTAGATGCATACCTAGGAGGCAGGCATATATTTAGCTTTAATGGATACTGCCAAATAGTTTTCCAGAGTGGTTGTACCAATTTAGATTCTCACCAGTAATGTGTGGGAGTTCCAGTTACTTCACATTTTTTGCTGTTACTCGGTAAGTTTGTTAATTAATAGTCTTTCCCTGTGCTATTGGCTGTTTGTGTATCTTCTTTGGAGAAATGTCTGTTCAAGTCCTTTGCCCATTTTAAAAAGTTATTTTGTTGTTACTGAGTTGTAGGAATTTATATATCCTGGATGTCAATCCCTTATCAGATATGATGTGCAAGTATCATCTCCCATTGTGGGTTGTCTTTTGACTCTGTTGATAGTATCCTTTGCAGAACCAAAGTTTTAAATTTTGATGAAGTCCAACTTACAACTTTTTCTTTTGATGCCTGGGCTTTTGGTGTTATATCCAAGAAATCATTGCCAAATCCAGTGTCATGAAGCTTTTCCCCTATGTTTTCTTCTAAGAGTTTTATAGTTTTAGCTCTCACATTTAGGTATTTGATCCCTTTTGAGTTAATTTTTATATGTGGTACAAGGATCCAACTTCATATTTTTTTGCATATGGTTATTCAGTTTTCCTAACATCGTTTGTCGAAGACTGTCCTTTCCCTACTGAATGATCTTGGCACCCTTCTTGAAAATCAAACGGTCATTGATAGGAGGGTTTATTTCTGGGCCCTCCATATGATTCCATTGGTCTGTATGTCTGTCTTTATGTCAGTATCACATTGTTTTGATTACCCTGACTTTGTAGTAAGTTTTGAAATCAGGAAATGTGAGATCTCCAACTTTTCCCCTTTATTTTAACATTTTAAAAATTTAATTAAAAAATTTTTATCAGAGTCTACTTGATTTACAATGTTGTGTTAGTTATGCTGTACAGCAAAGTGAATCAGTTACACATATACATATATCCACTCTTTTTTTAGATTCTTCCCCCATATAGGTCATTACAGAGTACTGAGTAGAGTTCCCTGTGCTACACAGTAGGCCCTTATTAGTTATCTGTTTTACATATAGTAGTGTGTATATGTCAATCCCAGTCTCCTAATTTATCCCTTTGCTGCCCCTTACCAGTTTTTTAAATGTTAGGAAAAATTAATCATGAAGTCATGCTAGTTAGGAGTTTTCTTAGTTGGAAAGTTTTTAATTCCTGATTTAATTTCTTTAACAGATATAGGACTGTTTAGATTTCTGTTTCTCCTTTTGTTAGTTTTGGTTAGTTATGCTTTTCAAGGAATTTCTCCATTTCCTCAAAATCAGCAAACAATGGTGTGGGCCTAACTTTGTAAATAAAATTTTATTGGAGCCCAGCTATTCTCATTCGTTTACATGTTGGCTGCTTTTGCAAGCTAAAACGACAGGGTTAAGTGCTGGAACAGAGTCTGCATGGCTTGCAAAAGCCTGAAATATTTACTGTCTGCTCCTTACTGAAAAAGTTTGCTTGCCTCTGCTCTAAGTTGTCATATTTAAGCCATAAGGTTGGGTTTTTTTGTTTGTTTTTCATTTTAAAGTTGCCTTAAAAAAATCTAGGAACTGTTATGATATCCTCTTTTCAATGCTTATATTAGTAATTTGTATTTTCATTAGTATTGCTAGGGCTTTATTAAAATTAGTCAAAACCCAACTTTATTGATTTTTTTTCTATTCCTGTTTTCTTCGTAATGTATTTCTTTTTTTTAAAAAATAAATTTATTTATTTATTTACTTATTTTTGTCTGTGTTGGGTCTTCTTTGCTGTGCGTGGGCTTTCTTTAGTTGAGGCGAGCAGGGGCTACTCTTTGTTGCAGTGCGCAGGCTTCTCATTGTGGTGGCTTCTTGTTGTGGAGCACGGGCTCTAGGCACGTGGGCTTCAGTAGTTGTGGCATGAGGGCTCAGTAGTTGTGGCTCACGGGCTCTAGAGCACAGGCTCAGTAGTTGTGGCACACAGGCTTTGTTGCTCCGTGGCATGTGGGATCTTCCTGGACCAGGGCTCAAACCCGTGTCCCCTGCATTAGCAGGTGGATTCTCAACCACTGTGCCACCAGGGAAGTCCCTGTAATGTATTTCTGCTCTTATTTTTTTAATCATTTCTTTTTTTTCCTGTTTCTTTGGATTTGATTTGCCATTGTTTTCTCTAGCTTCTTGAGGTGGAAGCTTAGGTTATTGATTTTCTTCAACCCTTTTCTACTCTAATATGTGCATTGAATACTGTACATTTTTCTTTAACCATCTATTTAGTTTTATCACCACAATTTTATATGTTGTCTTTTCATTATTATTCAGCTTAAAAAATTTAAAATTCCATTTTGATTTCTTCTTTAATCCGTGGGTTATTTAGAAGTGTGTTGCTTAATTTCCAAACATTTAGGGAATAATTATCTTTCTGTTATTGATTTCTAATTTAACTGCATTGTGGTCAGCACATTCTCTGTATGATTTTGATCCATTATAATTTATGACACTATATGATCAAAATTTTATTTTTGTTAATATTCCATGTGTAATTGATGAGAAATGTGTATCCTACAGTTGTTGCCTTATTCTTCCATAAATGTCAGTTGCTTCAAATTGGTTATTAGAGTTCTTCAAATCTTATAAATCCATATTGATTTTCATTGTCTGCTTGTTCTGTCAATTACTAAGAAAGGTATGTTAATGGTTAACATCTCCAACTATGATTGTGGATTTGTCTACTTCCCTTTTATAGATTTGCCAACCTTCACTTTATATACCTTGAAGTTACATTGTTAAGTGCATACAGATTCAGTACTGTGATACCTTATTGTTGAATATACTTAAAAAAAATCATTCTGAAATGTGTCCTCTTTCATTCATGCTAGTAATTCTTTTTGCCTTAAAGTCTTTTTAATTATACTCTTTTAAAAATTATTTCAGTTGCTTCTCTAAAGATTACAAAATGGATATTTGACTTACTGGCATCTACCTTAAATTAGCATTCTTACCATTTCCTGAATAATCTTACAATAGTTTAACTGCATTTGCCCTCTTCCTCTCCTGCCTTTTTTGGTATTGTGGTCCTTGTTTTTGTTCAGTTTGGGTTAGCATGTTTAGTTTGGTTTAGTTTGTTTTTCTGCTGCCTGCAGGTAGAAGCCTAGGTTATTGATTTGAGATAGTTCTCTTTTTCTACTATAGACATTTACAGCTCTACGTTTCTTTAGCTGCATCCTATGAATTTTGGTATGTTGTGTTTTTATTTTCATTCAGTTCAAACGTTTTCTGATTTTCTTTGAGATAGCAGTGTATTTTTGCAGATGTTGGATGGAATGGTTTATAGATGTAAGGTCTAAATTGGTTGATAGTGTTTTTCAGGTCTTCTATATCTTTGTTGATTTTCTGTCTGTTCTGTTTATTATTGTAAGTTATTGAATTATTTCTTTTCTCACTTTTGTCAGTTTTTGATTTATGTATTTTGGGGCTCTGTTGCTATGCTCATATATGTTTTATATTTTCTTCTTTTTAAAATATTTTTATTGGAGTATAGTTGCTTTACAATGTTGTGTTAGTTTCTGCTGTATAGCAAAATGAATCAGCTATACATATACATGTATCCCCTCTTTTTTGGATTTTCTTCCCAGTTAGGTCACCACGGAGCATTGAGTAGTTCCCTGTTCTATATAGTATGTTCTCGTTAGTTATCTATTTTATACATAGTATCACTATCCCAATCTCCCAGTTCATTCCACCCTGCCACCCTTCACCCTTGGCATCGTTTGTTCTCTATGCCTGTGTCTCTATTTCTGGTTTGCAAAGAAGATCATCTGTACCATTTTTCTAGATTCCACATATACGTGTTAATATACGATATTTGTTTTTCTCTTTCTGACTTACTTCACTCTCTATGACAGTCTCTAGGTCCATCCACATCTCTGCAAATGACCCAATTTCATAACTTTTTTATGGCTGAGTAATATTCCACTGTATATATGTACCACATCTTCTTTTTTTTTTTTTTTTTTTTTTTTTTGCTGTACGCGGGCCTCTCACTGTTGTGGCCTCTCCCGTTGCGGAGCACAGGCTCCGGACGCACAGGCCCAGCGGCCATGGCTCACGGGCCCAGCCGCTCCGCGGCATATGGGATCCTCCCAGACCGGGGCACGAACCCGTATCCCCTGCATCGGCAGGCGGACTCTCAACCACTGCGCCACCAGGGAGGCCCCACATCTTCTTTATCCATTCCTCTGTTGATGAAAAGACAGCCCTCAGAGTGGGAGAAAATATTTGCAAATGAAGCAACTGACAAAGGATTGGTCTCCAGAATATACCAAAAGCTCATTTAGCTCAATGTCAAAAAAAAAAAACAACAACCCAATCAAAAAATGGGCAGAAGACCTAAGTAGACCTTTCTCCAAAGAAGACATACAGACGGCCAGCAAACACATGAAAGGATGCTCAGCATCACTAATTATTAGAGAAGTGCAAATCAAAACTACAATGAGATATCATCTCACACCAGTCAGAATGGTCATCATCAAAAAATGTACAAACAGCAAATGCTGGAGAGGGTGTGGAGAAAACGGAACCCTCTTACACTGTTGGTGGGAATGTAAATTGATACAGCCACTATGGAGAACAGTATGGAGGTTCCTTAAAAAACTAAAAATAGAACTGCCATATGACCCAGCAATCCCACTACTGGCAATATACCCAGAGAAAACCGTAATTCAGAAAGACACATGCACCCCAGTGTTCATTGCAGCACTATTTACAATAGCCAGGACATGGAAGCAATCTTTGTCTTTTGATAGGAATATTTAATCCATTCACATTATGTTTTTATTCATGTGGATGGATTTCTGTCTACCATTTTGCTATTTTCTAAGTGTCTCATGTCTGTTTTGTTTCTCTCATAATCCTTTGCTACTTTCTTTACTATTAAGTAGATATTTTTTAGTATTGCATTTTAATTCCTTTGATTTTTAATTTATTTTGAGTTATTTTCTTAGTGGTTGCTTAGAGATTACAATATGCATCTAATTTATCACAGTCTATTTGAGATTAATGCTAACTTTATTCCATTAGAGTACAGAAACTTTCTCCACTGTCGCTTCATTTCTTCTCCCTCCTTTGTGGTACTCTTTTCACATGTATTGCATTTCTTTGTTATAACCCTAACATACCAATGTTGTAATTGTGTTTTGTGATTGCCTTTTGAATCAGAAGGAAAAAGAAGAAGACATTTATACTGTCGTTTGATAATTAACTACATATATACTTTTATTAGTGCTGTTTGTGTGGCTTTGAGTTCCAGTCTGGTATTGCTTCCTTTCGGTCCAAAGAACTTCTTTTAGTATTCTGTTACAGAGAATTACCTGAGACTTTGTTTATTTCAGTATGCCTTTATTTCACCTTCATTTTTGAAGTATACTTTTGCTGGATATAGGATTTTTGGTTGATGGTTATTTTCTTTTGTTATTTAAATATATCACCTCACTGCCTTTTTGCCTTTATTGTTTGTAATGACAAGTTAGCTTTTAATCTACTAAGAGTTTTCTTGTATGTGACAAGTTGATTTTCTGTTTCTGCTTTCAAGATTTTCTTCTTGTCCTAGGCTTTTGAAGTTTTTGCTTTGATATGTCTGGGTGTGGATTTGCTGATTCTTTCTTCTGCCAGCTCAAATCTGATGTTGGGCTCTTTCAGTGAATTTTTAATTTCATTTATTGTATTTTTAAACTCAAAAATTTCTATTTGTTTTTTTTTTTTTATAATTTCTATCTCATTCTTGGTATTCTCTACTTGATGAATCGTTGTGGTCATATATTCCTTTAATTGTTTAAATATAGCTTCCTTTATTTCTTTGAACATATTTATAATAGATGTTTTGAAGTCCTTGTGTAGTAAGTCCTACATTTGAGCATCCTCAGAGATAGTTTCTATTGACTACTTTGCATGCTTTTCATGTTTCACAATTTTTAGTTGAAAACTGGATGTTTTGGATAATATGTTTTAGCAACTCTGCATTCTGATTTCTTCCCTCTGGGGATACTTGTTGTTGCTATTGGTTTATGTATTTGTTTAGTGCCTTGCCTGGGCTAAATTTGTGGTGTCTGTTTCCTCTGCAGTGTGTGGCCTCTGATGACTGTGCTCAGCTTTTTTTTTTTTTTCTCCCCCAGTTCTTTCTGTTTTTAGGCTTGGCTTTCTAGGGATTACCCCTGGGTCACTATAATTGAGTCATCAGCCAGTGATTGGCTAGAGGTTGTTTAAACTTTTGAACCAATAAGGCTTCTACTCTTTGGCATGGGACATATACATGTACTGGATAATGCTTTCAAAGTTCAAGGAGTTTACAAATCTGATCCATGTTTTTACTTACTTTGTTTACAAGGCTTCTTGGTCAACCAAGGATGAGTAGATTGTTAGGGGTCTCTCCAGTGTCGTCTAAGTAAGCACAGCCTGGCACATACATATAGCTTTCCAGGTTACCAGGGATACTGAGGTGATAGCAAGGCCATCTTTGGCTGTCTTGTTCTCTGGATTTCTCTGTTAATTTTCTGGCTGGTCTTCTGTTTAGTTTCTTGCACCAACTGCTGTTGTGACCTCAGGGTGGCCTTCCCTTATTGCCCCTGAGATTTCTGTTGTTTTTAATAACTTTGTCCAGTTTTGTCACTGCTTTCTGGGGAGAGGATTTGCCAACCGTCTAACTTAGAATTCTTGAAGTCCTGTCTTACATTCATTTTTATTTTGTGGTAAAAAGCATATAGCATAAAATTTACCATCTTAACCATTTTTAAGTGGATAGTTGTGTTAATTATATATATTGGGGTGGCCAAAAAGTTTCTTTGGGTTCTTCCATAATGTATTACAGAAAAACCTGAATGTGCTTTTTGGCCAACCCAATACATTGTTGTTCAACAGATCTCTAGAACTTTTCATCTTCCAAAACTTAAGTTCTGTACCCACTGAAAAACTACTTCCCTTTTCTCTCTTCCCCCAGCCCCTGGCAACCACTGTTCTACATATGTGTCTAAGAATTTGACTAATTTAGGTACATTATAGCAGTGGAATCAGACAATATTTGTCTTTGTGTGACTGGCTTATTTCATTTAGCACAATGTCCTTGAGGTTCATTATATGTTGGAGCATATGACAGAATTTCCTTTTTAAAGACTGAATAATATTTCATCATGTGTATATACCACATTTTCTTTATGCATTTATCTTTCAATGGACATTAGGTTGTATCTACCTCTTGACTATTGTGAATATTGCTGCAAAAAATATGGTTGTACAAATATGTTTTCAAGATACTGGTTTCAGTTCTTTTTAGTTTGTGCTCAGAACTGAGATCGCTGGATCATATGGTAATTCTGTTTTTAACTGTTTGAAGAATCTCCATACTGTTTTCTATAGTGGCTGCACCATTTTACCTTTTCATCAACAGTGCACAAGTGTTCTACGTTCTTCATATACTCACCACACTTATCACTTCCTGTGGTGGGTTTTTTTTTTTTTTGGATAGGTGCCATTATAACAGGTGTGAGATGATATGTCATTGTGGTTTTGATTTGCATTTCTCTGACAATTAATGATGGTAAGCATGTTTTCCTCTATTTGCTGGCCATTTGTATATGTTTTTTTGAAAATGTCTATTTGAGTCATTTCCCCATTTTAAAAATTGGATTATTTGTTTTTTTGTTGTTGAGTTGTCGTAGTTCTTTTTATATTCTAGATTTTAACCCCTTATCAGATAATATGGTTTAGAAATAGTTTCTCTCATGTGGGTTGCCTTTCCACTTTGCTGAGTGTTTTCTTTGCTCTGTGGAGGTTTTTAGGTTTGATGTAGTCCTTTTCATCTGTTTTTGCTTTTGTGGCCTGCTATATTCATTTTTCAAGTATCCCTTTTTTCTGTGTGAGAATATTTTTTAATTGCTTACCTAGAATTATATTTATGAGAGCTAATCAATCCTCTAATTAAATTTTTCATTACTGTATCCTTTGTGCAGCCATAGATATTCTGGTTTTAGGGATGTATTTTTCGTAGTTACAAGAAAATAGAATATTTTTAAGTTGTACAATATATTTTGAGAAGGAAAAGGAATGAAAAGAAAATCATTTCTTTGTGGTTACCTCAGGATGATCCATTTATTATACCAGTCGTCATTTTCTTTTGCCTTTTACAAGGCATAAATGTGTTCTTATTTGTTTATCACAAGAACTCTGTGATGAGGAAATGGAAATGATCTTGCTTATAGTCAGATAATAAGTGTTGAACTTCAGTTGGATCTCCAACATGGGCCATATGGTTCAAAATTCCATGTTTTAATGTAGAATGCTGCCTCTTGTGTTAGTGTTTTGTTAGTTATTCAGATGATTAGTAGCATTCTGGTGATACCAAGGTCTTGAGTTTGGTTCAGGTGTCTTTTAACTTCTCCCTAAGAAAAGCCAATTTGTGCCCATAGACTACGGTTTTGGTAGCCATTTCACAAACATATCATTGTTACACAAGTCAAAGGTAGAGATGGAGATGTCATTGGAACATTATCCAAATGGATGTGTAACCAATGGAAATGTATTCAGTGCTCATAATGAAAGTTAGGTGCAGTATAGTTGTTGATAAGAGCAAGTGCTCTGGCATCATAGTTTCCGGTTTTGAGTCACGGCGCTCCTAGCTGAGTCATTTTTGAAAGTTAGTTGACCTTTCCATGCCTCAGATTTTTTATCTGTAAAGTGGGTATAATAGTATTTACTTTTTCGGGTACTTACAAAGATTAAATTTTGCATGCAGGTAAAGTGCTTAAAGCAGTGTGTGGTACACAGTATGTGCTCAGTAAACATTGTCTTCGTTATAGACACTGATCAAAATATAATCTGTCCCATTGATTAATGCTGGGAGAAATTACTGCATCTTTAAAATTAATGAAATAACGAGAACTGTTTAAAAATTGTGACATTCCATTAGAATAGTAGAAATAGATTTTTAGTATTCTGCCTTTTAAAAAAACTTGTGAAGACATAAAGGAGGCTTATACGTTTGTAATAATAAATAGTTAGCATCTTTATATTGATTGCTCTTTGAGGAAGACAGTGTCCTAAGTGCTTTATATAAATTAATTCATTTAATCCTCAAACACACTACTATTATCCAGTTTTACAGATAAAGAAACTGAGACACAGATACGTTAATACAACTTACCTATTGTCATTGTGCTAGTAAGTAGCAGAGGTAGGATTAAATCCACTTGTGCTGACTCTAGAGTTATTGGTCTTAACCACTTTGCTGTACTATCTGTATATATTTAGCTATATTGCTACTATGTTGCTAAACCAAATAGGTGGACAATTCTTAGATGAATGAATAGCTTAATATTTATCTTAACTTTCACAAATAGAGTTACAGTAATGTGATTGAGATATAGTCCAAATACAAATTTGTTTTTTTCTTTTGTTGGTTTGTAACATATTTTATCTGAAGGTGAAACAATTTAGTATAAAGTGATTGTGGTAACATTTATGTTTTCATTTCTAACCTTTTTTTTTTGAGAGGAAGTGCCTTTTTATTTTTCATCTTTACTGGAGCATAACTGCTTTACAATGTTGTGTTAGTTTCTGCTGTACAGCAAAGTGAATCAGAGCTATATGTATACATATATCCCCATATCCCCTCCCTCTTGAGCCTCCCTCCCACCCTCTCTATCCCACCCTTCTAGGTCATCACAGAACATTGAGCTAATCTCCCTGTGCTATGTAGCAGCTTCCCACTAGCCATCCATTTTATATTTGGTAGTGTGTATATGTCAATGCTACTCTCATTTTGTCCCAGCTTCCCCTTCCCCTGCTGTGTCCTCAAGTCCATTCTCTATGTCTGTGTCTTTATTTCTGCCCTGCCACTAGGTTCACGAGTACCGTTTTTTTAGATTCCATATACATGTGTTAGCATACGTCTAACCTTTTTAATAATAATGGAAACCAGTCAGAAAACACTTAGAATTTATGACCAAATAGTATCCAGGTACAATCTTTAATTAGGTAAAGCTCAATAAATTTTTTTTCTAAGTTGGTCCGTTTTTATTTTGTCAGGTCATTCTCCTATCTTTAATTCCGTTCTCATCTTTAAACTTGCCTTACAATCATATTCTGTTATTATTTCCATTTAGCAAAATAAGAAATAGAGGCCTGCACAGGTTAAGTAGCTTATTAAATGTAACTTGCACAATAAGTTTTTGTAGTTTATCATTAACTATAGTTTAACAAGTTATTTGATGCTGCTTTTTTAAAAAAATAAATTTATTTATTTTTGGCTGTGCTGGGTCTTCGTTGCTGTGCGCGGGCTTCTCATTGCGGTGGCTTCTCTTGTTGTGAGCACGGGCTCTAGGTGCGCGGGCTTCAGTAGTTGTGGCTCGTGGGCTCTAGAGCACAGGCTTAGTAGTTGTGGCGCACGGGCTTAGTTGTTCTGAGGCATGTGGGATCTTCCCAGATCAGGGATCGAACTTGTGTCCCCTGCCTTGGCAGGTGGATTCTCAACCACTGTGCCACCAGGGAAGTCCATTGATGCTGCCTTTTTTTTTTTTTTTTAAAGACACATTTATTCAGCATCATGATCATGCAATCAACAGCATGGGTGCAAAAAGAAAAAAAATCTACATTAAAACCCTTTGTTGGAATGCTTTATACTTTCCACAGAACAGAAACTAAAATAACCTGTTATACAATTAGTCACAATTACAGTCCTTGAGTTTTTTTGCCCATACACATGAGTATTGTCTAAAATGTGTTCTTTGTAGCAGCTAGGCCCTGCCACCACTGTGCTTGGCTGAGTTCACAAATCTTTTGTAACCTGTAGCTTCCCTGTCACTTCTCTGGATCTCCTCTCCTGCTAAGCTTTGTTTCCTGGCAGTAATTAAAACCTTCTGCCACTGCCCTAGCTACTGCTGCTGCTGGAACCTCCATAGCCACCTTGGTTTCGTGGTTTGGCAAAGTTTTGGCCTCCACCACCATAGGGGCCAGAACTTCTGCCTCCAAAGTTTCCTCCTTTCATGGGTCCAAAATTCGAAGATTGGTTGTTGTAATTGCCAAAATCATTGTAGCTTCCACCACCTCCAGAATTGCTTCCATCATTACCAAATCCATTACTGCCATCCCCACTGCCACCATATCCACCACCACCGCCGCTGCCACCAAAGCCACCTCGACCACTGAAGTTTCCTCCACGACCAAAGCTGTCATTCCCACCAAACCCCCCTCCACGACCACCACCAAAGTTTCCAGAACCACTTCGACCTCTTTGGCTGGATGAGGCACTAGCCATCTCTTGCTGAGACAGGGCTTTCCTTACTTCACAGTTGTGGCCATTCACAGTGTGGTATTTCTGAAAGACAGTCTTGTCTACGGAGTCATGGTCATCAAAGGTTATGAAAGCAAAGCCTCTCTTTTTGCCACTGCCTCGGTCAGTCATGATTTCAAGCACTTCAGTTTTCCCATACTGTTCAAAACAATCTCTTAGGTGATGTTCTTCAGTGTCTTCTTTAATGCCACCAACAAAAATCTTTTTCACAGTTAAGTGGGCACCAGGTCTTTGAGAATCTTCTCTTGAGACGGCCCTCTTTGGTTCCCCAACTCTTCCATCCACCTCATGTGGCCTTGCATTCATGGCTGCATCCATCTTCTCCACAGTGGCATATGTGACAAACCGGAAGCCTCTGGAGTTCTTGGTGTTTGGATCCCTCATTACCACACAATCTGTGAGCGTTCCCCACTGCTTAAAATGGCTCCTCAGACACTCATTGGTTGTTTCAAACCTCAAACCTCCGATGAAGAGCTGCCTCAGCTGTTCGGGGCCTTTGGGAGACTCTGACTTAGACGTGACGGCAGTGGAGGAGGGAGACGTCAACGATGCTTGCTTGGCGGCGTCCACGGGTAGAAAGGAGTAATCTACCGAACATATCTCGATGCTCTTTTTTGATGAAAAGTAATTTCCAGAATATTTTTGTGTTGGAAATTTTGTTTTTCTTTTCAGAAAGTATTTTGGATATTAGAATGAAAAAAATATTAAGCACTTACTAAATTTTATTTAATATTTTGTGTTTTAAGGAATTGAAATTACCATTCACTTTTTTAAGTGGACATATTCACGAACTGAGGATCCATGTACCATGGACAAAACTGGGTTCAGAACCAGTGGTAATTACCATCAATACAATGGAATGTATTTTGAAACTTAAAGATGGGATACAGGTAAGAAATTATTGAACCTAGTTGTTTATATTAACCAATTTTAATAGTTATTAGTATTTGATATTTTTTTAACTTTTGGGATGTGTCAGGTTTTACATAAACAAATCTTAGCTCACACACTTAATTTTTTTTACATACCTATTAAAGTAACATAATTAATTGCAAAAGGGTTTTCTTAAATTTGGATAAAACATCCTAATGGTTATTTTCATACTCATTTTACTTAATCTGATCATAGCCTTAATAGGGATTATGCATATTGCTCATTACCTATATCTGCTAGAAATGGGGCCTGATTGTGTCCAATTTTTAGGTGAAGGTTTTTGAATTTTTGCAAAGTGACATTTCTAAATGAGATGGAAATTTCTCAGGTTATTTTTTGAGAAGATGAAAATATATTGAATTTCCCTTCATACCTAATTTCATTGTGTCTTTGAAGTTTTGTCATCAGAAACTGATTTTTTTCTGACTTCTTTCTTCTCTGACCCATGTTACATTTCTTTTCAGTGTTTTTGTTAAGGTATAATAGTGATTTTAAGGAGTTTCCACCAAAAATTTTCTAATCTAGGAAGCAAACAGGTCTGGGCAGCAGCATATTGTGATGAATTTTTCCACTTTTATCCTGTATAAAAGTAGTGTCTCTGTCTTTCATTTTTATTACTTTTTCCTTAGCCTGTATTTAATTTTCAGTTTTAAGGAAGCCTTTCTAGATCACGTGAATTGATGAGTATTATTAAATTTCAATTTCTGTGAAATGAGTAAAGGTTATTTATAAATTACTAAAATCATTTCCTATTTGCAGTAGATACTTTGAGTGTCATATGAACCTACTGGGCTCAAAACTGTTTTTCTTTCTGTGAAATCTCTAATTCCAAACCTTTATTATGCAATTTAACTTAACTAATGTAGTTCCTGGAAGTGAGTAGACCAATGCTATACTCTCATTAAAATTTATTTTGGGAACTTTAAATATCTGGGAGATTGATTTAGGAATCTGTAGATAGTTATGTGCAACAAAGTTTTATTTTACATTTATATTTGGTAATACTTAAATGGTTCTTAATCATCATCTGTTCCTGGAATTTAATTTTTTTTAAAGAAGTCTGGACTTGGTTATACCACCCATGCAGTGCTCCATATTAAGTGAAAAAAAAAAAAATCCAGACACTAAGTGTTTTTTCAATGGGAAGGTGGAAGTTTCAAGGCCAGATGTCCCATAAGAAACACATTTTAAAAGAGGCAAATTACAACTAATTATAGAGGCTGCAGAAAAAGATTTGTAACACATGACTTAGTGTAACCTAGAACTAATATTTGATATTGGACCATGCAGATGGCTACTGCAGGAATGATCAGATTTCCTGCTTATATGGTATTTGAGACTTGAATTTTGTGGTGTGTACAGCAAAAGGTCAAGTGTCATGAATGTAAACCACTCTCAAAACAAGTATTTTTTACAGATGTTTAAAATTTTGAGGTAGAAAGGATTTTTGAAAATTGCAGTTGACATTTGGACAAATTATTCAGCATTGTACACCCCTGGAGAGTTATACTTGAGTTTATGCTAGTGATTGGAATTAATTTCTTAGTAAAAACATTATAGATGAAACACATTTTAAAATAGTTTATTTTCCTATTTTAAGCTTTGATTAGTATAATAGGAAATTAAGTTAAAAAACTATATATGTGTTAGTAAAATTGAGTAAGCCCATATTTGATTTATATTATTTCAAATTATTATAGATGCACAATGAAGAAAAGACTTACTTTCTAAATAAAATTAGTGTGGATGGTAGGTTAAATGAAGGGGCCTTTTAGAGTTACAGGTAGGAATCTGTTAAAAATAATATTGTATGAGAATGTAATAAAATGAAATTTAAAAGTTAGAAATCTGAGGTTTATTCAGAAAACATCATTATCAAAAAACAATATTGCTGAATTTCTTGATAAGAAGGCATGTGTAGTTTGTAAAGTTCAATTAAATTCTAACATTTGTTGATTTTTATTTTACTCGTCAGTGCACTGAAAAGCATTGTAAGATATTTATATAATTTCCACAAAAGCTACTTAGAAAAAGAGATTTATAATGATTGTGACTCTTTTGATAATAGTTATAGTATACTTCCTTAACGTGTCTTTGTGATCATTTTTAATTATAGAGATTTTTTTGATGCGCAGGTGACCAAGTTGTTGTGTTTGGTAAGATAAAGTCACCTTGATGTCCAGTCTGAGTTAGTTTAATATATTGATATTTCACTTAGTAAATATGCTATTTACTCTGAGAGACATATCTGTGTCAGTCATACCCACCTTTAGATCCTGTAGATTTGAACTGTTTTCTTTTTCTTTTTTGGACTTGAGACACAGAATTTGATTCATGACACATTATCACTAGTGGTCCAGGTCTGACTTGTTTATTTAGGTAGTTTTCTCCACCCTAGGCTAATCTAATAAATACTTGTGGACCCAGCATACGGCTCAAGAATGAAAACCTTACCAGTAACTTACATTTAACTATGTGCTCCTCTCCTTTTGCATATTTTTGTTTATCCTCTGTGGGCCTCACCTGTAAACTAGGGCAAGACTTGCTACATAGTTCTTTTATTCTTTCATTGTGTATGCTTTCTCTGCTCATTGTGTTAATAATAAGTCTTGCAAAAAGCTTCTTCAACCTAAAGAGAGTAGTAAATTTATTTTTAAAGTACTAATTTATTCCGGCCTTTGTGCCACCTAGAAAGTAAACTTTCAAAATCTTTTGACCTAATAAATGTAACCATTTGTAAGGCCCTTTATAGAAGTGATACTTGTTATTCATAAAAACAAACAAACAAAAAAACTTTAAAAAATCTTTTGAACCTAAACCAAAACTATAAGTACCATTCAAAACTTGAGATAAAAAAACTAGGCTTTATGTTAATGTATTGTGTTGGCCAAAAAGTTCATTTGGTTTTAAGTAAAAACATTTTTCATTTTCACCCGGAACTTTATTGAACAACGTATCCACTAACTGAACAAACTCCTTGGCCAGCACAATATGTGCTTTTAAATCCTGGTTAGTGCTCGGAGTTACAGAGCAATCTTGGCCTGTCCTCTTTCCTTGCATGTTTTGATGCGGTGGAAATTGGTTATTGGAAGTTTTGCTAAGGCTATTAACAATATTTACATGGCTTTTTATTTATTTTCTTAACACTTTAATTCTCTTATCTGAGGCTGGATTAATCTGGTTGACTGCTGCTGTGGTTTGAGTATGTTCCCCCAAAATTCATATGTTGAAGTCCTAACCCCCAGAGATGATGATATTAGGAAGTGGGGCCTTGGGAAGATGCTTGTCATGAGAGTGGAGACCTCATGAATGAGATTAGTGCCTTTTATTTATTTATAAAATTTAAAAATTTTAAAATAAATTTATTTATTTTATTTATTTATTTTTGGCTGTGTCGGGTCTTCGTTGCTGCACGCGGGCTTTCTCTAGTTGTGGAGAGCGGGGGCTACTGTTCGTTGCAGTGCGCGGGCTTCTCATTGCGGTGGCTTCTCTTGTTGTGGAGCACGGGCTCTAGGCGCTCGGGCTTCTGTAGTTGTGGCACATGGGCTCAGTAGTTGTGGATTGCGGGCTCTAGAGCGCAGGCTCAGTAGTTATGGTGCACGGGCTTAGTTGCTTCACGGCATGTGGGATCTTCCCGGACCAGGGCTCGATCCCGTGTCCGCTGCATTTGCAGGCGGATTCTTAACCACTGTGCCACCAGGGAAGCCCCCATTAGTGCCTTTTAAAAGAGGCTCCAGGGAGATCCCTAACCCCTTCTGCCAGGTGAGGATGCAATGAAAAGGCACTGGCTGTGAACCAGAAAAAGGGCCCTCGCCAGACCAGGTTGGCACCTTGACCTTGGACTTCCTAGCCTCCAGAGCTATGAGAAATAAATGTCTGTTGTTTATTAGCTACCCAGTCTGTGGTGTTTTGTTATAGCAGCCCAAATGGCCTAAAACAACTACCTTTTCACACATTGAGTAAGGGCTCAGAATTGCTGGCTTAGGTTGTGGAATTTATTGTACTATTATTGATTCCCTCACTGGCACCACTACAGGTTAGTGATGGTGGTGATGATACTAGCAGATAGCTTAGTCTAGGTTCTTCTGGCTGTAGATTCCTTCTATGAAAAATGAGACTTAGAGTTCCCTATAAATTATGAGGAGCGTCTTTACTTCCCCTAGGGAATCCTTTTATATTGGGTGCATAAATATTTACAAATGTTACATCCTCTTGTTGGATTGACCCCTTTATCATTATGTAGTGCCCTTCTTTTTCTCTTACTACCATCTTTCTTTCAAAGTCTGTTTTGTCTGATGTAAGTATAGCTACCCCAGCTTTCTTTTAAATGTTTCTATTTGAATGGAATATCCTTGTATCTGAAGTGAGTCTCTGGTAGGCAACATATAGTTACGTCTTATTTTTTATCCTTTCACCACTCTATTTCTTGTGACTGGAGAATGTAGTCCACTTACATTTAAGGCCATTTTGTTAACTGTTTTCTGGCTGTTTTGTAGTTCCTTTCTTCTTTCTCTCTTCATTTGTGATTTGATGACTGTCTTAGTGGTAAGCTTAGAATCCTTCCTTTATCTTTTGCATATCTGCTGTAGGTTTTTGCTTTGTGGTTATCATGAGGCTTATATATAACAGCATATGTTTATAACAGCCTATTTTAAGTTGATAGCAACATGTGTTTGAATACATTCTAAAGCTCTACATTTTTATCCCCCACAATGTGTTATGTTTTTGATGTCACATTTTACATCTTTTTATCTTGTGTATCCCTCAACTAATTATTGTGATTATAGTTATTTTTACTGCTTTTGTCTTTTAACCTTCACACATCATGGCTTTATAAGTAATTAATTCACTGCATTTACTGTATATTTACCTTTACCAGTGAGATGTATATTTACTTTCATATGTATTTTTCTTTTTAAAATTTAATTATTTTTAATTGAAGTATAATTAACTTATTATATTAGTTTCAGGTGGGCAACATAGTGATTCTATATTTTTGTATATTACAGAATGATCACAGGATGAGTCTAGTTACTGTCACCATACAAATTGTTACAGTAGTACTGCCTATGTTCCCTAGGCTGTACATTATATCCCCTTGATTTTATAACTGGAAATTTGTACCTCTTACTCTGCCTCACCTTCTTCATTCTTTCTCCCACACCCTTCCCCTCTGGCAATCACCTGTTTGTTCTCTGTATCTATGCGTCTGTTTCAATTTTGTTATATTTGTTTATTTGTTTTGTTTTTGAATTCCACATATAAGTGAAATCATATGGTATTTGTCTTTCTCTGATTTATTCATTTAGCATAATGCCCTCTAGGTCCATCCATGGTGTTGCATGTGGCAGGATTTCATTCTTTTTTATGGCTGAGTACTATTTCATTTTGTGTATGTGTGTATATATGCTACATTTTCTCCATTCATTTATTGATGGACACTTAGGTTGCTTCCATATTTTGGCTGTTGTAAATAATGCTGCAGTGAACATAGGGGTGCATATATCCTTTCAAATTAGTGTTTTGTTTTTGGAAAAGTGGGATTCCTGGATCATATGGTAGTTTAATTTTTTGAGGAACTTCCTTATTGTTTTCCATGGTGGCTGTACCAACTAACATTCCCAACAACTGTACGTGAGGGTTCCCTTTTCTCCACATCCTTACCAACTCGTGTTATTTGTTGTCTTTTTGATAATAGCCATTCTGACAGGTGTGAGGTGATATCTCATTGTGGTTTTGATAATTTCATTCCCCTGATGATTAATGATGTTGAGCATTCCTTCATGTGTCTGTTGGCAATCTTTATATCCTCTTTGGAAGAATGTCTGTTCAGGTCCTCTGCCTATTTTTTTAATTGGGTTGTTTGTTGTTTTTGATGTTGCGTTACATAAATTCTTTGTATATTTTGGGTATTAACCCTTTATCGGATATATTGTTTGCAAATACAGTTGTTTGGCTGCCTTTTTGTTTTGTTTTTGTGTTTCATCACGTGTAGTTTTGTGAAACCACTGCCACCATGATCAAGATATAAAAGTATATCACCATAACAAGACTTCCTTGTGCTACTCCTTTTAACTGTACTATCACTTTCCCTACCTCCTGATCCCTGGCAACCACTAACCTGTCCTCATTTTACATAATTTTATTTAAAAAATAACAAATATAAATGGAATCATACAGTATGTAATATTTTGAGCATAGATTTTTTCACTTAATATAAATCCCTTGAAGTTCAACCAAGTTGGTGTGTGTATCAGTGGTTTGTTCCTTTTTATTACTGAGTAGTATTTTTCTGTATGGATATATTTATACCATGGATTGTTTAACCATTCACCCATTGAACAACCTTTTGGTAGTTTCTAGTTTTTGGTATTACAAATAAAGCTACTGTGAACATTTATGTACAGATTTCTATGCCTACATAAGTTTTTATTTTTCTTGGATAAATGCCCAAGGATGCTATTGTTGGGTCCTATGGTAATTTCATTTTTATTTTTAAAAATGATTGCTAAACTCATTTCCAGAGTGGCTATACCCACTATTCATTCCTATGAGCAGTGTATGAATGATCCAGTTTTTTTTGTATAATCACTAGCATTTGGTATTGTCGCTATTTTTAATTTTAGCCATTCTGATAAGTATGTAGTGATGTCTCATTGTGGTTTTAATTGGCATTTTCCCTATGGATAATGATGTTGAACACCTTTTCATATGCTTATTTGCCACATGTATTAGTGAAATATCTGTTCTTCTGCTCATTTTCTGATTTTGAGAGTACTTTATATATTCTAGACATAAGATCTGTCTGTCAGATATGTGGTTCGCAAATAGCTTCAATTTGTAATTTGTCTTTTCATGCTCTTACCAAGGCCTTTTACAGAGTGAAAGGTTTCTGTTTTGATTAGGTCCAGTTTATTAATTTTTCCTTTTATGCATTGTGGTTTCAATGTCAGATCTAAGAATTCTTTGCCTAGCCGAAGATCATAAAGTTCTTATGTGTTTTTTCCTAAAAGTTTTATAGTTTTACATTTAAATCTATGATCCTTTTTTTTTTTTTAAGAAGATGTTGGGAGTAGGAGTTTATTAATTAATTTATTTATTTTGGCTGTGTTGGGTCTTCGTTTCTGTGCGAGGGCTTTCTCTAGTTGTGGCAAGCGGGGGCCACTCTTCATCGCGGTGCACGGGCCTCTCACTATCGCGGCCTCTCGTTGCGGAGCACAGGCTCCAGACACGCAGGCTCAGTAGTTGTGGCTCACGGGCCTAGCCGCTCCGCGGCATGTGGGATCCTCCCAGACCAGGGCTCGAACCCGTGTCCCCTGCATTGGCAGGCAGATTCTCAACCACTGCGCCACCAGGGAAGCCCCTGTGATCCATTTTGAGTTAATTTTAATATAAGGTATGAGGTTGAGTTTGAAATTCGTCTTTTTGCCTGTGGATGTTCACTTGTTTCAGTACCATTTGTTGAAAAGATTGTACCTCCTCCATTGAATTGCTTTTGCCATTTTGTCAAAAATCAGTTGGGCACGTTTATGTGAGTCTGTTTCTAGGTTCCCTATTCTGTCCCTTTGATTAATATATCTATCCTTGTGTCATTATCACACTGTCTTGATTACTGTTATATAGTAAGGCTTAGTTAGCATTGGGAAGAATGAGTCCTCCTACTTTATTCTTCTTCAAAATTGTTTCTGGCTATTTGAAATAGTCTTCTTTCCAGATAAATTTTAGAATAAGCTTGTTTAGAAAATCCTTGCTAGGATTTGGCAGAAATTGCCTTAAATGTATAGGTCAGTTTGGGGAGAATTGACATCTTTACCATATTGTCTTCCAAGCCATGAGCACAGTGTGTCTCTCCAATTATTTAGATTTTCTTTGATTTCTTTCATCAGCATTATGTTTTTCCAGCATGTAGATCCTATATATGTTTCATTAGATTTATACCTAAATATTTTATTTTCTTTGGAGCATTTATAAATGTTATTGTGGTTTTGATTTTGGTTTCCAGTTATTCATTGTTATGCAATTGATTTTTGTGTATTGATCTTGTGTTCTGCAACTTTGCTTCATTTGTTAATTACAGGAGGTTTTTAAAGTAGATTTCTTGGGATTTCTTATCTAGATAATCATGTCATCTACAGGTAGAGAGAGTTTTGTTTGTTTCCAATCTATATGCTCTTCCATCCCTTTTAAATTTACAAGTTAATATTTATACCTCTTCACTGAATCTGGCTCCATGATGCCATTGTAAACACTTTGGCAGAGGTCATTAGGAACATCATTTTTGCAAGATCCAGTGGACACTTTTCATTTATCTTTTTTAATCCTCACTCAGTTGTTATATTTGATGATTCTTTTCCTGTCTTTCTGGCACCCTTTCTCTGGCTCCTCTTGTGACTTCATTTCTGCTACCCATCCCACATTTTTTTTTTTTCCCCAGATTTTTAATTGGAGTTTCCCAGGCTTTCATTATTTTAGTCCTTGTCTCTCCTTGGGTAATTTTATTCCTAGTGGATTTAGTTATCACTATATGCTATTTATTCATAAAATGCTATTTTAGGGTCCAGTCTCTTTTTTTTGCCCCTGAGCTCCAACACCAAGAGCAAAATGGACTTTAACTTATATGTCCCATAGAATGTTCCAAACTGAATTTATCTTAAACCTCAAATCTGTTCCTCCTTACATATTTCCTATTTCAGTGAAAAATTCCACTTTTTACCTTTAATCCAAACTAGAAACCCTGACAACATGCTTAACTTTCATCCAGCTCTGGATTCTACTGTTACATTATCTCTTGAATATTTCTTTTCAGTCTTCATTGGTACTTCTCTCCAAACCTTTTTTTTTTTACACTGCCTCTGGGCATGATATTTCTAAAATGTAAACTGGATTGGTACTACCGTGCTTAAAATTTCTTAATGGCTACTGTCCTTTTGCTTTCACAATTCTTCTCACTTTTTTCAGCCTGACCTCTGGAATCACTTTCTTTTCTTTCATATTTCAGCTACCCTGAATCATTTGTAGTTCCTCAGACTCACACTGTCTTGATTACTGTAGCATCTATATAAATATAGTAAGCAGTTCATTCATGGACATGGGTAATAGATGAGAATGATTTTCCTGAGCACCATTTTCGTTATCTTATCAGTAAAGTCTAGATGCTCAATTTCCATTAAAATATTGGTAAACTAGAATATCCTTTACTTCAAGCTTAGTATAAGCAATTTTTTAAAATGTCTTTTGTCCTTATAAAATCCATAGAAAAATTCATTTCTTCATTATTTATATAGTTATCCACTTGGATGAATTGCACAAAATTTATGTGTTGCCTCTGGCATTCCCATACTCTCTAGAGAACTTCTAATAAGTTTAATATTCATATAAACAAATTTGTTGATAGAGGCAAATCTACCCAAAAAATTCAATTTAAGGTAATCAGAAATTAAATACAAATACTTTCAGTTTTCTATTGCATGTCTCAGGAAAAAAATTCCAGAAAGTTCCAAAAAGCAAGTCTTGAATTTGCCCTGCACCAGCAACTATTTGTTTACATAGCATTTACATTGTATTAGGTATTATAAGTAATCTAGATGATTTAAAGTGTATGGGAGGATGTGTGAGTAGGTTGTATGCAAATACTACACCATTTTGTATAAGGGACTTGAATATCTACGTAGTTTGTTATCCACAGGGGTCCTAGAACCAATGCCCCATGGATATTGAGGAATGACTATATCAGGGTATATAATTTTTCAGTATTAGAAATATGAATTTTTTAGTAGTAGAAATTTGATTGTAGTAACTGTTTGGCGCACAGTGCTTTTTCAATTTTCAGGATTTTGTCTTTAGGGTAAATCTCCAGAAGTAGAATTCCTGAGTCAAAGGATATGATTATTTAAAAGCTTGTTTTTGAAACAGATATTGCCAAATTGCTTTACAAAGGGTTTTATTAGTTAGCTCTTCCATCAGCTGATTGGAAGTGTACATTTTACCAAATCTTTATGAACAATGTGTATCATATTAAAGGAAGAAAGCATGTTTGAGATTTGATGATGTGAACAGTGTTGGTTTGTTGTTTTAATTTTTGTCTGGTTACTATGGAAGTTGAAGTTTGCCTGTGTATTTTAGTTATTTCCCTTTTTTGTGAGGTGTTTTGTGTCCCTTATTGTTTTCTCATTAGGGTGTTGGTAATTTTCTTAATGTTTTTCACCTCTTTTAGTATTAGCTCTTTTTTGGGGATTTATTTATGATTTTCCCCATTTGTTTTTTATATCTGGCTTTTCATTTTTTACTTTCAACTTATATGAACATGTTTAGATTGACACATTTGTTTTCTTTTCACTCTGATTTTTTTTTTTTTTTTTTTTTTTTGTGGTATGCGGGCCTCTCACTGCTGTGGCCTCTCCTGTTGCGGAGCACAGGCTCCGGATGCACAGCCTCAGCGGCCATGGCTCACGGGCCCAGCCGCTCCACGGCATGTGGGATCTTCCTGGACCAGGGCACGAACCTGTGTCCCCTGCATCGGCAGGCAGATTCTCAACCACTGCGCCACCAGGGAAGCCCCACTCTGATTTTTTTCCATTGCTTTTAAATAGTTGGACTTCTTTCACTGTCTTATTTTATGTTTTCTATATTTCTCTCCTTTTTAATGCAATTTTCTTTTTTTAATATTATTTGGGCTGATGGTGCTTTTTAGATTCAGTTTTGTGTATTCCATTGGTTTTAAAGTTATACTTCTATTTTTGTCCTTTTAGTAGTGATTACTGTGAAATTTTTACTATGTATACCTAAACTCTAAATTGTTGTTATACTAATTTTACTCCTTCCTATTAATCAGTTTTGAGGATCTCAGAAGGCTTTAACTCATCTTCTTTCTGTCTTATATGCTGTTATTCAGAATTTTAGTTTCATTTTACTTTTATACCTCCCAAATTAATTGCTGTTGTTATTATTCTTTGTGTAATGAATACTTATTTGGTCTTATTTGCCTGTTTATCAGTTTTCTTGGTTTGTTGTTTTTAGCATCTCACTTCTTTCTGGGTTTAATTTCCACCTTTATGAAGTACTTTAAAAAATATTACAAAAGAGATTCTCTTAGTGGTGAACATTAAATTTTCATTGTCTAAAATATCTTTATTATAGTCTCTTTCATTGATAGTCTATTTGGTTGCATCAGGTTGGTGGATATTTTCTCTCAGTGCTTTGAAAATATTAACTCCACTATTGAATTGGTTCTGTTTTTGCTGTTGAGATTTTTATATATTAGTGGTGTTACCATTTTATTGTAAAATGTGTCTTTTTTTTTCCTTAATTGTAGTTAAGATCTTCTTTTTCAAATGTCTTTGCTCTTCTTCTGTTTCATGATCATGCCTCTAGGACTGAATTTCTTTTTTGTTATCCTTTTTAAGATTTATTGTGTTTCCTATACCTATGGATTTATGTTTTTGATAACTTCTGAAAAATCTTTATCTCTTTGAATATTAATTCTGTCTTATTCTTTCTATTTTTGCCTTATAAAACTTGTTTTACATACGTTACAACTTCTCAGTCTATCCTTTGTATCTCTGATCTTTCATATTTATCTTGTTGTCTCTCTGTGCTGCACTGTGGGTAGTGAGACTCAAATCTGAGTCTCTCAGATCATAAACTTACGTGCAATTCATAAGAGGGTTTGAAGTTTACTGTAGTCCAATGGTTCTCAAAGTGTGATCCGAGGACTGCTAGGTCATGGTTTACTTTTTTCATCATCATTCTCTTATGAGTGTAGAGTGGAATTTTCCAGAGGCTACCTGATGTATGACACTGGTAGATTGAAGGCAGAAGTAAATATGAGAATCCAACTGTTTTCTATTAGGCCAGATTTTTTAAAATGTAAAATAAAATAATTCCATTCTTTTTACCAGTTTTCTTTTTGTTTTGGAAAATATAGCTATTTTTCATAAAAAGCAAAAACAAAGTTTTATAATTTGTTTATAATTATATTAATGTGATAGATTTCTTATTTTTAAAAGCATATATTTAAACTTTTTTCTCCTTTTTTATTTCTCCTATGGTAAATATGGGTAGATGTAACCCATTTATACAAAAGGTTATTGGTGCTCTCAGTAATTTTTAAGAGGGTGAAATGTCCTGAAATCAGAAACTTTGAGGACCCTTGTATAGAGAGTTGAGAGTAGGCAGCCACTGAATTATTTTAAGCTAGTAAGCAACTTGATTGAATTTGTAATTTAGGAAGTTGACAGGCTTTTCAAAGTTGAGGAATAGATTGGAGGAGGTGATTTCAGATAATTAGTTAAGCTCATTTTGCCATATTCTAGGAGAAAAGTGATGGGGCCTAGATGGAACTAAGTCATTGGCTGTGGGATAACTAAAATTATCATTTTAGTATATTTTCCTTTATTTGAAGGAAGCGTTGAAAAGTTCATTCAGCAAATTGTTATCGAGTGCCATAGTACTGTACTAAATACTGAGGATATAGTGGTTAATGGGAGGACAAAACCTTTCTCTCCTCTTGAATGTTTTAAGGAAAAAATGTTATATCATGAGTTGCTTATGATTTTAATTTTAGCATAGAAATGTTGTCTGTAGTCTTAGAACCACCAGATGGTAGAATACTTTGCTTTAGAGTTAGGTTTGTTTTTGAGCTGAAATAACTTGAGTAATTTAAAAACATTATTGAAAAGGAAATAAAAAACCCAAAACCAGGAACATCCACAAATAACTTGTGGATGAATGAAGATGAAGATAAATGTGTTTCAAACTGTATTCTATGCCTTAAAAATTCAGGAACAGAAGAAATCATGGTTTCTTGAACTTCTACCTTTGTCTAAAGCCTCCTAATCAGAAGTAGTAGAACACTCTTTTTAGTTAAGCTGTTTGGGAAAATAGCTATGTGTTATAAAGATCGAGTTCTTAAAAAATATATATATTTAAACTGTAGAATCTTTTATTATGTCATGTATAAGCTTGAAATTTGTGCCACGGGAAAACCAAACTTGGCGTAAGGTGGATTTTTTGGTTTAATAATTTTTTTTAACATTAAGGAAGTTTTAATTCTTGTTTGCCACTCTGAATGTTTTTGGGGGGTTCTGTTGTATTTGTTTTATCCTTGGGAAGACTTTTATTTTCTTTTTTCAGCTGTAAGAGGTATTTTTATTCTCTCATAGGTCTTCTAACTTAGGAAGAAGAAAAATTCGGATTGAGATAAGAAAGGAAGGCTTTTAGTTTCATGAAGGACTTTCTAAGAATGTTATGAATGAATGAAAATATGGGGTTGTAATAGAAGTGCCAGTACAACCTTAATTATAGTGTTCAGTGCTGTGGACACTATAATTTATATGTCTGAATGCTGGGGGGAAAAAAAGCTGGTTTGAGACTTTGCAACTTGATGGTAGTTGCAAGTTCTTTTTCCCCCTGTTAGCATTAAGCCATCTCAGTGTGTTAGCTGGAAGTAAAGATAATTAAGAACACAGACTGCAGCTTCTAGTTTTTTATTTCTATTTCTATTATTCTATTTCTATTATTGCTATTTTTTTATTTCACAAGGTCTATACGTTCCCTTTTAGTCCATAAAATGCAACGGTTCTCTGATTTTTGTTTTGATTATTAGATGCTGCTAGTTTTCTTTTTTCTTCAATTGGTTCATTTTTGCCTTGATTTTCTTTTTGAAACTTCAGGTATCTTATCTTTAGAAACTGTACCGAGCCTATATCTGATCTTAGTTTTCTATAGTCAGATTATAATTGGGTTTTACTGGTCTGAATAACAATTTCTACCTATTAATTGTAGTGTTTTAGATTATTCACATTTTATGTAATTTTCCATAAGTTCAGGTTTAAGTCTAATTTTTTATTTGTTTACTATTTGTCCCATTTAATTTTTCTTCCTTTTTTCTTTTCTCCTGCCTTTTTTTTTGATTAGTTGAGTATATTTTGCATTCCATTTTATTTTCATTATTGGCTTTTTGCTATAACTCTTCATTTTCTTATTTCGTGGCTGTTTTAGGGTTGACAGTATGCATGCTTAACTTATCATTGTCTACTTTTGAATAATAATGTACTACTTAATGGATAATGAAAGTATTCTCCTTTCCTATGCTTACTTCAGTATGATTCTCTTTATACCCTGCCATCGTTTGTGCCAGTGTTGTTATAACTCTTATATATATGTTACGGACCCCAGGACTACATCATCATCATCATCGTCTTCATCATCATCATAGTTATGACTGCTTTGAACAATTAATTGATTTTTAAGAAATTAAAAAACAAAAAGTGTCTGTCGTATTTACCCACATAGTTATTTCCGGACTCTTCATTCCTGTATGCAGATCAAAGGTTTTAATCTAGCAGCATTTTACTTCAGCTTAAAGAACTTCTAAAAATAGTTTTTGTAGTGCATTTCGTATCTACAAATTCTTTCAGCTTTCGTTTGTTTGAAAAAGTCTTTGCTACTTTCTTTGCTTAAAAACTCTGACTTCTGGATTTAACCTTTGGGGTTATTTCTGCTTATGGTTGGGCTTTTCTAATAGCAGCTGTGTCTACTTTGTTTTCAAAAGAGAATAATAGCAAGAGTTGGAATGAGAGAAGATGGCCAGCACTTAGAAGATGAAAAGATCTTAGTAAGAGTAATATAGATAGCTTAAAGTAATTGCTTCCTTCTATGAACTCTTTAAACACTTTGTTAGCAAACTCTCTAATATTATTTGTCAAAAAATTTTGAACTTTATTTTTCTTATTTGTTAAGTGAGAATAACAATATCTTATAGGATGTTTGTGATGATTATGAACAATGAATATAAAGCTCTTGCATTGCTATACCTGTAATAATTAGTTACTCTCAATATTATTTTACAACTTATGTCTTGTTTGCTTTTAAAAATACTCCTTTATAAATAATAAATACTCTGAAGTCAAGGACTCTTTCTTTTCCCACTGTGAACAACTTTGATCTCCTGTGCACTGTGCAGAGTATCCTCAATATAGCAGGTGCTTTCTTTCTTTTGACCCTTTACCACCTTCTTTCTACTTTATTATTTCCAGGCTCTTTTTTTTCATGTCTAGACCTAATGGAGTCTTTTCCTGTCTCGTGTTACTCAACATCCACTTATTCATTAACTCACTGTAATATGGCTTCTTCCCTCACCACTCTAATGGAACTACTCTTTCAAAGTTCTGTAGTCATCTGTTTGTTAGTAGTCCTAGTAAATCTTAATTTTTGGTTTTCCAGTTTAAGATGATTGTAAATACTATAATATTCATATTTGCCATCTTATTGGTGAAGAATTAAATTTGCCCACATTGTCCAAAAATAGAATAATTTTAAGGAGTGAATCTTGTTTCGTGTTGATGGTTATTTTGTACATCTGCATACACCAAGGTACTGATGATGATCAGCACTCCTTAGTTGTTGAACTATTCCTGAAGGCTAGGCTTGCACCTCCAACATTGTTGCACTGTTTAGCTCAGGCATGTTTTACTGTTTGCCTCAACTTGTCTAAATATAAACTTCCCTCCAAGTTAGAGCTCGTTCTCAGCTTTAGTTATCTTATTTAGTAGAACCATTATTTACCTCTGAATTGCATTTGTTTTATAGGGAAGATAGGAATTATCATTGTTGACTATAAGTAAAATTTTCTAATATTTACAATGCAAATGCAATGCCAAGAAAAAGGGGGAAAATGTTATTTAGGGTCCTATTAAGTAGTTCAGATTAACAGAGGATTTTCCAGTGTATCTAAGAAAAGCCAATAAGAGATTGGATATAACTTTAAGAAACAAAATATTATTATTCTTTTCTTATTTTTGAATGAGACAAACTTTAAACTGTTAAAGAGTATGTTTTCTGAAAAATAAGTTTATTTTATATATAAATTTTAATTTCTTAATAGATAAGAATATATTGTTGTCTTATAACAGTTAAAGTATTTAGATCTTTTCTTAACTATTGTTTAAAGTATCTGTGAATATGAGTGGACACTCAAGTATAGAATAGATGTTAGGGGATTTCAACTACAAAATAAACAAGTGTTTCTTATTTAAACAGAGATATAGTAAACATCATGGCTCTTGAGGTTTTTTTCCTTTTTTTTTTTTTTTAAAACAGCACACTTATACTATAGCTCTACAGCCAAAGTCCCCTTCATAGCAAAAGTGAAATGAATCATTATAATGTGAATACTTAGCTATTACTAAATTTTAAAATTCTTACTATTGTTATAGTGTATAATTTAATTCTTTTAACCTTTACTTCAATTATTTAAAATCTCAATTGGCTTCATTAGTATTGTTGAGACGTATTCATAGTACTATTGAGAAAATTCTACTGTGTTTTACTGAAAATTTATCATGAAATGTATTCTTTTCTTCTTGTGTACTGAATGCTCCTGGGTTTCTCTTTTTTTGGATTTATATATGATTAGAAGATGTTTCTAGTTTTTTCCCCAAACTTATGTATCTTTTTCCCCAAGTTAGTTTTAGATCTTATTTTCTTTATCATGTTGGCCAAATTTTAACTTTTACTTTTGCATATGTTTAGAATGTGCTGTTTTGATATATATATTTTTTTCGAAAATGTTATATTTTTCTTTTCCTCGGGTCTGTAGAATCTTCTTCAGCCTATTTTCTTACTGAAAATTACTTTCCTTTCTCTTATTAAAGCTTTATTGTTTCATTAGAAATTAGTTAAAGGGATAACAGTAGAAATGCCTTGTCTTCTTGGCAGTACTATAGCCAAGCAAAAATTTTATGCTTTTCCCCCTGGGCTATTTTATAAGATTCCCTTGTAATTTAGATATATTTGTGGTCTGATGTTTTTTGCCTTATAAAACTGGGTTGCAGAGCAATTTCAGGTTGAATAATTGTTTATCCTGTACATTTTTATTAAGGCAAATGTTTTAAAGCGGGAGTCATGAAACTATGGCCCATGGGCCTACTGCCTGTTTTTATAAGTAAGTGTTTTTTGAAACACAGCTAAGTATTGTCTGTGGCTGTTTTATTTCATTTTATTTATTTTTTATCGAAATATAGTTGACATACAACATTATGTTAGTTTCAGGTGTACTACACAGTGATTTGATAATTGTATACATTAGGAAATGATTATCACTATAAGTTTAGTGTTGATCTGTCCCCATACAAAGTTATTACAGAACTATTGACTATATTCTTTATGCTGCATATTACATCCCCATGGCTTATTTATTTTATAACTGGGGGTTTGTACCTCTTAATCCCCTTCACCTATTTTGCCCAACCCCTCTCCTTCCTCCCCTTTGGCAACCACCCATTTGTTCTCAGTATCTATGAGTCTGTTTAGGTTTTGTTTTGTTTTTTAGATTCCACGTATAAGTGAGATCATGTGGTATTTGTTTTCTTTGTCTGACTTATTTCACTTGTGTCATACACTCTAGATCCATCCATGTTATTGCAAGTGGCAAGATTTCATTTTTTTAAATGGCTGAGTAATATTCCACTGTGTGTGTGTGTGTGTGTGTGTGTATGTGTGTATATACACACACACACCACATCTTCTTTATCCATTCATCTATCGATAGATATTTAGGTTGCTTCCATATCTTGGCCATTGTGCATAATGCTCCAGTTAATATTGGGGTGCATGTATCTTTTCAAATTAGTGTTTTTGTTTCCTTCAGGCAAATACTCAGTATTGAAATTGCTAGATTATATGGTAGTTTTATTTTTGATTTTTTGTGGAACCTCCATACTGTTTTACATTGTGACTGCACCAATTTACAATCCCATCAACAGTTCACAAGGACTCCCTTTTCTCCACATCCTCACCAACACTTGTTACTTGTTGTCTTTTTTTTTTTTTTTTTTTTTTTTTTTGCGGTACACGGGCCTCTCACTGTTGTGGCCTCTCCCGTTGCGGAGCACAGGCTCCGGATGCGCAGGCTCAGCGGCCATGGCTCACGGGCTCAGCCGCTCCGCAGCATGTGGGATCTTCCCGGACCGGGGCACGAACCCGTATCCCCTGCATCGGCAGGCGGACTCTCAACCGTTGCGCCACCAGGGAAGCCCTGTTGTCTTTTTGATGATAGTCATTTTGACAGGTATGAGGTGCTATCTCATTGTAGTTTTGATTTACTTTTCCCTGATGATTACTGATGTTGATGAAGAGGCTGCTTTTCCCGATTTTATAGTCTTGACTCCTGTGTCATAGATTAATTGACCATATAAGTGTGGGTTTATTTTTTATTTGTTTGTTTTTGTTTTTGTTTTTTTTTGCGGTACGTGGGCCTCTCACTGTTGTGGCCTCTCCCGTTGTGGAGCACAGGCTCTGGATGCGCAGGCTCAGCGGCCATGGCTCATGGGCCCAGCCGCTCTGCGGCATGTGGGATCCTCCCAGACCGGGGCACGAACCCGTGTCCCCTGCATCGGCAGGCGGACTCTCAACCACTGCACCACCAGGGAAGCCCCAGTGTGGGTTTATTTTTGTGCTCTCTATTCCATTGACCTAAGTGTCTGTTTTCTGTGCCAGCACCATACTGTTTGGACTACTGAAGCTTTGCAGTATAGTTTGAAACCGGGGAGTATGATACCTCCAGCTTTGTTCTTCCCTCTCAAGACTGTTTTGGCTATTCGAGGTTTTTTGTGTTTCCATACAAATTTTAGAATTATTTATTCTAGTTCTGTGAAAAATGCTATTGGTATTTTGATAGGGATTGCACCGAAAGACACACACAAAAAAACTTTTGTCCCAGTGTCACTGATGAACGTGGATGCAAAATCCCCAACAAAATATTAGCCAACCAAATTCAACAATACATTAAAAGGATCACACAACATGATCAAGTTGTATTTATCTCAGGGATGCAAGGATGGTGTGATATCCACAAGTCCATCAGCGTGACACATCACATTAACAAATTGAAGAATAAAGACCATATGATCATTTCAGTAGATACAGAAAAAAGTTTTGACAAAATTCAACATTCATTAATGGTAAAAGCGCTCGACAAAATGGGTATAGAGGGAGTACCTCAACATAATAAAGGCCATATATGACATACCCACAGCCAACACCATACTCAGTGGTGAAAAGCTGAAATCATTTCCTCTAAGATCAGGAAAAAGACAAAGATGCCCACTGTCATCACTTTTATTCAACATAGTATTGGAAGTTCAAGCCATAGTAATCAGACAAGAAAAAGAAATAAAAGGAATCAAAATTGGAAAGGAAGAAATAAACCTGTCACTGTTTGCAGGTGACATATTATAGATAAAGAATTCTAAAGAGTCCAGCAAACAGTTATTAGAACTAATAAATGAATTCAGTAAAGTTGCAGGTTACAAATTTAATATACAAAAACCTGTTTGTTTCTGTAGACTAATAATGAACTATCATAGAAATGAAGAAAAGAAACCCACTTACAGTCGTGCGAAAAGGAATAAAATACCTAGGAATAAATCTAACCAAGGAGGTAAAAGAGTTATACTCTGAAAGCTATATGGCATTGATGAAAGAAATTAAAGATGACACAAATGGCAAGATATACTGTCCTCATGGTTTGGAAGAATTAATATTGTTAAAATGACCATACTAACCAAGGCAATTTACATATTCAGTGCAATCCCTGTCTGTGGCTGTTTTCATGTTTCAGAGGGCAGTGACAGAATTGAGTAGCTGGGTCAGAGTCTGTATGGCTTTGAAGCCTAAAATATATCTGGCTTTTTACAGAAAAAGGTTGTCTACTCTGTTTTAAAGTATGTGATCATTTTAAAATTGACATTTAATTTCATTAAAATTAAAAGCAGAAAATAAAAAAATCGCCTTTTCTAGATTGATTATTATGATAGGAATTTGTATGTTGGTGGTTACTAAATTTAGAGAGCCCACAGACATATATGTTAAGGAAGGAGTTGATGTTTTCAATGTGGACAGTATAGTTATGGTGTATATTTATATTTATGTTGAAAAGTATGATTTAGAAAGGTTGATCTTTATTTAGTGTTAAATTACCAGATACTTTAAGTAATAACCAAATAATTTGAGCACTTCAATAAATGGAATCTTCCTGAAAAAAAAGTTAATAATGAATGATTAGAAATTAAATTAGCATATGTGTGTATGTGTGTGTATTTGTGTGTTTGTTTTCACGTGTAGTGTGAAGTGGGAATGTGGCTAACCAGTTCTCCCTGTACCATTTTAGTGGTCTCTCTTTTCCACTGATTTATAATGCCACTTCTATGGTATTTCAAGTATTCATATCTATCTGGATCTGTTTCTGGACTCTCTTCCTTCTTTTTTTTTTTGGTTGATTAAATTTTTATAATTCTATAATAAATCATGCTGAAGGAGGGGCAGTCTCCCCACTGTCTTTTTTTTTTTTTTTTTTTGTGATATGCAGGCCTCTCACTGTTGTGGCCTCTCCCGTTGCGGAGCACAGGCTCTGGATGCGCAGGCTCAGCGGCCATGGCTCACGGGCCCAGCCGCTCCGTGACATGTGGGGTCTTCCCGGACTGGGGCATGAACCCGTGTCCCCTGCATCGGCAGGCGGATTCTCAACCACTGTGCCACCAGGGAAGCCCCCCACTGTCTTTATGTGTTGTGTGTGTATTTTGGTATTTATTCATTCATATCTCTCTGTGAGTATCTTAATACATTTATTTAAAAATCTTTTCAGCATGTTTCAGAAGATTAATTTTATTGTCACTGAATTGCATTGATTTCTTTAGCTATATTGGCAAAGCATAGTCGTTTGTAAGATAATTTTGAATAGGAGATCACTGTGTCTTTATTTTACCATCTTTTCTTTCTCAACCTTTCCTTTTTTTTGCTCATCCCTTCTAGTCTAGTAGACCAGTTACTTCCTCTGGTCTCTAGTCTAGAACCAGTTCTCATCTTGGCAGTTCAGGGCTCCTGCAGTGTTGATATGGGGTGATGTAGAGTTACTTGTCTCAATTCTCATTTGCAAGGTTTTATCCTTCTGACTCCCTTGCAGTGCAGCTTCATATGAAGTTCTGGGCAGTAGTTGGCAGTTGCTCTTTTCAGCCTCCTTGAAGAGTTGGAGTTTCACTACATTACTGATTTCAGGTGTTGAGCCTGGTAATGATCTCCTGCCTTACATAGACCAGTTTCAGTCCTCTTTATTTCCTACCTGCCTTTGCCAGTTTTTGCACCTTGAGCCAAGCTAAAATTTTCTTTTTTTACTTTATTGTTAGCATTACCCCCATCCAGTGTTTCCTATTATCTAGTCTTCCATATTTTCAGAAGCATAAATCCTTACCTTTCTTTTTTATTGGAAATATGGTAACTTCAAATATCACTTGTATTTGAATGAGTCCCAAATCTTTGATTACTGTTTTGATCTTTACTAGTAGATGTTTGGTTCCCTTGTGGATATATATGTTGGTGTGAAGTGCCTTCACTGGAGATGCCACATATCTAAAATTGAATCTGCTATTTTACTTTAAAAATTAGATTAAAAAAGTCAATTGGTTATTTTTGGGTAGTCTGGAGCTTAGAGTCTGTCCAGTACAATTCAAGGTCAAGCGTCTCTCTTTCTACCTTGAAGTTTTAAAAGCTCATTATAGCGTCATTTTGCAAAATTAGAGCAGATATAAAGAGTCTTAGGAGACTGAGAAAATGGTGGCTACATTGACTGAATTAGGATGTAAAGGACAGGTTTTTTTTGTTTTTTCAGGAATGGGGGTTAGGGGAAAGGAACAGAGTCTGTTGTGGAGTTTATGAGTTTTGTTTTAACACTGAGTTTGAGGTGCTAGCATTAAAAAAATTATCATTTCTACTTCCTGTATCATTTAATTTCTAAAATTTTATGAAAACCTATTAATAGTATCTCTCCTTTTGCTTTTCATCACATTACCAGAAGATTCTTCTTCCTGAAGTACTTTATCTTGTTAATCTCCTACTCATAAGTTTCATTGGCTCGTCAGTATGTAGAATAAAGCTTTAAATTTTTTGGACTGATACTCATGTTAGAGACCATTTGCTCTGGCTTCTTTTTACAGCCTAATATTTCATTTCTCTCTATTTTACCTAAATTGGACTACTTATTCTCTTTTCAGTGACACATGTGCTTTCTTCTTTCCTCCTTTTTTTTTGTTCAACCTCCTCTTTTTTTTTTTTTTTTTTTTTGAGGTACGCGGGCCTCACTGTTGTGGCCTCTCCTGTTGCGGAGCACAGGCTCCGGACTCGCAGGCTCAGCGTCCATGGCTCACGGGCTTAGCCGCTCCGCGGCATGTGGGATCTTCCCGGACCGGGGCACGAACCCTTGTCCCCTGCATCGGCAGGCGGACTCTCAACCACTGCGCCACCAGGGAAGCCCCAACCTCCCTCTTTTTTTTTTGCAGGGCCCAGTCTTTTCAAACCATGTCCTTTGTGATGTTTTCCTGACTACTGTAGCTCACTGTGATCTCTCCCTTCTCAGAATATATGGCACTTAGTACTCTGTTTAGTTGGCCTTCTCTCATCTGGGGGCAATAGAGCAATGTAGGTAGGATTGTGCCATTTAGTAGCAGTGTGATTTTGACCCATTTAATCTCTTTATGCCTCGTGTCCTCATCTTTAAATGGCGATCTTCTTTTATGGGGAATAGTGTCTACTTCATAGAGTGTTTAGAGAATTAAGAGATGTGAATGTAATGTCAGTAGCACATGACCCATTGGAAAGTGCCATTAAAAAATGGGTTTTTCTGTGTGTCTCTTTTCCTCTCTGCCTGCTGTTCTTCTTTCTTCCCTTTCTCTCTGCTTTCCTGTCTTTCATCAGTAATAATGCGAGGGGCTGTTCTATCAGATGTATCTGGGCATTCATCCCAGCTCTTTTACTTCATATCTTTTTGACCTTAGAACCTCTTAAGCCCTAATTTCCTCTCCTCCTAAAGTTCTGGCACATACAAATGCTCAATAAATTTCACTGGTTTTTTTTTGTGTGTGTGTGTGACATATGTAATAGCTGACTAACTTGAATTGCTCTTAACCTTTTTATGCATGTAAGTATTGCTCCTCAAGTAGGTAAAGCTACCAGAATAAGGGTACCATCTATTTGTACTCCCTATTTTCTCTCAAAATGCCTGACACATACTTTTTAAAAAAAATCAGGTGTTCCTTGAGGGAAGTTATACATATAAGAAAACAAAGTGCAGTTTTATTAATCGGTTCACACACCCAGTCCCCCCCAGTGAATTTTGGTAAATATTAGATGGTAGAATGTGGCTTAGGCCAGAATGCCTCTGTATATACTTTTGTTCTCTCCTTCCTTAATTTCTGCCCATTTCACCTTCCAAATCTAAGGGTGGGTCTAACCACTTCAATCCAGTGGTTTAAAAACAGGGAAGGAGAGGTTGGCAATATGATATATACCTACTGATATGAAGGAAAGGGATGTCATAGGCAAAAATGAAGAACAAATTTTTTCTAACATATGGTGCTATTATAACCAGCATAGTTTGATTGTTCTCTAGCTGGGCAGTATCCTGGGTTAGGTGGCTAGCTGTGGGTGTGAAAAGAAGACAGAGGAGAGATGGCTAGTGATTGCATCATCTGGGGAACATGGCTCTGGTCCTGTTATTGGGTAACATGGATCTCAGGGATAGAAGAGTGGCTCCATCACACACAGGTGTTTACAGTTAGTACAGTGATCTCTTTCATTATTAAAATGTAGCCTAATACATCTTAGTGTATGTTAAGCTTTGGCCTGTCAGGTTAACTATTCCTGCATTTGGGAGGTTCAAGTAAAAGAATGCAAGGGAGCATAAGCTCTCTTTTCTTCTTCCCCAGCCTATCATAGTCCCTTATCCTCACCCTTATGGGAGAGAAGATGGAAGCAGCCTCCTCTGTGGGCTTAAGCTGATGTGTGAAGAGGTTGGGGGTATACACTCTTTTACTGGAGTTGCTTGGCATTTTTTTTTATGGCTAAAAGTAAGTTTATTAATATTGCTGTCAGGGTAGAGGGGTTCCAGAGATTCCCATTTTTACCACAAAAGGTAGTGTT
This sequence comes from Mesoplodon mirus, assembly GCF_964341445.2. Lineage (NCBI taxonomy): Eukaryota > Metazoa > Chordata > Mammalia > Artiodactyla > Ziphiidae > Mesoplodon > Mesoplodon mirus. The sequence goes on along the minus strand of NC_138992.1, from coordinate 36,104,576 downwards.
TTGTTTTTTTCTGGCTCACTCTCCAATTGTACCTCTGCGTTGCTGACTTGACTTGGCTGTCTGACTCTCCGAAGTAGAGTTACCTTTAGAGATTCTTTATTGCATCTCTTGCCGCTTCTGGAGGAGGATAGAGGTGAATGTCTCTAAGGGCTTTGTAGCGGTTCATTTCCAAGGCCCTCACACTCTGTTCAGGAGCATTTGGTGACCAGAGCTTCCAGGTGAACCTTAGTCCTTCTCTGCTTGCCAAGTTTGGTGCCACAAGGCTGAAGAACATAAGGCACATTGCTTCTTCTGTCTTTCGTTTTCTCCTTCTTCAACTCTCTCTTACTTTTAACCTTTCTTTTTAAACAAGGACTTCGAACGATTCAGTCACCTGTTTTAAGTTTTGTCCTCAACCTTATTCATACTATGGTGCATCTGGGAGTTGATGGTTTTCCAGTTTTAATTGACTAGCCCTGTGAGGGCTCAGGTGAAAAGTATGTAACATGATCCCATGATCAAGTCATTATGAAAGTAATGGGTCTGTTTACATACAGTGTTTGCCACGTTTTCACTCTGTTAGGAACTTTTGTAAGGAAATGACATTCTTGCTTGTTTCATGAGGCGCAAAGGGCAGTATTTTCAGAAATAGCTATGTGGTCCCCAAGAGACAACATTCTTTTGTCATGAAGTCTACTTACCAGACATTTTGGAAAAATTGCATCCTAAATCAGAAAGATATAACTGTAATGTGTTTGGGGTTAAAAATTATCTCAAAACATTTTAGCTGGTATTTTTGAGAACAGAGTTTCTTTCATTAGAAATTAGAGGCTTTCAATGAATTAAAATGTGTAATAGTCCAAAGTGATGCATACTGGTTAAAAGCAGATGATGAACTCAAACTAATGGTGGAAGTAATTCCAGTTTTAATAGTAAATATTATAATTGTTGTTTTGCTTTATTTTTTTAAAATTTAATTTAGTTGGGGCAGGATTTGAATGGAAGCTCACTTAATTGATGCAATTAAAATGTAATTGAAATGAAAACAAGTCAAAATTATCAAAAGGATTATTTTCTAATTATAATACATATACAACCATAATTTCCTAACCAGAATTAAGAAAGAAATGTTTGCACATTTGGTAATGTTTGTTTCATAGTACATATTCCTATGGGTACCATGATTAATGCCCATTTTTAAGGCACACTGAAATTTCAGGTTTATTAAAATTTTTGTTTAAGCAAATAAAGTTATTTAGTTTGTTTTTCTTCTAAATGAAAAAAATGTGTAGTTTGTAGGGAACTTTATTCAGTTCTTTTTTTTAAACTATTTGAAAACTCATACTTCGTCTATGCACTTTACCCTTTTTTGCTGCTAATAACTTTAAAAATAAAATAACTTGTTCTTTCTTTTGCTTTAAAATGTTTGTCATCTCGTGTATGCCAGATTTATTGGACTGCAGTAGTTTTAGTGCATTTTGGCTGGAATGTTTATTATGACATCACTATAATCTATATACAGTATGTGATTTCAGATGGTTTCAGTGTTAAATATTTTCATAATTATGCTAGTTTTGGCAGTTCACTTGGAACTTTTTCACATCTTTTTAATGAATATGTTTTACTTCTGGGCTTTTGAGACAACCATATGTTTCAAAAATTAATAGTGTGCTTTTAATGTTAACATTGTGCAGAAGTGTATGACTACAGACATTTTTAAGGATCTAAGTTGAACTTAAAGTAATTACAGTAAGGTCTTATTCACAGTAGTAGTCTTTTAGTATTTGGAGACTATAACATCCCCCAAAATAACAGAAGATGTCATTATAAAGATTGAATAGTGAAGCTGTTTTGTGGAATGAAATGCTGTGAAGTTTGTTTATTATAAACTTAAACATAAGTGCGTGCAAAAATTTCCTTTATTGTTTGTTACAGTAAATTTTTAACTTTTTGTTGTAATGAAGTTTCAATCAGAAATTTTTTCTTTTGCTAATATATCACACTAGCATCTGAAGCCATGCTATATTGTAAAAGATTCATCTTTTATTATTGTATAATCCTCTTAGTGTGGTAGTGAATAAGAATTTTTGGGTCCTAAAGGAGGTCCTATCATTGTTCTTATTTGCCTCTAGTACGCTATTAGAATGGTAAATTTAGTGGGTATCCTTCTTTTTATTCTTCAAATGTTCTCTTCAACTATATAAAAGAGAAAAACTAAATTTATCACGATTCTTTTAAGCATTATGAAATAGTTTTATTATTGATTAATGAATTGATGGTGCACAGTACGCCATCTGTTTCCCTTTGTGTTGGAGAGATGTTTGATCTCTGCCTCCTCATATGCATCTCTCATTCAAGCAGAATGTGCTCTTTTATCCCCCCAAAAGGAAAAAGATGATGTCAGATGCTTTTACCTCGTTTTACTACCTCATCTATTTCCTCCTTGTAATATCCGTCTTATTGAAAGAGCAATCTATGTTTATTTTTTCCATCTTAACTTGTTATTCACCCTTTGAAGTACTATTTTACTTCTTCCACTCCTGTCCCTCTACTGCAGTTACTAAATGTCTTTTTTTTTTTTCCTTTGGTTATTGGCACCCTCCTCCTAATTACTAAATCTTAAGCGTTAGCATCTCTGTGGTTCTTTTTTTTTTAATTTTTTATTTTTATTTTTTTTTTTAATTTTTTTTCTTTTTGCGGTATGCGGGCCTCTCACTGTTGTGGCCTCTCCCGTTGCGGAGCACAGGCTCCGGATGCGCAGGCCCAGCGGCCATGGCTCACGGGCCCAGCCGCTCCGCGGCATATGGGATCCTCCCAGACCGGGGCACGAACCCGTATCCCCTGCATCGGCAGGCGGACTCTCAACCACTGCGCCACCAGGGAGGCCCTCTGTGGTTCTTAATGTGACCTCATTTTTACTGAACTAGTCCACGTCTTTAGCTTCTGGTATTGTTCTCCCATCTTAAACATTGTATACTGTGGCTTTTTTTGACTAATCATTATTCTTGCATGTGCTGTTTATAGTTTTCCCCCTATAGCCTCCAATCTTAACCTAAAACATTTCTACACTCAGTTTTAACGGCCTCATCTCTCTAGTTCTTCCAAATAGAATGACTCTTTGTGTTCCTATTACTTGAAAACAAACAAAAAAGTACTCTTGTAGACTGGTTATATATGTTTTAAATAGATTCTGAAATCTTTGAGAACAAATATTATATCTAATTTGCCTTTGTAAATCCAGCAATTAACACATAAAAGCATTATATAAATGTTTGTTGAATCAAGTCAGGAAAAGAGTACTCATTTGCATTGTATAAATTTCAAAAATATGTATGATTTTTTTGAAGTTTTTATGTTATCCATATCAAAACCCAGTTAAACCTTATATCTAATCTGAACAATATTCAATTCAGTGAACAGTGTTAAATAGGATGCTAAGATTTCTGAGGATGATTAAGATTAATTGTTAAAGGTGATTAAAAAGACAGCTTGGCTTCTTAATTTAAGTCACAAAATAATAAGGGTCTTAACATATAAAGAAATAGGGGAATATTAAGACCCTTTCCATTTATTTTGCATTTTCCAATGGAAAATGTTTAAAAGCTTCCTTTGAATTGTCTTCTTTTGCTAAAACCATGTATAAGAATTTTTTTTGACATTATCAAGTGGTTCCTTTTGATACCAACTAAAGAAATAGACAATTTATGATTTTAAACTACTACTTAGTTTTAAAATGGTGTTTAAGAGTGCAAATTATGAAAAATTTTGGTTACATAGATTTTTAGAGCTAAAAAAAAAAAACCCTGAAGAGTCTATCTTACCACATTTTAGTAACCTGCATACATGCAACAAAACTTTTTAAAATTCTTTAATGGTGACTGATACTTCTCTTTCTTCAAAATAAAAATAGGATGACCATGAAAGCTGTGGTTCTAATTCTACCAACCGTAGTACTACTGAGAACACAAAGTCATCAGTAAAACCCCGAAGAATTCAGCAGGCTGCTCCCACAGATCCTGATTTGCCACCAGGTAACTTCTTTTTTATTTTTAATTTTGGTTTATTTTTGGCTGCGTTGGGTCTTTGTTGCTGTGTGTGCGCTTCTCATTGCCGTGGCTTCTCTTGTTGTGGAGCACGGGCTCTAGGCGCATGGGTTTCAGTAGTTGCAGCACGTGGGCTCAGTAGTTGCGTCACGCAGGCTTCAGTAGTTGTGGCGTATGGGCTTAGTTGTTCTGTGGCATGTGGGATCTTCCCAGACCAGGGCTCGAATCTGTGTCCCCTACATTGGCAGGCAGATTCTTAACCACTGCCCCACAAGGGAAGTCCCGCCACCAGGTAACTTCTAAGGGCACTGATAAAACCAAAATTTTGATTGTTATTAATCATCGTAGCCCTTTGTAGAATATACATTTTCCATATTTTTTAGTGTTATAAAGTATTTAAAATATGTGTACATTTGCTGCATGACATCAGAACAGACTGAAGGACATTTGTGAGGGCTCTGGACTCATTCAAATTTTGATGCTCTTTTGCCCTAGGTTTATTCCTTAAGTTTATTTCTTTTTTTTTTCTATTTACTCCTTTATTTAAGATTAAAAGGTGGGTGACTGAATGACAGTTACTTGAATATATTTTTGTCTTAAAATTTACTCATCTGTAAGTATAGGAATCACTGATCTAAACAACAAAATAACACAGATCATTTCAGACAGCTTCCAGTCTCCAGATTAAAAGCTTCATCACTTCAACTATATATATAATTCCTTTCATTTATTTTCTCATAGATTCTAATCATCTCTTGAGGATGATTAAAGGACAAATCCCAATAATTAATACATTGTTCTTACTTTGCTGCTGTTTGTCCCTATGCACATGATCATATGTCAGGACCCCTTCCCTTAAATTTTTCCTAGATTAAAGGTCAGGAATCAAATACATCTTCATGGAACACTAGTGCACATCTGATGCTTTTAACAGCGTTTCACATCAAATAAAAAGGAGACATATTGTTCTGGGTAAGATAAGCACTCATTACATAATTAAGTTAAACAATAATTTTATCATTGTATAGAAAGTTCCCAGAAATTTAAGTTAGCTTTGTATTGCTTGAAATGTTTGTATAATAGTTATAGTCTTTTCCATGTGGCGATTTTGCAGAGCAAAGTGTCAGTGCAGGTATTTCATTCTTTTTCGGTTTTTTTTTTTTTATGTTTCTGTTTATTTCTTCATTACACTTACGGTCTTATAATTATTTGTTGTCATCAGGGAAACGGAGAAGAGGGATGGAAGTCAGCTCTTCTTGGGGACTCAGGACTTTCTTCCTTATTTATATTAGTTCCAGTACCTAAAAAGTGGATCCCAATCCTGTTTTCACTCACAGAGAACTCTGAAAACAGGCTAATTTATCTGATGCAAAATCAACACCTAAGGAGACCCAAATCCTTTTTTACATTTTAAGATGATAACTGGGATTTAAAAAAAAATTTTTTTATTGCAGTATAATTGCTTTCTTACATCCTCTCCAAGCAAAGACTTGCCTCTGACTCTACCTATAGTCTCTTTGTTCCTCTTGCTTCTTGATAAACAAAGGAAACTGAAATTTTTATTTATCTGGAGGAGTAGTGGCTTACAAATAACAGTTCCTTGATAAATGTTTAATGAAGGAAAAAAAACAATGATTGTTACATGTCAGCTCTGTGGCCAAAGTGCATTGCTGCCTTTTTACTGTTAGTAGTTATCTGTCACTTCTCTTTCGATTTTATTTATCAGTTACTTCTTTTTTTTGAGGTATAGCTGACATTGGTATACACTTGTTTTCTGCTCCAAAGGTTTGTAAGCTGGTTTCAACCTAAGTTGAACCCAATTTCAAACCTGTTAATTTTTGACAGTCTTCTGGCACCATCTACTTTACTTGTAAGAGGTTGCCATTAGGTACATCATTTCATAGCCCTCCTCCCTCAAATATAGGTTCTAAATTACATTTGAATTGAACATATTTAACTGGTGCTATAGTGATGTTAATGCTGATGCTTTGTGTTCTTAGGAACTTTACCTAACAGATCTCAGTATTCTCTCTGGCCTTATAGATTAATTGCTATGGCTGGAGAAGGTACCAGAAGAAGTTATTTTACTTCTGAATGTTCCTAATTCTACTTAGAGTAGTTATGATGGTTAAAGGGCTTTCTAAATTCTTTTCATAAGTATTAACTCCTTGGGAGAAATCCCTGGTGAATCTAATTAAACTGTAAATTAAACTATAGCTTGTTCTTATTTATGAAATGGGCAACCCCTTTACCCCTCCAAATTTCTGACTACATATCCCCTTAAAACTTCCTAAGCAAGCTCATTGTATACAACTCTCTCCATCAATATCCTGGCAAAGAATAATCAGTTTTAGGTTTAACTGTTGAGTCTTATTACATTTTTTTTTTCTTTTAAGAAAGAACTTGTTTAAGAAAAATTTAAAGCTTTTGTCAGTTGTTGATTTCACTAAAAATCTTCTGTGGGCCAACTTGCATGTCCTCAAAACAGGTCCCAGACTTTTAATGATTCTTTAGAGACTGTATTAGAATTTATACTGATATTCAGGATTGGGAGAACTGACCTATTTTTAGGAGCATAAAACATAAAAATAAACGTAACATAAAACATCCTATTTTTAGTGGCATAAAACAGAGCTGTGTTCTACTGAACTACTTGAAGTAGCTTTTGGATTAACAGGTGCTTTTCTGCCTTACCTAACAGGACTCATATCCTCTTTTATGCTGTGACAAAAATCACAGTTAAAGGAGTTGCTTTAGAAAGTAACTGAACTTGTTGGACAATTACTGGAAGGCAGAGCAGCTAAACTTAATATTGCCAAAGGAAAAAAAAAGGATAATTTGACAGTCCAGTTGGATAATCCTTTTATTTCAAGATTAACTCATAAGGTTATTTGAGGACTCATTTCTGGCAATGTTATCTTACCTGTAAAGAACCTATATTAAGGTTCTTTCATGGTAGAGATGAATTCCAGTTTTCAAAATTTTCTAGGGCAAAGTTATTTCTTCCAGCATCTGTGGTTATAATTTTGGCATTCAAACATTTACATAGATTCAGAGACGCTTTTTGAGAAAAGTTTTGGTGTTGCAAATAGTTGTTCTATATCTTTAAGGATGGGCACCCCTCTAATAGGAAAGAAACACAAGTCGCTATCTCATATTTTCTTTGCAATTTCTGGTCTTGTTATCTGGAACAGTCTTTTTCAGATTATGCACCCTGACCAACGAGTGCATTGTGAAAGCAATTTAGTGGGTCATGGCAAGCATTTAAACAATATGTAACATAGAATAGAAAACCACATAGTGTGGGGCATATAGTAAAGGTTAATCATATTTCAAGAAACTTATGCATATATATGTGCTTTGCTGGGTTATGATGTAATATTTCTTACTGGGAGAGAGGTCAAAAGAGTTTGAATCTGACTGATTTGAACCATACACATTTTCTTTCAGTTAATGATATATAGGCCAGAACCTTCAATTACTTTTAATAACAGTTTTGAATTGTGGGCCTAGGATACTCAGTAAGTTATGTTGACAATTCCTATTTAGAGAGAAAGTTTAAGGTTGTTTCATTTATTTCTTTCTTCATTCATGCTTTCCTCAGTATTCTCTGTACTTTATCTAGCTTAGAAGTGAGATTACTTCTAAGCTACATACCTGGATTATTTAGTCCTATGCTCTCTGAAGTGTACAACCTTTGGTTTTGTTGAAGGTCATTGTAAGAAGCCAGCCTTCTGTGGGCTGCTTCTGCATTTTCTCTAAAGTGGCATTAAGGGTATTGTCCTTTAATTTATTCAGGACCTCTTAATTAACGGATATGTTTTTTCTTGTTAAATATTTTTTCATTAAAGTTTTTTTCTACTTATTTTCTAGGAAGCTCAGATAAATTTTGTGTTCTAGTGCATAGCTTCCTCTTTTTTGATTTTGTCATGTAATTGTCTCTTCCCTTTTTTTCTCCTTACCCTTTTACTCAGAATATATGTATTGGGATGGCCAAAAAGTTCCTTTGGTTTTTAAGCAAAAATAAAAGACACATTTTTCATTTTCACCAAGTACTTTATTGACCAACGTATTCACAGTTTTGTTCCACTACGTTCTGACATTTTCCAGGCCACTTCATAATTCCATCTTTCCAAAACTTTTCATCTTTTTGAGCAAAGAACAGTCCTCTAGGGAATTGAAATTTTTTCCATTAAGAGAATTTTATAAAGCCCAAAATGAATGGAAATCTGAAGGTGCAATGTCTGGTGAATATGGAGGATGAATCAGAACTTCCCAGCCAAGCTGTAACAGTTTTAGTCTGGTCATCAAAGAAACACACGGTATTGCGTTATCCTAATGGAAGATTATGTGTTTTCTGTTGACTAATTCCGGATGCTTTCCGTCGAGTGCTGCTTTCAGTCGGTCTAACTGGGACCAGTACTTGTTGGAATTAACTGTTTGGTTTTCCGGAAGGAGCTCATAATAGAGGAGCTTCCAATCCCACCATATACACAACATCACCTTCTTTGGATGAAGACTGGCCTTTGGTGTGGTTGGTGGTGGTTCATTTTTCTTGCCCCATGATCTCTTCCATGCCACATTATTGTACAGTATACACTTTTCATTGCTCGTCACAATTGGTTTTAAAAACGGAACGTTTTCGTTACGTTTCAGTGGAGAAACACATGTGGAAATATGGTCAAGAAGGTTTTTTTCATGCTCTCACTCCCTCTTGTGAGAACACCAGAATCACAACTACCTGCTGGACAGTCATCGATAAGAGGACACTGGAACTCACCAAAAAAGATACCCCACGTACAAAGACAAAGGAGAAGCCACAGTGAGATGGCAGGAGGGGCGCAATCATATTAAAATCAAAGCCCATAACCGCTGGGTGGGTGACTCACAGACTGGATAACACTTATACCACAGAAGTCCACCCGCTGAAATGAAGGTTGTGAGCCCCACGTCAGGCTTCCCAACCTGGGGGTCTGGCAACAGGAGGAGGAATTCCTAGAGAATCAGACTTCTAAGGCTAGTGGGATTTGATTGCAGGACTTTGACAGGACTGGGGGAAACAGAGACTCCACTCTTGGAGGGCACACACAAGGTAGTATGTGCATCGGGACCCAGGGGAAGGAGCAGTGACCCCAGGGGAGACTGAACCAGACCTACCTGCTAGTGTTGGAGGGTCTCCTGCGGAGGCAGGGCGTGGCTGTGTCTCACCGTGAGGACAAGGACACTGGCAGCAGAAGTTCTGGGAAGTATTCCTTGGTGTGAGCCCTCCCACAGTCCGCCATTAGCCCTACCAAAGAGCCCCGATAGGCTCCAGTGTTGGGTCGCCTCAGGCCAAACAACCAACAGGGAGGGAACCCAGTCCCATCCATCAGTAGACAAGCAGTTTAAAGTTTTACTGAGCTCTTCCCACAAGAGCAACAGCCAGCTCTACCCACCACCAGACTCTCCCACCAGGAAACTTGCACAAGCCTCTTAGAGAGCCTCATCCACCAGAGGGCAGAGAGCAGAAGCAAGAAGAACTACAGTCCTGCAGCCTGTGGAACAAAAAACCACATTCACAGAAAGATAGACAAGATGAAAAGGCAGAGAGCTATGTACCAGGTGAAGGAACAACATAAAACCCCAGAAAAACAACTAAATGAAGTGGAGAAAGTCAACCTTCCAGAAAAAGAATTCAGAATAACGAGAGTGAAGTTGATCCAGGACCTCGGAAAAAGGATGGAGGCAAAGATCAAGAAGATGTAAGAAATGTTTAACAAAGATCTAGAAGAATTAAAGAACAAACAAACAGAGATGAACAATACAATAACTGAAATGGAAAATACACTAGAAGGAACCAATAGCAGAATAACTGAGGCAGAAGAACGGATAAGTGACCTGGAAGACAGAATGGTGGAATTCACTGCTGTGGAACAGAATAAAGAAAAAAGAATGAAAAGAAATGAAGACAGCCTAAGAGACCTCTGGGACAACATTAAACACAACAGCATTTGTATTATAGGGGTCCCAGAGGAGAAGAGAGGGAGAAAGGACCAGAGAAAATATTTGAAGGGAATATAGTTGAAAAGTTCCCTAATGTGGGAAAAGAAATAGCTGTCCAAGTCCAGGAAGCACACAGAGAGTCCCATACAGGATAAACCCAAGGAGAAACACGCTGAGACACATAGTAATCAAACTGGCAAAAAATTAAAGACAAAGAAAAATTACTAAAAGCAGCAAGGGAAAAATGACAAATAACATACAAGGGAACTCCCATAAGGTTAACAGCTGATTTCTCAGCAGAAACTCTACAAGCCAGAAGGGAGTAGCATGATGTACTTAAAGTGATGAAAGGGAAGAACCTACAACCAAGATTACTCTACCTGGCAAGGATCTCATTCAGATTCAATGGAGAAATCAAAAGCTTCACAGACAAGCAAAAGCTAAGAGAATTCAGCACTACAATACCAGCTCTACAACAAATGCTAAAGGACCTTCTCTAAGTGGGAAACACAAGAGAAGAAAAGGACCTACAAAAACAAACCCCCCGACATTAAGAAAATGGTAATAGGAACATGCATATCGATAATTACCTTAAACGTGAATGGATTAAATGCTGCAACCAAAAGACACAGGCTTGCTGAATGGATACAAAAATGAGACACATATATAGGCTGTCTGCAAGAAACCCATTTCAGACCTAGGGACACATACAGGCTGAAAGTGAGGGGATGGAAAAAGATATTCCATGCAAATGGAAATCAAAAGAAAGCTGGAGTAGCAATACTCATATCAGATAAAATAGACTTTAAAATAAAGAATGTTACAAGAGACAAGGAAGGACACTACATAATGATCAAGGGATCAATCCAAAGAAGAAGATATAACAATTATAAATATATATGCATCCAACATAGGAGCACCTTATTACACAAGGCCACTGCTAACAGCTATAAAACAGGAAATCGACAGTAGCACCGTAATAGTGGGGGACTTTAACACCTCACTTACACCAATGGACAGATCATCCAAAATGGAAATAAATAAGGAAACAGAAGCTTTAAATGACACAATAGACCAGGTAGATTTAATTGATATTTATAGGACATTCCATCCAAAACCAGCAGATTACACTTTCTTCTCAAGTGCTCATGGAACATTCTCCAGGATAGATCACATCTTGGGTCACAAATCAAGCCTCAGTAAATTTAAGAAAATTGAAATCATATCAAGCATCTTTTATGACCACAACGCTATGAGACTAGAAATGAATTACAGGGAAATAAATGTAAAAAACACAAACACATGTAGGCTACACAATACATTACTAAATAACCATGAGTTCACTGAAGAAATCAGAGGAAATCAAAAAATACCTAGAGACAAATGACAATGAAAACACGACGATCCAGAACCTATGGGATGCAGAAAGAGCAGTTCTAAAAGGGAAGTTTATAGCTCTACAAGCCTACCTCAAGAAACAAGAAAAATCTCAAACAATCTAACCTTACACCTAAAGGAACTAGAGAAAGAAGAACAAACAAAACCCAAAGTTAGCAGAGGAAAGAAATAATAAAGAATGGAGCAGAAATAAATGAAATAGAGACAAAGAAAACAATAGCAAAGGTGAATAAAACTAAAAGCTGGTACTTTGAGACGATAAACAAAACTGATAAACCATTAGCCATGGGATGGGGAGGGTAGGAGGGAGGGAGACGCAAGAGGGAAGAGATATGGGAACATATGTATATGTATAACTGATTCACTTTGTTATAAAGCAGAAACTAACACACCATTGTAAAGCAATTATACTCCAATAAAGATGTTAAAAAAAAACCATTAGCCAGACTGATCAAGAAAAAGAAGGAGAGGACTCAAATCAATAAAATGAGAAATGAAAAAGGAGAAGTTACAATAGACACCACAGAAATACAAAGCATCCTAAGAGACTACAGGCAACTCTGTACGAATAAAGTGGACAACCTGGAAGAAATGGATAAATTCTTAGAAAGGTATAACCTTCCAAGACTGAACCAGGAAGAAATAGAAAATATGAACAGACCAACTACGAGTAATGAACTTGAAACTGTGTTTAAAAATCTTCCAACAAACAAAAGTCCAGGACCAGATGGTTTCACAGGTGAATTCTATCAAACATTTAGAGAAGAGCTAACACCCATCCTTCTCAAACTCGTCCAAAAAATTGCAGAGGAAGCAACACTCCCAAACTCATTTTATGAGGCCACCATCACCCTGATACCAAAACCAGACAAAGATACTACCAGAAAAGAAAATTACAGACCAATATCACTGATGAATATAGATGCAAAAATCCTCAACAAAATACTAGCAAACAGAATCCAACACCACGTTAAAAGTATCATAAACCATGATCAAGTGGGATTTATCCAAGGGGTGCAAGGATTCTTCAATATACATAAATCAATCAATGTGATACACCATATTAACAAATTGAAAAATAAAAACTATATGATTATATCAGTAGATGTAGAAAAAGCTTTTGACAAAATTCAACACCCATTTATGATAAAAACTCTCCAGAAGGTGGGCATAGAGGGAACCTACCTCAACCTAATAAACGCAATATACGACAAACCCACAGCAAACATCGTTCTCAGTGGTGAAAAACTGAAAGCATTTCCTCTAAGATCAGGAAGAAGACAAGGATGTCCACTCTCACCACTATTATTCAACATAGTTTTGGAAGTCCTAGCCATGGCAATCAGAGGAGAAAAAGAAATAAAAGGAATACAAATTGGAAAAGAAGAAGTAAAGCTGTCACTGTTTGCAGATGACATGATACTATACATAGAGAATCCTAAAGATGTCACCAGAAAACTACTAGAGCTAATCAATGAATTTGGTAAAGTTGCAGGATACAGCATTAATGCACAGAAATCTCTTGCATTCCTATACACTAATGATGAAAAATCTGAAAGAGAAATTAAGGAAACACTCCCATTTACCATTGCAACAAAAAGAAAAAAATACCTAGGAGTACAGCTACCTAGGGAGACAAGAGACCTGTATGCAGAAAACTATAAGACACTGATGAAAGAAATTAAAGATGATAGCAACAGATGGAGAGATATACCATGTTCTTGGATTGGAAGAATCAATATTGTGAAAAATGACTATACTATCCAAAGCAATCTACAGATTCAATACAATCCCTATCAAATTGCCAATGGCATTTTTTACGGAACTAGAACAAAAAATCTTAAAAATTGTGTGGAGACACAAAAGACCCTGAATAGCCAAAGCAGTCTTGAGATAAAAAAACAGATGGAGAAATCAGACTCCCTGATTTCAGACTATACTACAAAGCTACAGTAATCAAGGCAGTATAGAACTGGCACAAAAACAGAAACATAGATCAATGGAACAAGATAGAAAGCCCAGAGATAAACCCACGCACCTATGGTCAACTAATCTATGACAAAGGAGGTGGGATATACAATGGAGAAAAGACAGCCTCTTCAATAAGTGGTGCTGGGAAAGCTAGACAGCTACATGTAAAAGAATGAAATTAGAACACTCCCTAACACCATACACAAAAATAAACTCAAAATGGATTAGAGACCTAAATGTAAGACCAGACACTATAAAACTTTTAGAGGAAAACATAGGAAGAACACTCTGACATAAATCACAGGAGGATGTTTTTTGATCTACCTCCTAGAGTAATGAAAATGAAAACAAAAATACACAGTGGGACCTAATGAAACTTCAAAGCTTTTGCACGTCAAAGGAAACCATAAAGAAGACAAAAAGACAACCCTCAGAATGGAGAAAATATTTGCAAGCAAATCAATGGACAAAGGATTATTCTCCAAAATATATAAACAGCTCATGCAGCTCAATTTTGAAAAAACAAACAACCGAATCCACAAATGGGCAGAAGACCTAAGTAGACATTTCTCCGAAGAAGACATACAGATGTCCAAGAAGCACATGATAATTTGCTCACCATTACTAATTATTAGAGAAATGAAAATCAAAACTACATTGAGGTGTCACCTCACACCGTTTAGAATGGGCATCATCAGAAAATCTACAAACAATAAGTGTTGGAGAGGGTGTGGAGTAAAGGGAACCCTCTTGCACTGTTGGTGGGAACGTAAATGGATACAGCCAGTATGGAGAATAGTATGGAGGTTCCTTAAAAAAGTAAAAATAGAATTACCATATGATCCAGCAATCCCACTACTGGGCATATACCTAGAGAAAACCATAATTCAAAAAGACATTCACCCCAGTGTTCATTGCAGCACTATTTATAATAACCAAGTCATGGAAACAACCTAAATGCCCGTCGACAGATAAATGGATAAAGAAGATGTGGTACATATATACAATGGAATATTACTCAGGCATAAAAAGGAACGAAATTGGGTCATTTGTTGAGACGTGGACGGATCTAGAGACTGTCATACAGAGTGAAGTAAGTCAGAAAGAGAAACACAAATATCGTATATCAATGCATATATGTGGAACCTAGAAAAATGGTACAGATGAACCAGTTTTCAGGGCAGAAGTTGAGATACAGATGTAGAGAACACATGTATGGACACCAAGGGGGGAAAGCTGTGGTGGTGTGGTGGTGGTGGTGTGATGAATTGGGCGATTGGGGTTGACATGTATACACTGATGTGTGTAAAATGGATGACTAATAAGAACCTGCTGTATAAAAAAAATAAAGTTAAAAAATTTAAAAAAGAAAAAAAAAAGGGGTTTTTTTGGTTAAGTTACGTGGAACCCAAACATCAGAGCAATTTACATAACCAAGCTGGTGCAAATGATTTTACGTGGTTGATTTGGGTATTTTGAGTATGTTGGCTATCTTCACATGGTATGACATTGATTGTTCTCAATTAATGTCTCTATTTGATCGTTATCAACTTCAACTGGTCTGTCTGACCGTGGAGCATGGTCCAGCGAGAAATCTACAGCATAGAACTTCGTAAACCACTTTTGACATGTGCTATCAGTCACAGCATCTTCTCCATACACCGCACAAATCTTTTTTTGCGTTTCAGTTGTGTTTTTACCTTTCTTGAAATCATAGAGCATAATATGCCAAAAATGTTGCTTTTCCTTCCCTGTTCAGTATTACAATGGCTACACAAAAATTCATCAGTGTTGATTTTTTTTAAATGCACGCTGATATGACAGCTGTCACAATACAGTCTTAACAAAATTGTTTCAAACGAAGTTAAAGACAACTAAGCGCTACTAGAGTCATCTTACGGGAGACACCAGTCAAAGATTTTGGCCAACCCAGTATATGTATGTACACACACACAGGGTGCAATGGAAATATTTAGGGTATAGATAAATTAAAAATTATATTGCCCACTGGGTCTGAAGTTGTGACCTAGACATCTTTGATCTTCATCATCTAGCATGGAGGTTAGGAAATATTTTCTGTAAAGGGCCAGTTATTAAATATTTTAGGCTTTGCAAGCCATATATTTTCTGTTACAGCTCTTTCATTTTTTGATGTACTGTGAAATCAGCCATAAACCATAAATAAACTAATGTTTGTGACTATGTTCCAATGAAACTTTATTTATAACAACAGATGGCACAGCCTGATTTGGCCAGCTCCGATCTGATACAATGTCTGGTTCATAATAGCCATTTATGTATTTACTGCACTGCATAAAAACTGAACTGCATAAAATCACACGGGGTTTTCAGAGATCGATAATCAGAATCATAGAGTCATTGAAATGTAGAATAAGAAGCTACTTCTGATTTTTCTGGTTTAGCAGTCTATCTTTTTTGGGACATAGATGCTTGAAAATCTGTTGAAAAAGTTATAGACCCACATAGGCACATTTAAAATTTGCATGTGACTGTGGGGTATTCACATACTCACTGAAGTCTACCTATAGGCCCCAGCTAAGCCTGTGATCTAGCTTACATTTTGTGGATGAGAAATTGGAAACTTAGATATTTTGGTGTAGATGAGGAATACCTTATTATACTTTACAATACCTGTGGTATACATGAGGTATATATTATTAAATTAGTAGTCATTTAGTCAAGATTTTGTTTTCTGCAGAAAATATTGAATATGAAATGGAAGGGGTGTGTGTGTGTGTGTGTTTGCTTAATGCTTGCCACCTTAGGCTGTTAGGGCTTGGTTTTCTGAAAAATATCTCTTGAAGGGAGTTTAATAATAGTTGGAGAGAGTATCAGATAATTTAAGAATATTTGTAATATATCAGCTCTTCGAGAGCCTGGGCCAAAAATGGCAATGTATTTTATAGAAGATAGCACAATCATTTCTTGTCTACTTGCCTGTGGGGAAGCTCAGCAATTTAAGCTATCTAATCACTGTTCCTTTCTGGAACATCTAAGAATAGAGAGAACCTTGTTGTAAATGAAAAAGAAATTCAGAGCTTATTTTACCTCTTCTATTTTTACGCTTTTACTGTTTTTAACATTTTCCATTAACATTTTCAGGAAAAACTTTAAAAAAAAATGACCAGATGTGTAAGTTAAGTTAATATTACATGGTGGACACCTTAACTTCTAAATTTCAGGGGATTAGCACGACAAAAGTGTTTGTTTTCTTTATGTACTAGTCAAGGTAGTGTTCTGTCAGAAGACCAGTTTCCTTTTATCTTGAGGCTCTGCTATGCCCTACCCAGGCTTTGAATTATACTGCTTTCAGCCTTTTTTTCTTTTTTTTTTTTAAACATCTTTATTAGAGTATAATTGCTTTACAATGGTGTGTCAGTTTCTGCTTTGTAACAAAGTGAATCAGTTATATACATATACATATGTCCCCATATCTCTTCCCTCTTGCATATCCCTCCCTCCCACCCTCCCTATCCCACCCCTCTAGGTGGTCACAAAGCACGGAGCTGATCTCCCTGTGCTATGTGGCTGCTTCTCACTAGCTATCTATTTTACATTTCGTAGTGTATATATGTCCATGCCACTCTCTCACTTTGTCCCAGCTTACCCTTCCCCCTCCCCGTATCCTCAAGTCCATTCTCTAGTAGGTCTGCAGACCTGCTTTCAGCCTTTTTAAGCGGAGAATCTGGAGAAGACCTGTCAACTTCTTACTACCCCCAGGTTGGAAGTGATAACATATCCTTCTCAAATTTCATTGAGGAAAACTATCTTCATGGACATTATGTATATCTTAGAAGTCGTATCTCAGAAACAATTCTACATTCTGGAAGGGGAAGCACAAAATATTGATGGATAGCTAGCCATTTCTGCCATACAGGTGTTCTTTCTCCTTAATATATTGAACATTTTAAAAGTATGTTATGCTTTTGTCAATAACCTTCAATCTATCTAGATAGATATTAATCTATCTAACCTTCAATCTATATTTTGTTTATAACAGAAAAAGTGATAACTGGAGAGCTTTTATTTCATTCTAATTAGATTGAGTTTCAAAACATTGCTTAGTGGAAGCAGGCTGTTCAGTTCCCCAAATCTTTATTGCTGTATGCTGGAGTAGCTAGTTGAAGGCTATTTTTGCCCTTAGAGAATTAATGGCTTAGTATAGGAGATTTTGTAAACTACTAACTACAGTGCAAAACCAAAGCAAAGAGGAGCTCTAAGGAGGCACAATTAATATTTTTAGGATACTAAAAGAAAGGAGTGGTTATGTTCAGGTGTATGTGGCTTCTAAAACACAGAGGTAAAATGGAGAGGTAAGAAAAATTGAAAATGAAGGGATGGAAAATGGTATAGTAGAAAAGCACTATCCAAAAATAACATAAAGATCAGGCAAAATAAAACTTAAGGCAAAAGCATTGATGGACGTATATAATAGATGCTGAATTATAGTAAAAGGCACTGTTCTCCAAAAAATATATGATGGTTTTGTATGTACCTAACAGCCTATCTTTGAAATGTAATAATCAAGCAGACAAAAAAAAAATACCGAAACTGGGTCTTTGAATAGCACAATTAACAAGATTGTTTTATAGATACATGTAAAACTCTGCACCCAGCAGATAAGACAGTGTACATTCTTTTGATGCACACATTGGATATGTATAGACATTGAAAAAGAGTTGATCAAAAAGGAATTCTTGACAAATTTCAAAGAATCATTATCATAAAGACCATCCTCTCTGGCCACAATACAATTAAATTAGAATAATTACCGATATGTTTGAATTTACTTCTACCATTTTATTATTTGTTTTGTCTTTGTAAGCTCTGATTTTCATTCTTCTGTTTCCCCTCTCGTGCTTACTGTTTACTTTTCAGTGTCCTGAAATAGCTGCTCCATACTTTCTTTCCAGGTTTTCTGGCTACCTTCAGTGAGAAAGAGTGGAATGTGCTTACTTTATCTTACCCAGAACATGCAACCTGTTAACATTTTGATGTACAACCTTTTAGAGACTTTTGTTTCTTTATGTGTGTGTGTGTGCACATATACATATACATTTTTTTTTTGTAATTTGTGTTTTTTAACATTAGGAACATGTTTCAAGGACATTAATATTTTCACAATGTTATTTTAATCATTGGCATGTATTACATTGTGTAATTGTTCCATAGTTTGTTTAATCAGTCCCTTTTTTTTGTTATTTAGGTTATTTTTCATTTTCTGTTTTCTAAAATGCTTTAACAAACATACTGGTAGGTAAATCTTTGCACACACCTCTGTTTATTTCCTTAGGAGAAATTATCAACTATAAAATCAAAATTTGTGAGTAATTTTAAGGTTTTGGCATGTGTAAACAAATTATTCCCTGTGAAAAATTTTGTTAACAATATTTTCTAACAAGCACATTTTTGGTCCAATGCTGTTTTTTATTATCAAAAAATATTTCTTTGAAACTTTTATAGATGGAAAATGCTATCATATCTTTTATTGCTAGCAGGAATTATCATTTTTTTTAAACCATTCTCTTTTCATTTCGTTATGAAGAATAGCAAGTTTTTATATTTTGTTAGCTGATCGATATTCAGTATTTTTCAGTTATATCTTTTGGATTTTCTATATAAAAAACAGTCATCTTCATGTAATGGTGATTTTGTGTTCTTCTTGTCAGTACTTACACTTATTTCTCTTTTTTACCCTTCTTTAGTTGTTTAGAACTTCTCTGTCTTAAGTAATAATACTGGTAATAAGTATCTTCAACTCACAGCTATTTTCCTTAGCTCCTACAGTAACTGCCCTAAGTTATCTTTTAGTTACTAAAGCTGATGGATTAAAAAAATATTCTTGTATTATAGAACCTCTCTACTGCATTACCAATAAGGAATCCTTATTCTTAACCTTCCAAATAAGTTTTGTTTTGAAATAATTTCAACCATACAAGAAAGGCAAGAACATTAGAGGGAACTAACTTTTCCTTTAACTATAAGTTGCCTATATTATGCTGCATAACCCCCCGAAATATTTTACACCAAAAATTTGATGAGGAAGTTTTTAGGTGCTGTAACCAAGTCATCAACCATGGAATCTCTGTTTTTGAGCAACTTGGCTTCCTAGTGACCATGTTAGGATAAACTGATTGCAAGTACTGTCTGTTTGTAACCCAAGTATTTGCCACACACTATTTAATTTAATCATATCAGATAAATAAAATATAATCTTTGCTCTCTAGGATTTCATAGTTTAACAGAGAAGGTAATTATACATAAACATATACAAATGATATGCTTATGAGGTAACATAAGCCCAAGAAAAGTGATACAGTCTCCTTAATGTTGATGTGTAGAGTGAGGGACATTGAAGAAGAGGATATAGGGCAGAGGACATTCATCCTGGGCCTGAACAAGATGGGAGAATGGACAAAGTGTTCTACACAGGGGGAAGATCATGAGCAAAGTCAGTGAAAATTCATAGTGTTTTTTCTGGCCCTGTGGGCATTAGATGTATGTGTTTGGAGGAATGGGGTTTGTGGGTGGGAGAGAGTTGGATAATGATAAGAATTTCTGGAAAGGTTGACTAGCAGGAGGCTGTTGTTTTAGAGCCATCTAATATGACGTCTTAGAGGTTCTTATCCCCAGAGTGACCTTGCGTTTTCAGATGCTTGTGGAATAGACCTGAATTACTGTTATTTCACTTGAAGAGATATATTCCTAGGGAGTCTCTAAATATGGAGTGATGAGAGCTCTTAGATCTGCTCTTTTTTTTTTTTTTTTTTTTTTTTTGCCGTATGCGGGCCTCTCACTGTTGTGGCCTCTCCCACTACGGAGCACAGGCTCCGGACGTGCAGGCTCAGGGGCATGGCTCACGGGCCCAGCCGCTCCGTGGGATCTTCCCGGACCGGGGCACGAACCCGTGTCCCCTGCATCAGCAGGCGGACTCTAAACCACTGCGCCACCAGGGAAGCCCGAAACTGTTCATTTTTAACATCTCTCTTGAGTAGTGATAGCATGGGGGAAATATACATTTTAAGGTTGAACATTTTGATACTTAAAATTTCTTTTGGAAGTGTAATTTGTTAAGCATCATTTTAGCATCTGCTCTCGTAAAATATTTGTTCCCTAAATTTATTGATATTTTGTATGTTAATTTTATAGCATATGATAATTGGCACTCTAAAAGCTGCTAATATGAGAAAAACTTGAACTTAGTCATTCTACATTTCTTTTCTGTTTGTATCCATTGGTAATGAATGAAGGAGTTGGTTTTTGCAAGCATTTGCGGTTGAATAAATTTAAGTAAGCTTTCTTCTAGCAGGCTTCGGTGTAGGTGTTAACAATGTCAATTGCTGACAGAAGTTGATTCTATTTTGTCAGTAAAGTTCTGGTTTAAAGAATACAAGCAGGGTCTTCCCTGGTGGCGCAGTGGTTGGGAGTCCGCCTGCCGATGCAGGGGACACGGGTTCGTGCCCCGGTCCGGGAAGACCCCACATGCCGCGGAGCGGCTGGGCCTGTGAGCCATGGCCGCTGAGCCTGCGCGTCCGGAGCCTGTGCTCTGCAATGGGAGAGGCCACAACAGTGAGAGGCCCACGTACCGCAAAAAAAAAAAAAAAAAAAAAAAAAGAATACAAGCAGATAGTTATTTCATGAAATAGCTAAAATTTTAATTAGTTTTTTTAGAGGCCCCCGGTATGCGGGCCTCTCACTGTTGTGGCCTCTCCCGTTGCGGAGCACAGGCTCCGGATGCGCAGGCCCAGCGGCCGTGGCTCACGGGCCCAGCCGCTCCGCGGCATATGGGATCCTCCCAGACCGGGGCACGAACCCGTATCCCCTGCATCGGCAGGCGGACTCTCAACCACTGCGCCACCAGGGAGGCCCTTAATTAGTTTTTACATAGGTTTTATAGTGGAAAATGCATTTGAATAAAGTTTTTAATCTTTTTCTCGTTTGTCTTTTTAAATGCTGTTTAGTTTAGTTTCACTTATATTTTCAATTATATTCCTCAGTAATATATCTATATACACATTTATTGTGTGAGAAACTTCTGAGATTATGAATTTGCATCATGCTTTATCTGTTTTCTTTCTTTCCCTACTCTTCTCTTTTGTCTTCTTCATTGTGTTCTTTTTCCCCTCTTTCTTTAATACTTTCTATGTTTTCTTCCTCAGTCATGTTCTCCCCCCTTCTGTGTTTCAGTATTATACATTAGTAAGT
Source organism: Mesoplodon mirus (assembly GCF_964341445.2). Taxonomy (NCBI): domain Eukaryota; kingdom Metazoa; phylum Chordata; class Mammalia; order Artiodactyla; family Ziphiidae; genus Mesoplodon; species Mesoplodon mirus. The sequence continues at coordinate 36,082,977 of NC_138992.1, read as the reverse complement.
GGAAATCATTGAATCCGTTATGATGGTCTTGTTTCTTCTATCTTTCTTCCTCCAGGCCTTGTTTTTGAATGTCTTTATGGGTATTTAAAGTAGGAAGAGAAGACGGTAGCTGAAAAAAGAACCTTCAAGAAGCTCTTCTTCCTCTTATGTATTGTATAATCAGTATATAGTAACATTGTTTCATTTGGGAAAATAAAACAGGCAGAAATCAGACAAAGTACTTGTAGATTAGGATAATCTTTGAATGGGATCTAGAATTATGTTGTTAAAAGGTATGGCTTCTATGGTTTCTCTTAGTATGTGAAAGTTCATGATATAGAACTTCTTTATAGTGGTTTTTGTTGGGGTGGATCTGCTACTTATTAGCTGTGTCTCTTTGGCAAGCCTGTTTACTTATCTGAATGTTAGTTTCATCTTTGCAAAATATGATAAATGATACCCATCTTTCACATGTATTGTTTAGTAACATTTTAAGAATAATTATTTATTGATTTAACTTCTAATTGGATTCTTTTTTCCTCTATTTTATAGGTTATGTGCAGAGTCTGATTAGACGAGTTGTAAATAATGTAAATATTGTCATAAATAATCTCATACTAAAATATGTTGAAGATGATATTGTTCTTTCAGTCAACATCACTTCTGCAGAATGCTATACAGTAGGTGAATTGTGGGATCGTGCATTCATGGATATTTCTGGTGAGTAAACGTTAAGAAGAGTATAGCTTTTTCTATTGTTGAAACAGTTATCTTGCATTCTACACCTTTTTTTGGGCCACCAGGCTCCTGGATAAGTCTAATGAAAGCTTTATGCCTTCAGCCTGGAAAAATGCACATATGTAAAATTTAGCATACATTTATATTAATTTTTATTCTTTCTTACTGGTTACTTTCTTGCTTCAAATATTATATATAGTATTTTACAATGCTATGGGTTGAAGGAATAAAAATTAAATAATACTTAGTTAAAATTTTGAATCTTTGTGAAAGAGGAAAGGGGACATGTTGCTTTTGCATAGTTCAGTAATGGCAAAACAGTGTATCTGACTGATTTATGTTTTAGGTTTGTGTACTACAGAGCATATTTGGGATTTTTGGATAATCCCAAAGCCTCCTTTATTATGTGCTGCATTCTCCTTCTGCTTATATTAAAAGAACTATTAAGTAATAATATAATTTAATAACTACCAAATATTTATTATTATTTTATTTATTATGTTCTACATGGAAGGTAGGCACTGTGTCAAGCCTTGAAATTAGAGCTCTGAAAAAAATAGTGCTGCTTCTTAGTTTTGTTAGAAGACATAATAGTTAAGTAAGGCACAACACTTGTTGATACATGTTCTGATAGGGTAAGCAGTGGGTATTTTTGGAAAATATAGTAAGGAGACTATTGTGAACACCTTTTATTTGTGACTTGCCATTGTACATAATTGTTAAAGGTGCTGGCACTAAAGTTAGACTACCTGAGTTTGAACCCTGGCTCTCCCAACTTCATAGAGATGTATGACCTTGGATGAGTTACTTCACTTCACTGTTTCTTAGTTTCCTCACATATATACCATAGCATAAAAGTGTCTTAACGTAGTCAGCACTCAGAAAATTAACTGCTATTATTATTATTTAAATTGATTTTCTCAGATTCTCATTACAATTCCATAAAGTGATATCCTTTCTCATTCGTTTAGTCATATATTCATTTACTTATTTTAAGTCCTAGTTACAAGAAAGCAAAGTGAAATTGAGTCTCAGGGTTACTTAACTTGTCTTGTTAGGGCATACAAATAGGAACTAGAAGAACTGGAATATAGTTTTGTTTTTGTATGTTCTTTAATGTTTGGCCTTCACATTTTAATAATGAAGAATAATCCTGATCTTGCAGCTCTGTTGTGAGGCATAAATAAGAGCATATGCAAAGGCCCAAACTTTGTTTCTGAGACATTTTCAATGCCTCCTTCTTATCTTCTGTGGAAAGAAATATTTGGTTAAAATGCCAAAATAAAAAGTTATGAAAAATAGAAAACAAACAACTGGATGATGCAGGATTGAATAAATGAGTTGACATTTTAGGGGAAGAAATGTCATTTATAGTTTTTACATAGACGTAAAGCAAATATTACTCTGGGAAGTTATTTATAATGAATTAGAAAGAGTCTTGGATTGGGAGTTAGGGGATCTTGGTTCAAATCTTCCCTCCAGCACTAACCTAGTGCAACCTTGGGTAAGTCATTTGTAAATGTGAATTATCATTACTGCCAACCTACCAGTGTATTTATGAGAGTCAAGTATGATACCACATGAAAGCTCATGATGATGGTGGTGGTAAAGACAGCAAAGAGTATTTTCCATTTATTGAGTGAGTGCTTTTAACTGCTGTGCCTGGTGCTGTTTATGTTTTTTGTTTTTGTTGTTCTTTTTTAGTTAATTATCTTGTTTGAATCCTTTAGCTTCTGAAGTAGATACTGTTTCCCTTTTATTAATTTTTAATGCAACATTTGGTACTTAAAAGGATTTATGTAACAGACACTTGTTATAACACAATATAATTAACGCTTACCCTTTAAGTAACTAGAACATTAACAGTTTGCCCCTTCCAATGTATTTTTCCCTGTCCTATTCCCTTGCTTCCTCCTAGAGTTAACTGCTGTATTAAATTTTATCATTTAATTGCTTTAAAAAAGTGCTGTAAAAAGGAATGAAGTCCTGTTACATGCTAAAACATGGATGAATCTTGAAAACATTATGCGTACATGTAAGCATTTCTTTAGGACATACATAGTATTTAGGAGTGGGTTTGTTAGTTCGGAGGATATGCAAATATTCACATTTTCAAAATAATGCAGAATCATTTTCCACAGTGCTTGTTAGATAGACATAGTTATTATCCTCATTTTATAGATTAAATTGTAGTATGTTATGTAAAGTAAGTACCAGAACCACAATTCATTTTGTATCTTTAAGATAGTTCCTGTTATATTCGTGTTTAAGAAAAATATTTTTCAAAGCTTAGTAATTTCCTCTCTCAGTGAAAAATTTTCTAGGATATCCTTGAAATATGATCACTTTATATTCTTATACCATAATGGATAAGAACATACGCTCTGGAGTAAGGTTGTCAGAGTTTGAATTACACCTCTGCTCTTTATAAACTGTCTAACATTACAGATTATTTACCCTTACTGTGCCTTTGTTCCACAGCTTTTAAACAGAGCCATATAAATATTATAAGAGATAATGGATGTAAAAGATTTAATGTAGTGTCTAATAGCAAATACTCAGTGAATTATAATTATTATAAAGAGAGGGAAGGAAGCATCTAGCTGGTTTCTTTCATTTCTTATCCTATTATGATAATTTCTTTAATTTATGTACATGTATATAATAACAGTAACTAAATCATTTATATACTATGTAAAATGAAATTATATGGTAAGTTTGTGTTTTTTTTCAACTAACAGACAAATTTGAAATTTATTGGCTGAATAAAACTTTACTGTTTTCATACATGTGCATACTCTTTATACTTCTTAAAAACTTAAATCCAAAAAAAGAGAAGAAAATTAAATGTTGAATTAATTAGAGGTTGCCAGGATATACTCAGAAATAGAAAGTATAGTTTATTGTTTTGAAGATTCTCATGGCCATAGCATGTGGATAGTTGCTAGCTGAAAGTCACTGACCAAGTAGATTTGGGCCTAATGTTCACCTAGGAATTGCTTATTAGTTAGGAATAAATTTGCTAAAGGTTTTATTTTCTAGTTTGATACTTTACCAGCAATTGTTTCCATTTTTATTCCCTTGAAAACAAACTTTATACCATTACTGGTAATTTTGTAATTTCTTCATTAGTTATTATTTAGAGGCGTGCTGGCCACCAGAATATTCTGTGATGATGGAAATGTTTTATTTTTTACTGTCCAGTACCCTAGCCACTAACTGTATGTGGCTTTTGAGTACATGAAATGTGGCTAATGTAACCAAGGACCTGAAATTTTAGTTTTACATAATTTTAGTTAATTCATAGGTAAATTTAAATAACACCGTATTGATGGTGGCTACCATACTGAAGAGTGCAGTTTTTGAGAGTAGCAGTAAGTTTTTCAGTGTAAAATAAATGTTAAATGAGCGACTGTTACTCAAAATATATATATATATTTTTAATTTTTTTAATTTTTAAAATTTTTTTGCGGTACGTGGGCCACTCACTGTTGTGGCCTCTCCCATTGTGGAGCACAGGCTCCGGACGCGCAGGCTCAGCGGCCATGGCTCACGGGCCCAGCCGCTCCGCGGCACGTGGGATCTTCCCAGACCAGGGCACGAACCCGTGTCCCCTGCATCGGTAGGCGGACTCTCAACCACTGCACCACCAGGGAAGCCCTGTTACTCAAAATATTTTTTTAATATGGTTTTTCAAGAATTTTATTTTATTATTGTTATTTAATATTACATTGCAGATAGTGAAATGTAGCAAAATTTTTCATAAAGTTTGTCTTAAATTTGTAGTTAGGTGTCAAGCAAATTGGGGGCAAGCTGCTTTGTTTCTTTAGGCTCTATTGGATTCTTTGTACATAAAATGGGGATTATTGTGCCTAAGGTTGTTGGAAGATTTAAATGATATAGTAAATGAAAAGTTCTTTTATAGGTTCTGACATCATGTATTAAATGTGCTATTAATCTTATTTCTGCTATTATTTTTATTACTATTATACTAATAAATAATTGACTTTTTTTCCTCTAACTTTCCTTTTTACTTAAAATGTTTTTCTTTCCTTTTTAGCAACTGATCTGGTGCTGAGAAAGGTTATCAATTTTTCCGACTGTACAGTTTGCCTTGATAAACGAAATGCTAGTGGTAAAATAGAATTTTACCAGGATCCTTTATTGTACAAATGTTCCTTCAGAACACGTCTGCATTTTACATATGATAACCTAAATTCCAAGATGCCATCTGTTATTAAAGTAGGTGTTTCTTTTTCTAATAGTTGAGTTGCATGTTTCTACCTTATTGACTTTCATGCATGCTAATTATTATTAAAAAGCAAAGAAGAAATTAACTTAATAAATATATAAACCATTATTTTTTGTAAAAATGTTTTATTTATAACTTTTATGTTATTTGTTACATATTATAACTTTTTGTATTGTGTGTTCTAATAGAGGTATTTTGGGGACACCTTTTTCTTTTGTGACTGTAGTTTCTTTTTTAGTTTGTCCACCTGATTAGTGTTTTTCTCTTCAAGTAGATAGAAGACATCATATCAAAAAGTGTATTTATATCCATGTTGGACTGAAGATCAATCATTATTTCAATCCTTATAAATTGTTTATGTGATAGCAATAGTTATTGACCCATATCTTTCTTAGGTAACTTTACAAGACTTAAATTTGCTTACCTAATATCTTAGTTTATTGGTTTAGGAAATTTTAGCTTTTTATTTGTCGTTTCAAAATGTAATTACAATTTTATGTCAATGGGAATTTTTCAGTAATGTCTTTCTTTTTGTTTTTAGACGAGCTTTTATTTATTTATTTATTTATTTATTTATTTAACGTTTTTATTGGTGTATAATTGCTTTCCAATGGTGTATTAGTTTCTGCTTTATAACAAAGTGAATCAGTTATACACATATCCCCATATCTCTTCCCTCTTGGTCTCCCTCCCTCCCCCCACCCCATGCCACCCTTCTAGCTGATCTCCCTGTGCTATGCAACTGCTTCCCACTAGCTATTTTACATTTGGTAGTGTATATATATCCATATGTACACTACCACTCTCTCACTTTGTCCCAGCTTACCCTTCCCCCTCCCCATATCCTCAAGTCCTTTCTCTAGTAGGTCTGCGTCTTTATTCCTGTCTTGCCCCTCGGTTCTTCATGACCACTTTTTTTTTTTTTTTTTTTTTTAGATTCCGTATATATGTGTTAGCATACGGTATTTGTTTTTCTGACTTACTTCACTCTGTATGACAGACTCTAGGTTCATCCACCTCAGTACAAATAACTCAGTTTCATTTCTTTTTATGGCTGAGTAATATTCCATTGTATATATGTGCCACATCTTCTTTATCCATTCATCTGTTGATGGACACTTAGGTTGCTTCCATGTCCTGGCTATTGTAAATAGAGCTGCAATGAACATTTTGGTACATGACTCTTTTTGAATTATGGTTTTCTCAGGGTATATGCCCAGTAGTGGGATTGCTGGGTCGTATGGTAGTTCTATTTTTAGTTTTTTAAGGAACCTCCATACTGTTCTCCATGGTGGCTGTATCAATTTACATTCCCACCAACAGTGTATGAGGGTTCCCTTTTCTCCACACCTTCTCCAGCATTTATTGTTTGTACATTTTTTGATGATGGCCATTGTGACCTGTGTGAGATGATATCTCATTATAGTTTTGATTTGCGTTTCTCTAATGATTAATGATGTTGAGCATTCTTTCATGTGTTTGTTGGCAATCTGTATATCTTTGGAGAAATGTCTACTTAGATCTTCTGCCCATTTTTGGATTGTGTTGTTTGTTTTTTTGATATTGAGCTGCATGAGCTACTTGTATATTTTGGAGATTAATCCTTTTTCAGTTGCTTCATTTTGTTCTCCAGGGTACTGGTAAATATTTTTAATGTGTATGGTTATTCTCTAAGTGTAAATCTTGTGTTCTTTTATTGCATAACAGTTTTCTGTACCTCTTGTCTGTCTGTCTACCTATTTATCTGTCTTTGAAGAAGAATTCACACAGTGACTTGTGATCTTGTTAACTAAGTTTTAATGTGGAATGAATTTTTATTATTGAATTACAGGCTTTTGTACTATAATGGAAAAGCTGGCCCCAAGTCCGAACACTGGGATTGACTACTGTGCCTGTTTGGGCATGGCTATATAAATTATTTATTATTTTTACGTTATGTTTTTTAAAACATAAAACACTTGCTATTTTATGTAGCTTTATTGTACTTAAATTTGTATTTATATATGAAATCCACCCATTTTTCTTTGGTAGTGCTCAGTCATGAGTATGTTTTTTTTTTTTCTCTTATGCATCATACAGTGCACATTGTTTAAATTCTGTTACTTTTTCCTTCTATTTTTGAATTAGCTTCTTATGCAAAGATAAGCATGGAAAAGTATTAATTCAAAAGTAATTATGTCACTCTCTCAGGACAGTGGACTTACTTTCCTTCTTTGACCTTGAATCTGCTAGTAAAGTTGGGGAATGTTAAGGGTGGATTCAGGATACATTTTGAAAGCAAGTAATGGATATAGGGAAGCCTTACTATATAAAAAAATCTTATTGATCATTAGTACAGATTTAATTGTCCATTCTAGGATGTGGCTAACTTAGAGGAAAGTAAAAATAAGTGAACTTGAGTAAAACTTAATGTTGGCATATAAGTTTTTCTCAAAACTGACTAGCCATGACATTTTATTTTAAAAAGTACCTTAATATAAATGAACTTGTTGACAGGTGGTTTTTGACTTTGGTAATCACTGAGTGTGAGGTACCATTATGCTTAACTGAAATTAAATTTTGAGTTTTTTTTTTTTAATACTACTGTGATGTAAGATTTACTGTTTTGAATTAGACCCATCATTCTTCCACCTCTTAGTACTTGGAAATAAGTATTAAATGGACATCGTTAACCTCATTGATCACCTCAAAGACAGGGAATTTCCCAGAATGTTCCAGACACCCTAATTATTTGTCTAAGACTCCCACATATGTTCAAGTGGCTTTTGAGTTTATTTGTATTTTGGGTGGGCTTTTTGTAATTTTCTATCTTTTGTGAGTAATAAATATGTCTTAAGAGATTGTATCATCTATGAGATGTAGAGCTTAGGGTATGTAATTTATTTAACATTTCCCCTGTTTTTGAAAATTTACTTTTTCTTAACAGTTTTTCAGAGGAATGAAAGTCTACACATAATATGTATGACTGATTCACTTTGTTATAAAGCAGAAACTAATAAAAAGAAAAAAAAAAAAAAGAAAGTCTACACATAAATCTTTGACCACATCTCTGATTAATTCCTTAGGAGAGATTTCTGTAATTGCAAATATCTTATTAATGGGTTTAAACTTTTTTAAGGCCTGTAATCTGTACTGCAAAATTGTTTCCAGAAAGGTTTAACCAGTGTATATGCTCATGAACATTAGGGGAGTGCCTATATTACACTCCTGCTATCCTTAAATATGGTCATGTTTTAAAAAAGCCAAGCTGTTCAGCAAAAATAATACAAATGAATATTTATTTGATTATTATAAAACTTAGATTTTTCCTTTTTTTTTTAAAGAAGATGTTGGGGATAGGAGTTTATTAATTAATTAATTTATTTATTTTTGCTGTGTTGGGTCTTCGTTTCTGTGCGAGGGCTATCTCTAGTTGTAGCAAGTGGGGGCCACTCTTCATCACGGGGCTCAGGCCTCTCACTGTTGCGGCCTCTCTTGTTGAGGAGCACAGGCTCCAGATGCGCAGGCTCAGTAGTTGTGGCTCACGGGCCTAGTTGCTCCGTGGCATGTGGGATCCTCCCAGACCAGGGCTCGAACCCGTGTCCCCTGCATTAGCAGGCAGATTCTCAACCACTGCGCCACCAGGGAAGCCCAAACTTAGATTTTTGAAAATATGTTCACTGGCCATTATTTTCTCTTTGAAAAATTAATGCAGGTTCTTTGTCAGTTTTTCTATTGTGGGTTAACTTTATTGAGTTTAAAGATATTTACATGTATAAATATCTTATATATATTAAAGATATATATGTTGGTGTGTATAGTATTTTAGGTACATACATACAAACATACACACAGAGTTGACACCAGTTTTGCTGAGACAGCTTATCACCGGTGCTCTTGGTGCTGTATGGTATTTAAAGGGTACGGCAGAGAAATCTCACATTGAAGAAGAGCTTGGCAGGCCTGCGGTGCCCGCCCCCTCAACCTGTCCCCCATTTCAGGGTCTATTCAGTGTATGGTTTTTAAGTCAGTTTTAAGAAACCTGTAGTCATATTTGAATATGGTATTTTACATCTCCTCATACAACTATCTTCCCCTTCAAGTACAATTTTTTTGTGCCTTTAGTCCTAAAAATATGATGATTACCATTACTTCTTTTTCATGTTTCATAGACACTCAAATACCAGTTAGTTAAAATAAACCTTCCAAGAGACTTGACTTTATGGCTTAATTGGTTTTATTCCATGTTTATGTAACAGCAGGAAATCATTACACTGAGGCTGTCTTTATATTCTATTGATGTCTCATTCTATAAGGAGAACTTAGATTGGACTGCTTTGTGCCCTGTTGATAATAATTAATCTTATTTCTTATAACTGATTCATGTTATAAATTTTATACCATGTTTAAATCTTTTATTTAAAGTTTATTTGAGAAATATTCCTGATCATGTTTTCACTTGGTTTTCCATATTTGACAATAATCATTTTATCATGTGCATACTTACATAGTTATAATGTTAGTAATTTACTCACTTAACATGTTTTTAGGATGTGTGTGTATTCTTTTTAGTTCATAAAGCTGAAAAGGGTGATTAAAGTCTTACTAAAATGACATGAAACTTTTATTCTTAGTTGTGACAGAGATTTTTATGGTTTTTGTTGGAGTGCTGTCGTACTCTTAACATTATAAGGTGGGTATTTTGGTAACAAAAACTTCTGGGAAAAGTTATCTGGAAATCCAGTGTGACTGTATCTTTTCATTATCATTCCTATTTCCACTTATATAGTTTGGATTAATATAGTTTCTATCTAAAATGTATTGGTCATCATAGAAAATCTGTTTAAATTCCTAAGATTTTAAGCTATTATTTTGGCCTAAATATTAGAAATGTTGGGACATTACTGTTTCTCCTATGGTTTCCATTTTAAGACTTAACATTTCTCTACTTATGTTAAATGGTACTCCCTTTGAATATGCTTTTGTTGATGTTTTTGTTTTTTTCAAAATACAGATTCATACCTTAGTAGAGAGTTTGAAACTTTCTATCACTGATCAACAGTTGCCTATGTTTATCCGTATAATGCAACTTGGGATTGCTCTTTACTATGGAGAAATAGGAAATTTTAAAGATGGAGAAACAGAAGAGTCTACCTGTCACAATAAAGATATGTTAGGAAACATTACAGGTAAATATAACAAAAACTTTTATTTTATAACTATTGTTTTTACAAAGTGTTTTCACTATTGTGAAACTTCGAAAACTACAACATTAGATTATGTTTTGCAGTGTTCTAATATGATGGGGTGATTTTATTTTGCTTGTTTGACACTAATTTTTTTCTTTCCTACATTTTGCATACTATTCTGACTTTCTTTTTTCTACATGTTAAAAATAACTTGAATATTTCTAGTAGGTATAAGTGTTTGGAATATACATTACATAAAAGTTAAGGCAGTCCAACCTCAAGATTTCCTAGTAAATTATAGTACAGTTGACCCTTGAACAGCATGGGTTTGAACTGTGCAAGGTCCACTTGTACACAAATTTTTTCAGTAAATACGTACTACAGTACTATATGATACATGGTTGAATCCTCAGATGCAGAACTGTGAATATGATGGAGGGTTGACTGTAAAGTTATATCTGGATTTTCAACTTGCACCCCTAACTGCCTTGTTGTTCAAGGAACAACTATATTGATAATTTTTCTGCAAAGTCTCAGCAAGAGTTATTATAACTAATTAAGTTATTTATACTTAATTATTATATGTAATTATAATTGACTAAAATTATACCTAATTATATGCTTCATTGAAGGATACCTACTTAATTAATTGGAGCATTACTTAAAGAAGTATATACTTCATTGAAAGATACTTAGTGGGTTCATTTCAGTTATTCAATTCATTATATTTTTACTAAAGCCTATTGTGTGTAAGACATTATTGCTGGGAATGTGGTAGAATGTAGGGATAAAGAAATGTGGAAAAATAGAGACAAATTCTCTTCCCTTAAAATCTTAATATACAGTGGACTGGACAGACATGTGAACATTTAGTTAAGCATGATGTATGGTAGAATGATAAGATGTTTGATTTAATAAAGTTATGAATGATCTGAAGTAGAAAAATGGTGCACGGGATGATTGGCTTTGACTTGTGTTGGGTCTGAGACTCAGGAAAAATTTGGAGAAGATGATGATTAACTTCCATAGTTCAAACCTTTAGAAAAGGGCATTTAAAACTTAGGAAAAAATAATCTTATTAAAAAAAGGGCAAAAGACCTGAATAAACATGTATCCAGAAAAGATATACAGGTGTCCAACAAGCACATGAAAATATGCTCAATATCATTAGTCATGAGGGGTAATGCAAATCAAAACCACAGTCACTAACCGGTGTAGTTATAATAAAAAAGACACATAATAAGTGTTGGCAAGGATGTGGGAAAACTGGAACCCTTATGTATAGCTGGTGGGAATGGAAAACAATCTGGTTTGTCAGAAAGTTGAACATAGAGTTACCACATGAGCCTAGGTAGGGTTCTATTCCTAGGGTTATATGACAGAGTTGATAACATATGTCTAACATAAAAACCTGTATGTGAATGTTCATGGCAGCATTATTCTTAATAACCAAGAAGTTTAATAACCTAAATGTCCATCAGCTGATGAGTAGATAAACAGTTGTGGTGTATCTGTACACTGGAATATTATTCAACCATACAAAGAAATGAAATACTGATACACGCTAAACTTTGAAAACATTAAGTGAAAGCAGCCAGTCAAAAAGGAGCATGTTGTATGATTCCATTGATATGATATGTCCATGATAGCCAGCTCTGTAGAAGCAGAAAGGAGATTAGTAACCTGGGCTTGTGGGGAGGAGGGAATGGAGACTGACTGCTAATGGGTAGAGGTTTTCTTTTTGGAGTTTCATGTTTCTTAGAACATGAAAATATTCTAAAATTAGATAGTGATGATGGTTGTACAACTTTGTGACTACACTAAAAACCACTGAATGGTATACTTTTAAAGGCCAGATTTTATAATATTTAAATTATAGCTTAATAAAAAAATTTTATCACCTTAAAAACAGCTGAGGGAACATTAATAAGCATATGTAGATATAAAACATTTTATTTCATTTCACACTAGCCAGCGAATTCCTGTTAGACATTGTTCCTGTCCTAGCAATTCATTACCTGACACCTAGAACAAAACCTAGCATATAGAAGCTGCTCAATTCATTTTTTTCACCATGGTATTATGATAAATTTCAAATATATAGAAAAGTTGAAGGAATATTATACAGTGGACACCCACATACTCATCATCTAGGTTCTACAATTAATATTTTGTCACATTTGCTGTATCATATATCTGTTCATCTAACACCATTTTCTCTCCATCAATTCAACCAGTTTCTGATGCCTTTCAAGGTAAGTTATGGACATCAGTATACCGCACCCCTAGACTTCAGCAGCATATCATTAACTAGAGTTTATATTTATTGATGGTTCTTCTTCTTTTTTTGAAGATTAAATTCACAAGGTGAAATGCATAAATCTTAAGTATACTATTTAAGAAGTTTTCAGAAATGAGTATGCCTGTGTGATGCAAAACACCCATCAACATATGGGTCATTAACATCTCATCAGGTTATCTCATGCCTCTTTCCAGTCATCCCCCACTCCAGCTGCCTGCCCACCCCAACTCCACTCAAGAAAACCCTGTTCTGAATCTTTAAAAACTTGTGGATCGGTTTTTGCTGATTCTGGAATTTCATATAAATAGAATCATATAGTATGAATTCTCTTGTGAAAGGATTCTTTCATTAAGCATAATATTGTTTTTTACTTTTAATTTTAAAAAACTTTTTATTAAGACAATGTTTAGAGCAGTTTCAGATTCGCAGCAAAATTGAAGGGTAGGTACAGAGATTTCCCATATACCCCTGCTCTCATACGTGCATAGCCTCCCCCATTATCAGCATCCCCTCCAGAGCGATACATTTGTCATAGTTGAGGAACCTACATCATTATCACCCAGAGTCCATAATGTAGTTAAATTTCACTCTTGCTGTTGTACATTCTATGGGTTTGGACAAATGTATCCATCATTATGGTATCATACAGAGTATTTTCACTGCCCGAAAAGCGTTGTATTTTGGGGATTCATCTGTGTTATTGTATATATCAGCATTTCTTTCCTTTTTATTGCTAGGTACATTGTATGACTGTACCATATGAATATAACATAGTTTATTTAGCCATTCCTCTGTTGATGGATGCTTGAACTATTTCCAGTTTTGTTTACTATAGATAAAGATGCCCCGGACATTCTTCTGGAAGTCTCTTATAGACATGTGCTATTCTTTCTCTTGGGTAAATGCCTAAGAGTGGAATTTGTTAAGTAATATATATATATACACATATATACACATATACATATATATATATATATATATATATATATATATATATATTTTTTAAAGAAACTACCAGGTTGTTTTCTCAAAGTGGTTGTGCTATTTTACATTCCTATCAACAATGTATGAGGTTCCAATTGCTTCACATACTTGCCAACATTTGTTGTTGTCAGTCCTTTTTACTTTTAGCTATTCGGATGGATATGTTTTGGTAGCTCGTGGTTTTAATTTGCACTTCCCTGATCAATTATTTTGAACTTTTTTCATGTGATTATTGACAATTAATATATCTACCTTTGTAAAGTTTATGTTCAGTATTTGCCTATTTTTAAACCTTTTTTGGGTTTCATTACTGATTGGTGGTTCTTTTTTTTTTTCTTAATTTTTTTTTAAATTGGAGTATAGTTGATTTACAATGTTGTGTTAGTTTCTGCTATACAGCAAAGTGAGTCAGTTATACATACACGTGGTTCTTTATATATTCTGAATTCAAGTCTTTTGTCATATACATGTCACATACACTTGGGGAGTATTTTTTGCTGGTCTGAGTTGCCTAATTCATTTTTAAATACATGTCTCTTGAGCAGAGTTTTAAATTTTGATCAAATGTATTTTTCAAAATTTTCCTTTGTAACTATTCCTTTCTGTGATCTAAGAAGGTGAGTAGGTGTTTGTTTGTTTGTTTGTTTATGTATGTTAAAAAGAGGGTTGCTTGCTTCCAAATGAGTCTGAATTAGTTTTTTCATCTGTCTAAAGCAGAGGTCCTTAACCTTTTATTGTGTGTGCTATGGACTCCTTTGACACTCTGGTGAAGCCAGTGAATCTTTTCTCGGAAAGTTTTAAGCGCCTTGATTTTAATATGCCTTGGTGTCCTTCCCCAATTCTGTTTATGTCTTGGGGATGTTTTTTCTTTGCCCCTTTCTGGTGGTTCTTTTCATGGCTTTAGTAGTTTCCTTACATGAAACTGATTAATACTTAGGTGAGGACTGGAGTGGTACCCTCTCCAGGTCTCAGGAGCTCTCACCCTGAACAGGTCTTTCTTGTTTGGTACTCTGCCCTGCAAACTCTAGCCACCTCAGTCTGCCTGGACTCAATACTCTGTTTTCTCATCTAAGGATGTTAGGATACACCATTCCAAGGGCAAAGAGTATTTTAAGAATTCTGACCAGAGATCAAAGAGATGCTTTTTTCTTTTCCAGGTCACAATTCATTCTTTTTACAAGGCAGTAAGCAAAGATTTAGAACTTCAAAACCATCTTTCATGAAAAATCCCTCTTAATTTTTAATTAATATTAAGTATAAATTATAGTGACTGATTTCTTAGACTTCTCTTAGTGATGTTTCTTTCTTTTGTTTCAAAAGATCAAGTGGTGGGATACTCCTCCTGTTTATTGGTTTTGACAAGAGAGGTCCAGAGTCCATCTCTTTGGACCCAGCCTGATCCTGGGTTGAGCTAACCTGACTTTTTGTTTTATAACCAAGATGATATTCACTGATGATGTCCAATTTGAGATCTTACAAGGGACAGTTAATAACAGGCTTTATTTATTCCCCAATAGAAACTTATATTTATGGTTAATAGCAAGATATGAAGATCAAGTAAAATGTTTTCTGGATTTGTAAGTTTTATAATTTATTTTGAAGTAAAATGGCTAAGGTCTCTTGGTACTGTATTTTAGGTACTCTAGTTACTATTTTTCAAGTCTTTTTTGTCCCAGATAAAAGAGGTCAGTAGCCATGTGTCATGACCTAAAAGTGTACAATGTTCCAAGAGTCTCCTGTCATGAGAATTAAAAAAGTTACAAAGTTTGTCTCGCCAGAAAACCTGGAAGTGAATCTGAATGAGGATGATACTTAATGGAGTGTGTGTATTTATTGATTTATCAGTGAAGAGCAGATATGTTTGAATCTGCTGGAGGGTGCTTATACCATGAATTTAAAAAAAAGTAATTTCTTCCCTAAATTCCATGATGATCTGCCTCTTTTGTTTGTATTGTTAGAATAACATTAAGGGACCTTGATGGATTTTGTCTTACAAAGGTGCAATAAGTTACAGTGGTTGGAATTTAAATCCTTAGTCTGCCAATTTGTAACCACATAAAAGTTTTTTGCTATAATTTTTCATCTGTAGAATAGGAAAGATGTTATTCACTAACAAGAAAGTCACTATTTTTCTTAACTACATATGGGAATAGTTTCCTTATAACATTTACTTTCATTCTTTGGGATATTTCTTTTCTTGGTGGGGGCACATTCTGCCTAGGAATACTTGCCATTCTCTTTCTCTGTTGGGTGCATCAGGAAATCAAGAACTTTTCTTGGATTTTTCTGATACTACGTTTCTGAGAACAGTCAGTTTTTCAGCACCTTAGCCTTATTTTTGGAAGGTAGGTTATATGTTGTTGTTTAAATTAATGAGTGAAATCCTAAAGAATGAATTTATTCTTTGTATTTATCAAGCACATTTAAAAGTATGTAATAAACTACTTCCCATATAACATTGTGGACTATGAAAGATTTATACAGTACAATATATAGAAATTTGAAAATGGTAATGCTAAATTATTGGTTTCAAATAATAATAACCAATGTATGACTTGTTCATACTTTATATGTAGAAAGAATCATGTGGGAGAAACTTTTATATAATTTAAATTCCTAATTGTCCTCTTCCTTTAATTCCCTTTATTTAAAATGACTTTATTTTGATTGATAGGTACTGAAGATGAAACACGAGTAGATATGCAGTATCCTGCTCAGTACAAAGGCCAAGAGCTGTATTCACAGCAAGAGGATGAGCAGCCACAGGGATGGGTATCATGGGCCTGGTCATTTGTGCCTGCAATTGTGAGTTATGATGATGGTGAGGAAGACTACCTTGGGAATGATCCTACATCAACCACACATCAACAAAAAGCACAGACTTTGAAGGATCCTATTGTTTCTATAGGATTTTATTGTACAAAGGCAACTGTGACTTTCAAAGTAGGTTTCCTTTTTTTTTTTTTTGCGTTTATCTCTCAACTTTAATGCTTAAATTTTGACCTCTAGTAAGAATGTGGCTTAGTTTATTTTACACTTAGTAGATGTGAGATAAGAGTCTAACAATCTTTACTTCATAAAATTATATGTCCCTTCATCTGAAATCTCTGAATTTTGGTCTCTTTGTCTTCTTAAGGCCTTCTCCACTCTCCTTTTTTAATAGCTTCATGGAAAGTTTTTCTCTCCCTACTGAATCTTTCAGTTGGCATACAGAGATGCCTTAGTATTTCCATTAAAAAAGAAATGCACATAAAAAAACTCCCATGACTTCATGTACCCCTCTAGCTACTGTATCATCTCTGTGTTGTCTTTTCATTACAAAATTCCTTTAAAGCATTGTTTATATACATTTTCTCTCTTCACCTCTCTTTAAGATAGTTCAGTTTTTTTTTATTATCTACATCTTGATCTAACTCTGTTTTTCAGCATTGCTTAAAATACTTTGAGTACTTCCTCCACTAACAAATGCATGTAAAATACATTCTCAAAAGAGATTATATAATAGGTGTTTTCAGGTTAAACAGTAATAAGGTGAACATTCTTTTATTTTAAAAAGTATAATATGTTCTTCTTTGATCATATATTGTCTTCTCTGCCCCTCAGCTATAACCCATACTTAATTTTAGGTTATTTCTTGACTTTTTATAGTAGTATTATCACACATTTAATATTCTTGAACAGTATCTAATTCATTCAGCAAATACATATTAGTGCCATCTATGTACCGGGCATTGTTTTGTCTCTGGAGTTCACAGTGAACAGGTCAGATATAAATCCCTGCGTCTTAAAATGTAAATTGTTATTATAAACAAATAAGATATATAATATACCCATTGATGATAAGGGTTATGTAGAAAAAAGGAAAGGAAAGAGGAATAGTGAATGCTTCCACTAATTGGGAAGGGAGTTTTGCAGTTTAAAGGAGGGTGCTCAGGTTGCCAAGGGGAAGACAGGGGAGGGATGGATTGGGAGTCTGGGATTAGCACATGCAAACTATTATGTATAGGATGGATAAACAACAAGGTCTTACTGTACAGCACAGGAAACTATATTCAATACCCTGTAGTAAACCATATGTATATATGTAATAAACAGTATGTGTGTGTGTGTGTGTATATATATTAAAAAAAAGAGGGTGATCAGGTGTCATACTGAATGAAAAAAGCCAGACAGAGAAAGACAACTATCATATGATATCACTTATGTGTGGAATCTAAAAAAATGGTATACATGAACCTATTTGCAATGGTATAAATGAACCTATTTGCAAAATGAACCTATTTACAAAACAGAAAGAGTCACAGATGTACAAAACAAACTTATGGTTACCAAGGAGGAAAGAGCAGGGGAGGGATAAATTGGGAGATTGGGATTGACATATACACACTACTATATATAAAATAGATAAGTAATAAGAACCCACCGTATAGCACAAGGAACTCTGTTCAATACTCTGTAATGACCTATATGGGAATAGAATCTAAAAAAGAGTGGATATATGTATATGTATAACTGACTCACTTTGCTGTACAGCAGAAACTTAACACAACATTGTAAATCAACTATACTCCAATTTAAAAAAATAAATAAAAGAGGGTGATGAGGGAAGGCCTTAATGGGAAGTGGATATTTCAGTAAAGACTTGCAAAAGAGGAAGCTTTGCAGATACGTGGGAATGAACATTGTAGGAATAGCAAATGTAGAGACCCCCAAATTTCGAGTAACAGCAAGGAGGCCAGTGGGGCTAGAGAAAAGTGAGCTAATGTGGAAGTAGTACAAAATCAGGTCAGAGAGGTTATGGGGTTGGGAGAGGTCCATAAATTGTGAAACCATGTAGGTCATTTTAGGGACTTTATCATTAATCTCGGATGAGATAGGAAGGTTTTGGACAATTTTAAGCATAGTAGTTGTAGGAGGATCCGAATTATGTTTTAAGTTGCATCAACTCTGTTTGCTCTGTTGAGAATAGATTATAAAGGGACAAAAGCAGAAGTAAGGTGATCAGAGAGGGTTGCAATTTTCAAGCAAGAGATGATGATGGCTTGGACTAGGGTGTTAGCAAGTGGAGGTGGTAAAAAGTAATTGGATTTTGGATGTATTTTGAAGGTCAAGAGTACAGGACTTCCTGATAGATTTTATTGATTGACATAAATGAAATAAAGAAGATCCACGGAAGGCTCCTGAGCAACTGGAAGGGTTGAGTTCTGATTTTCTGAGATGAGCAGTACTATGAGAGGATTAGGTTTGAGATACATTTCAGGAGTTTGGTTTTGGACAAGTCAGTGAGGGAAACTGAAAATAAGTGCCTAGTGATGTAGGTGGCAAACCAATAGAGTGCCTGTTTGGAAGCTAAGTGCCATAAATGTTTTATAGTGGAGGGAGTAGGTCATTTGTGAGAATGGATTCATTGGATTTGTCAGTGTGGAAATTACTGGTCATTTTGACCAGAACAGAGATTTGAGACTGGTGGAATTGTAGTTGGAGTTGGTTAAAAACAAATGGGAAGGGCTTCCCTGGTGGTGCAGTGGTTGAGAGTCTGCCTGCCGATGCAGGGGACACGGGTTCGTGCCCCGGTCCAGGAAGATCCCACGTGCCGCGGAGCGGCTGGGCCCGTGAGCCATGGCCGCTGAGCCTGTGCGTCCGGAGCCTGTGCTCCGCAACGGGAGAGGCCACGACAGTGGCCCGCGTACTGCAAAAAAAGAAACAAAAACAAAAAACAAATGGGAAGACTGATGGGAATGTAAAATGGTGTAGTCTGTGGAAAACTGGCAGTTCCTCAAAAAGTTAAACATAGAATTATCATATGACCAAGCAATCACACTCCTAGGTATATACTAAAAAGAACTGAAGACTGAACTCAAGGAAATAGATGTACCCGAGTCTTCAGAAAAGCACTATTTATAATGGCCAAAAAGTTGAAACAACTTAGATGTCCATCAGACAGATGAAGGAATAATAACCTTTTCAGAAGATAGTGGCTATTCTTTTTTGATAGTACTCCAAACTCAGTAAGTGGTAACTTTAAAAAAGACCAGTTGTGTCTCCAGCTCTTGGAAATTGTCTGGTACATATTCAGCAAATAAATGTTTGTTGAAGAAATCCATCATCTATCCATCTACCCATCTCCTTATCTGCTTACCATTTAAAAAATTTTTTGGACCCTCTTTTAGGTTATGTTTTCTTTGATTTTATTTGTCTTTGTGGGTTTATTTTTTTATGGAGGCATTTTTCTGAAAAAGATAAGCTCATGCGTCAACCTGTGAAGTAGTATTACAGGTACTATTCCAGGCAACTGTTATATACTGGAAATGTAGCAAAGAAAAATCAAGTTTCTGCTCTGGTGTTTTTACTTTAGCTCATATTGTTTAACTGCTTGAAATAAACCTTTTCAATCAGTAGTAAAGCTATATAATTTATAACTATAGCAGATGGTAGATTAAAAATATTTAAAAATAGTCTTTGAAGATTTTTCTAATTAAATTATTCCATATTTTCTAATTTGACAAAAGCTAAAAAATATAGACAATAAGTTTCAACAAAAGTTTAGTCATGGCTTGATTAGCTTAAAATATTTTTTGGTAATAGTTTGGGGCAGAAGTGATAAAAAAATGTAAATATTACCTCTACTATTTTGACACCATTGTTTATTATTTCTGAATTTTATGAAACAAATTATTATTTTATTTTATTAAAAATTTTGCAACTGAAATTCACTGATTTAGCTATGTTTAAATTAAAGGGATATGGGTCAGTCTGCAAAGTAAAAATGATAAAACAATAAACCCTTTAAATGTATAATAAAGAACCAACTTTTGCCAACTATTTTTAGATGTTTTGCCAGTTTTAGATGATCCAAGTGAAATTATTTTTAATTTAAGTTTGTGAGGGAGTCAGAGATTGCTAGTAAAGTACTATCCTTTTTTTTTTTTTTTTTTGTGGTACGTGGGCCTCTCACTGTTGTGGCCTCTCCCGTTGCGTAGCACAGGCTCCGGATGCACAGGCTCAGCGGCCATGGCTCACGGGCCTAGCTGCTCCGCGGCATGTGGGATCTTCCTGGACCGGGGCACGAACCCATGTCCCCTGCATCGGCAGGTGGACTCTCAACCACTGCGCCACCAGGGAAGCCCTAAAGTACTATCTTTTCTGGTGACTTGTACATGTTTACTTTTAAATTTGAAATTATTCTGGTACATTTCTATTAACTTCACTGATGAGAAGAATTGTAATTAAACTGAGTCCGTCAAAACAGGCATTTATATACAAAACTTTTATAGACTTGTGGGGTAGTATTTGTCATTAGTCAATATAACTTTAAAAAAATTTGAAACATTTATGTCTCTCTAAGGTTTCTCTAAGGGAAATATGTTGATATTTTGGAGGAAAACATTAGAATTATTGTTTGGCTTGGTTTAAAGAATGTATGGAATTAATTTGTGGTTCATATTCTGGTCAGAAAATAAGGTCATGTTTCTACATTAGCATTCTGAACAGTTGATATCAATCCAACAAAAATCATGCCAAATTAAATGTAGCATTTAAAAAATAATGTTGAAAATTGTTCTTGTAATGTTTGAGTCCTTTTAATCAATTAATTGCTTTTTTTCTACAATAATTGTAGACAGCTGAAGGGTAATCAAGTTTAAAATATTCAATTTTACTTAAGCATTTTAGATTATAGAACTGTACTTTGAAATAACAACATTGTGTATACCAGTTCTAGAAGCATCCAAGAAATAAAGGCTTACATTATATAAAAACTCGTTGGTATAAACAATGAGAATAATTAGTTGATTCCCAGTATAAAGAGGTTATCATGCTTAGAATTATAGCTTTTCAGTTCAGTAAGTTCTATATGACCTAAGTTAAATATTGGTTTTTATTTTTTAAATGTGATCTTTGACTTTCCATTTAAGTTTGAAGAGTATATCCATTTCACACGAATAAGGCTCACTGAATCATTAGCAAACATGAGCAGAATACTTTTTTTTTTTAAGTAGCATCTTTATTTTGGAATAGTTTTAGAGTTACAGGAAAGTTGCAGAGATGATACAGAGTTCATATATACTCCTTACCCAGTTTTCCCTCTTATTAACATCTTAAGCTATCACAGTTCTTTTATCAAAACTAGGAAGCCAACATTGGTGCATTATTGTTAAATTCCAGACTTTAATTTCATAATGACCTTTTTCTGTAACATGATCCAAAGTAGGATACCACATTGCATTTAGAAAAGGAACTTTTAAAAATAATTCAAATTATCTTATTTTTGGATACACAGAAATAATATGCTGTAATTTTCAGGGGAGCAAGAGTATATATATATATATATTTTTTGTCAGCATCTATATCAGTACTTGTTATCTAGCAGGCACTCAGTGAGTATTTGCACGATTGAATGAGTCTGTGACACATACTGTGAGATTATGTACTTTGAAAGTAAAGCCCTTGAATCTGCATCCCTCATAGAACTAAAAAAATTTTGTTGAATCTCTGTGTTTCTTCACAGCTTTCTTTTTGATTACAAATAGGTAGAAATCTTATAAATGATTGAACTAAACCTGATTGAATATATTAGTCAATGTAAAATGAACTTATGTTAAAATATATGTAAATTTTTGGCAGAATATATTAGTGATTTTATGACTAGGGGACTGTTATAGCTACATAGCTTTCACCATTTTAAGCAATATTATTAACAAAAAGGAGTATTTATATTCTCTATATGAACTTATTAGACTAGCATATTCAACCTTTATACCATGGATAATCTGTTACAGCTGTTTTTGTTGCACCTGTTTTCCTGCTTCATAATTTAATTTCCCGAATCTTAAAATTGGCCTTGTTTCCATCAATTCATCATAGTAATGACAGTTTATTGCCATTTAATACTAATTTGACTTACTTAATATTCTTATATTGTTTCATAGCTCACTGAAATGCAAGCTGAGAGTAGTTATTACAGCCCTCAAAAAGTAAAATCTAAAGAAATATTGTGTTGGGAACAAGAAGGAACTACAGTTGAGGTAATCCATCAACATTGAATATACTTTTAAAAATCTTTGTAATGGTCCTTAAGGTTAATATTTAATAAATACAGGTTTTTAAAATCGTAAATAGTATATTTAAAAATGTATTTATAGCTTTATATTTCTATTTTAGTGATGAGTAGTATTAATTGAAATAATTATTCTTTAACAAAGATTTTACCATAATATGCAACATTAATTTATTCTTTCATTTTTTTCATTTGACTTGTGTGTGCTCATATGTATGTGTGGATTAATGTTCTTGAAGTGCCAGTCATTGCGGATACAAAGGTTTGGGGATACAGAGACAAGTAAGATGTTTCTTATTTTAATAGGATGTGTGATCTGAGGAGAATAAATTTAGAAAGGTCATAATTCTAAAGATGTTTCAACTAATTTAGAAATTCTACAAGGAAAGCTTGTAACATTTTTATTGAAATTCAGGTTCATAACGCTTCCTTTCCTCTTATAGGCCCTTATGATGGGAGAGCCTTTCTTTGATTGCCAGATTGGTTTTGTAGGTTGCAGAGCCATGTGCCTTAAAGGAATTATGGGTGTTAAAGATTTTGAAGAGAGTATGAATAGAAGTGAAACCGTAAGTCAAAATCACCCCTTTCTTCCATTTTTTTTTTTTTTTTGGATAGAATGCAGGGATAATGAGGTGCTTATTGAAGTGTTTAACCATACCAAAAAATCTGTTAGACTACATATATCTTTGGCTTGAGAGGGGAACTTTACTGTTTTCCCCTGTAAGAAATTACAGAGCTCAGGGGAATTTAGAAAGTTGGTAGTACTTAACACCTGGACAGTAGTTCCAAGTACTTTCCAATTCATAAATGTTTCTTCTTTCTTGTTTATGGCAGCTACTTGGAGTTCCTCTTTGGTTTGTTAAAATGTTCTTTGCCAAAATAGGCAGTGAAAATGGAGACAGCATGCCTTGTCTTTTTATAGGACCTCAAGTTGTAGTTGTGATTTCTATTGACTACTGAATTGGTGTTATAAAACCAAGGTTTTATTTTCTTTAACTGTCTAATGATTTTTTCTCCTGTTCAAAAATTTTGCATTTATTTTCAGGAAGCCTGTTTCTTCATTTGTGGTGAAAATTTGAATATGAAAGGTTTGACATACCTCACAAATTCATTGTTTGATTACCGAAGCCCAGAAAATAATGGTACTCGTGCAGAATTTATCTTGGATGCAGCTAATCATAAGGTCAGAGAATATATATTTGAGCCAAATTCTAGGTTGTGCTGGGGTGGACACTTTGTGTGAATACTTGTGATTGATGTTTCTTCTCCAGTAATATATTCTGAATGCTAGTTGTTTATTGAAACATATAGCATATTTTTGTCCACCTTCTATATCTAGAGAGGTTTGAGGAGTGCACAAAGATCTCTACTTTTATATGGCGTGCAGCCACAGTTAGCTTATCCATTCCCTACTGTTAAAATAGTCATGGAGGAAACATGTATAATTATTTCTTTTAATTTCAGTTACTTTTGAAGTGTGGGATTAATGAAAAGAAGTGAAGAATTTAACAATTTACTATATGTAAATTTTTCATATAAGATTATATTAATGTACTTTTTATGGAATAAATTTAAAACTCAAAAAATGTTCCTGAAGATTAGTATAATAGAATCAATGATTTACATTGATTCTACAGACTTACTTTTGTAGTTGAAAGTAAAGAATTTAATTTTTACCTGCATAATTAACATACATTTAAAAATATTTTAGTATACTTTTAGTGTTTGAACTGTTTCACATAAGTGTACTGAAATATTAAGGATTAACTCTATTTGACAGTATATATTAGACCGTTTTGTGATGGTGATAAAGGTCAAGACCGTACTGCCCTACTCCATTGTAGGTATTCATTAACCAGATATTATTGACAAAGTGGTAAAATTGTCTAGTAGAATTATAGATGTCCTTTTGTGTGGTCCACAGTAGAGGTAACATTACGTTTTTTAGAAGCCAATTCTTTGTGTAACCTCTGTTCTTCTTTCTTTTTGGTAATCCTTTGAGTTGGTACACATTCTGCATAAGGATATGTGTCTAATTCTTGATCTATCAGGTTTTAAACTCAAAAGTCTGTTCTATGCAATGTATGTTCTGTTTGCTTTGCTTTGTTGTCAGGAGACATACACTGAGATAGCTGGAATGCAAAGGTTCGGGGCTTTTTACATGGATTACCTGTATACAATGGAGAACGCCAGTGGCAAAGGTACTGGTTTCTTTCCTTTATATTTGCTTTTCCTTGAACAACAGAAACAAAGACTTCTTCAGAATCAATTGGTCCTTGACTGATTGTACTCTGTTACATCAGAGTTACCTTCTGTTACTTTGCGGAATGGTTTAATTTTAATGTCATGTTAGTATTTTCTTAGATTCTTAACATTTTTAGTCCTTTCTTTGTGCAGCTGATCGAAAAGACTTTCGTATAATCAACTATAATTATTAGTTCTAATATGTACCAAATAATAAAAATTTTGATACATCAAATTTCATATTAAGTTGTCAAAGAGCATAAACATTTCCTTTTCTGTATTAAATACATTTTGAAGGTTATATAGATCTTTTTATTAAAAAAAGAATTTATTGTTTCAAACAGAAAAGTAGAAATATATTCTTTTAGAAACTATGGACACAGTCTTTTATTATTTTATTATGTGTTTCATTTTAGTAATCAAACGATTTCAGAAATTTAACTATACTATGTTGTACTTATTATTCCAGCCTTTTTCGTATTGAAAACTTAGTCAAAATAGGGTCACCATTTTTTGTTAATTTTTCATATTTCGATAAATGATTTCTTTGTTTCAGGTGATGAGTTAGATATTGTGAATGCAAAGAAGACCAAAGCATTTCTCAAGAAGCCAATAGGTAGTGTTCATGCACTTAAATAAGTGATTCTAATATAGCACGTTAAGGACAGTAATGTAAACAGACAGCTAAAAGAGGTCCAGGTGAGAAGGGGACTACCTTTGTCTGTGGGGTTGAAGACTTCACAGAGGAGTTGATGTTGAAGGATCGTTAAGTTTTGTTAGATGAAAACAGAAGGAAAGAACTGTAATTTTCTGCTTCCTGCTTTCATAATGGATTTCTAAATGTTGGTGTTCTCAGCGGTCAAACCTGGTTTCACTTCTTTCCCTAAACTCTTCCTGAAGTAATCTTATCCTTTTTAATGGATTTGAGTACCTTCTATACGTTGTTGATGTCCATATTTGTATTTTTAGTCCAAACTTATTCTTTCAGATTTAGAATTAAATATATCCAGTGCACACTTGACATTTTTACTTCTGTGTCTCACAAATATCTCAAAATTGAATATATTGAAATTGAATTATTAAAACCCTCATGACTACCTACTACTTCTCCCCTATTTTCAGTGTTCTCTTACTGGAAAAATTTTCTACTGTCTTCTAATTGCACAAGCTGGAAATCTGGGAATCGTGACACACTTCTCTCCTAGCATCCAACCCATCGGCATATTTTGTCAAATTTTATCTCTAGAATCTATCTAGAATCTGTCTTTTCTTAAGCTTCACCGTTAATGCTCTCATCCAATCTGTTATCATCTCTAGATTCTAATAGCTTTTTTACTGGCTTTCTCCTTCCACTCTTGCCCTCCTATAATCTATACTGCAATCAGACTGGTTTAATTCTGTGCTTAAAATCTTCACTGCCTTCGCATTGCTTAATTTAAAAATAAAATTCAGATAGTTGATCAGATTTTGCTGTTGAGTTACTTGGTAGATAATGATAACCACCAAGGAAGATAGAGACACAAAAGGAAGATTTTTGGAGGAAAAGATGTATTTTTTTTCCTTTTTTTTTTTTCGTACATCTTTATTGGAGTACAATTGGTTTACAATGGTGTGTTAGTTTCTGCTTTATAACAAAGTGAATCAGTCATACATATACATATGTTCCCATATCTCTTCCCTCTTGCATCTCCCTCCCTCCCACCCCCCCATCCCACCCCTCTAGGTGGTCACAAAGCACTGAGCTGATCTCCCTGAGCTATGTGGCTGCTTCCCACAAGTTATCTATTTTACGTTTGGTAGTGTATATATGTCCATGCCACTCTCTCACTTCCTCACAGCTTACCCTTCCCCCTCCCCTTATCCTCAAGTCCGTTCTCTAGTAGGTCTGTGTCTTTATTCCCATCTTACCGCTAGGCTCTTCATGACATTTGTTTTTCTTAGATCCCATATATATGTGTTAGCATATGGTATTTGTCTTTCTCTTTCTGACTTACTTCACTCTGTATGACAGACTCTAGGTCCATCCACCTCACTACAAATAACTCAATTTCATTTCTTTTTATGCCAGAGTAATATTCCATTGTATATATATGCCACATCTTCTTTATCCATTCATCTGTTGATGGACACTTAGGTTGCTTCCATGTCCTGGCTATTGTAAATAGAGCTGCAATGAACATTTTGGTACATGACTCTTTTTGAATTATGGTTTTCTCAGGGTCTATGCCCAGTAGTGGGATTGCTGGGTCATACGGTAGTTCTATTTTTAGTTTTTTAAGGAACCTTCATACTGTTCTCCATAGTGGCTGTACCAATTCAGATTCCCACCAGGAGTGCAAGAGTGTTCCCTTTTCTCCACACCCTGTTCAGCATTTAGTGTTTCTAGATTTTTTGATGATGGCCATTCTGACCGGTGTGAAATGATACCTCATTGTAGTTTTGATTTGCATTTCTCTAATGATTAATGATGTTGAGCATTCTTTCATGTGTTTGTTCGCAATCTGTATATCTTCTTTGGAGAAATGTCTATCTAGGTCTTCTGCCCATTTTTGGATTGGGTTGTTTGTTTTTTTGATATTGAGCTGCATGAGCTGCTTATAAATTTTGGAGATTAATCCTTTGTCAGTTGCTTCATTTTCAAATATTTTCTCCCATTCTGAGGGTTGTCTTTTGGTCTTGTTTATGGTTTCCTTTGCTGTGCAAAAGCTTTGAAGTTTCATTAGGTCCCATTTGTTTATCTTTGTTTTTATTTCCATTTCTCTAGGAGGTGGGTCCAAAAGGATCTTGCTGTGATTTATGTCATAGAGTGTTCTGCCTATGTTTTCCTCTAAGAGTTTGATAGTGTCTGGCCTTACATTTAGGTCTTTAATCCATTTTGAGCTTATTTTTCTGTATGATGTTAGGGAGTGTTCTAATCTCATACTTTTACATGTACCTGTCCAGTTTTCCCAGCACCACTTATTGAAGATGCTGTCCTTTCTCCACTGTACATTCCTGCCTCCTTTATCAAAGATAAGGTGACCTTATGTGCATGGGTTTATCTCTGGGCTTTCTATCCTGTTCCATTGATGTATATTTCTGTTTAGTGCCAGTACCATACTGTCTTGATTACTGTAGCTTTGTAGTATAGTCTGAAGTCAGGGAGCCTGATTCCTCCGGCTCCGTGTTTCGTCCTCAAGATTGCTTTGGCTATTTGGGGTCTTTTGTGTTTCCATACAAATTGTGAAATTTTTTGTTCTAGTTCTGTGAAAAATGCCAGTGGTAGTTTGATAGGGATTGCATTGAATCTGTAGATTGCTTTGGGTAGTAGAGTCATTTTCACAATGTTGATTCTTCCAATCCAAGAACATGGTACATCTCTCCATCTATTTGTATCATCTTTAATTTCTTTCATCAGTGTCTTATAATTTTCTGCATACAGGTCTTTTGTCTCCTTAGGTAGGTTTATTCCTAGATATTTTATTCTTTTTGTTGCAGTGGTAAATGGGAGTGTTTTCTTGATTTCACTTTCATATTTTTCATCATTAGTGTATAAGAATGCCAGAGATTTCTGTGCATTAATTTTGTATCCTGCTCTTTTACCAAATTCTTTGATTAGCTCTAGTAGTTTTCTGGTAGCATCTTTAGGATTCTCTCTATATAGTTTCAGGTTATCTGCAAACAGTGACAGCTTTACTTCTTCTTTTCTGATTTGGATTCCTTTTATTTCCTTTTCTTCTCTGATTGCATTGGCTAAAACTTCCAAAACTATGTTGAATAAGAGTGGTGAGAGTGGGCAACCTTGTTTTGTTCCTGATCTTAGTGGAAATGCTTTCAGTTTTTCACCATTGAGGATGATGTTGGCTGTGCGTTTGTCATATATGGCCTTTATTATGTTGAGGAAAGTTCCCTCTATGCCTACTTTCTGCAGGGTTTTTATCATAAATGGGTGTTGAGTTTTGTCGAAAGCTTTCTCTGCAT
The DNA here is from genome assembly GCF_964341445.2 of Mesoplodon mirus. Taxonomy (NCBI): domain Eukaryota; kingdom Metazoa; phylum Chordata; class Mammalia; order Artiodactyla; family Ziphiidae; genus Mesoplodon; species Mesoplodon mirus. Next base: position 36,054,295 of record NC_138992.1, on the reverse strand, counting down.
CTATTGAGATGATCATATGGTTTTTCTCCTTCAACTTGTTAATATGGTGTATCACGTTGATTGATTTGTGTATATTGAAGAATCCTTGCATTCCTGGAATAAACCCCACTTGATCATGGTGTATGATCCTTTTAATGGGCTGTTGGATTCTGTTTGCTAGTATTTTGTTGAGGGTTTTTGCATCTATGTTCATCAGTGATATTGGCCTGTAGTTTTCTTTCTTTGTGACATCCTTGTCTGGTTTTGGTTTCAAGGTGATGGTGGCCTCGTAGAATGAGTTTGGGAGTGTTCCTCCCTCAGCTATATTTTGGAAGAGTTTGAGAAGGATAGCTGTTAGTTCTTCTCTAAATGTTTGATAGAATTCGCCTGTGAAGCCATCTGGTCCTGGGCTTTTGTTTGTTGGAAGATTTTTCATCACAGTTTCAATTTCAGTGCTTGTGATTGTTCTGTTCATATTTTCTATTTCTTCCTGATTCAGTCTTGGCAGGTTGTGCATTTCTAAGAATTTGTCCATTTCTTCCAGGTTTTCCATTTTATTGGCATAGAGTTGCTTGTAGTAATCTCTCATGATCTTTTGTATTTCTGCAGTGTCACTTGTTACTTCTCCTTTTTCATTTCTAATTCTATTGATTTGAGTCTTCCCCCTTTTTTTCTTGATGAGTCTGGCTAATGGTTTATCAATTTTGTTTATCTTCTCAAAGAACCAGGTTTTAGTTTTATTGATCTTTGCTATCGTTTCCTCATTTCTTTTTCATTTATTTCTGATCTGATTTTTATGATTTCTTTCCTTCTCCTAACTTTGGGTTTTTTTTGTTCTCCTTTCTCTAATTGCTTTAGGTGCAAGGTCAGGTTGTTTATTTGAGATGTTTCCTGTTTCTTAAGGTGGGATTGTATTGCTATAAACTTCCCTCTTAGCACTGCTTTTGCTGCATCCCATAGGTTTTGTGTCATCATGTGTCCTTGTCATTTGTTTCTAGGTACTTTTTGATTTCCTCTTTGATTTCTTCCGTGATCACTTCCTTATTAAGTAGTGTATTGTTTAGCCTCCATTTGTTTGTATTTTTTACAGATCTTTTCCTGTAATTGATATCTAGTCTCCTAGCATTGTGGTAGGAAAAGTTAATTGATACCATTTCAATCTTCTTAAATTTACAAAGGCTTGATTTCTGATGCATGATATGATCTATCCTGGAGAATGTTCCATGAGTCCTTGAGAAAAATGTGTATTCTGTTGTTTTTAGATGGAATGTCCTATAAATATCAATTAAGTCCGTTTTGTTTAATGTATCATTTAAGGCTTGTGTTTCCTTATTTATTTTCATTTTGTATGATCTGTCCATTTGTGAAAGTGGGGTGTTAAAGTCCCCTACTATGAATGTGTTACTGTTGATTTCCCATTTAATGGCTGTTAGTATTTGCCTTATGTATTGAGGTGCTCCTATGTTGGGTGCATAAATATTTACAATTGTTATATCTTCTTCTTGGATTGATCCCTTGATCATTATGTAGTGTCCTTCTTTGTCTCTTCTAATAGTCTTTATTGTAAAGTCTATTTTGTCTGATATGAGAATCGCTACTCCAGGTTTCTTTTGGTTTCCATTTACATGGAATATCTTTTTCTATGCCCTCACTTTCAGTCTGTATGTGTCCCTAGGTCTGAAGTGAGTCTCTTGTAGACAGCATATATATGGGTCTTGTTTTTGTTTCCATTCAGCCAGTCTGTGTCTTTTGGTGGGAGCATTTAATCCATTCATATTTAAGGTAGTTATCGAGATGTATGTTCCTATTACCATTTTCTTAATTGTTTTGGGTTTGTTATTGTAGGTCTTTTCCTTCTGTTGTGTTTCTTGCCTAGAGAAGTTCCTTTAGCATTTGTTGTAAATCTGGTTTGGTGGTGCTGAACTCTCTCAGCTTTTGCTTGTCTGTAAAGGTTTTAATTTCTCCATCAAATCTGAATGAGATCCTTGCTGGGTAGAGTAATCTTGGTTGTAGGTTTTTCTCCTTCATCACTTTAAATATGTCCTGCCAGTCCCTTCTGGCTTGCAGAGTTTCTGCTGAAAGATCAGCTGTTAACCTTATGGGGATTCCCTTGTATGTTATTTGTTGTTTTTCCCTTGCTGCTTTTAATATGTTTTCTTTGTGTTTAATTTTTGACAGTTTGATTAGTATGTGCCTTGGCATGTTTCTCCTTGGATTTATCTTGTATGGGACTCTCTGTGCTTCCTGGACTTGGTTAACTATTTCCTTTCCCATATTAGGGAAGTTTTCAACTATAATGTCTTGAAATATTTTCTCAGTCCCTTTCTTTTTCTCTTCTTCTTCTGGGACCCCTATAGTTTGAATGTTGGTGTGTTTAATGTCATCCCAGCGGTCTCTGAGACTGTCCTCAGTTCTTTTCATTTTTTTTTCTTTATTCTGCTCTGCAGTAGTTATTCCCACTATTTTATCTTCTAGGTCACTTATCCATTCTTCTGCCTCAGTTATTCTGCTATTGATCCCTTCTAGAGTATTTTTAATTTCATTTATTGTGTTGTTCATCGTTGCTTGTTTCCTCTTTAGTTCTTCTAGGTCCTTGTTAAATGTTTCTTGCATTTTCTGTATTCTATTTCCAAGATTTTGGATCATCTTTACTATCATTATTCTGAATTCTTTTTTTTTTTTTTTTTTTTTTTTTTTTTGCGGTATGCGGACCTCTCACTGTTGTGGCCTCTCCCGTTGCGGAGCACAGGCTCCGGATGCGCAGGCCCAGCGGCCATGGCTCACGGGCCCAGCCGCTCCGCGGCATATGGGATCCTCCCAGACCAGGGCACGAACCCGTATCCCCTGCATCGGCAGGCGGACTCTCAACCACTGCGCCACCAGGGAGGCCCTGAATTCTTTTTCAGGTAGCCTGCCTATTTTCTCTTCATTTGTTAGGTCTGGTGGGTTTTTACCTTGCTCCTTCATCTGCTGTGTGTTTCTCTGCTTTCTCATTTTGCTTATCTTACTGTGTTTGGGGTCTCCTGTTTGCAGGCTGCAGGTTTCTAGTTCCCGTTGCTTTTGGTGTCTGTCCCCAGTGGCTAAGGTTGGTTCAGTGGGTTGTGTAGGCTTCCTGGTGGAGGGAACTGGTGCCTGTGTTCTGGTGGATGTGGCTGGATTTTGTCTTTCTGGTGGGCAGGTCCACGTCTGGTGGTGTGTTTTGAGGCGCCTGTGGCCTTCTTATGATTTTAGGCAGCCTCTGTGCAAATGGGTGGGATTGTGTTCCTGTGTTGCTAGTTGTTTGGCATAGGGTGTCCAGCACTGTAGCTTGCTGGTCTTTGAGTGAAGGTGGGTGTTGGTGTTGAGATGGAGTTCTCTGGGAGATTTTCACTGTTTGATATTATGTGGAGTTGGGAGGTCTCTTGTGGACCAGTGTCCTGAACTCGGCTCTCCCACCTCAGAGACACAGTACTGACTCCTGGCTGCAGCACCACGAGCCTTTCAACCACACGGCTCAGAATAAAAGGGAGAAAAAGAAAGAAAGAAAGAAGGAAAGAAAGAGGATAAAATAAAATAAAATAAAATAAGACAAATTAAAACAAAGTTATTAAAATAAAAAATAACAAGAAAAAATTTTTTTAGAAAGTAAAAGAACAAAAAACGGACGGACAGAACCCTAGGAGAAATGGTGAAAGCAAAGCTATATAGACAAAATCTCGCACAGAAGCATACTCATACACACTCACAAAAAGAGGAAAAGGGGAAAAAATAATATATCTTGCTCCCAAAGCCCACATCCTCAGTTTGGGATGATTCGTTGTCTATTCAGGTATTCCACAGTTGCAGGGTACATCAAGTTGATTGTGGAGATTTAATCCGCTGCTCCTAAGGCTGCTGGGAGAGATTTCCCTCTCTCTTCTTTGTTCTTACAGCTCCCGGGGCTCAGTTTTGCATTTGGCCCCGCCTGTGTGTGTAGGTCGCCGGAGGGCATCTGTTCTTCACTCAGATAGGACGGGGTTAAAGGAGCCGCTGATTCGGGGGCTCTGGCTCACTCAGGCTGGGGGGAGGGAGGGGCATGGAGTGCGGGGTGAAGACTGCGGCGGCAGAGGCCGCCGGGACGTTGCACTAGCCTGCGGTGCCCCATGCATTCTCCTGGGGAAGTTGTCCCTGGATCCTGGGACCCTGGCCGTGGCGGGCTCCACAGGCTCCCGGGAGGGGAGGTGGGGATAGTGACCTGTGCTCGCACACAGGCTTCTTGGTGGCGTTGCAGCAGCCTTAGCGTCTCATGCCCATCTCTGGAGTCCGCGCTGTTAGCCGCGGCTGTGCCAGTCTCTGGAGCTCCTTTAAGCAGCGCTCTTAATCCCCTCTCCTCGCGCACCAGGAAACAAAGAGGGAAGAAAAAGTCTCTTGCCTCTTTGGCAGCCCTAGACTTTTTCCTGGACTCTCTCCCGGCCAGCCGTGGTGCACTGACCCCTTCAGGCTGTGTTCACGCAGCCAACCCCAGTCCTCTCCCTGGGATCCGATCTCCGAAGCCGGAGCCTCAGCTGCCAGCCCTGCCCGCCCTGGCGGCCGAGCAGAAAAGCCTCTCGGGCTGGTGAGTGCTGGTCGGCACCGATCCTCTATGCGGGAATCTCTCCGCTTTGCCCTCCGCACCCCTGTTGCTGCGCTCTCCTCTGTGGCTCCGAAGCTTCCCCCTCCGCCACCCGCCGTCTCCGCCCGTGAAGGGGCTTCTAGTGTGTGGAAACCTTTCCTCCTTCATGGCTCCCTCCCACTGGTGCAGGTCCCGTCCCTATTCTTTTGTCCCTGTTTATTCCTTTTTCTTTTGCCCTACCCAGGTACGTGGGGAGTTTCTTGCCTTTTGGGAGGTCTGAGGTCTTCTGCCAGCGTTCAGTGGGTGTTCTGTAGAAGTTGTTCCACGTGTAGATGTATTTCTGATGTATCTGTGGGGAGGAAGGTGATCTCCGCGTCTTACTCTTCCGCCATCTTCCCTCTCATCTCACAAGAGATGTGTTTTGAGGTATCCGTGGACATTGGTAGAGATGCCCAGGGGTCTGTTATATGTATTAGGTTTCTTCCACTGCAGCATTCGTATGAAACCTTTGGTAATCCGAAATGGTGTTAAGTGAAGAAGCAGTTACCTTAGGACAGATCTTGTTAACGGATGCGCAAAATAAATTGAGAAAAGCGCGTATGCTCCAAGACACAGTTCAAAGCTGTGGTGGCTTGATATTGAGATTCTGAGTATAGTTCCTGGGGAAGGAGTTTGCTGGTGCCACTCTAGACGCTGGGGGTTTGTGCTGCCTCTGTAACGCTTCGCTGCAAAACAAGTGGTGAATGCTGTTTTCACCTTTTTTGTAAAAGTGAAAATTCTCTTCAGATTTATTTTGGTTAGGGAAACAGATCTTTTGTAAAACTGAAATGGCCTAAAGCTAACTTTTGAAAAGCAATGGATACCTGTATATGAAAGTACAATTCGGAAGTCTCTGTTCTAAGAACTTTGCAAATTTTTATTGTGTTGTAGTTGCCAAATGTAAGCTGGTAGGTTTCCTCTTGTTTAGTATGATGTCTTACACATGTGCTGTGAATTTGGTATTTTGTGAGGTGGAGTATGAAGTAGTCTGCCTATCAAGTAAAGGAAACCTCTCACTGAAAATTTTATTTGTATATATTTGTTTCTAAAGTTTTTAAAAGATTGAAACATGATATATATTTGCTAGGATGCTTATATATTTTCTGCCTGAGAAGCTGGTAGTTTGCTACTTTTTGAATTTTTCACATATTCCATTCCTGTGAATAGTGTGCATTGTTTTATAGATATCTTAGTCTTTAACTTTTTTTAAACAAAATGTTAGATCATAACATACAAACAGAAAAGTTCTATACATTTACGTACAGAATAGCAAAGAAATAGAAGCAGCTGTGTGTTCCCCACACAAGCCAAGAAACAGGACAGTGTCAACATTGCTGGCCTCCTGTGTGTTCCTTTTCCATCACAGTCTTCTCCGTCCCTAACTGGAAGAAACTGCTCTTCTTAGGCTTGTGTTAATCATTTTCTTGCTTTTGGTTTACTGCTTACACAGATACTTTCTCAGCTGTGCAAGCAGATAATTTTTTTGAGTAAATAATAAGATTCATCTGTTAATTTAACTTGTGAATGTCACATGTACATTAAAAATGTGTTCATTCATTCACCCGGTAATCTGTTCACTTGTTCTTTGCTTGCTTTTTGGTAGCTGCTTTCATATGTGTGTTTCTCATTGTGAATCTATATTCACTGATAATATAGTGGTGGCGATAACGGCTAATATTTATTGAATGGTTTTAAATGGAAGGCGCTCTTCTGAATGTTTTACATGTAGTAGCTAATTTAATCTTCATAATAACCCTATAAGTAGATAACAATATCCCCATTTTCCATATGAGGAAACAGCCAGTCCTATACAGGTTTTGTAACTTGGCCAAGATCACACACCTATTATGTGGGATTTGAACCCAGCTAGTTTAAACTCTACAGCTTGCATTCATAACTACCATGTTCAGATTTTCTTCTTTCTTGGATTACTTGAAACAAGAAATTTGTGGAATTTTCAGTATTTATAAATCTAAGAAAAGTGGGCTTCCCTGGTGGCGCAGTGGTTGAGAGTCCGCCTGCCGATGCAGGGGACACGGGTTCGTGCCCCGGTCCGGGAGGATCCCACATGCCACGGAGCGGCTGGGCCCGTGAGCCGTGGCCGCTGGGCCTGCACGTCCGGAGCCTGTGCTCCGTGGTGGGAGAGGCCACAACAGTGAGAGGCCCGCGTACTGCAAAAAAAAAAACCCTAAGAAAAGTATTTTGAATTCTCAAAAGAGGTTAATTTTGAATTCTTCAAAGAAATATTTTATCTAAAATTCTTGGTTTGTTGTGATGACATTTATTTATTTCTATAGTCCAAATTATCAAAAAGTGTGCTAAATTTTATCTTAGGTATCTAAATGCATATTAAACTAATAATTTTACACAGTTTGTAGTGGATTCTGAAATTTTGAAAGCAGATTTGATTAGTGTGCTTTATTTAAGTAAGTTCATGATAGTATTTACTTAATGTAAAAACTAGTAAATGCAGTAAGAAAAAGAGCTTGTATTATTTATTTTTGTTGTGATAAATGATGTAGTAGTACTTTACCCACATTATAAAATGACATATAAAGAAAAATTCGGTTAATAAGTTTCTTCTGCTGCTGCTTGATATTAATAAGCATTCTGATAATTATTTCATTTTTGTTTTGCTACTTGAAAGCACTCACTGTTTTAGAAACTAAATTATTTCTTATTAATATAACTTTAAATATTATTGTTGTAACTTTTAGTCTTTTTTTATTTAAGAAGTTATTGCAAATGTTTTTATGGACCTAAAGTAGATAGCTGAAAATTAATCTACAACAGGAATATTTTAGAGACATAGAGATAAAATTGAAACGATTTAGTTATTGGATTGAGGAAAAGGATGAGAGAGAGGCATCATGGTTCATTGCCCTTTTGAATCCGGATGTCTTGGGAGAGTGTTGGTGTTAATTTAGGGGAATGTTGGAGTAGAAGCATTTGTGTTTCCTAAATTATTCTATTTAAGGATTAATTTTCTAGTTCCTGGGTTAGAGCTACTTTTTTTCTTTAAAGGATGGGTTTTATACAGAGACTCAGACTCATAAGGTATAAGTTAAATACAGCAAACTTTAATGAGAACCAGTGGGGAAAGAAAGCAGGTGAATTTCTAGTAAAAGAAGACACGTAGGGATGTATAGTTCTCACGAATGAAAGTAGAGTTCCTTGTGCACTGGCAGCACAGATGGTTGATGGAGTTGTTTTGGTAGCTTGCAGATTCCTCTTCACATAGGGAGAAGAATAATTTTCTATTAGTAGGTATAAAGGTATGGGCAGATGTAGGCAGTACAGGTTCTTTTGCCTCTGGCTGTCCTGGAGAGACTGGCAAGTCCTTCATTTTAATTCGGCTAACTTGATATTGTCTTGACTCTTAATAAGAGTAGCCAAACATTCAGGGGGCTGGAGTGACTAAACTTATTGAGGGTGAGCACAAGTAAATACCTTGCTGAAAAGATGTAGCTAAAAGACAGTCACAGTTTTACATTTTAGATAAGCTACTGACATTATAATCAAGTTGCATTATCTGAAAAAAAGAATAGAAGCCTCTAGACTTCTATTGTTTTAGAGACAATCTGATGTCTAAAAGAAAGGTCTTCTTGTAAATTGACATTTTTTAAAGAAGCCTAATAACCTCTGCAGGACTCAAAGCAGGATATTTTCCTTCTTTTTGAATATTTTGATTTGCAACCAGAGTCCTTCTGGTTATCTTCAAGCTACCTCATCCTAACAGGTAACTCTAGAAATGTCTGGTTTAGCTGTGGAAAGTAGCATTTTTTTATGTTAATGATATGTTGTTTATACCTAATTTATAATGTGACTCTTATTTATGTATATCATGTTTAAGATTAACTTTGTATGTTTTATTTGTGACATTTAAGTCTGTGTGTAGTCATCTTGTTAAGAATATATGAGGACTTCCCTGGTGGCGCAGTGGTTAAGAATCTGCCTGCCAATGCAGGGGACACAGGTTCGAGCCCTGGTCTGGGAAGATCCCACATGCCACAGAGCAATTAAGCCCATGCGCCACAACTGAGCCTGTGCTCTAGAGCCCGCGAGCCACAACTGCTGAGCCCGCGTGCCACAACTACTAAAGCCTGCGCGCCTAGAACCCGTGTTCCACAACAAGAGAATCAACCGCAATGAGAAGCCCGCGCACTGCAACGAGGAGTAGCCCCCACTCACTGCAACTAGAGAAAGCCTGCGCGCAGCAGAGAAGACCCAATGCAGCCAAAAATAAATAAATAACTTAAAAATTTTTTTTAAAAAAGAGAATATATGAATAATAAATTTAATTATTTTTTTGTCTCTGGTACTGGGACTAGAGATTGAACTGAACTCCTTTGTTTGAAATGAAGGAAATGTATTTTTGAAAAAGTTACTAAAAGGTGTAGATATAGAATTTTTGTGTTTAAGTGGACCTTCCTACCTTCTAAAGGTAGTAAATGCTGGAAAGTTTTACTTCCCTATTTTTGTTTGAGTAAACCTAAGACTTAAGAAGTAAAATTTACTGTATGTTATCACTTAAAAATAGTGAATTTATATATTAAAACCAAATCTCTAAGGTGTGGACAGGTTAGATAAGGAGAAATACCTGTAGGTAGTGCTAAGATTTTCTTTAGAAGACATCCTTGGTTCCTCTTCGACATGGGCAGATAAGGGATTGGGGAAATTGGATTCCACCCTGTGGAGCATGGCCATAATGATTTTATTCTGGAAATAGTTCAAAGCAGGTAATACCTATTGTTTACTTCCCTGGTCATTAGAAAACTCTTGAGGCACCTTTGAACATGTAGTTTTAAGCAATCAATTTTTTCCGTGTAACTTCTAAGATAAAATAGTAGTAAAATGCAACTTCTTCGAGAGTCTCCTTTCCCAGTCAACCTAATAGTATTGTGTATAGAATTATTGGGTATAGGCCAATTAGATTTTAGAAAATAATTTTTTAAGAATGACCATTTCAATTTTATAGCACATCTTATAACATTAAATAGATAACAGGAATAATTGTTTTTCAAATCAGCTGTCTTTTGTTGATAATACCTTCTCATCTACATAAAGAAAAATATAGATCAGCAGGGTTCTGTGTATCCAGTTGATGTAGAATTGGTTTTAAGGCATTAAGCTCTAAGCTAAAAAGATAAGAGAAATATTAAAATATATATTTGGTATATCTGATTGATGCTTACCTATTAATATAATTTTGGCTTCTTGCAGGTTCTGCAAATCAACAAGACTTTTCTTCAGGGAAAAGTGAAGATTTGGGAACACTTCAGGAAAAGTCTACCAAAAGCCTTGTTATAGGTCCTCTTGATTTTCGCTTGGATAGCAGTGCAGTACATAGAATTTTAAAAATGATTGTTTGTGCCTTGGAACATGAATACGAACCATATAGTAGACTAAAACCAGGTTTGTTTTTGGCTTAATTTTGAACCTCTTGCCAGTTGATTTGAATGACTGTATAATCCAATTTGTTGTATTTTGCTAACTTAACGTTTTTAGTGTGTTTTGCCTATCTGATTTTCATATATTTACTTGTTAATTTAAAGAGTAAACTTACATGTGGAAGTTATGGGAGAGGTTGGTATTCAAAAATTATTTGCATGAGTATGTGCTTTTTTTGCCAGCATTTGTCAGTATTTTATTGTCACCTTTTGATACTCTTTCCCTTGTATACTCCTGAAATATGACCATTTTTCCACTTTAGTGGATTCTAAGGAGGAGACATGAAGAAGAGGGGTTTTAAGCATACGAATTTAACATTCAAGAAAACTTAGGTCCTACTGGTAAAAAAAATTTTCTGTGTGACTGATATTTTCTGCATGGTATAAACATATGGTTATCACAGTTTCATAAAATACAAATTTCCTTCTCATGCAATGAAGCACTCTAGAGCAGGACATAAGTATAATGAGGGGGTAGAGAATAATAAAGACCTCAGCCTGTGGCATCAGGCTGAGTTCTGACCCCCACTTCTTACTGACCTTAGGAAGTAATCAACATCACTGATTTTTCCATTTCTCTATCTCTGTGAGTTTAATTATTGCGATAGAGTTGGTTAAATTGTCTCCCCAGTATCCATTCTCCTCTTATAGTAATAGAAATTTCTATGGTAGAAACTTTCATGATAGAAATAAAGACTTCACTTCCCAAATGCAGTCATATGACTAGGTTCTGGCTACTGGATGGGAGCAAAACTTCATGTGAATTTTTGTGACAGGAATTTAAAAGGAAAAGAGTGTGCCTTCCTTTTTTACTTTTTCCCTTCCTTCTTGCTGGAAAGCAATTATAATGGCAGGGCTGGACCTACTAGCTTCAACTCTGAGATGAAAAGTGCATGCTGAGGATGACAGAACAGTAAGATAGAGAGAGCCTAAGTCTTCAGTAGTGTGGTGGCACCATGGATCCTCTAGACTCAGATTGATGAGTGAAAGAGAAATAAGCATTGTTTTTGTTGACACTTCTGTTATTTTCTTTTGTCACAGCAAATTTACTTTTGTCCTAAATGATATGCTTATAGGACCTACTTCCAAAGACTAATGCATGTAAAATCACGTAATATAGTGCTGTAAGTGCTTAACATGTTCATACATTCATTTCTTGCACCTTGCTTGAATGCCTACTCCATTGCCAGATACTCTGATAAGTGCTAGGATAGTATGTACAGAATGGCTAGAACAGAAAACTGTGACAACACCAAATATTGGGGAGGACGTGAAGAAACTGGATCACTGATTCATTGCTGGTGGGAATATAAAATGGTACAGCCACTCCTAAAAACGTTTTGGCAGTTTTTTAAAAAACTTTACATGCAGCTGCCATATAGCCCAGCAACTGCAATCCTGGGCATTTATCCCAGAGAAATGAGAACTAATGTTCACACAAAAAACAGTATATAATTAATTTTTCTCACGTTAAAACCCAAGCTGGTAGGTACTCCAGGGGACTAGGGTGACTCTCTCTCATGATGTGGTCTTAGACCCAGAATTCCTTTTATCTTGTTCTTCCACCATCCTCTGAGGTATACTTCATCTACATGGTCAATGTTGGCTCACCATTACAGTGTCTGATTTTAATCAGTAGTAAGGGGGAGCAAGAGAAAATGGTAGACATGTAGTTTCACTTAATGACATGGCTCTGTCATCTTATTGACCCAAACTTAGTAACATGTCCCTGCACCCAGCAGCCAGGGAGACTGGAAAATGTATTCTCTAGACAGAGTCCATATACCTCACTTAAAATTCAGAGAGTTTTATTGCTAAAAGGAAGAAGAAAAGATTGCAATTAGCAATCTCTTCCACAGTGGAATTATGCCACACACACACACACACGTTTATATAAAATGAATTTTTATTTGAAGCAGTTTATTATTTCAGAAATATTTATGATCTCTGTAAAGAAACTGCTGCTAACTGACTTTGTAAGGCAGTTCTCTGAGTAGTTAGCAGTTCCCCTCCCCCCCCTTTTTTTACTTTGTTATTGAAGTGTAAGATACATACTGGAAAGCACACAAAACTAAGGGTATGGTTTTGTGAATTTTGTAAACTTAACCACATCTATGTGGCTAACTGTTCAGGAAATGGAACTTTACCAGCACTCCAGTATTCTCCTTCTTGCCCTCTTTTGGTTATTACTCTGAACCCCGAGGGTAACCACTCTCCTTACTTCTAACGTCCTAGATTTAGTTTGGCATATTTTAGAATTCATGTAAATGTAATCACACAGTATATACTCTTTTGCCTGTGGCTTTAGCTTACATTATGTTTGTGGGATTCATTCTCATTTCTTTTTAGTATCCCATTTTGTGAGTATACCATAACTTATTTATCCATTTTACTGTTGATGAGTATTTGGTTAGTTTCTAGTTTTTGGTTATTATGGTAGTGATGCTACCAACATTCTAGTACATACCTTTTGATTAACATATATACTAATTTCTGTTAGGAATTTAAGGGTGGAATCACTTAGGTAAAACGATCATATATGTTCACCTTTAGTAAATATCTCCGAACTGTTTTCAATTTGGTTGAATCACTTTACACGCCTACCAGCAGTGTAGGAGAGTTTTAGTTGCCCTTGATCAGGGGGTTAGCAAATTATGACTTATTGCCTCTTTTTGTACAGCTTATGAGTTGGTAATGGGTTTTGCATTTTAAATAGTTGGAAAAAATACAAAAAAGATTGATATTTTGTGACATATGAAAACTATATGAAAATTAATTTTCAGTTTTCATAGGTAAACTTTTATTGGAACATAGTCTTGCTCATTTAGTTATGTTTTGTCTGTGACTGCTTTTGTACTAGTTGCAGAATTGAGTAATTGGGACAAACTGTATGACCCACAAAGCCTAAAGTATTATTTTTTCAAATTAATTTATTAATTTTTGGCTGCACTGGGTCTTCGTTGCTGTGAGTGGGCTTTCTCTAGTTGTGGCGAGCAGGGGCTACTCTTCGTGGTGGTGCACGGGCTTCTCATTGCGGTGGCTTTTCTTGCAGAGCATAGGCCCTAGGCACGCGGGCTTCAGTAGTTGTGGCTCGCGGGCTCTAGAGTGCAGGTTCAGTAGTTGTGTTCCATGGGCTTAGTTGCTCCAGGCATGTGGGATCTTCCTGGATCAGGGTTTGAACTCATGTCCCCTGCATTGGCAGGTGGATTCTTAACCACTGCGCCACCAGGGAAGTCCCCCCTAAAGTATTTTCTATATGGTTATTTATAGAAAAAGTTTGCTGAGACATATTTGCCAACTTTTAGTATTCTTAGTCTTTTTCATTTTAGCTTTTACAGTGGATGTGTAGTGCTACCACATCGTGACATTATTTGCAGTTATCTGATACCTAACGATGTTAACTTGCTTTTGAAATAACTTTTGACCATTTGGATAAATTATATTTTGCTTGTTCAAAGCTTTTTTGCCCATTTTTCCATTGAATTATTTGTATATTTTTGATTTTTAGGTAGTTTTTAATTTTTAATATGCTGTGGGTACAAGTCCTTTGTGCATATACCTACGTTTATCTATGTGTCTGTCTATGGCAAATATTTTCTCCTAGTCTGTGGCTTGAATTTACATTATCTCAGTGGTGTTTTTATGAAAAGAAGCTGTTATTCTTTTAATGACAGAGATTAAAAATTTCTTTAAAATATTTAATAAATATTTTAAAATATAAAACAAATTTTTATTTATTTATTTATTTATTTATTTATTTATTTTTAAAATTTTTTGCCTTATAACAAATTTAATCAGTTATACATATACATATGTTTCCATATCCCCTCCCTTTTGCGTCTCCCTCCCACCCTCCCTATCCCACCGCTCTTAGGTGGTCACAATCCACCGAGCTGATCTCCCTGTGCTATGCGGCTGCTTCCCACTAGCTATCTACCTTACGTTTGGTAGTGTATATATGTCCATGCCGCTCTTTCACTTTGTCACAGCTTACCCTTCCCCCTCCCCATATCCTCAAGTCCATTCTCTAGTAGGTCTGTGTCTTTATTCCTGTCTTACCCCTATGTTCTTCATGACATTTTTTTTTCTTAAATTCCATATATATGTGTTAGCATATTTGTATTTGTCTTTCTCTTTCTGACTTACTTCACTCTGTATGACAGACTCTAGGTCTATCCACCTCATTACAAATAGCTCAATTTCATTTCTTTTTATGGCTGAGTAATATTCCATTGTATATATGTGCCACATCTTCTTTATCCATTCATCCGATGATGGACACTTAGGTTGTTTCCATCTCCGGGCTATTGTAAATAGGGCTGCTATGAACATTTTGATACATGTCTCTTTTTGAATTATGGTTTTCTCGGGGTATATGCCCAGTAGTGGGATTGCTGGGTCATATGGTAGTTCTATTTGTAGTTTTTTAAGGAACCTCCATACCGTTCTCCATAGCGGCTGTACCAATTCACATTCCCACCAGCAGTGCAAGAGTTAAAACAAATTTTTACATAGCAAAGGCATACATATCTAGAGTAATTTATTCTTGTTTAAGGCAACACTTTTACAACTGCTTCATTGTTGAAAAAAAGAATTTGACCTTAAAATTTGGAGAACTAATTAATTTTTTCGTTAATTAAGAAAATTATTTAAAAATAAATTTTCATTGAATTTTTATTATTTCATTTTAGATATTAAGGGTGAAAGTGAAACAATACTGAATCCTGAAGAAGTGGCATCTTTGGAGGAATATATTCCTACTCGACATACAAGTATTACTCTCCTCAAATGTACCTTCACAATTTTCATGGCTGAATTCAACTTGCTGGATCATTTGCTACCTGTCATTATGGGAGAAAAGGTATATTTTATCATTCACTACTTGTTTTCTCATACATGTATATTTATTGGTCCTGTGATATTGTAAGAGGAAGTTGATTAAGTAGTAGAATATCTGTCTGTATATAATAGTTATCCATGATGAAGTTAAAGCAATGTAACTACGATTATTAATTCTTAGAAAATAATTTTTATATATTATATAAATAAATAGATTGAAAAAATAACCTCAAGCTAAGGCTCTATAAAGAAATGTTGAAGAGCATTTGCCTTGATGTCAGACCATGTACAAGCTATGACACCTTAGGACACTGCTTTATTTCTCTAAGCCTTGTTTTCCTTTTCTGAAAAACAAAAGAAAATTATATTTTTCATGTAGGCTGACAGAGTCAGCCAGTAAAGAAGCAACAAGCCCAGATAGATTGAGATAGTTTATTACTTACATAGACAGCAAAAGCAAATCAGTAATGGTGTTGGCTTGCCTTGTCCCTTTCAGGACAACCCTGAATCTAGAGCGCCAAATGACCTGCAGCACACATGATAGGATACCTTGTTGACAAGGATTCAGTTCCACACTGCAGCTAAGCAGTTATATAGCCTACAGCTGTACTCTGAGAGAGTAGATGGAAAGCCCTGTGAATGAGGGATGCTGATGAGAATATTTCCCCATAGCAGTGTTTCTCAAGATGAGAAGTTGACTGAGAAATGGTCTTTTAGCAGTTGTGCACAAGACCACCTATTTTCCCCTGTTCTGATAATATCATAGGGTGCTCCACCAAGGCTTAGGTCTTGTGTGGTTTAGCCTTGCCTTGTGGGCTACATGGATTTTAAGGTTGTCTGGGTGCTGGCATAGAGCAGTTCCCCTAAAGTACCTAGCTCCTAGAATGATTTTGAATATTCAGTGAGATAATGCATGTAAACCATTTTGCACATATTAGGAACCCAGTGATTATTACTGTGTTTCTTAATGAGGACTTATTAGATGCTTAATATTTTAGGTCCATATACAATGTATTGTTTTCTGAGTCTGCCATATACATATAAGGTATTATCTGTTATCTTTATTATTTTGGGGGTTATATTTCTTTTAATGGTGACATGATGATGATTATGGAAGTAAAAATTGTCCTAACTTTAAATAAAAAGAACTTATGGAAGTATGGCAGAGAATTAAGATATATCAGTTTCATTTTATATATTTGCTCTCTATCAGCCACTCATAATTGTTCATTGTATTGCTGGGTAAAGAGATCATCTGGGGAAAATTTCAGTGGAGAAGAATTAAAATATGACAGTATATACATGAACTTTAAAGTAACTATGGTTAATAAGTTCAAGAAAGAGACAAAAAAGTGGAAGATTTCAAAAGACCTCAATCCATTAAAAAAAGAACAAAATGAAATTCTGGAGCTGAAAACTATAACACAAACTAGAAATAAAAGGATGGAAAAAGATACACCATTTAAGTGCTAATCAAAGGAAAGATAGAGTGGCTATTTTAATATCAGAAAATGTAGAGCTTAAGACAAGAGGTATTGATAGAAATAAAGAGTCATTCCATAATGATAAGTGTTGACTCAAAGAGTGAACAGTAGATAATTCTCAGAGATATGTTGAATGAAAGAAGGCAGACATGAGTATGTACTGTGTGATTCTGTTTAAATGAAGTCGAAGAACAGACAAAAGTGAGAATATTGGCCACCCCTGGTGGGGATTTGATATTACCTGAGAAGGGATATAGGAGACCCTTCTAGGGTGCTTAAAATGTGTGGTGGTTACATACATAAAAATTTGTTGAACTCTATGTTTAAGATTTTGTTCTTTACTGTATATTATATATCAATAATCCAAAATAAAGTCCCTTAGTAAAGTAATTGCTCAATACGTGATGGTTTAAAAATTATTAATGAGTCAAAAAGGAAGAACTGTATCTTCAACTTATTTTTAGGCACAGTGTTTCTCAGTAATGGCACTATTGGCTTTTTGGACTAGAAGTATTATGTAGTTTTACCATCTTTAGCCAATGCCTGCTAAATGCCAGTACTGTTCCCCTATTATTATGATAATGAAAGACAGACAAAACAATCTAACTGTTCTTCCTACACCTCTGGATGGAGGGTCATACTGTTCCTCATTGAGAGCTACAGGTATGGGAATAAGTTCAAGGGCTGGAAGGGGTGGCTTACTAATTGGGTTCGTACCCCGGTCATGTTGAAATTTATCTGCATTTACTTGGAAGCTTAGAAAGATTCTGTAACGCTGAAAATATGAAGCCTACCTCGAGATTCTTAGGACTTTATGAGCCTTTAGCATGTTTAATATTAGTAGATATGATGTGGATCAGAAATTTTTCTGTCCTGCAAACTTTGCTTATTGTGAGTATCTTTCAGATTGTCCTGAGTAGTGCACTTAGTCGTTCAGTCATCTAAATGTGTATAAAGGGAAAGAAGATAAAGGCTCTGAAATATCTAGGATTTTTTTTGTGTGAATTATTGAGCTTAAGAAAATACCTTCAGTGTACTGAGGCACGTTGTGACAGTATTCTAGTTGACTGAAAAAATTAAAACTTTAGCTAAAAGGGCATTGATAATTTCACAGTAAATAGGCATTCTTTGAAATCTGGGATATACCTAAAAATATGTAGAAGGTGTTTCTATTTGGTTACGGTAAGAGAGTCCCATAGAAAGGCATCATTTCTAGGATGATTTGATATCACTGCATAATGTGTCACTCTGAAGCTTGTATAGAGGGCATTGCACATCAGTCACTTTCTCCTGAAATATAAAGTGAACACTATTATTTTCTAGAACTCAAGTAATTTCATGAATACTACAAACTTCCAGTCTCTTCGGCCTTTGCCATCCATTCAGATACTGGTGGACAAAATTAATCTGGAACATTCTGTGCCGATGTATGCTGAACATTTGGTGCATGTGGTCAGCAGCCTTACTCAGCCTTCTGATAATCTGCTTCATTATTGCTATGCACATTGCTACCTTAAGGTATGAAAAGTGAATTTTCTTGTGTATTAGTATTTGGTTGGCTTCGGGAGAATTAAATAAATCTTTTTCTTGGAGTTGTAATTTTACAGAATTAGTACCCCGTAAGATGAGATTTAAATAAGTTATGAAAGGTATATTCATTATTCAGCATAATTAATATAAAAATAAAAGTGTACCTATTTTAAAGATTTCTTCAATTATTTGGTGTTAATAGCTTGATATCTGTAAGATAATAGTAATTATAATTTTTGAAGATTGTATATATCATTGATTATAAGCAATGTGAAAGAGCACTAAGGATGTTCTAAAAGATTCATGATTTCTTTAAGGGGAATATTTGTGAGAGACAATGTTTTATAAAGCGAGTTTAATACATTTTTTTAAGTCATTTTCCTCTTATTGAATTCATGTTAATTTCTCAATGCCAAGGAAAACTTTATTACTTTTTTTTTTTTTTTTT
Organism: Mesoplodon mirus; assembly: GCF_964341445.2. Taxonomy (NCBI): domain Eukaryota; kingdom Metazoa; phylum Chordata; class Mammalia; order Artiodactyla; family Ziphiidae; genus Mesoplodon; species Mesoplodon mirus. The sequence goes on along the minus strand of NC_138992.1, from coordinate 36,035,956 downwards.
GCTGTACGCGGGCCTCTCACTGCTGTGGCCTCTCCCGTTGCGGAGCACAGGCTCCGGACACACAGGCTCCGCGGCCATGGCTCGCGGGCCCAGCCGCTCCGCGGCATGTGGGATCTTCCGGGATCGGGGCACGAACCCGTGTCCCCTGCATCGGCAGGCGGACTCTCAACCACTGCGCCACCAGGGAAGCCCAGAAAACTTTATTACTTTAAATCAAGTTATGTAAAGTTAATTATTGGAGACTTTGCTCAGCTCTTCCATCTCTTTTTTAAAATAAATATGTGATACATCCCACTGTAGGTACTTACAAATAGATAAACTCAGATGTTGAGTAATAAGTGTTTTTGCTAAGCAAATACACATGTATAATCTAAGTAGAGATAGCATGTACCTAATTAAATTCTGTTTTATGGACTAAAGGAAGCTATGTCAAGTTGAAATCAAGAATAAGTACTAAAAGTGAGAGAGTGGCATGGACATATATACACTATCAAACGTAAAATAGATAGCTAGTGGGAAGCAGCCGCATAGCACAGGGAGATCAGCTCGGTGCTTTGTGACCACCTAGAGGGGTGGGATAGGGAGGGTGGGAGGGAGGGAGATGCAAGAGGGAAGAGATATGGGGACATATATGTATAACTGATTCACTTTGTTATAAAGCAGAAAGTGACACACCATTGTAAAGCAATTATACTCTAATAAAGATGTTAAAAAAAAGTACTAAAAATGCACTAAATTTTTTGTAAAGTACTGAAAATTAGAGAATTCCAAAAATAGACTCCCAGCTTTATTGTTTCGTGCTTTATAGTTCGATGTTTTGAAGTTCTTAAATATTTGTCTTTTTTTTTTTTTTCTTTTGCGGTACGCAGGCCTCTCACTGTCGCGGCCTCTACCGCGGCGGAGCACAGGCTCCAGACATGCAGGCTCAGCGGCCATGGCCCACGGGCCCAGCCGCTCCGCGGCATGCAGGATCTTCCCGGACCGGGGCACGAACCCGTGTCCCCTGCATCGGCAGGCGGACTCCCAACCACTGCGCCACTAGGGAAGCCCAATATTTGTGTCTTTGTAGAGTAAAAAGAAAGCAATTTAAAGATACTAGTTTTAGATCACCTCCAGGCATATTTAAATTTAAGGTATTAAAATTTGATTGTTTTCAAACCATGTAGAGTGGAAAAACTCATCTTTTTCTAGATGTCCATGCAAAGCCCATTTTTAAGATGATGGAGAAGGAAATTCTACTTCCTTGATGGAGGAGTTGATAGTATTATGTTACAAAGGGGTGTGGACACAGGAAAGTATGATTCTTTGGAGATCATTATTATAATGATCTGTAACAAGTGTTTTATGTCATGCGGAGAGTAGCAGAAGGTATTTTTCAAAGTTAGATACATACTTGTGCTTTTTTATTCACTCCCACAATTAATACACCAAGGTGTATGATTTTTTTTAATGTTGTCACAACTTGAATATCAGGTTATATTGTTAAGAATATTTGCCTTGTTTTATCAAAGCAAGTATAATTTTAGGCAGTTCTTTCCAAGGTACTCTACTTACGTGGGATTCATTCATTTGGTAAATACTGAGTTCTTTCCATAACTGCAGACACTCAGCATTAAAGATGAAACAGGCATGCCCTATCCTCAAGGAAAATGGTCACCAAACCTATTGGTCACCAATATGGTTGTCATTCATACTGACATAAAAGTTATTGGAATAGTTGTTTACCACTACTATTTGTTAATATGTTAAATGCTCACTTGAATTTCCAGGGAAATGTAAAAGTTACAGTGTAGTCTAGATAAAGTTTTGGTTAGTTTGACTACAGCTATAATGGATAAGTTAAATGTCCCAGGAAGTCAGGTGTTGGGCATAGTATAATATATGTAGAAAAACTTTTCATCGGTATTAAGAATATTGAATACTCTAAAAAATAAAGTCTTTAGTCTTGACCATTTGATTACATTAAAAAAATTCATTGCATTTCTGATGCTTCTTCAGTGGCCTAGTACATTTTAAAAAAACTTTCAGGACTTGGTAGAGAGTTTTAGTTTTGTGACTGTTTGGAACTGACTAAAAATACCGATTTGTTTTAAAGTTTATAGCAGTTCATGTTACTTGGGATGATTACTGTAACCTTTGAGGAAGTTTTCAAAGTTTAATTTTCATTATTACAGTGTTGAAATATTACATGGAGGATTTAAATGTCTATCTCATGTGTCTTTGGCATTTTAGGCTCAAGTAATTTTCAATTAAGTACTCAAATAAATGCTTAAGTTTTAATTTTGTGTACGTAAATGTGACTGTATTGACTATTTGACAAAATAGTATATAGTTCCCACTTCATGTAATGAAGTTTATTAATTGAGAGTTGGCAGGGAAGAAAACATGCAGGTGAAACTTTCATATGTCTTACCAAGTCCTCTGTATTTAAATGCTAAACCCATTTTTGAATAAGTGTGGCATCAAGTAGCTAAGACATTGAAAGGCACCTAAAGTTTGATAAAAAATAAGTTAGTGAAAGCATTATGTAAACTATAGAAAAATATATAAATTTAAGGCCTTTTACTCATAAGGATCAGCTATGGCAGATGCTTCAGAGAGATCAGGAAGGTTAGAGTAGAATCAAAACCCTTTGAATTTTTTGGATTTGGGAGTTTTTGACCTCTAGTAAATAGTTTTCCCTGGGGGTTTCAAGGAATTGTGCATTCACACATGGCTGGTGGATATATAATTGGTATCATTTTGGAGAGTGCTTTCGCAGAATCTGATAAATTTGAAAACATATCTACCTTACACCCATCCATTCCAATTTTCAATATATATACTATAGCAGGGGCCAGCAGACTTTTCTCTGAAGGTTCAGATAGTAAGTGTTTCAGGCTTTGTGGGCCAAGAGGCAAAATTTAGGATATTGTGTAGGTACGTAAATAATAGAACAAATTTCCATGAATCTTGAGTTGACAAAATTCAAAATGTAAGATAGGACTCTTTTTTTGTAATACAGTTTTACTAATGAGAGGAAGGAATTCTTTTTCTTGGGATAACATTTCACCTAATTGGGGTTTCAACTTAGTGTTCCCTGTCATCAGATCAGTTATAAATGTACATGCGTAAAAATTATTCTTAGCTTGTAGGTAGTACAAAAACAGACAGTGGTTGGAGTTTGACCTGTATACTGTAGTTTGTTGACCCTTGTCCCAGAGAAATTTTTGCATATACAGATACGTACAGCTAGACGTCTATAAATACCCACATGGATAGCTCTCTGAGGCATAATTTTTGGTGGGAATGTCAGGAAGCATAATGGTATATATAGTATGATGCTATTTATGTAAGTTAAGGAAACAAAATAGGGCTAAAGATTGTTCACAGATACAAAAGGGTTTATAAAGGTATAACAAAAGGGTGGGATACGTTCTGAACTCCTGGAAGTAGATTTGGGCAATCTGGGCATCTAGGCTTGGTGGGGGGCCAGTGAGACTAGTGTGAGGGTCATGGATCAGGTAAACTTTAGTTATGTTGTAAGGTTTTTAATTTTTAAATAATTTTATTGAAATAATTTACATACCATAAATTCACCTTTTTTAAAGAATAGAAATTAGTGATTTTTAGTATTTTCACAGAGTTAAAGCAACCATCACCACTATCTAATTCCAGAACATTTTCATCACCCCAAAAAGAAACCATTAGTATTTACTCTCCATTGACTCCTCCTACCCCCTGTAAACACTAATCTCTTTCTGTCTCTATGTATTTGCCTATTCTGGATATTTCATATAAATGGAATCATACAACATATGGTTTTTTGTGGCTGGCTTCTTTTGCTTAGCATAATGTTTTTCAAGGTTCATCTATTCTGTAACATGTATCAGTACTTTATTACCTTTTTATGACTGAATAATACATTGTTTAGATATATACTATATTTTGTTTATCCATTTATCTGGTTGGTGGACATTTGTGTTGATTCCAATTCTTGGTTATTACGAATAATATAGTTATGAACATTTCTGTATAGGTTTTTGTATAAACACAGGTTTCATTTCCCTTGGGTATATACCTAGGTGTGGAGCTGCCTGTTCTGTGGTAACTGTATCTTTAACATTTTTAGGAACTGCCAAACTTTTTTTTCCAAAGGGATTCTTGCACTGTTTTACTGTCCCACTAGTAGCGAATTAGGGTTCTTATTTCTCCACATCCTCACTGACACTTGTTACTACTGTCTTTTTGATTTTAATCATCTTAGTGGTTGTGAAGAGGTATCTCCTTATGGTTTTGATATATGTTTCCCTAGTGACTAATGATGTTGAGCATTTTTTTTTTCATCTACTTCTTGGCCATTTGTATATCTTCTTTGGAGAATATCTATTCAAATCTTTTGCCCATTTTAAAATGAAGTTATTTTGTCTTTTTATTGTTGAGTTGTAAGCATTCCTTGTGGATTCTGAGGGATTTTATTTCATTAAAAGTATAGGTGACAACATGACATTCATTTAAAAAATCCTGGGTGATGAAAAAAATTTCTTATTATTTATTGTTTCCTCACTTAAATTGTTGGTGGAAAAAAATTAGGAGAAAATACTTAATTTCTGTACATAAGAAAATAATATAAATATCAGTTTCAGTCCAGAGTTTTTTTGGTTTCAATGGATACATGAATAGAAACTAGATTTAGAGGGTTTAAGGAATGAGTAGGCAATGAAAAAAAAAAAAGTGGCATTTTCCAGCCTACTTTTTCAAGATTTTTGCTGATGACGGATGAGAAATGGAATTTTACTGATGGTTGGAGGGGAGAGGTAGTGATGAGAAAGATTGTTTTTTCTTTAAGAGTAAGTGGCGAATCAGCCATATTTTTTTGGAGAGGGGAAGCAGGGAATAGAGGGAGGAAGCAAGGGAGAGTGAAATTGTGTGCTAATAGATGAGCTAATCAAATGAAACATCATATTGCTGTTCCAGCAATAGGTAATTATGAAGAAGTCCTTTATCCTTTTTAGACTTCATTTTCCCCACATATAAAATGAGGTGATTTAGTTAAATTGTTTTCTTATTGGATTCTTTAAAAGGTGGCACTGCATATTTAACTTTTCATTTAATGTCATGTGTAAGTCATCTTAGTCAAGTTGGCATTTCCTTCAGCTAAAACTTCTGTTAGTACTTGCACTTACTGCTTCATACATTCTTGATGCCTCAGACTGTTGGTTTGCAGTGTTATTAATAAGTATTTTTATTCTATTTCTGAATATATGAACAATCCTGGTGAAAACAACCTCAATTCATACTGTGCTTGTTTTCCTTTTTCTAGATAGAGTATTTGTAATCTTGGTCAAGGGTTGTTGACAAGTTATTCGGTTATATAGGTATTGTAAATCTGTGTGTCTTACTGCTGTGATTTAAAAGAGAGAGTTGAAATTGGTTATTTTGAAATAATTATTTTTGATGGTTATTTTGAAATAATTATTTTTGATTTCACTGTAATTTATACTTGCTTGAATGTTCTCCGGAGTCATCTCTGGACAACATGTACATTTAGTAAAAGCTTAAAAAAATTACAGAATAATATGCAGGACCTTCCCCAAAGTCCTTTGCAGTTCTGCAGACAACCAGCAGGGGATCTCCTCAACACCCAGTTTCCATCTGAGTACATTAATGATAGTGTCTGTGATTATACTGTTGGGACATTTATAGAATATTAGAAGGTGGCTTGAGAGAGTTCTTAGTTGAACACAGATAATCTAGTTTGATAAAGTATTACCCTGATTCATACTCCAGAAATATTTGGAGGTTGGGCATCATTTCAATAATCATGCTTTGTATTAAGTGATATTAATAATTGCAAATTTCAGAAACTTTTAAATATTGACCCTTTCAGGGAAATATGAAATGCTGAAATTGTACAGTGCCCAGAAGTTCTTTGCATATAGTGTTGCTTAGAGCAGGTCTTCAAAGAATATAAATGTGGAATGACTTAATTTTTAAGGCCGATCAATTAAGTATTAGAAACATGCTTTTTTCTTTTTCTTCTCAGTTCTTTATTTCTTGCATCTTGGTTAATAGTGGGATTTATAGGAATCAATAGGTATATCACTTTCATTTTTCTTGTTAGTAATTAAGTAGGTAAGACTTTTGAAATGCAGTTTTTCTTTGAAAGTACAAAATTCTAACTAATGTCTATTTTCCAAAATGTTACTTCGTTCACTGAAAACTGATGTTACAGGAAAAGATTTGACATTGTCAGTTTGATGAATGGTAGGAGCAGAATAGCTTTTTGAAACCGTTTGGAAGCAGTTTAATATTACTTTCTAAGAAATTGATCATTAGTTTATGTTCATTAAATGAAAGTATTTTGCATTGGAAATTAGTTACTGAGGTATATTTTAAACATGTTTCACTGTAGAATTTAGCAGCTAATATTAATCCTAGAGTTAAGAAAACTAGTGCTTTATAAACCCAAGGAATAAAAAATAATAATGAAACATAAATGTTGGGGTTAAACGGCTTTTGCATGTTGTTGGAAAATAGTAACTCTTTGTTTTGTATCTCTGTGTGTCAGTGTTCCCTGTTTGAGACATTTACTTTATTGAAAATAATGGAAGAAGAAATATATTCAGTTCTCTGCAACGTTTCATGTAAAATGTGATGTTACATTGATTCTTCCTATTAAGGCAAATGTAGTTTTCAGGAATTTCAGGGAATGCTTATAAAATTTTTGAGTGTGATCTGCTAGTTTTAAGTATAAACTTATAAAGAGTAACTTATGCCATGTACCAAATTTCCTGAGGTGACAAACCTCAGCCCTATCATTATTTTCACACAAAAAAAGGAAAAGATGTAACATTATTTAGGATATGTTTGGATATCCTTTTTGTGTGTGCATACCGTAAGTTGAAGGCAAAATACTTTCTAAGATTGTTTTTGTTGTAGTTAATGTTCTTTTAGGAATAAAATGATATAACAGTGATTTATTAACAGTATCTGTGATGTGCACAATGAGTCAGTTTAACAGAGAAATGTGCATTTTAGCAGGCAGTAAAATGCTAAATGAGAATTATGCATAGAAATAAAATGTGAAACCTAAAATTGTTCAAAAGAAGAGTAATCTTGCAGGGATATGAAAGAAATATTGTGTATTTAAATTTCTTAATTCTGACTTAGTTAATGTCAGATTTAATAGAAGAAAATGTTGATGTTTGGGAAGTGGAAAAAGACATGAGAACATATTTAGTGTGCAGCTGTTGTAGAGCAAATTGAAACTGACGTATTTCATCCTGTGCTTACTAAAACTTTGTCTCTGTGAACGTTTGGATCTTTTCTTTTTGTTGCAGATATTTGGTTTCCAGGCAGGACTGACCTCTTTGGATTGTAGGGGATCTTACTGCATACCTGTACCGATTATTCCCTCTTTCAGCACTGCTCTTTATGGTAAACTTCTGAAACTGTCCACATGCTGGTAAGTATTGTGTTAACGTATGGTTTATGGTAATTTTCACTTATTATCTTAGGAGGGGAAAACCCCCAATCATATCTGTCTTATGCCAGTGTGTTAGTTTTATATAAAACCTTAGAAAAATATGTGAAGTTAATACTTCATGTATCTTTTTTTTACTGAGACGTTAAAAATCTCTTTTAAATATCTGAAATCTATTAGGTTATAGTATTTGTGGTGGTGATAACTGTTGTTGGGGTAATAACTATCAATCCATATTGCAGCTATAGTAAAATGTTGCTTTTTCACATTGTATAGGAACTCCAGGGCAAGTACTTTCTTTCTTTTTTTTTTTTTTTCTTTTTTGAGAGGTTACAAAGATTTTTTAATAAGTTGCAAATTAATATCAAGGCCAAAGTATTTTTCAACTAAGTAACAATTTCATGTGTGTTCCTAACCACTGAGAAAAGTATATCCATGACATAGATTTAGTATATTTGACATGTCTGTTTACAGTCACTCTGCCTTTGGGCAGAAACTGATTTTAGTCCTTACTTTCATTTAGTATTGGCTTCATTTATTTGGACGTCATTCTTCCTGAATTAAAAGAGATTTATAGAGAGTCAGTAGTTACTAATCATACCTTTTTCTTTTAGTTGAAAGCAGTGTTTTTAATATTAAAGAAATAATTGTTTAAGTATATGAAATAAGATTTAAATAAATGAAATTATATTCTAGTGAAATATTTCTGAATTTTAAAATTTGGATCATTTCAATTATTGGGAATACATCTTTGCTTTTTCCTCCTAATTAGTATTAAGCTTATTTTTGTAGGGTGTATTTTCCTTAGTTATTTATGAAAAGCAACCTAACTTTCAGAAAATAGATTCGACTTCTTTATCTAAAGTACTTCATTTGTTAAAAATATAGTTCCTTTAATAATATATAACTTTTAAAATGAAATTTGTAAAGTAAATGCTAACATTTTCAAAGAAATTTGCCTGTTGATTCAGAAAATTAAAAAAATATAGAACTTGAAGTTAATTCAGTCTTGGAACCAGTTCTTCTATAAAGTGAAGTCACTGTTAAATTACTTTATTCTTAATTTCTCTTGGTAAGTTTAATTTTGTCCTTAGTCATCCATAGTCCTCATATGGCACTTATGCTGTATAGAGATTCACTTTTCAACTTTTTATTGTTGTTTACATGTTGCATTTGAGCCAAGTATTATATTCTGATCTATTACAAAATACCATGGGATATGTCCCAGTTGATAAGTCGATATCAACTTTAATAGGTACTTGTATCTGCTGATTTATTTATCACTCATGACCTAAAAGTTTATTAGATACAATGCAGTTCACCGTGGGAAACACTTAAGTTCTTTTTAAAAATAAAACAGCCAAAATTTCCAAAGTGAATTACAGCCTTTATATGAAAAAAGTTGAATATTTAAATAGGTAAGGCTTATGTCAAGGATGTGTAAGGCTTACTCTAAATATTGCCAAATTTGGTTTAAAATATATCTGCTGACATCTAAATGAAAATATTCCAATTAAATACTAAAAGCATGAGATCACAGAATGCTAATATTTATTTGGATGTGATTTGCTTTTTTTGTAGTTAAGACCACTTCTACATTATTTCAGTGGTATTTTTGTTATGCTTTACAGAAGTATGTTGTTTTGAAATAGTTTCTTTAAATTGTTTTCCTTAGCAAATACAAAGTAAACTATAATTATTCTTAGCAACTCTAAATTGAAAGTAATCAGTACAAAACTCAATAAATTGAGATGTATCTTAGTTAAATGAAATGAATAAAATACCAGATAAAATACATCATATAATACTTGAATTAAATAGAAATCATATGAGAACTGAGAATTCTATTTAACTGTTGCAGTGAGTGAGGATTATGTCAGCTCTGTCCCCATTCATGGTCTCTCCCTTCCTCAAATTATACAAGCTGTTTCATTTGGACTTTTAAAATTCACATTTCACAGTTTCTTAAAGCACATTTATGAAGCTGTGTTTATATTTCATGCAGTAATGAGAAGAGCATATTTACTACAGGCCACAGCATTTGAAACAAAGGCATTTTATAGCACATTGAAAATTTTTTAGTTGGTACGTTTGAGTTAGTAATGAAAATCTAGATTTTACTTAAATCAGCAAAATAGTGTATACTTTTTGTTTTAAAATATTTCTAAATTGAGATATTAATTATATATGAAGCTGCAAACAAATAATATTTAATTTAATCAGGTTTGGTAATTTTTAAAATATGTGGCTTAACTAACATTTAAAAAAAGTTATTTCTCTCCCATTTAAATGTTCATGTTAATATATTTTAACCTGAATGAGCAAGCTATTACAAAACTCCAGTTTCTTAGATTTTATTTTTTTTCAAAATATTTTGGTTACATTGTACCTTTCATTCTATATTACATAGTTTTCAAACATACAAAAATAAACTTTTCAAAAAATTTTTTTTCTTTTTTTTATATCAGGTTAACTTTAGCTCTTTTAGTTCCTTCGAACAGCACTGAAATGTATAGGGTGTGGTGAGAAAAGCAGTGACCAATAATAATTAATGACATAAATCTTGAGCAGTTAATTTAAATTTTAACTTGACTCTTTTTTTGATATGAGATATTTAAAAAAGGGCAGTAAATGGTTGGTTAAAGGACAATAAAGTATCATAGCATTGTTTTTGCTAGCAGAATTAAGCATTGGTCTACTGTCCATAGTTATTTTAAAAATTTCTACAGTGATAATGCTTTTAGATATATTCTTGGCCTTAACATTTTTTTCAAAACAGAAATGATAAACATTTCAACTCTTTCAAAATTTCTGATTTAAATATTAATATCTTATAGAAAAGTGCATATATTACGGTGTTTCATAACTGAACTGAACGCTTGGTAACCAGCTGAAAGATAAAGAAACAGAATATTATCAGCATCCCAAAAGCCTCTCTCTTTCATCCTCCTCTAGTGTTAACCATTATCCTGGTATCTAATAGCATATATTCTTGGATTTAATATAAATGGAATCATACAACATATATTCCTTTTTTGACTGGTTCTGTCACTTAAAATAATTTGTGAGATTCATCTATACTGTGTAATGTAGTTTTTAGATAGTTTGCCTTTGTCACTATACAATGTTATATTGCATGAACATTGACGATTTACACATTCTTGATCTGCAGTTTTAATTTAAAAATAGGTGCCTGAAGTTTGTGTCAATTTCTTTTTTTATTCCTTTGCCATTTTTTCTTTCCCTTAAGATGCTTCAGTTGTATTAGGGGACATTAGATGTCATTAAATATTTTTCATTTCTCTGTGTCTTGATGGGCATTGTGCTAAGTGTTGGGATTGGGGAAAGAATAAAGTAGAATGCAGTGAGGGTAAAAGATATCCCCTCACCAGGAAGACTTACAGTCTAGTAGGGGAGGACACAGACACATATGAAAACAGTTGTCATTAAATTGCAAAATTGAGGCTTAAGCAGAATGTCTTTCTTGTTAGTTTAAAAAAATTAGAGAATTTCTCTAGGACCTCAGGAATGGCTTCAGAGAAGTGGCATTGGAATTGGGCTTTAATGGCTGAATCAGTTAGATACCCAGGTATTCAGAGGCTGGTTAGGGTGTAGAGGCTTCTAGGTGACAATATTGTCTGGACAAAGTCAGGGTTAGTCCATTTAGATCTGTGAAGGGATGCAGTGGGGGAGGAATTTGGAAGACTACTTTGGGCCTGGACTTGTACACAAATAAGGATGTCTACACTTTTTAATATGAACACTTAAAAATAGTTAAACCAGTTAATCAGATATTCATTAGTCCCATTACTTTCGGATCAGGCTGTTAAACTACAACCATAATATAGTTTCAAGTTCACTTTCTCCTATAATTGAAGGTTCAAAAATGTGATCTTAATTATAAATAAATTTTGGAAGTTCAGAGAAAAATTACTTTGGCTTAGAAAGTCATGGAGAAAATGGAGAAGGTAACTTTCAAGCAGGTTATTAAAGAATGGGTAGGATTTGAAAGAGAATACTGTACTTTTTTAGACAGTGTTAGGCACTTAGTTTAACAAAGTTTTCATAACAACCCTGTGAGGTTAGGTGATATTCGCTCTTATAAAACTAAAAAAACTCAGAGAGGTTACCTAACTTGTCCAAAGTCACATAGTGGCTGGACAAGGATTCTCATGGAGGGTTATTTGATTGCAGAGTCCTTGATCCCTTCCTTACCCGAAAGGAGTGAAGATATAAATTATATTTTGTTAATCATCTTTGAAAAGCTCAATATACTTTCTTGCCTTATAGTAAATATGAATTTCCATGTGTAGAGAGGCTAGTTATGATAGTACAACTAGTAAGTCGGAATTCTCCTAGTAGCAATGAATAGTATATAGGTGCTACTGTGCTGCTCATCGTGTAGAACTGAAGTTTATTAGAGTTAGGTGGAATCTTAGATATTATCTCAATTTCTGAGTCTTTATGACGTAGCTTTGATTTATTGTCATCTATCCAAGGCTTGAACATTTTATTCAAAGGGAGTTAGCTACTTTCTGAGGCAGCCAGAATCATTGTTGGGCGGCTCTAAAGCTCTTCCTCATATTGAATGAAAATCTGTTTCATGTTTCTTCTTTTTCATAATTATTGCTCATTTATGTCATGAGCCATTTTCATACTCATAGGAATGTGGGAAAACACATTTCTTTACAAGATTAAGGGGTCCATCTAAGTATCCATTCCTTACTTAGCACAGTGCCAGATAGCTTGGTTTTGACTAGTGAAGTTATGGAACAGTTTATTTGTGGGAGGAAGATGCTTCTGTGGAACCTGTGTTTGAGTTCAGTGTTCAATAGGAAATACAGGATTTGGTGCTAGTAGGTTCATGGTTTTGATGGGGAGAGGTGATCCTTTCGCCTCCCCGAAATGGAAACTGAAGCAGCCATTTTTCTGCTGTAACACCAGAGTAAATGCTTTTAGGTTTAATGGAAGGTGGGCCCTTCAAGTATAACAAAAATGCCCATAATATTTATTAGCAAACAGAGAATAAGTAACCCACCCAACAGGACTGAAAATGGTGTTTGCTTAACTGCCCAGTTTGAGGCCTTAGGAACATAGAGTTGGGTGTTTTTAATGTTCCTGGAGATAGATCTTTTTAGTTCCCTTGTTTCCAAAGCTGTGTTTATTTTCATCTGTCTGCTTTTGTGATTCACATTCTCTGTAGCAGAATGTCTTAAAACTAGTAAGATTTAACTGAGATGTTAATTCTCTTATCTCCACTTGAGTGGCAGCAGGCTGATTTTCAGCTTTGGTTCTTCTGGCGTCTGGAATATGATTTCATGGAATGTTTTGAACTAAAAAGAGACACCGACATCATCTATTACAATCTTCTCATTTCAAAGATGAAAAAACTGAATCCCAGAGAGGTCAAGTTACTTAGTTAAGAGCACACAGTTAATATCAGTGCCTCGATTTGATTTTCATTTTCTTGATTCAGGGCTCCTTCAACTGTATCACACCGCTTTAAAAATTATTATTATTTTAATTTTTATCGTGGTAAAATTTTCCATTTTAACCATTTTTAAGTGTAAGTTCTGTGGCATTAAGCACATTCACGTTGTTGTCCTGCTGTTACCACTGTTCATATTACCACTATCCAGAAATTTTATATTCTGTACCCATTAAAACAATAACTCCCATTACTCCCTTCCTTCAACTCCTGGTAACTACTATTTTACTTTCTGTCCCTATGAATTTGACTATTTTAGATACCACATGTAAATGGAATCATTGAATATTTGTTCTTTTGTATTTGGCATATTTCATTTAGTGTAAAGTTTCAAGATTCATCCATGCTATAGCATGTATCAGAATGTCTTCCCCTCCCCCTTCCCCCCTCCTTTCCTTCCTTTCATTTCTTTTTAAGTTTGAATAATATTTCATTGTATGTAAATACCACATTTTGTTTATCTATTTATGCATCAGTGGACATTTGGATTATTGCTACCTTTTAGCTATTGTGAATAATGCTGCTGTGAACATGCATGTACAAATAATCTGTTCGAGTCCCTTCTTTCAGTTCTTTTGGGTATATACCTAGAAGTAGAATTACTGAATCATATGATAATTCTATGTTTAATTTTTTGAGAAATTGCTATTCTGATTTTCACAGCGACTGCACCATCATTCCCATCAACAGTGCACAAGGCTTCCAGTTTCTCCACTTCCTTACCAACTCTTGTTATTTTCCATTTTTTGATGATAGCCATCCTATTGAATATGGAATTATATCTCATTGTGGTTTTGATTTGCATTTCTCTAAATATTAGTGGCTTTTTTTGAAGTATAGTTTGCATACAATAGTATGTTAGTTTCAGATGCACAACATAGTGATTCAGCATTTAAATAAATTATGAAATGATCATGGTAAGTCTAGTGACCATGTTACCATACAAAGTTTTTACATTATTATTGATTATATACCTTATACTGTATATATATCCCCATGACTTATTTATTTTATAACTGGAAGCTTGTACCTCTCAATCCCTTTTACCTGTTTCACCCACCCCCCTACTTCCTCCGTCTTTTCAAGTACTTATTGGCCATTTATAATCATCTTTGGAGAAACATATATTTAAGTCCTTTGCCCATGTTTAAATTGGATTGTTTTTATTGTTGATTTGAAGGTGTTCCTTATATATTCTGTATATTAATCCCCTGTTATATATATGTGATTTTGTAAATTTTTCATCCAATTCTGTGGGACTGTATTGCTTTTCAATGTTAAGTCTGTCTACTTTAACTCCAAAGCCAGAAGCAGAGTTTATCTCCTTTATATCATTTACTTTTTGTTTGAAATGTTAACTTTTAGATTTGACACAGTTTTTCTTAAGAATTGGTATAGCTTAAGCAAGTAAAAAGTGGTAATGTGTTTATTTGGAATAGGTCTACTTAATTTGAGGAAGAGAAGAAAGAGATGAATTTGTTAGAATTCTTTGGGTTGTTTACAAGTTTATCTTCACAGTATTTTTTGCTCTTACTGTTTGTGAGATGGCTTACTTATAATAGATCGTTTTTCTGCAAAATGATTTTGTAACTTCTTGTGGTATAGGGAGATCTTTTTCTGCTTAATTTTCTTCTCATGTTTTAAAGTTATATATATCTGTTAAGCTCTGCAAAAGGTAGATATAGTGCTTGACATATGGAATTTATGTCTTTAGGTTATAGACAAGTTCAGTACTGCAAAATAAAAATTAAAACAAATGAACAATTAAATCAGATGACGATTCAGCTCGTTACTTTCTTTTATTCGGAATAGGTTAGGAGGACATAGAAGGTTTTAGAAATAGCAGGAAGGTTGGGTTCTTAGTATCTATTTTTAACATGAATTTATAAACACCTCATGGTTCCCATTCCGGGTGGACATATATATATATGTCATGTTTTGAAATCCATATGCATATTTGCTTCATCACCTTTTTTATTAGCAATAAGACTTATTAATTATGGAAACTTTTTAAAAAAATAGGTAATGCTAAAGGAATCCAAAATTATTTTCGTGAGTATTATTTATTAAAAAAAATACTATCATAGCCCTAGTGCTCATTGCTATTCAATTTGAAATTGAAGAGAGTGTTGAAATATAGCTCTTTGAAGTATTATCAAATGGTAAATCAGTTCAGCCAAGGCACATACTCTGATTACAAATTATTTCTCTAGTGATATTAACGTTGAGTTTAACAATCTGATGATAGAGAATATGTTTTAACAAATACAGGCAGATATGAACACTTATCTGTGTATGGTCACATAGCTAAACATTTCAGGATAGGCTGGGATTCATATGTTAGTCTCTGAAAAATCCAGCATTGTTTGCTTTTTCGCTCTGTCACGTCCTCTTGAAATGGACATACATTGCAGATACAGGTTTCTGCTTCAAAGATAGGTGAATCAAGTGAATGAAAGATAGGCGAATCAAAGATTTCTTCATCAAAGTAAGATTCAAACTTATCGAAATATGTGAATGGCATCTATTCCAATCAAATAGCTGCACAGTTCTTAAAAATTTACAGATCTTTTAAAGAAGCTTAGGGAAGTTTGAAAGTGAGACATACAGCAATCTTCATTTGTCTTTGGCTCAATTCATGCATTCATTTTGTGTGTCAACTTTGAATTTCCTTAGAAAATACATTTTTTTGTCCATCTGAAATTTTAGATTGAGCGCACAAGAATGTCCTATCTTGTGAGACCCTAAGTGTGGGGTAAGTCCAAATTTTACAGCCTTAAAGGAAACAAAATATGCGTGCTTTATTTTATCTTATTAGCCTACATATTAGAGATGGTTAAACATGATCACAATGAAAATAGCCCATCTGATCAATTTCTCCATTACATCATATGGTAAATTTGATTTGGAAAGTTCATAGTGCAAACTGTTCTCATTACAGTTTTCTTTTTTGATTTGGCTAACTTGCTGAATTTTTTTTTCTTTTTTATTGTAATAGCTCCCTTTGTAGCAAATGGTTAGGTCTTACTTATATTGTGTACTAAGGTGCTGTATTTTTATATGAACTGTAATCTCAGGTCAGGCATACAACAGTGGACTCATGCTGGATGCTCTGTACTTAATGTGACTTAATCTTCCATCTTATGGGATTCTGTGTTGTGTGACTTGCCCTATTAATGTAGCCATCTTTTCATGATAAATCAAGCATTTCTTTGCATATTTCTTAGAATCTTTTTTTTTGTTTTTCTCATACTGTTTTTGTCTTCTACTGCCTTTTTAAAAATGCTTAATTCTTCTTTTGTGTCTTCATCATGTTGATTAAAGCAGGGAAGCCTGACCAGAATAGACAGGATGCATATTTTCTTCAATTTTTCAACAATGTTCCCCAATCAGTTACAGTTTTTTTTTGAAACTCCAGGGAGTTTTTCCACTATGTTTGTCTGCCTTTTTGCATACTTGAGCTTGTTCTTTACTATTCATTCAGGTCTATTCCACAGATAGGTGATGAATGCCCAATGTGTGCCATACACTCTGCAGGGCCTGGCTAGAGATGCACCAATAAACAAAATAGGCAAGATACCTGCCCTCATGTCAGCAGAGAATACACAATAAATTAAAGGAATTTTAAGGAGAGAAAAACTGCTTTAAGAAGCAATATATATTGTCTTTTAAAATCTAATTATAAAATTGTCCTTTTTGCTGTTTTAGGCCTTGGAAGGATATGCTTACATAGTTTTTAATTGCATAATATTTTAACATTATTCAATATTTTTCTATTTAATTTTTATTAATGATTTATGTTTGAAGTGAAAACCATCTAATTAGTATTAAAGCAAACAGTGATTGGAACTGAAATATAGGTTCCTACAGATAAGTGAAAACTAATTGAATTAATAAACATATTGTTTTTTTTTTATTTTCCAGCTTTATATAAGCTTTTCTATAAATTTGATTTCTCAGCAGTTACTTTAACATGTACACAATCTCCAGTATTTATGGAGGTTAACTTATATTAAGGCCTTTAAGATCTATTTATGAAATGCACATATTTTTTAACTGTATCCTTGCTTTATACTCTTAACATCCACTTTTCTACATTATAATGTTTAGTGTGAATATACCTCAAAAATCCATAAAGTCCTTCTAATTAAAAGCTTTTTTAATTGTATTAAGATAATATGTTCATGTGAAGATACATTCTTTGACTACAAATTACTGAGATTAATTTTTCTGGCAGGACTTTCAGAATATCATTACTTCATCATCACAGCTCATGCTGATAGTTACTTTCTATATTCATTGAGAAATACTTGTATTTCTAATTTACATATAATTTATATTTGAAAAACTCATGAACAGAGTTATTTTTCAACTTATGTGTCTGTGAGAAATTTGTGAGAATTTTAATAACATAGATTTAATATTAATAATAGCATATGTGTGCCAGAAGCAGTGCTAAGAGTCTTATATGCATTATCTCTTTAATCTTCATAGTAACGTTATGAGAGACACACTATTATATACATTTTATGCATATCTTTGTCTTAGCTTCTGAATGTAATACATCTATAAATAGTTAAGCTAGAATTCAATTTTAGGTTTATTTGAATCCAGACCCAAGATTAGCAGTTCCTTCCACCATTGATGAGAGAGTGTATTGCAAGTTGGCATTAAGATCGCATCCTTAGACATCCTTTTATAGGAATAGCTTTGCCAACTTGTATTTATGTTATAGTTTTATTAAGGCATACTTTATATAATATAAAATTCACCGTTTTCACGTGTACAGTTCAATGATTTCTAGTGACTTTACCAAGTGGTGCAACTGTTAACATAAATCAGTTTTAGAACATTTTCATCCCTCCAATAAGATCCCTCTTAACCCATTTACATTTAACCCCCATCTCCAGCCTTAGGTCATCACTAATCTCCTTTCTTTCTCCATATATTTATCTTTTCTGTCATGTAAATAGAATCATACAAAATGTGGTATCCTGTTTCTGGCTTCTTTCACTCACCATAATGTTTTGGAAGATCATTCTTAACACAGCATTGTCAGCAACTAACTCGTCTTTTATTCTACATCTCTATGTTGCTTTCTTTACCCGGGTAAAATGTATTGAGGCTTACAAATAACTGTCCTTACCGTTATCCAGAGATATTTAAATTCCAGAGTTGGATGAGGGGGTTTTAAAACCTTGTTACAGTTGCTGCTGTTAACTGTGGTGTTCTAAGAATATCCTGTTGTGTCATTAGCCCCTTCTTCAATCTCAAGTAGACATAAACTTTTGCCATAATTTTTGAGAAATTATAGAGGTGGGGTTGGTGTTTGGATTCCTTCTTGCTCTGTGATTATTGGTATTAAAACTCATAAATATAGAATTTAATCTGTATCAGGCTTGTCTGTCTTTCTCAGGGAGATGAATAGCTGGTAGTAGGTCCTTTTTTTTTAATCTTTGGTAAATTAACTCACTTTGAAAATGTCTAGTCTTGTCACTATAGCACTTTATGATTTTTGCATCTTGACTAGTTTTATTTTTCACATCTGCATTTATGCCCCAGGACCTAGCATATAGTTGATATAAATATAAGTTAAATGAACCATTCTTGAATATCTTATGTTTTTATTC
Source organism: Mesoplodon mirus (assembly GCF_964341445.2). Taxonomy (NCBI): domain Eukaryota; kingdom Metazoa; phylum Chordata; class Mammalia; order Artiodactyla; family Ziphiidae; genus Mesoplodon; species Mesoplodon mirus. The sequence continues at coordinate 36,017,373 of NC_138992.1, read as the reverse complement.
TCTCTGATAAATGCAAACATTCAGATATATGAGTGCTCTTGGAGTTTCTATTTCTAGATGTTAGTTTTTTCTTAGTTTCACTATGTTCTTTCTTTTAACTATTTTTTTGGAGGAATAATATTTGAAGGTGAATACTTAATTTTTAATACTTAATTTATTTCTCAAAGTATTCTTATTTTATTCTCATAAACTCCCTGTGAGTAGTTTTAAAAATCACAAAAATACTTAGGGGTCTGGTTACACCTGAAAATACTGTATAACTTTAGCAAGCTTTCATAGTACTTTAGAGCTGTGTAGAATGTGGTTTATAAAGTTCTCTTTAATGGTTTATAATATGAATTATACCAGTGTTTTCAGTAACATTATTTTCATTTTAAAATTAGACTATAATTTAAATACAACAAAGTTCAACAATTTTATGTGACAACAATTCAGTGATTTTTGACAGATGTATGTAGTCATGTAGCCACCATCAAAATCAAGATATGGAACATTTCTATCACCCCCAAATTTCTCTCTTGCATTCAGTTCCTTTTCCTCCCCCTGGAGTTTGTCAGCTTTTGGTGAGGGCAATTGGCTCATGGTAAAGGTGATGGCCTATCTCGATTCCCTTGTTGTAGGCTGACCAGGGCACGACTGGTTGGCAGCTTGTTAGCTAGCAGTTGCCCTGCAGATGCATCTTTTGCCCTGCATTCCTGCAGGAATGTTTGAAGCCAAAGAAGCCTGTCTGTGCGGTGCATTGCAGCACTCTGGCACCTGGCATCTGAGCTGTGGGACTCAAGCAGCCAATGGAGAGCACGGAGACTTCTTGCCACGGCTGCCATAAAAATTTCTTATAAACAAAACAAACAAAAAAACCCTTGGAGAGCTTGACATTTGTCCCTTGAAGTGGGTGGCCACGACAACTATGTATGTCTTATATGTAAACAACTTCTAAAAGTCAAAGTCTGACTGGAGCTGCTCGTGTAAAAAGAGAAACACGAAGTCTGCAGAAGACTGCAGTAGGTACGAGTCACTCATCTACCACGGGCGACCAGAAGTGCTTGTTTTTCAAGTCAGTCGTGGCCCCTGCAGAACTGAGCTAGAGCTGAGTCCTTCTAAAAGGAACCCCACATGCGAGGCCTAAATGGACGGTGGACGTCAACTCACTAGAGCGTCTTTTTGCAGTAGAAGCCAGGAGCTGCGGGAGGAGTCGCCTATGAGGAGAGAGTCGACTGTGGGAGGTCACAGGTTTTAAAAAAATATTTCAACCAAGAGCAACTTCAACAGAGAGTTTCTGATGGCAGTACCAGAAGGTTCTTCTACGCTTTCCTTTAAAATGGTAAATGACTTGATGAGCAACATTTTTAATGCAGAAAAGCAACACCCGCCAACAAGCTGTGAACAAACCAACGCTAAACATGCAAGATTATGCAGACGCGAAGAACTAAACGATGAATTCCTAGCTTTAAAAAGTCAAACTAAGGTTTCTGAGTGGAGAGCCTGACGTTGCTCTGTGAGACTCATCTAGGTCTTATTTTCTGCGTGAGTAGAGGGCACTGGTGGTCTTCTGATGTCTAGGTCAGTGCAAGGCTAAATGCCAAGACTTTATGAATAATTAAGGGCTTCCTATCAAAATGTTTGTTCAGCTTAAGGACAAAGGGTTTCTGTTTTCTGGTCTTAAGGAAGAATGCAAGGGTTTGATTGGCAAAGAAAGGAATGTGGGGACAGTGCCGAGAGGGAGCCAGGGGGAAGGGCCCTCACCTCCACGGTCAAGTGCCAACACTTGATCTGGGCCAGTGCCCAGGAGCCCCAAATCTGCCTCTAGTCTGGGGAGTTTGTTAGGAAGTAGGATTGGGCCTTTAAGACAATCTTGTGTGTACCTTGTCTGCTAACAGCCTGACGATTGTTTACTAATACTCTTGCCTAAGTTATTTCACAGGGATTGCTCCCTGCTACACAGTGTTGAAATTACATTCAGAGATTAAAAAAAAAAACAAAACAAAACACATGAAGAACACAACTACCAGTAAATAGCACTTATCTTTGTACTAGTTAGGTTTTTCCCTTTGATTCTTTTAGGAAGGGCACAAAGAGCATGCAACATATGTTAACAACTGGAAAGTGTTGGTCCAATGAGAACAGGTTTTCTTCGATTTTGCTTTTGGAAAATTTGGTATTTTCAACATGCAATTTTATGATCAGTTGGGTATAAAGTTGTATAGGTAATTATGATCCATCTATTTCCCTTGTTAAAAGTTTTAAACTTAGTAAAATTGTTTAGTGGTAGCCAAATGAACGTTTATAATTCCTTCTTAGATTATTGCCTTTAAATTTGATCTTTCGGCACTGTAGAATATTACTATAAGACTTACATCTCTTTCTATGAGAAGAATAATATTAATACTAGCCTTTTCTCAGTATTTGGTTTTACCTATGTACAGTGGGAGACATTTTGTACTGTCTCGATGTCTGTATATAATATGACATCTTATATTAGTGACAATATCTTTTAAATACATCTGTGTTTCATTATTTTTTTTGGAACTGAAACTTGAGTATATTCAAAAGAATTCTAAGTTGTTAGTATACAGTGTATTTATTAAAAGAGAAATGTCTTGGTTAGAAATCACTAAATTTAGTCTAAGGGTTGTTTTTGTTTTTGTTTTTAATAATTGCCTCTAAATTTCTTTCTTGTGTTTGATGATTTAATCTCTTTTAATATACTAACTTGAAATATAGGAACAAATAATCATTGGAGGTCCCTGTGCTCAAAAGATCATACAGTGCATAGTTAGTAGAAGAAGAAAATCTCTAAGAACAGCATCGTAATACTCTTGTGTAGCATTTTGTACTTATTCCACTACATACAGTGATTTATTTGAACCTCACAACCAACCTTTGGAATAAACAAGTCAGGTATTATTATCTCTTTTATAGATATGGAAATGAATGATTAGGGAAGATGACACTGTGGATCGAGAAAGATGAAATCACTTGTTTTAGTTGTTGCAGAGGTCTAGTGTTGGTATTGGAGCCATTAATAGCATGTTGGTAGCTATTAGCAAGTTCTTGATAATAGGTTTGATTGTATTCTTCATTATGATTTATAACTTTAAAAAATATTTCCAGTTTCCTAGATGAATTTGTTAATACTTAGCACTTTTTAAGTTTCAACTGGTTAATTAGTCATTTGTTTGTTTTAAAAATAATTTTTTGGTAACTATCATGTGAGAACTGTTGTGTCATAGGCCTTGGAGTCCCATTATGAATAAGATATGGTCTTTGCTTTCCCTAATTATGTCCTTCTCCTGCCTAAAATACTTTGCTTCTCATAGCTTTTGTGGTAAAGATTAAGATCTTTAAAACTTTACGTGATGTCCTCCATGGTCTAGCCCCTTCTTGGCTGTCTAGATTCATCAGAGTATCTTCCTCTCTATCCCCTCCCACCTTCATGCCTTTTTCATTGTTTCTTTTTCAGCCAAGTCTTTCACCATATTGTCTCAGTGATCAATAGCCTAAATAATTTTTACTGACTCCTCAGATATTGGCCCAATTGATATTTTCTCTGACTAGATCACATCTTCCTAATATATTCTTCTTTTTAAAAAAAATTTATTTATTTTATTTTTATTTGTGGCTGTGTTGTCTTCGTTGCTGCACGTGGACTCTCTCTAGTTGCGGCGAGCGGGGCCTACTCTTGGTTGCGGTGCGTGGGCTTCTCATTGTGGGTGGCTTCTCTTGTTGCAGAGCCCGGGCTCTAGGCCCGCAGGCTTCAATATTTATGGCACGTGGGCTCAGTAGTTGTGGCTCGTAGGCTCTAGAGGGCAGGCTCAGTAGTTGTGGCGCATGGGCTTAGTTGCTCTGCGGCATGTGGGAACTTCCCGGACCAGGGCTCGAACCCATGTCCCCTGCATTGGCAGACGGATTCTTAACCACTACGCCACCAGGAAAGCCCCCCTAATATTTTCTTTAATGGCATATTTTTCCTATTTTTCACCGTAGTTTTCATAGAAGTGATTTTTACACTGTGTTTTGTGATTATTTAATAGCTTTTTCCATTCTTTTTACATTAAGTTCAATAAGGACCATCTCTTTTTCTATGGAGGACATTTATCTTCAAAACCTTGAAACTGTGGAAAGCTCAAGTAAATACTTATTGACATGCAGTTGGTAATTTTTCAGCCATTTTAGTGCTTTTTGGTTGTCTGATTGATTAGATTTTAGATTGTATGCTCTTTTGACAACCAAGTTTGTCTTCTTTTTACTTACATAATATATGTAAAATGTGCCCTTGGCCAAAGCAAAAACCAATGACTTTAATTAATTACTGAAATTGAACTAAAATTTTAGAATTCTCAAGATAATATTTGAATGTTTTTAATTACATATATAAGATATATTACATGAACACACTTCCTCTCTCTCTCTTTTCCTGAGTAAACATTTTTATTTAAGTAGATGAACTGTCTATATTGAATAACTTATCTGGGAGATGATGAGATTAATGAAGAGATAACATTTTCCTCCTTTTGTATTTAGTTTGTTTGCTACCACCTGTAGTTCATTGTAAGATTTTGAACTTTATATATTATAATAATCAAGGCATTCATTATATTTTTATTTTTTGTGTTAGACAAATTTTACTTCTCATTTTTTCTGTCCATTTGTTTTCTCATATTTAAGTTCAAATATTTACTTCAGAAATTTGAAAAATGATAAAATATTTTCAAGTCTCAACACAGCAGGATATAATTTGTATTTTACAGCTATTTGCAAATGCTAAAATTATTGTAATTAAATAAATATAACAGTTAATACTTGTAGGGATGTTGAGAAAGCGATGCACTGATACACTGCCTATGAATGTAAATCTTGATTCAGACAGCAAAATGTGAAGCATGCATTAAAGAGACCAATGTGGAAGAATATGTACTGATATACAAAGATCTTGATCACTAGGACATATTGCTTAGTCATAAAAAGCAGGCTGTAGACTTTTAAATATATATATCTCCATTAAAATTATAAGTGTATCTATGAATACATAAAATCAATAGAGGTCTGTTGGTATGTATGCTGAATTCATAAAAAGTGGTTATCTGTGGGGAGTGGAGTGGGATCAGGAGGAGGAAAGAGGAGCTTTAACCTTTCATTTTACCTACGATTTAGGTCAAAAATTTTTTTTCCTTTCCACGAGTATTGATATATTGTGTAAGTTGAAGAGTCGTTGTGTGCAGAACTAAATACACATTTCTTAGGTTTTTAAACTGCTTTCATTTCTCAGTTGAGTTAGTGAGTTTTGTACTCATTTTATTTTGGAAAAAATGATCTAATCTTATTTTACTGTACAGGATATGAGTAATAACAAAAATACATTTTTGGAACCAATTTGTACATTCAGACCTTGCATTTGGGGACTCTGTATAAATCTTTAGATCCAGCTGTTGCTGAGGATATTCTTTCAGTTGCTGTGAGGTGTGTTGATTTTAAAAGAATGGATGGTTGTTCCTGAGGTGTATGCATGGCAAAAAATTTATAGTACTGCTGTGAGTGGAATGGATTGTTTAAGTTAATTCCTTTGCATCGAGTAATAAGAATCACTTCCATGTTTTTTATTTAAAATTTCAAAAGAAGAATTTTTTTTTTATAGCAGTGCCAGATTGGTCCAAAACTTTTGTCAGCTCCGTATTGTAATTTGTCAGCAAATGGAACAGACAGAATCTTTTAAAGTGTTTGTTAATTAGGGCATATTTATTTTCAGTCTTTGTTACTACACAATCAAGACCTACTTGTTTCTGTTTCCTTAAATTTATCCTGGAGTTTGTCCAAGTTGAGTTTTAATGAGTTGTTTATCCCGCTAGTTACATTAGGATTTATTTTTCCCTAGAGAATAATGTTTGAATTGATAGTTTTTCAAACCTATTCTGTAATATGAACATATGTTCAGACTAGGACTTCTGGATATGTGAAACAGGCATTTGTTAAATAAATTATTTTATTTTCACCAACTTATCTGTTAAAATGTAGGTTTAGTGATATTTCAAAAACATGAGGTAAGTCCAGAAGTTGTTAGATAATTTTAGTGTGAATTTTATTGAACTGTTTTATTTTATGCCGAGTTTAAATAAATTTGTAGTGGTATAAATCACAAGGAAAATTATACTTTTATTGTTTATTTTCATTGACGTTTTAATGAGCCCCCCAAATAGCTTAAAGTTCTAAAAGCTATTGATTAAAAATTTCTGAGGCAAATACAGTATGATGGTATGGTTTGATGAAATGGATACATAGGTTTTATTATTTTCTATACTAGTTAACCTGTTGGAAATATCTCAGAATTGACAAAAACAAAAGAGGAAAAAACCCCTCTTCATTGATATTGTTATCCTAGCAGGTACATTCTATAGTCTACCATCTATTGCCAAATCATTTATAAATGGTTTATTTTAGTTCAAATGCTACTGAAATATTAAACAGAAGTATAATAAAATGTACTTTTATTTGCAGTCAGTTACAGCTGGAAAATAAACCACAAAAACATGCCATACTTGTATGCTATAATTTACTTGTTTATTGTTGAATTCTGGCTTTTGTAAAGTGAGTTATTTCCTTTGATGTTAAATTAAATTGAACCTGAAGGAGAGAACTGTCCCCTACTCTTGGGCAGTATTAAAATGTAGACTAAATTAATCTTTTTGAATTTGCATATGTTTAAGTTTTTATTCAAGTCTGTGTTATCCATTTGGGAATCATTTTATGTGACATTTGATGACTTGAAAGAGTACCGTATACAGTAGCTGAAGTTTTTATGAAATAAGTAAAGACCCACTTGTAAAAAGAATCCTGACTGTAATTTTGCCTTATAAATAATTATTGCTGTAGTTATAAGAACATGGCTCTTGCTACACCATAGGACTTCCTAAACACCACGGAATATCTGGCTAAAGATAGAGTGGCTAGATTAATTATACATTTTTATATTGTAGGTTTCCAAATGTCTGTTCTGTTTACTTAGTATCACTACTGGTAAACTGTTGTGCTTTTGTTTTTGTTTTTGTTTTGGTCAAGAATTTTGAACAGAAATTTGAGAACATGGTAGAAAGAGAACCGCCACTCAATTTTTAAACCTGTAATAAAAGACAAGAAAGTGACGTCAAGAATGGCCACAATGTTAGAAAAGCAAAAGGAGCCAGTAGTGATAATGAAATATAAATTTATGAATTAGATTCTATTGTTTTTTCTCCTGCCTCATTTGATCTCTATTATCTCACCTGCTTGGTTTAAGGAATCTTCTATTCAGTGCATTTAAAAAATTTATTTAAAAAGATTTTAAAAATGAGTTTTGGCCCCACTGCATAGCATGTAGGATCTTAGTTCCCCGACCAGGGATCAAACCCACGCCCCCTGAGTGGAAGCGTGGAGTCTTAACCACTGGACCGCCAGGGAAGTCCCTTCAGTGCATATTTATTTCCTTGTCTATTTATTACAATCCTTTGATTTTGTGGCAAAATGTGACCAGGCTTGTGGATTGAACGGTAAATCTAGGTAGAGCCACATATTGCTTTTAAATATTTGAGAGCTGTATGGACAGGGTGGTAGATGTGTTAATGTGTAACTGTATATTTAAATTATGAGGCATGCTAATTAAGAGAGACAGATGATCCCAGGGTTTTGTTTTTATTTTGTTATTTTCGAGTAAGAAAGGGCAGTCGTTAGTTGCTTGGACCAGTGTTCCTAGGAACAGAGTTCTGAATACTTCAGGGAGGTTTTAAATTTTAATTGAGATAAAATCCACATAGCATAAATTTACTATTATAATTATTTTAAACTGTACGATTCATTGGTTTTTAGTATATTCACATTGTTGTGCAGTCATCATCACCATCTAACTCCAGAGCATTTTCAAAACTCCAGAAAGAAAACCCTGACTCTATCCGTGATTCTGGATGGAGAATGCCACATACAGTATGTGGCATTTTCTGTCTAGCTTCTTTTACTTAGCGTGTTTTCAAGGTTTCTCCATGTTGTGGCATGTATCAGTACTTCATTACTTTTTATGGCCAAATAATAACTACTTTATAGTGATATACCACATTCTGTTTATCCATTTATCAGTTGCAAGTTTGGGTTGTTTCTACTTTTTGGCTAATAAGAATAATGCTGCTATGAACATGCATATATGAGCTCCAATATGAACAACATTTTCAGTTCTCTTGGGTATATACCTAACAATATAATTACTATATTTACCTTTTTGATGAACTGCCAAATTGTTACACACAGTGGTTGTACTATTGTATACGTCTACCTCCAATGTATGAAGGTTCCAATTCCTCCCCATCCTTGCCAAGACTCGTTATTTTCTGCTTTTTTTTTTCTTTCTTCTCCTATTATGCCTATCTTAGTGGGTGTGAAGTGGTATCTCTTTGTGGTATTGCTTTTCATTTCCCTAATGATGTTGAGCATTTTTTAAAGTGCTTATTGGCCATTTGTGTAACTTCTTTGGAGAAATGACTGTTTATGTGCATTTTTTAATTGGGCTGTATATCTTTTTGCTGTTGAGTTGTGGGAATTCTTTGCATATTCCAGGCACTAGACCCTTCATAGATATATGATTTGCAGATTTTTTTCACCATTTTGTGTGTTGTGTTTTCACTTTCTGGATGGTTTCCTTTGATACACAAAAGTTTTAAATTTTGATGAAGTCCCATTTATCTGTTTTTCCTTTTGTTGCTTTTGTTTTTGGTATCATATTTAAGAAATTGTTCTTTAAGATTGTGAAGATTACACTTATGTGTCCTTCTAAGATTTTATGGTTTTAGCTTTTTGATCAATTTTGAGTTAATTTTGGTATATGGTGTGAGGTAGGGGTCTAAGTTCATTCTTTTGTATTTCAATATGCAGTTGTTCTAAAACCATTTGTTAAAAAGACTATTAATTCCCCACTTATTGGCCTTGACCATTTGTCAGAAGTCCATTGATCATAGATGTATGGGTTTATTTCTAGACTCTCAGCTCTAGTGCACTGATTTATATTTTTATGTGTATTTGATTGCTGTACCTTTGTAGTAAGTTTTGAAATTGGGAAGCATGAGTCTTCCAACTTTGTTTTTCTTTTTCAGGATTGTTTTGACCATTCAAGTTTCCTTGTAAATCCATATGAATTTAATTAGTTTAGGATTAGTTTAATCATTTATTCAAAATAGATGGGATTTTGATAGGGATTGTATTGAAGCTATAGCTTAATTTGGAGAGTACTGTCATCTTAACAGTATTAAATTTTCCAATCAATAAACATGGGATGTCTTTCCATTTATTTAATCTCTTCTTTAATTTCCTTCAACAATACTTTGTAGTTTTCAATGTAAAAGTCTTACACTTCTTTGGTGAAATACTTATTCCTAAGTATTTTATTCTTTTTGTTGCTATTATAAATGGAATTGTTTTCTTAATTTCCTTGTCAGATTGTTCATTTTAAGTGTATATGGGTATAAAAGTGATTTCCATGTAGTTACCTTGTATCTTGGAACTTAGTTGAACTTGTTTTTAGCCCCCTTCATTGCTGTGTGTGTGTCTGTGTGTGTGTGTGTGTGTGTTTATAGTTTTCAAGGTATGAGATCATGTCATCTGTGAGTAGTGATAGTTTTACTTCTTTTTTTTTTACAATCTGAATGCCTTAAAAATTTTTTTTGCCTGGTTTCGTGGCTGGAACCTTTACTGCAATGTTGAATAGAATGGCAAGAGAAAAATACTTGACTTCTTCCTGATCTTGGAGAGAAAGCTTTCAGCCTTTCACCACTAAGTATGATGTTAGTTGTGTGTTTTTCATAAATGTCCTATATCATATTGAGGAAGTTCTCTTTAGTGTGTTGAGTATTTTATATTATGAAAGAGTATTGGATTTTGTCACGAACTTTTTCTGTGTCAGTTGATATGGACATGTTTTCTCCCCTCTTCTTTCTATAAATATGATGTATTGCATTGAGTTCTTGAGCCATTCTTTTATTTCTGGGATAAATTTTAGTTGTCATGGTGTATAATGCTTTTAATCTTCCAAATTTCATTTACTGGTATTTTACTGAGGATTTTGCATTTATGTTCACAAGGGATATCGGTGTGTAGTTTTCTTGTGTTGTTTTTGTCTGTCTTTGGTACCTGGGTAATACTGATGTTATAGAAGAAATTGGGAAGGATTCCCTTCTGTTCTTTTTTTTGCAAAAAGTTGAAGAGTATTGGTATTTTTTTCTTCTTTAAATGTTGGTAGAATTCACAAGTGAAGCCTTTTGATCCTGGACTTTCCTTTCTTGGGAGATTTCTACTTTATTTTTGAAGAATAGTTAAGTCGGAATTATAATTATGATTATTTTTAAAAATAAATTTATTTATTTATATTTGGCTGCATTGGGTCTTCGTTGCTGTGCGTGGGCTTTCTCTAGCTGTGGCGAGGCGGGGCTACACTTCGTTGCGGTGCACTGGCTTCTCGTTGTGGTGGCTTTTCTTGCTGCAGAGCACAGGCTCTAGGTGCACAGGCTTCAGTAGTTGTGGCACATGGGCTTCAGTAGTCATGGTTCGTGGGCTCTAGAGCGCAGGCTCAGTAGTTGTGACGCACGGGCTTAGTTGCTGCATGGCATGTGGGATCTTCCCGGACCAGGGCTCGAACCTGTGTCTCCTGCATTGGCAGGTGGATTCTTAACCACTGTGCCACCAGGGAAGCCCCGGAATTACAATTATTAATTGACAGTTCTTTCTTTCAGCACTTTGAATATTTCATCCCACTGCCATGTGTCCTCCATGGTTTCTTCTGAGGAATGTCTTCAAAGCTCAACCAGGCAGTTTTCAACTCTGCCACCTTTTCTTGTTGTGCATACCCTGAAAGTCAGCCAGAAGTGAGAGCTTAAGGCCTTTCTCTTGTCTTTTCTCTGCAAGTGCACAGTGCTTAGCATGTGTGTGGCTTTCTGTATTGCCAGGAAGGTGTCTGAGCTTTTCAGTGTTTTTATTCCTGAAGGCATAATTTCCGAGCCTCTCTAAGATTTTGGTTAGTCTCTTTTTTTGCCCCTTGTCTTGTCTATCTATTTTTCCAGGCAGTAAGGACTACTGCAGTACATTTGTCTGTATATGTTTTCTACAAATGCTCCTGGGTAGTTGTTTTAGTATTGGGAGAGTTCTGAACTAAGAGAGAGAAAGCAGGCTCTTTGAGTTGGTTCTCTAGGTAGCCACCAGACAGGTCAGAACAAACAACCACAATTTCTTTTTTTAAATTCATAAATTTATTATTTGTTAATAAATCTGGCATTCATGGCTGTTAATTTTTCAACCACGCATATGAGACCAAGAAGTACTGGAGCTCTTCCACTGACTTGACATTGAGATCCTACAAATATTTATACCTTTTAGGAATACAGAGACGTCAAGTAACAGTTTATCAAGTCGTACAGGTCGTACTGGGGATAAGAGCTATTTGGTACTACTGCTGAGCCTGGGGGCCAGGGGATGTAACATGGGTAAATAAAAATACCACAGAGTTCACTGTTCTACTGAGATTGAGCTGTTTAAAATTTTTTTTTTAATTTTACTTTATTTTTATTACGTGTTCCCGTGTTTGTTGCAGGCTTTTGGTTAGTTTTTAGAGTTCTGAAAAAGTTGATTTTTGACAGTTTTTTGCCAGCTTTTGTGTTGCTTTTATGGAGGGACAGACTTTTGGCTTACCTTACTCTACCATCTTCGTTGATACAATTCCTCTTTTGGAGGTTTTAAGTGAAGTTTATTTGTTTTTGTTTTAATTTAAAAATGTTTTTAATTGAAGTATAGTTGATTTACAGTGGTTCAGGTGTACAGCATAGTGATTCAGTTGTATATATGTGTATGTGTGTGTGTGTGTATATATATATATATATATATATATATATATTCTTTTTCAAATTCTTTTCCATTATAGGTTATTACAAGATGTTGAATATAGTTCCCTGTGCTATACAATAGGTCCTTGTTGTTTATTTTATATACAGTAGTGTGTATCTGTTAATCCTAAATTCCTAATTTATCCCCCTCTTTCCCCTTTGGCAACCATAAGTTTGTTTTCTATCTCTGTGAGTCTATTTCTGTCTTGTAAATAAGTTCATTTGTATCATTTTTTAAGATTCCATATGTAAATGATATCATATGATATTTGTCTTTCTTTGTCTGACTTAAAAGTGAAGTTTATGTCTATGAGAAGGTAAGAAATAATTTGATAATTCAGTGTCGGAGCAGGGAGTGGAGGTAGTTTGATACATTGATAATGCTCATATCTTACCTTCACATTTTAAAAATGTTTTATGAAATTAATTCATTTTGACATAGTTTGTGATTTCTATAGTCCATTCTTGAAGTATTGCAGTTTCTGAAATTCTTTTGAAAAAATAATGATATATATTTCTCAAAGGACCAAGCAAAACAATAGAGACATTTATATAGGGAAAAAGGAAAAGATCACATAAAGTCATCCTCTGTTATCATCTTCCAGCAATGAATATTATCAATAATTCTATCCAGAATTTTTTATCTCAACATACAAACACATGCAGACATACTTTTATGTGTGGGTAACCCACCACTTCCTGCCATTACATGGAACCATATTATAATGCAACTACATACATTTTTACCATATTTCAGCATATTCTTTCATATCAGTAGGTTCGTCTAACTTCATTCTTTTTAATATCTGAATAGTTTTGCATCAAATCAATGTGTCAGAATTTATTCAACGATGAGATTTTCTCAGGTTTAGGCTATTTTAAATAATGCTGAAAACACTGTCTTTGTGTAAATATCCTTGCAGGCTCCTGTGAAAATTCTTTTCACATAGATTCCTAGAAGATGAGTTAGAGTCTGAGAGGTCTTGCTAATCTGAGAGGTTAAAAGAGTCATACATTGTTTTAGTTTGAATTTCCCTTTTTACTGGTGAGGCTTAAGAGTCTTTTCATGTTTATGGGTCATTTCTAAATATAACCCTGCATTTTTTCCTCAACCATTTCAGTGTATCTCACAGGAACCTGTACATAACATTGTTATAGCACTCATTATGTTAAATTATAATTACTGGTTTACTTGTCTCACTAGATTCTGAATTCTTTGAGTGTAAAGATAGTGCCTGTATCTTCAGTTCCTAGCAAAGAACCTTGTATCTGTTAAGCTTTAAATATTAAATGTAATTGATTTTCACTATAGTCATCTGTGGTAGATTGGGCAGGGATAATTATACTTGGCTTTTAAAGAGGGAAGTGAAGCTCAGAGAAGTTATATATATCTTTTTCCTAAAAACATGAAACAAATGAGTGATTTAGCCAGAATTGGAATTGATATTTTATTTTATTTTATTTTTTTTTCTTTTTTTTTTGCGGTATGCGGGCCTCTCACTGTTGTGGCCTCTCCCGTTGCGGAGCACAGGCTCCGGATGCGCAGGCCCAGCGGCCATGGCTCACGGGCCCAGCCGCTCCGCGGCATATGGGATCCTCCCAGACCGGGGCACGAACCCGTATCCCCTGCATCGGCAGGCGGACTCTCAACCACTGCGCCACCAGGGAGGCCCTGGAATTGATATTTTAAAAATTTCATGTCCTACTTCTAGTACCTTAAACGAAAAACTTTGAAAATAAGGTTAAAGAGATTTAAAAATAAAAGTAAATTCAAGGAAAGTGAACCCTATGGAGTCAGACTTTGATGCAGTCTCAGATGAATGGCTGTGTAAAGCCTGTTCTGGTATTTCTTATGGATAATAACCATGGAAAACCAACTTAATTAATGAATTAGGTTATTATCAAACTGCTGCAACCACACTGCCTTCCTTGCCATTGCTTGGACTTGCCAGGTTCAGTCCTACCTCAGGACCTTTTCACAGACTGTTCATCTGCCTGAATCACTCTCCAGAGATACCCACACAAGTGTCACTTACCTCCTTCAAGTCTGCTTATGTCTTGCTTGGAATTAAACCTATCCTTTTAGTATGATGTACCCACCATATATGAAATTGCTCCCTCTTCAGTAGTTCCTATTCCATGCTCTACTTTTTCTGTTTCCAAGAGCATTTCTCTTCTAACTTCCTTATATCATTTGTTTACTTATATTGATCAACTTTTTAATTTGTTTCCTGTCCCCATTAGAATATAAACTATGAGGACACTGGGATTTTAATTTTCTGTTTTGTTCATTGATGTTTTAAAACGGCTAAGATACTTCCTAGGTAGCTAGTGCATAACTGCTACAGAATAGGCAATTAATAAATATATGCTGATTTTATAGATTTTCTAGAGAACAGCTTTAAAATGAAGCTTGAAGACCAGCTAGGCCTAATCTGAGACCTAAACAGTCAAAGTCACAGCAACATTATAACTCATTTTTTTATAGACCTAGGAACTACAAAGTAAAAATCCAGTCTTGATTTTGAAGGATATTAAGTTTATTAGCATGGTGGTTCTCAGCTGCAGTAGCAATGGCTAGAAAAGGAGCCCATTGACTTGAAAGATGATGAAATTAAAAGTATACCTGGAAACTACAAAGGTAACCAATTGACATGAGACTCTGTTGGTATCTCAACTGTATAGAACTATTGCTTGAAATCCCTTTATATTCTTCTTATGGTTAAATAGTGCACATACGCTGATTGTTTTTACTAGTCTGTAATGGACAGGTGGGAAGATAGTATAAAACAAGGGAAGTTCTGGAGAAGGACCGGTACCTCCATGTTACATTTATTGGAACGAATGCCCATAGAATTTTTTTCTTTATCTGCTCTTTTCTCCAGGAACACTGATTATGTATATTGTCCTTTTCTGTCATCCATATCAGTGTCCTTTCTAAAATCATTTTATACTTTTTCAAAAGTTTTGTCTTATGCGACTTTCTGAATTTTATCTACTATGTTCTTAGTTGTATTTTATGTTTTTAATTTCTAAATATTTGAGGATTTTGCAGATACCTTTCTTTTATTAGTTTATAGTTTAATTCCATTGTGATCAGCACATATAGTCTGATTTCAGTCCTTTTAATTTTATTGAGACTTGTTTTTGTAAATGTAAATTGGTGCAGCCACTGTGAAAAACAGTGTGGAGATTTATCAAAAGGCTAAAACTAGAACTACCATATGACCCAGCAGTTCCACTCCTGGGTATATATCCAAAAAAATAAAAACACTAATATGAAAAGATATGTGCACCCCAGTGTTTATAAGCAGCATTATTTACAGTCACCAAGATATGGAAACAATGTAAGTGTCCATCTACAGAGGAATGGATAAAGAAAATGTGGTGCATGCGCACATACACACACACACACACACACTGGAATACTACTCAGCTGTAAAAAAAGAATGAAATTTTGCCATTTGCAGCAACATGGATCAACTTGGAGGACATTATGCGAAGTGAAATAAGTCAGACAAAAACAAATACTGTATGATATCATTTATATGTGGAATCTAAAAAATACAACAAACTAGTGAATATAACAGAAAAGAAGCAGACTCACAGATATAGAGAACAAAGTAGTGGTCACCAGTGGGGAGAGGGGGAGGTACAAACTATTGGATGTAAAATAGGTTCAAGGATGTATTGTACAGCATGGGGAATCTAGCCAATATTTTGTAATAACTGTAACTGGAATTTAACCTTTCAAAAGTGTATAAAAAACAAATTTAAAAAAGGGAATAAGGCAGATCTGCTAGTAAATCCTATTTTAAGTGTTAATTGGTATTATTTTCACTGTTATTTTTGATTGACTTGATTTAAAAAATATAATGCTTGAGCTGAATATATGTGTATGAATGTGTGTGTGCACATTATTCTAGTTTGTATTTTTTTTTTTCTTTTTGCGGTATGCGGGCCTCTCACTGTTGTGGCCTCTCCCGTTGCGGAGCACAGGCTCCGGACGCGCAGGCCCAGCGGCCATGGCTCACGGGCCCAGCCGCTCCGCGGCATATGGGATCCTCCCAGACCGGGGCACGAACCCGCATCCCCTGCATCGGCAGGCGGACTCTCAACCACTGCGCCACCAGGGAAGCCCCCAATCTAGTTTGTATTTTTATTTTTTATTATTGTTAGAGGTTCTGAAATAGTGAAACATATTTAAAGTTAGTACAATTATGTATCTCTTTGATTTAATTCTAATTAAAATAATTTCTGTGTATACCTTTTCTTCCCTTGCATCCTAATTTACTTTATATGGTGTTGTTTATAAATGTTATTTAGTATATTGTTTGTTATGCTTTGTATTTTCTTATGCAGGACCAAAAGATCTCAGATTGCTATAACTGAAGGTATATTTGAACTTCCAAATCTCACAGTTCAAGCTACAAGAGCACAGACACTTCTGTTGCAAGCAATTTATCAAAGTTGGTCTCATATTGGAAATGTCAGCTCTTCAGCAGTGAATGAAGCTTTGATGAATGAAGTTTTCCAAACTACAGGTAAGAACACACTCTTCTTGACAAGTGTATGGAAAACTCTTATTAGAGGTGACTAATATTTTATCATTCAAATTCATGTGTATAGCATGATCAACTTAAATTGTAGTGTATTTCTATGAAAGCAGATTTTTATAGCTCCTGTGTAAAATCCAAGATATGAGTTAAGCCATTCAGTTTTGTTCTCTGCCACCAACTTGTGGATATATTTTGTAGTTGCAAGAGATTATTTTTCACCAGTTCCTTGTACAATTCATCCCTTGGCCTTACTTGGATAACTTTTGAGGGGATCAGTCTGTATGTTTGAAATGATAACCAAGTCAAGTATAAATACAATATGTTTGATTATGCTGGTAGAGTGGAATAAAATTCTTAATTATAGTACTTCGGCAATTCATAAGCAAGTTAATTTTTTTTTTTTTTTTTTTTTTTTTTTTGCGGTATGCGGGCCTCTCATTGTTGTGGCCTCTCCCGTTGCGGAGCACAGGCTCCGGACGCGCAGGCCCAGCGGCCATGGCTCACGGGCCCAGCCGCTCCGCGGCATATGGGATCCTCCCAGACCGGGGCACGAACCCGTATCCCCTGCATCGGCAGGCGGACTCTCAACCACTGCGCCACCAGGGAGGCCCTTAAGCAAGTTAATTTTTTTAATGTGGAAAATATTAGTCTTACACCCTGAATGAATGAATTAACTATGGAAAACTAAAAATCTGCTTTGATGCCAGTATATTATCTTCATCTTATCACTCACTTTGTAGATAAACAAGAAAAATTGCAGAAGGCTTGCTTCTTTTAGTTGTTTCAGCTCAAAATAATGTTACTTTTGTCAGTGACACAAAAAGGATATATTTTTATTAAGTGCAATCATGCTTAAAATGATAACGTTATTTTTATCTTATACTTCATTTGTTTATTAAAATAAAACTGGTTTTGTTGTTATAAGATGCTTTTTAAGGTTTTAAGTTTAGACCTTACTATGGGGAATATGTTATAAATTCTTAAAAAATGCATTTTAATTAGAGCCTTTTTATTTGATATAGCCATTGCCTAATGTAAAATTGTACAGTTGTTTTAGAGCAGGTTTTTAGGATTCTATAAAGAAATTATGGGACAAATGTTTCATTTGTTTAGAAGTTCTTAACTTGGGGCTTATGAAAGGGCTTCAAATTCTGTGAATACCCTGAAATAGTATGCAGATCTTATGTGTGTATAAACATATACCCCTAAGGTCACACATATTTATGTTCTCTTTTTGAATTGATTCTTTTATTAAATGTAGTGAGTCTATTCCTTAGAGAGTCTTTTGACATATCTATTTTTTCTTATATTAACATAGTTACAATTAGCTTTCGTTTGGTTGGTATTTGATGTAATTCCCTTTGCATTCTTTACTTAAAACCTATCTGTTTTTATCTTTAGGTATATGTCCTGGAAATAACGTATAACTAGATATTATAGACCAAGTTTTCTAATCTGCCTTTTAGTTAGTAAATTCAATCCATTTATACTTGTGACTATAGTTTTTTTTTGTCTTTGTTTCTATCACCTTACTGTTATGTTTCCTTTTATTATGATTTAGCTACACTACTTTTTAAAGAATTGCTATTATTTCCTACTTAATATCCTCTTTACACTTGTTTGGAATTTGTATACTCCTATTGACTTATTATTTTTTTAATTTTTAAATTTTATTCATTTTTTTATACAGCAGGTTCTTATTAGTCATCCATTTTATACACATCAGTGTATACATGTCAATCCCAATTGCCCAATTCATCACACCCCCACCCCCACACCCCCACAGCTTTCCACCCTTGGTGTCCATACGTGTGTTCTCTACATCTGTGTCTCAACTTCTGCCCGGCAAACCGGTTCATCTGTACCATTTTTCTAGGTTCCATATATATGTGTTAATATACGATATTTGTTTTTCTCTTTCTGACTTACTTCACTGTGTATGACAGTCTCTAGATCCATCCACGTCTCAACAAATGACCCAATTTCGTTCCTTTATATGGCTGAGTAATATTCCATTGTATATATGTACCACATCTTCTTTATCCATTCATCTGTTGATGGACACTTAGGTTGCTTCCATGTCCTGGCTATTGTAAATAGAGCTGCAATGAACATTGTGGTACATGTCTCTTTTTGAATTATGGTTTTCTCAGGGTATATGCCCAGTAGTGGTATTGCTGGGTCATATGGTAGTTCTATTTTTAGTTTTTTAAGGAGCCTCCATACTGTTCTCCATAGTGGCTGTATCCATTTACATTCCCACCAACAGTGCAAGAAGGTTCCCTTTTCTCCACACCCTCTCCAGCATTTATTGTTTGTAGAGTTTTTGATGATGGCCGTTCTGACTGGTGTGAGGCGATACCTCATTGTAGTTTTGATTTGCATTTCTCTAATGGTTAGTGATGTTGAACATCCTTTCATGTGTTTGTTGGCAATCTGTATATCTTCTTTGGAGAAATGTCTATTTAGGTCTTGTGCCATTTTTGTATTGGGTTGTTTGTTTTTCTGATATTGAGCTGCATGATCTGCTTGTATATTTTGGAGATTAATCCTTTGTCAGTTGCTTCATTTTCAAATATTTTCTCCCATTCTGAGGGTTGTCTTTTCGTCTTGTTTATGGTTTCCTTTACTGTGCAAAAGCTTTTAAGTTTCATTAGGTCCCATTTGTTTATTTTTGTTTTTATTTCCATTTCTCTAGGAGGTGGGTCAAAAAGGATCTTGTGGTGATTTATGTCATAGAGTGTTCTGCTTGTGTTTTCCTCTAAGAGTTTGATAGTTTCTGCCCTTACATTTAGGTCTTTCATCCATTTTGAGTTTATTTTTGTGTATGGTGTTAGGGAGTGTTCTAACTTCATTCTTTTTTTTTTTTTTTTTTTTTTTGCTGTACGCGGGCCTCTCACTGTTGTGGCCTCTCCCGTTGCGGAGCACAGGCTCCGGACGCACAGGCCCAGCGGCCATGGCTCACGGGCCCAGCCGCTCCGTGGCATATGGGATCCTCCCAGACCGGGGCACGAACCCGTATCCCCTGCATCGGCAGGCGGACCCTCAACCACTGCGCCACCAGGGAGGCCCTAACTTCATTCTTTTACATGTAGCTATCCAGTTTTCTCAGCACCACTTATTGAAGAGACTGTCTTTTCCCCATTGTATATCCTTGCCTCCTTTGTCAAAGATTAGGTGACCATAGGTGTATGAGTTTATCTCCGGGCTTTGTATCCTTTTCCATTGATCTATCTTTCTGTTTTTGTGCCAGTACCATACTGTCTTGATTACTGTAGCTTTGTAGTATTGTCTGAAGTCAGGAGCTTGATTCCTCCAGCTCCCTTTTTCTTTCTCAAGATTGCTTTGGCTCTTTGGGGTTTTTTGTGTTTCCATACAAATTGTGAAATTTTTTGTTCCAGTTCTGTGAAAAATGCCATTGGTAGTTTGATAGGGATTGCATTGAATCTGTAGATTGCTTTGGGTAGTATAGTTATTTTCACAATATCGATTCTTCCAATCCAAGAACATGGTATATATCTCTGTCTGTTGGTATCATCTTTAACTTCCTTCATCCGTGTCTTATAGTGTTGTGCATACAGGTCTTTTTTCCCCCTAGGTAGGTTTATCCCTAGGTATTTTAATTATTTTTGTTGCAATGGTGAATGGAATGCTTCCTTAATTTCTCTTTCAGATTTTTCATCATTAGTGTATAGGAATGCAAAAGATTTCTGTGCATCAATTTTGTATCCTGCAGTATTACCAAATTCATTGATTAGCTCTAGTAGTTTTCTGGTAGTATCTTTAGGATTCTCTAAGTATAGTATCATGTCATCTGCAAACAGTGACAGTTTTACTTCTTCTTTTCCGATTTGGATTTCTTTTACTTCTTTCTCTCTTCTGATTGCCATGGCTAGGACTTCCAAAACTATGTTGAATAGTAGTGGTGAGAGTGGGCAACCTTGTCTTGTTCCTCATCTTAGTGGAAATGGTTTCAGTTTTTCACCATGGAGAACAATGTTGGCTGTGCGTTTGTCATATATGGCCTTTATTATGGTGAGGTAGGTTCCCTCTTTGCCTATTTCTGGAGAATTTTTATCCTAAGTGGGTGTTGAATTTTGTCAAAAGCTTTTTCTCCATCTATTGAGATGATCATATGGTTTTTATTCTTCAATTTGTTAATATGGTGTATGACATTGATTGATTTGCGTATATTGAAGAATCCTTGCATTACTGGGATAAACCCCACTTGATCATGGTGTATGATCCTTTTAATGTGCTGTTGGATTCTGTTTGCTAGTATTTTGTTGAGGATTTTTGCATCTGTTTTCATCAGTATATTGGTTTGTAATTTTCTTTTTCTGTGTGTCATATCTTTGTCTGTTTTTGGTATCAGGGTGATGGTGGCGTTGTAGAATGAGTTTGGGAGTATTCCTACCTCTACAGTTTTTTGGAAGAGTTTGAGAAGGATGGGTGTTAGCTCTTCATTAAATGTTTGATAGAATTCTCCTGTGAAGCCATCTGGTCCTGGACTTTTGTTTGTTGAAAATTCTTTAATCACAGTTTGAATTTCATTGCTTGTGATTGGTCTGTTCATATTTTCTATTTCTTCCTGGTTCAGTCTTGGAAGGTTATACCTTTCTAAGAATTTGTCCATTTTTTCCAGGTTTTCCATTTTATTGGCATAAAGTTGCTTGTAGTAGTCTCTTAGGATGCTTTGTATTTCTGCGGTGTCCATTGTAACTTCTCCTGTTTCATTTCTAATTTTATTGATTTGAGTTCTCTCCCTCTTTTTTCTTGATGAGTCTGGCCTAGGTTAATCATTTTATTTATCTTCTCAAAGAACCAGCTTTTAGTTTTATTGATCTTTGCTATTGTTTCCTTCATTTCTTTTTCATTTATTTGTGATCTGATTGTTATGATTTCTTTCCTTCTCCTAAGTTTGGGGTTTTTTTTGTTCTTCTTTCTCCAGTTGCTTTAGGTGTAAGTTTAGGTTGTTTATTAGAGATTTTTCTTGTTTCTTGAGGTAGGATTGTATTGCTATAAACTTCCCCCTTAGAACTGGTTTTTCTGCATCCCATAGGTTTTGGGTTGTCGTGTTTTCATTGTCATTTGTTTTAGGTAGTTTTTGATTTCCTGTTTGATTTCTTCAGTGATCTCTTGATTATTTAGTAGTGTATCGTTTTGCCTCCATGTGTTTGTAATTTTTACCATTTTCTTTACGTAATTGATATCTAGTCTCATAGTGTTTTGGTCAGAAGAGATACTTGATACGATTTCAGTTTTCTTAAATTTACCAAGGCTTGATTTGTGAACCAAGATATGATGTGTCCTGGAGAATGTTCCATGAGCACCTGGGAATAAAGTGTATTCTGTTGTTTTTGGATGGAATGTCCTATAAATATCAATTAGGTCCATCTTGTTTAATGTGTCATTTAAAGCTTGTGTTTATTTAATTTCATTTTGGATTATCTGTACATTGGTGAAAGTGTGGTGTTAAAGTCCCCTACTATGATTGTGTTACTGCTGACTTCCCCTTTTATGGATGTTAGCATTTGCCTTGTGTATTGAAGTGCTCCTATGTTGGGTGCATATTTACAGTTGTTATATCTTCTTGGATTGATCCCTTGATCAGTATATAGTGTCCTTCTTTGTCTCTTCTAATAGTCTTTATTTTAAAGTCTGTTTTGTCTGATATGAGAATTGCTACTCCAGCTTTCTTTTGATTTCCATTTGCATGGAGTGTCTTTTTCCATCCCCTCACTTTCAGTCTGTATGTTTCCCGAGGTCTGAAATGGGTCTCTTGTGGACAGCATATATACGGATCTTGGTTTTGTATCTATTCAGCCAGTCTGTGTCTTTTGGTTGGAGCATTTAATCCATTTACATTTAAGGTAATTATCGATATGTATGTTCCTATTACCATTTTCTTAATTGTTTTGGGTTTGTTTTTGTAGTTCTTTTCCTTTTCTTGTTTTTACTCCTAGAGAAGTTCCTTTAGCATTTTTTGTAAAGCTGGTTTGGTGGTGCTGAATTTTCTTAACTTTTGCATGTCTGTAAAGGTTTTTATTTCTCCATCAAATCTGAATGAGATCCTTGCTGGGTAGAGTAATCTTGGTTGTAGGTTTTTCTCCTTCATCACTTTAAATATGTCCTGCCACTCCCTTCTGGGTTGCAAAGTTTCTCCTGAAAGATCAGCTGTTAACCTTATGGGCATTCCCTTGTATGTTTTTTGTTGCTCTTGTTGCTTTTAATATGTTTTCTTTGTATTTAATTTTTGATAGTTTCATTAATATGTGTCTTGGGTGTTTCTCCTTGGATTTATCCTGTATGGGACTCTTTGCACTTCCTGGACTTAAGTGACTATATCCTTTCCCATATTAGGGAAGTTTTCAACTATAATGTGTTGAAATATTTTCTAAGCCCCTTTCTTTTCCTCTTCTTCTTCTGGGACCCCTATAATTCAAATATTGGTGCATTTAATGTCCCTGCAGTCTCTGAGACTGTTCTCAGTTCTTTTCATTGTTTTTTCTTTATTTTGCTCTGTGGTAGTTATTTCCACTAATTTACCTTCCAGGTCACTTATCTGTTCTTCTGCCTAAGTTATTCTGCTATTGATTACTTCTAGAGAATTTTTAATTTCATTTATTGTGTTGTTTATTCTTGCTTGTTTGCTCTTTAGTTCTTCTAGGTCCTTGTTAAACGTTTCTTATATTTTCTCCATTCTATTTCCATGATATTGGGTTATGTTTACTATCATTACTCTGAATTCTTTTTCAGGTAGACTGTCTATTTCCTCTTCATTGTTTTGTCTGTTGGGTTTTTACGTTGCTCCCTCATCTTCTGTGTGTTTCTGTCTTCTCATTTTTTTTAAATTACTGCGTTTGGGTTCTCCTTTTTGCAGCTTGCAGATTCATAGTTCTCGTTGTTTTTGGTGTCTTCCCCCAGTGGGTGAGGTTGGTTCAGTGGCTTGTGTAGTCTTCCTGGTGGAGGGGATTGGTGTCTGTGTTCTGGTGGGTGGGGCTGGATCTTGCCTTTCTGGTGGGCAGGGCCACGCCCCGCGGTGTGTTTTTGGGCGTCTGTGAACTTAGTATGATTTTAGGCAGCCTATCTGCTATTGGGTGGGGTTGTATTCCTGTCTTGCTATTTGTTTGGCATGGGGCTTCCAGCACTGGGACTTGCTGGCCCTTGGGTGGAGCTGGGTCTTAGCATTGAGACAGAGGTCTCTGGGAGAGCTCTCGATGATTGATATTACATGGGGCTGGGAAGCCTCTCGTGTTCCTTGTCTTGATCTTGGCTCTCCCACCTCTGAGGCTCAGGCCTGACACCAGGGTGGAGGACTAGGACGCTGTCAGCCACACAGGTTCACTCTGTTCAGTGGCCATCAATTGGATCCTTAGTTTCACTTAACTTCTTGGAAAACGCATGTTGTTTTTCACAAAGAGAACAGGAGGGCAGTGAGGAAATGTATCACTTCTTCTAACTGGCCTCCCGGCACCAGAATCCCTGCCTTGCCCTGTGGGCAAGTGGCTGTGATGATATCTTTAGATATACTCACAGAGTACTTGTGAGTGCAAAATATAGTATTGTTTGTGGAGTTGATTTGTTATTCTTGTCCTGGCTATAGATTCCTGCTGTAATCACACAAATCGGGTTATTACCTATGGAAGTGGTTGTAGGGTTGGAGGTTCTTGGAGACTGAGACACCCAAAGTCAGAATTGTAGCCTCGGCATCTATTGTTTTATCTAAGAAGATATAGGGCAAAGGTAAATACAAAGTAAGGCCAGAAAGTAAATAGGATTATGAAGTAGTGAGCTTGATAAGAGAAGAACAAAATTCAAGACGTTGGTTAGCTCTTGTTGTTTTGACTTATTGAAGAGACTGTGTATTGTGCCACTTTAACGTAACTGTTTACAAGAGGCAACAACAGGCTCACAGTCACCTAGGATGAACCATATATTCTCTCTTCTGCTAGGGATTCCAAAGAGGCGTGGAACAATAGTGGGACACTAGAAATATTTGCACTGGGAGACTAGAAATATATGAAATCCTGTTTTTTAATCTGCCTTTTCATGTACTGTACAGCTGTCTACCAAGCATTTTTCCTCTACTGAGCTGCATATTGTAGGGACTGGATACCATAAAACTTACTTGAATAGTCTGAATTGGCTCACCTTCTTTAGGTTTATGTTTCTCATGCATTAATTTCTCTTGTATCTTCCCAGTAATATTGATGTTGGCATGTTATGTTTCCTGTGTTACATGTGTGAAAGTTTATGCTTAGAACAATTTAGTGTTTTTCTTAAGTATCATCCTACAGAGTAAGCTGGTTTTTGAAGCCAGGCCTTTGGACCTTTCTGTTACTATTACTTGTGCTACATCAAACAACCTCGCTGGTAAATTAGACTAGAAATAAAGTAAAATAATTAAAGTTGCTATTCCACTAGAAATTAGGTAATGAAAGAATAGCAAATATTGGGAATTTAATTTAAAATATAAAGAAATTATAAAGAATAAAGCAGAGATGTTAAAGTTTGGACTTTAACATATTAGTAATTGAGATTCTTGAATTACACATTTTTATTGTTCATGTTTCTGATGGTACTCAAATCATAGAAATTATAACCTTTGTCCTTTTGCTAGATGATAAAATACAAAGTCACACATGGCTTTTGTTTGCTCAGGAAACAAAGACTTGTTACCAGTTTGTCCTTATTCAGGTAGTTCATTGTTTTGTTGACAGTCTAGTTCCATTAATCTGGTATTTGCAGGGAAATTACTTACAGACTTTAAAATCTGTGCTGAAGGTGATCACATGGACATTTGAATCCGTTATTTAAGTGATGTTTTAATGTTAAAATAAAAATCTACTTTCCAGAATGTAACTGTAAAAGTATTTTATGCAAGATTTCATGTGGGATATCTTAATGGTTGAATAATAAATTTTACCTCATAAAAATGAAATTCAATAATACAGTAGCTTTCTCAGCTCAGTAGCATCTGGTCTATTCTCATGAGAGCCAATATTTTCCAACTCATTAGGATCATGTCGTTCTGTATGTCGTCAACATTGACTTAGCCAAGCTACCTTTACTTACATAACCGCCAAACTATTAAATAGGTCTCTTGTGGAGTGAAGTCAAATATTCCTCTTACTTTACTTCTGTCTTAGAAGAGGGGAAGAAAATGTACATACTGTAACATTTAAACATCTGGTCTAAAACCACATCAGTTTAACTCTGAGCAAAGTTATGCGTTTGGTATTCTTCCCAGGTGTGCATATAAAAAGGGTTTTGGGATTGTTGAACAGTTCTTTAACCATTTAGGAAAAAGATTGAGGCATAGCGATATGCTTTTTCTATTCCTCAAACTACGTTTTCCCCCCACAGCTCCAGTGTGTTCTAAATATATATATATATATATATATTTAAAATAAATTTATTTATTTATTTTTGGCTGCACTGGGTCTTCGCTGCTGTGCGTGGGCTTTCTGTAGTTGCAGTGAGCGGGGCTACTCTTCGTTGTGGTGCGCAGGCTTCTCATTCCGGTGGCTTCTCTTGTTGTGGAGCCCAGGTTCTAGGCACGCGGGATTCAGTAGTTGTGGCTTGCAGGCTCTAGAGCGCAGGCTCAGTAGTTGTGGTGCACGGGCTTAGTTGCTCCACAGCATGTGGGATCTTCCCGGCCCAGGGCTCGAACCTGTGTTCCCTGCATTGGCAGGCAGATTCTTAACTGCTGTGCCACCAGGGAAACCCTAAAATATACATTTTTGAGCTGTTATAAAATTTTCTTTCCAGATAGAAGTATTGATTATAAGGTTATCCTTGCCTAAAAATAAAAATGACTTGAGTTAGATTTGCCTTAAGAACTACCAATAAGACTTTTTGATGTTTAAATTGGAATAAAAATTTAATAAAATAAAAAGAAGAAGATAAAAATGGAAAAGGTATTCATGCTCATGAATTGGAGAGATCACTATTGTTATAATGTTCATGCAGCATAATGACTTGCCTTACATTTGTTGGGAAATGATTTACCACAGTAAGTTTAGTGAACATCCGTTGCCTTGTATAGAAAGAAAAAATATTTTTTCCCCCTTGTGATGAGAACTTTCAGGATTTCCTCTTTTAGTAACTCTCAAATATATCATACAGCATTATTAACTATAGTCATCATGTTGTACATTACATCTGCAGTACTTATTTATTTTATAAGTGGAAGTATGTACCTTTTGACCACCTTTATCCAATTTCCCTACCCTCCATCCCCTCCCTCTTGTAACCACAAATTTATCTCTTTTTCTGTGAGGTTTCCTCCCCTCCCCTCTTCTACATATAAGTCAGATCAAACAGTATTTGTCTTTCTTGACTTATTTCACTTAGGATGATCCCCTGAAGGCTCATGTTTTGTTTTGTTTTGTTTTTTGTCGAATATGTCAGGATTTCCTTTGTTTTTTTGTGACTGAATAGTATTCCACTGTGTATTTACACCATATTTTCTTTATCCACTCATCTCTTGATGGACGCTTAGGTTGTTCTCATATCTTGCTATTGTAAATAATGCTGCAGTGAACATGGGAATGCAGATATCTCTTGGACATAGTGATTTATTTCCTTTGGATGTAGACCCAGAAGCAAATTTGTGGGTCATATGGTAGTGCTCTTTTTAATTTTTTGAGGAACCTCCACACTGTTTCCCATAGTGGTTGCACCAACTTACAATCCCACCAACAGTGCCCAAGGGTTCCCTTTCCTCCACATCCTTGCCAGCATTTGTCATCTTGTCTTTTTGTTTTTTATAGCTCTCTCTTTTATGCATAAAACAGTTGTTGGATAACCAACAGCAGTATTGATATTTACAAATTAGAATTTGCCTTTATCTTTACTTCATTCTTTTATTTTTATTTATTTTTTTTACTCAAACAGAAAGTCACAAAAATTATAATCGTCCTCATCAGTTCACTCAGTCCCATGTAATTAATTTTTTTATGTTGATCTTTTGGTAGCACTTTTATGAATTCATCAGTTTTCCATTAGAGTTCTGAAAATGCTTATTCATTCAGTTCAGCAGTATAGTCAGTTACCAGAAAGCTGTACTTACGAGAGTCTTTTCCATGAATTCCTTGAAGATGAAACCCTTTTATAGGAACATTTTTGCAAAAGCATCAGAGTACACCCAGAACTGTCCGTAAATGACAAAAGACTTAAAAATGACCATGGTTAAAGATTTGATGAAAGTTCATAATAATGCAGTTGGCAAGGAAATTTAGTTATTTCTGAGATATACTTTTTTTTTTTTTTTTTTTTTTTTTTGCGGTACACGGGCCTCTCACTGTTGTGGCCTCTCCCGTTGCGGAGCACAGGCTCCGGACGCACAGGCTCAGCGGCCATGGCTCATGGGCCCAGCCGCTCCGCGGCATGTGGGATCTTCCCAGACTGGGGCACGAACCTGTGTCCCCTGCATCGACAGGCGGACTCTCAAGCACTGTGCCACCATGGAAGCCCTGAGATATACATTTTAAAGTAATAACTAGAATTATGATTTATAACATTATACCAGAACATATAAGAGTTTTAGAAATTTAATGTAATGTCTGAAACCATTATATTAACATATTTCCATACAAATAACCCAAAGAAAGTTTAGTATTAGTTGTTTTTTCGTTTGTTTTTTTACACTGCAGGATCTTATTAGTCATAATTTTATACACATCAGTGTATACATGTCAATCCGAATCACCCAATTCAGCACACCACCATCCCCACCCTAACGCGGTTTTCCCCCCTTGGTGTCCATACGTTTGTTCTCTGCATCTGTGTCTCAACTTCTGTCCTGCAAACCAGTTCATCTGTACCATTTTTCTAGGCTCCACATACATGCGTTAATATACGATATTTATTTTTCTCTTTCTGACTTACTTCACTCTGTATGACAGTCTCTAGGTCCATCCAAGTCTCAACAAATGACTTAATTTCATTCCTTTTTATGGCTGAGTAGTATTCCATTGTATATATGTACCACATCTTCTATATCCATTCATCTGTCGATGGGCATTTAGGCTGCTTCCATGACCTGGCTGTTGTAAATAGTGCTGCAATGAACATTGGGGTGCATGTGTCCTTTTTTTTTTTTTTTTTTTTTTGCAGTACTCGGGCCTCTCACTGTTGTGGCCTCTCCTGTTGCGGAGCACAGGCTCTGGACGCGCAGGCTCAGTGGCCATGGCTCACGGGCCTAGCTGCCCCGCGGCATGTGGGATCTTCCCGGACTGGGGCATGAACCCGTGTCCCCTGCATCAGCAGGTGGACTGTCAACCACTGCGCCACCAGGGAAGCCCTGCATGTGTCTTTTTGAATTATGGTTTTCTCTGGGTATATGCCCAGTAGTGGGATTGCTGGATCATATGGTAATTCTATTTTCAGTTTTTTAAGGAACCTCCATACTGTTCTCCACAGTGGCTGTATCAATTTACATTCCCACCAACAGTGCAAGAGGGTTCCCTTTTTTCACACCATCTCTAGCATTTGTTGTTTGTAGACTTTCTGATGATGCCCATTCTAACTGGTGTGAGGTGATACCTCATTGTAGTTTTGATTTGCATTTCTCTAATAATTCGTGGTGTTGAGCAGATTTTCATGTGCTTCTTGGCCATCTGTATATCTTCTTTGTAGAAATGTCTATTTAAGTCTTCTGCCCATTTTTGGATTGGGTTGTTTCTGTAATATTGAGCTGCATGAGTTGTTTATATATTTTGGATATGAATCCTTTGTCCATTGATTCGTTTGCAAATATTTTCTCCCATTCTGAGGGTTGTCTTTTCGTCTTGTTTATGGTTTCCTTTGCTGTGTAAAAGCTTTTAAGTTTCATTAGGTCCCATTTGTTTATTTTTGTTTTTACTTCCATTGCTCTAGGAGGTGGATCAAAAAAGATCTTGCTGTGATTTATGTCAAAGAGTGTTCTTCCTATGTTTTCTTCTAAGAGTTTTATAGTGTCTGGTCTTACATTTAGGTCTCGAATCCATTTTGAGTTTATTTTTGTGTATGGTGTTAGGGAGTGTTCTAATTTCACTCTTTTACATATAGCTGTCCAGTTTTCCCAGCACCACTTATTGAAGAGACTGTCTTTTCTCCATTTTATATCCTTGCCTCCTTTGTCGTAGATTAGTTGAACAGAGGTGCGTGGGTTTATCTCTGGGCTTTCTGTCTTTTTCCATTGATCTATGTTTCTGTTTTTGTGCTAGTAGCATATTTTCTTGATTACTGTAGCTTTGTAGTATAGTCTGAAGACAGGGAGTCTGATTCCTCCAGTTCTGTTTTTTTCCCTCAAGACTGCTTTGGCTATTTGGGGTATTTTGTGTCTCCATACAAATTTTAAGATAATTTATTCTAGTTCTGTAAAAAATGCCATTGGTAATTTGATAGGGATTGCATTGAGTCTGTAGATTGCTTTGGGTGGTATAGTCATTTTCACAATATCGATTCTTCCAATCCAAGAACATGGTATATATCTCTGTCTGTTGGTATCATCTTTAACTTCCTTCATCCATGTCTTATAGTGTTGTGCATACAGGTCTTTTTTCCCCCTAGGTAGGTTTATTCCTAGGTATTTTATTCTTTTTATTGCAGTGGTGAATGGAGTGTTTCCATAATTTCTCTTTCACATTTTTCATCATTAGTGTATAGGAATGCAAGAGATTTTTGTGCATTTATTTTGTATTCTGCAACTTTACGAAATTCACTGATTAGCTCTAGTAGTTTTCTGGTGGCCTTTTTAAGATTCTCTATGTATAGTATCATGTCATCAGCAAACCATGACAGTTTTACCTCTTCTTTTCCAATTTGTATTCCTTTTATTTCTTCTTCGTCTCTGATTGCTATGGCTAGGACTTCCAAAACTATGTTGAATAATAGTGGTGAGAGTGGACATCCTTGTCTTGTTCCTGATCTTAGAGGAAATGCTTTCAGTTTTTCACCATTGAGAATGATGTTTGCTGTGGGTTTGTCGTATATGGCCTTTATTATGTTGAGTTATGTTCCCTCTATGCCCACTTTCTGGAGAGTTTTTATCATAAATGGGTGTTGAATTTTGTAAAAGGATTTTTCTGCATCTATTGAGATGATCATATGGTTTTTAGTCTTCAGTTTGTTAATATGGTGTATCACGTTGATTGATTTGCATATATTGAAGAATCCTTGCAACGCTGGGATGAATCCCAGTTGATCATGGTGTATGATCCTTTTAATGTGTTGTTGGATTCTGTTTGCTAGTATTTTGTTGAGGATTTTTGCATCTATATTCATCAGTGATATTGGTCTGTTCTTTTCTTTTTTTTGTAGTATCTCTGTCTGGTTTTGGTATCAGGGTGATGGTGGCCTTATAGAATGAGTTTGGGCGTGTTCCTCCCTCTGCAGTTTTTTGGAAGAGTTTGAGAAGGATGAGTGTTAGCTCTTCTCTAAATGTTTGATACAATTCACCTGTGAAACCATCCGGTCCTGGACTTTTGATTTTTGGAAGATTTTTGATCACAGTTTCAATTTCATTCCTTGTGACTCGTCTGTTCATATTTTCTATTTCTTCCTGGTTTAGTCTTGGAAGGTTATACTTTCTAAGAATTTGTCCATTTCTTCCAGGTTGTCCATTTTATTGGCATACATTTCCTTGTAGTAGTCTCTTAGGATGCTTTGTATTTCTGTGGTGTCTGTTATAACTTCTCCGTTTTCATTTCTCATTTTATTGATTTGAGTCCTCTCCCTCTTTTTCTCGATGAGTCTGGCTAATGGTTTATCAATTTTGTTAATCTTCTCAAAGAACCAGCTTTTAGTTTTATTGACCTTTGCTATATTGTTTTTTTTTGTTTCTATTTCATTTATATCTTCTCTGATCTTTATGATTTCTTTCCTTCTGCTAACTTTGGGTTTTGTTTGTTCTTCTTTCTCTAGTTCCTTTAGGTGTAAGGGTAGGTTGTTTACTTGAGACTTTTCTTGTTTCTTGAGGTAGGCTTGTATAGCTATAAACTGCCCTCTTAGAACTGCTATTTCTGCATCCCATAGGTTTTGGATCGTCGTGTTTTCATTGTCATTTGTCTGTAGGTATTTTTTGTTTTCCTCTGATTTCTTCAGTGAACTCTTGGTTATTTAGTAACGTGTTGTTTAGCCTCAATGTGTTTGTGTTTGTTAGATTTTTTCCCCTGTAATTCATTTCTAATCTCATAGCGTTGTGGTCAGAAAAGATGCTTGATATTATTTCAGTTTTCTTAAATTCACTGAGGCTTGTTTTGTGACCCAAGATGCGCTCTATCCTGGAAAATGTTCCTTGCGCTCTTGAGAAGAAAGTGTTATCTCCTGTTTTTCGATGGAACGTCCTATAAATATCAGTGAAATCTATGTGGTCT
Organism: Mesoplodon mirus; assembly: GCF_964341445.2. NCBI lineage: Eukaryota > Metazoa > Chordata > Mammalia > Artiodactyla > Ziphiidae > Mesoplodon > Mesoplodon mirus. The sequence goes on along the minus strand of NC_138992.1, from coordinate 35,985,570 downwards.
CTTGTGTTATTTAAAGCTTCTGTTTCCTTATTTAGTTTCATTTTGGATGATCTGTCCATTGGTGTAATTGAGGTGTTAAAGTCCCCCACTATTATTGTGTTAGTGTCGATTTCCTCTTTTATAGCTGTCAGCAGTTGCCTTATGTATTGAGGTGGTCCTATGTTGGGTGCATATATACTTATAGTTGTTATATCTTCTTTCTGGATTGATCCCTTGATCATTATGTAGTGTCCTTCCTTGTCTCTTGTAACATTCTTTATTTTAAAGTCTATTTTATCTGATATGAGTATATCTACTCCAGCTTTCTTTTGAATTCCACTTGCATGGAATATCTTTTTCCAACCCCTCACTTTCAGCTTGTATGTGTCCCTAGTTCTGAAGTGGGTTTCTTGTAGACAGCCTATATATGTGTCTCCTTTTTGTATCCATTCAGCAAGCCTGTGTCTTTTGGTTGGAGCTTTTAATCCATTCACGTTTAAGGTAATTATCAATATGTATGTTCCTATGACCATTTTCATAATTGTTTTGGGTTTGATTTTGTAGGTCATTTTCTTCTCTTGTTGGTCCTTCTTTTTTGTAGGTCCTTCTTTTGTAGGTCTTCTCTTTTGTAGATCCTTTTCTTCTCTTTTCTTTCTCACTTAGAGAAGTTCCTTTAGCATTTGTTGTAGAGCTGGTTTGGTGGTGCTGAATTCTCTTAGCTTTTGCTTGTCTGTAAAGCTTTTGATTTCTCCATGGAATATGAATGAGATTCATGCCAGGTATAGTAATCTTGGTTGTAGTTTCTTCCGTTTCATCACTTTAAGTATATCATGCCACTCCCTTCTGTATTGTAGAGTTTCTGCTGAGAAATCAGCTGTTAACCTTATGGCAGTTCCCTTGTTGTTATTTGTCATTTTTCCCTCGCTGCTTTCAGTAATTTTTCTTTGTTTTTAATTTTTGCCAATTTGATTACTGTTTCTTTTTCTTGCCTGATTGCTCTGGCTGGGCCTTCCACTATTATGTTGACTAGGAATGGTAAGAGTGGGTGCCCTTTTGTTTCTGATCTTAGAGGAAAAGCTTTCAACCTTCCACCATTGAGTATGATGTTAGCTGTTGCCTTGTCATGTATGGCCTTTATTATTTTGAGATATGTTCCTTCCATACCTGATTTGTTGAGGGTGTTTATCATGAATGGAATTTGAATTTTGTCATATGTTTTTCTGTGACTATTGAGATGATCATATATATTTTTTTATTGATGTGATTGTGTCACATTTATTGATTTGCATATTTTGAACCATCCTTGCATCACAGGGTAAATTCCCCTTGATTGTGGTACGTGATCCTTTTAATGTGCTGCTGATTTTGTTTTGCTGTTATTCTGTTGAGAATATTTGCATCTATATTCCTCTGGAATATTGGCCGTTAGTTTTCTTATAGTGTCCTTATCTGGCTTTAGTATCAGGGTAATGCTGGCCTCATAAAATGAGTTTGGGAGTGTTCCTTTTTCATTTTTTGGTAGAGTTTGAGAGCCTGGCTGTCAACCCTGGGGCCTGACTGGTCAGAACTTGCTGTCTTGTCACATATTGACAGTCAAATAGATGAATGATGGAAGAATGGATAACCATGGATGCAGAACACTTTACCACATGTGCATCAAAACTGCTGAGTGATTCACTTTGCTGTACACTTGAAACTAGCACAACATTTTTTTTTGGTATTATCATTTTTTTATTAGTTTCTGCTTTATAACAAAGTGAATCAGTCATACATATACATATATCCACTCTTTTTTAGATACATTTCCCATATAAGCCATTAAAAAGTACTGTGTAGAGTGCCCTGTGCTATACAGTAGGTTCTTATTAGTTATCTATTTTATATATGGTAGTGTGTATATGTCAATCCCCATCTCCCAATTTATCCTCTCCCCTTACCCCCCATAACCATAAATTTGGTTTCTACATCTGTGACTCTATTTCTGTTTTGTGAGTAAGTTCATTTGTACCATTTTTTTAGATTCCGCATATAAATGACATCATATGAAAAAAAAAACTGCTGAGTGGAAACATTTCAGTGAGCGTGATAGCCTGTGGCAAAAGTATATGTGTGTCTTTTTAGACAAAATCTTTACATTTTACGATTTGGAAATATTCAAGAGGAAATGTCAAGGAAGCAGCAAAACCAAGGATAGCACCACCTGTGGATTCTGAATCTCAGGATGTGGGCAGGGCTGTGCTTTCTGATGAGTCATCTGTTAGGGCTTTGGATAAATTAAACACTGAGCAAATTGTTTAACCAGCATTGTGTCTTCTGGGGCTCCTTGAGAAGACCATAGCAGACCCTGATAATAGGTTTGGGGCTGGAGCCATGTCAATGGATTAGAATTGGAAGACTCCTGGCAGAGTGGCTTCATGCTCTTTTCTCTTCCTTTCCCTGAAGCCTTTCATCTCTTGGATCATGGCCCTGCCAAGACCAGATTTAGCCTCCATCTACCCTTATCTGGCTACTGAAGTACCTCTGGGCTTACACTTCCTAAACTCTGCATCAGGGAGGCAAGGATTACCTGATCAATCCACTTCTCAAGAATTATCAATGGCTGTCTGTTGCCCTCAGGCTAAACTCAAAAGACTTTTGGCTTGGCCTTTTAGGACCTGGGTTCTCCCTAGCCTCATACTTCATCTCTGGTTGAATCAAATCCTGTGTACCTTGCTCTTCAAATTTCCTTGCCTTCATGCCCACCGCCCCCTGCCCCCACCCCCCCCAAAGAAGAAGTGCTTATTTATTACCTCTTTTCTACTTGAAATGTAACATTAATATTCATATTTAGTATTAGCATTAGTATTTCCTCTGCAAGTACTTCCCTCATTCACCCAAGCAGAGTTAATTATTTTTTCCTTTGTGGTATCATTGTGGTTAATATATCAGCTCATTTCAACAGATGTTTAGTACCTAGTAACTGCTAGACTTGGACTCTTTTCAAAGATCTCTCAGTCTACCTGGGAAATATAATATTTGATCTTTCATTACATGCATTATTCTATACTGTTGCTATTTCTGTACTGAGGTTTTCTGACAAAATCTAATATGCTGTAATAGATCATATTGTTTAGACACTCATATGAATTATCTTTCAGTTATTACTTAATCATAATAACTGGATTAAAAATTTATTGCCAATATTCAATTAAAGTAAATTCAATAAGTCGTTGGTTTTACATATCAAATATAACAACATTTACTCCAGATTTTATTGTCAAAAGTAAATAACGGATGGTTCTCTTACAAAAATTTTTATTAGTAAGTAGAAACAGCTTTTTTCTGTTTTATTGAAATTCAGTTGATTATAAGAAGAAAGCATTAGAAAATTTCATGTGATTTTAGCTTAATATTTGTAAATTGGAAAGAAGAACTCATCAGTAAAATAGCTAATAATTTTTTTCCATTATCTGACTTGACTTGTTTTTGTAGATCTTTCTCCATAAGAAATAGTTACTTTTTTGTAATTCCTTATTTTTCTAAGAGCCTGCTTATACTCTGCACCACCTTACTCTTCTCCTCAATAGCTACAACCACTTGATCCCTGCTTGGTTTTTCATTCCTGCCTCATGTCTGGGTTTGATTCTGTCATTAATCTGGGAATGATATAAGGAATACACATCCAGGTTAACTCAGGAGCATCTACTCAACTTTGCAGTTAATCCTGCTTTGCCTATGTGCCTTAGCTCTATTGATTGAACTTCTACTTGAATTGTCCAAGCTTCCATGTTAAACTGCCGTTTCAGTTCCTAGATGTCTGTTTGTTCTGCTGGGCCATTCCTTGTCTCATCAAAGACTAAGGACATGAATTTCCTTTTCCAGACTGCCATAGATTCTGGAGGCTTTTTCCTAATTTCAGCCTTGTGGATGTGGTACTCCCCACTAAATGTTACCAGACCATTTTTGAAGGATCTACCTACTCACTGCCAATTTTACCTTTTTTTTTTTTTTAAAAAAAAGGTAATTATTGATTATATTACATTTGTCTGCTGGAATACTTACTGCATTGTTTCTCATTGGACAGGTACCTGACCTGACTACGTGGCTCCCAACTTTTGCATTTTTTCTGCATTCTCTAGATCAGGGTTGGCAACTCTAGCTCACTGTTTGTTTTTGTAAATAAAATTTTATTGGAACATAACTAACTTGTTCCTTTAGATGTTGTCTATGGCATCTTTTGTCCTACAATATCAGTGTTGAGTAGTTGCAACAGAGATCATATGGCTCACAATCCAAAGACTTTTACTGTCTGGCCCTTTACCAGAAACATTTTGCTGACCGTTGGTATAGGTTATAACTTTGTACTCTTCATTTGATGCCTATTTAAAACATTGTACTTTTTATTTTGTAGAGATTTTATGAGAAAATTAACATATTTATTCTCGTGACTTCCATGTAATTTTTAAATTCACTTACTCAAATATTAGGCAGAAGATGTCCTAGACTTTAGATAATCTTCATTTAACTGTTTTCATTTTTTAACCAACATTTTGTTAGTTTAATCCAAAATAGATAGAATTGGGACTTCCCTGGTGGCCCAGTGGTTAAGAATCCGCCTTCCAGTGCAGGTGACATGGGTTTGATCCCTTGTTGGGGAACCAAGATCCCACATGCTGGAGGAACTAAGCTTGTGCGCCACAACTAGAGGGCCCGCGTGCCACGGCGAAGAGCCCACGCACCACAACGAAAGATCCCACATGCCACAACTAAGACCCAACGCAATCAAAAAAAACCAAAATAGATAGAATTAAGTGATTATGATAATTGATACTTTTTACCTCTGTTTAATCATCTACCCACAGTAAATCAATCACCAAGTATTGTCAAATTTATTTTCTAGGTACTTTTACAATACACCTATTTCTCTCCATTTTTACTTCTGTCATACTAGGGCAACTCCATCATTTCTTTTTCCCCTTCCAATCCATTGTGTACCATGTGCCCGAGTAAGCTTTGAAGAATTCAGATGTGATTGTAGCACTCAGCCTTCAATGATTTCCTGTTATCTGTAGGATGAAGACTCAAATCTGGCTCTATACTTTATTAACCTTTCAGTTTCTCAAAAGAGCTGTGCTTCTTTTTGTCTTAGGGCTTTTCTCAAGCTTTTCCATCCTTCTGCAATGCCTTTCTCCCTCTGTTTCACCTATTTATATCAACTTATCCTTCAGAGCCCAGCTCAAATGTCAGTTCTTCAGAAGATTCAGAAGTAGAAAATAGGTTCCATGAGACCAGGTACCATGTTTCAATTTGTCTTGCTGTATCTCCAGCAGGTACTAATTACTATTGAGAGTGTCTAAAGATGGTGTTTCCTCGTCTGCTTTTTTCTTTTTTTTTTTGTGGTACGTACGCCTCTCACTGTTGTGGCCTCTCCCATTGCGGAGCACAGGCTCCAGATGTGCAGGCTCAGCGGCCATGGCTCACGGGCCTGGCTGCTCCGCAGCATGTGGGATCTTCCCGGACCAGGGCACAAACCCATGTCCCCTGCATTGGCAGGCGGACTCTCAACAACTGCGCCTCCAGGGAAGCCCCCCCTTCTGCTTTTTTGAGTGAGCATTCAGAATGTAAATAGTCGGTAAATTCTACCAATTTTTAAGATCATCTCTCTTCCCTACCTTGCGCCCCCCGCCCTCCCCAGCCCCGCAACCCCCAACATCATCTGTAGTACAGTAGATAGGAGCTAGGAGGTCTCTCTTTGTTAGTGAATGAGCAAAGTCAGCCACTTAAACAATATAATTAAATTTGGGGAGATAATTATTAGTAAGAGAATACTGTGATTTAAGTCAATTGTGAAAAATGATTAAAATAGAATCGCTATATGGGTTCTTATCTCTGGGGTTCTCAGGACCCCTGCATTTGGAGATTCTCTAGAAGAACTCTGTAGACTTGGCATACAGTTATACTTACGGCTACGATTTATTGTAGCAAGATAGTAGGGATACCTGTCTGATCAAAGGAGAAAAAGACAGGTAGCTTGGAGAGATCCATACACAGCCTTCCTTCTGCCCTCTCCCTCCTGTGAAGAAGGTACACTTGAACTGCTTTTCTCTACCAACAAAATATACAGTAACGTGCACTGTTTCTGCCCAGGGAAACCTGTTAGTGATTCAGTACCCCAGACTTTTACTGGGGGCTCCTCATGCAGGCAACCTCTATCTAGCACATTCCAAAATTCCAGACTCCCAGAAGGAAAGCAGGTGTTTAGTATAAACTGTATTTTTTGTATAAAAGTCTAAGGAGAGCAGACCATTCCTATCAGTTAAGAATGAAGGCAAATCAGGTTCCCAGATGCTGTCAGTCAAGGGCCAACTTCCCAGAGGTTGGCCTTTCTAAGGATAGCAGTCTTAAGCTTGCTACTGTTAATTGTGGCATGCAGGCTCAGTAGTTGTGGCCTTTGGGTCTAGAGTGCAGGCTCAGTAGTTGTGGCGCATGGGTTTAGTTGCTCAGAGGCATGTGGGATATTCCCGGACCAGGGCTCGAACCTGTGTCCCCTGCACTGGCAGGTGAATTCTTAACCACTGCACCCTCAGGGAAGTCCTTGCACAGTTCTTAAAACAGTGTTTATATTACCTGACAGCATCTGCTTTTTATTTTACTTAGGGAGGTGAGTAGTTTTAGCTAGATACGTTCCTACCCTGAACAAAGTTGGAGAATGTGTTTTAAGTAGACAACTATCAGTCACTTTATTCTAAGATTTTTTTTCATGTTTCCTATAGTGAAAATTTGAATGCCTGATGGGGCAAATCACGTGCAACACTTATTCTTGTTTGCTCAGCTTAAGCTACATTGATTTTCATTCTGTTATTCACACATGTACTCTAAACTCTCTTCTGGTTAAGGACTTTTTCCATGCTGTTTTCTTTGCCATGTCCTTCCCTTTTTTGCTTGGTTTATCCCCACTTATCTTGGTATTTCGGTTTAGACTGTATCTATCTGTATCTGTCTACTCTCTCCCCCAAATCTCTTAAAGGGAGCTCCCAGATCACTTTCCAACTGTATTAAGATTGTTTGCTTGTCTTTCTCCATTTCCAGAGGAATATATTCTCATCCTAACATATCACGTAAATGAATGAATGAATGAGTTTAAAATTTGGGTGGAGAAGGAAAGGGGAGTGCTGGAAGAAGAGGAGGAGGAAGAAAGATTTAAATTTGTGTAACATTTTTGAGAATTATGTATTTAATAACTTAGAATTGTGATATCCAGTATGGTAGCTGTTACCCACATGTGGCTAGTCAGAAATGAGATGGCTGTAAGTGTAAAATACTTAACTGGGTTCAAACACTTTTTATAAACCCAAAGTATGTAAAATATCAATTTTTTGCATTGATTAAATATTAAATGATAATATCTTAGATATATAAAAATGTTATAAAATTTCATCTAATTTTACTTTTTAATGTAGTTACTACAAATTTTAAATTATATATTGATCGAGAAAAACAGCGCATAAGTGCTTCTTTTACATTGTATTGGAAGTAGTTTCGGTGTAAAAGTGACACAAAATTTGCTGTTTACTTTTAAAATATCATTTAAGTAAATGATCAAAACAATTATAAGAGATCACTTGGCAGGTTTATTAAAATGTAGTAGTCCGTGTATACCCCTTCGAATAATAAATTATAATAGTAGTAATAATTGTTAACATGTGAGTGGTTAGCATGTGCACTTTTCTAAGTGCTTTATATGTATTAACACATTTAATACTTTGGATTAAAAGTAATAAAATTAGTACTAATTGTGACAGATGTGCCATACTAATGTAAGATGTTAATAGGGGAAACTGGGTATAGGGTATATGGGAACTGTTTGTACTCTCTTCAGTTTTTCTGTAAATCTAAAACTGTTCTAAAATATAAAGCTTTTTAAAATAAAAATCAAAAATAAAACAAAAAAATAAAATTAGAAAGCAAAGATTTGATTGGAACAAACAAGAAAAGTTATGCGCTATACTGGACACCTAAGGGAGTATGAAGCTGTAGCTTGAACTTGAGTCAGTTCCATGGTGAAAGAGACAACCTGATTTTGGATTGATTCCAAATCAAAAGATTCACCGGGAAGAACTGAGAAACTCTTCTTAATTTTATTCTTCAGTTATCAGAATTTTGAGCAGTATTGCTGATCACACATTAGAAAATATTTTAAAAAAGAACCAGGGGCTTCCCTGGTGGCGCAGTGGTTGAGAGTCCACCTGCCGATGCAGGGGACACGGGTTCGTGTCCCGGTCCGGGAGGATCCCACATGCCGCGGAGTGGCTGGGCCCGTGAGCCATGGCCACTGAGCCTGCGCGTCCGGAGCCTGTGCTCCGCAACGGGAGAGGCCACAACAGTGAGGGAGGGTTTTAATGAGTGTTCTCTAAAGAATAAGTCTTTGAAGCTTATTCTGTTACAGTGAAAACAAAACTTGTATATCCTAATGACTGTTGCTTTCCTAAGTGATTCTTTTGGTCTATAGTTTCCAATCCATAGACACTGTCATGTTCACAGATTTTAAGTCTCTTTGAAATCGTTTTTTTAGCCAATTTAGAAGACATATGAGGAAATTAGTACCTTAGCTTTAAATACACATTTCCTTTTCTTTTAAAGACAGTGTCAGAGAAACAAAATGTAATCTTGACTATGTATCTAGAACCATGCCTTGTGTTAGAATGTAAAGAGTTGTTGCGATTCGGTGTCACCTTACTGTTCTTACCGAAGTGTATTTATTTCTTTCAAATATTCAGACTCACCCCTCAAATGATCAAGATTTGTCATCATTGGGACAATTCAGAAAAATGACTTATAGGCCATAAATGTAGTTGTAAATAAGGAGTACCAAAAATGTTTTGATCAATGAAACATTGACGTAGTTAGTTTCTGACTACTTTGAAGGACAGTTCTTGGCTGTCTGCTAATTCACTATAGCATAGTCAGACCTATGGTTTAAATTCTACTCCCGTGGAGCCCCCTCTTACCCAATTCCATTTACTAGTTGTGGGATCTTAGACATGTTGCTTAGATTCTTGAAGTTTTAGTTTTTTCATTGTAAAATATGGATAATAATACATTTTTCATGGTTTTGTTGTGATAAATTGCATTTATCACAGTGTCTGGTGTAATAATTGGTAGCTACTGTTATTAATTATATTGATAGAAATAATAAAATATGTCTTGGATTATTTCATGATTTTACGAAAGGTGCAGTGTTTTCTAATTCTGAAAAGGAAAATAATGAGCTAAAACGAGGAGGAATTTAGTTTTATGGAAAGAAGAACCAGTGGGGTTTTTAAATCTCTGAAACTGGAAAAGAACAGGATGACAGTTCTTCATTGAATGGTGTTGCATTATTTACTTGTTTTCTGATACTCCTTTCTTACAGAAGTCATTGTGTATTTTTCTTGTAATAGCTATCAATGTACTGATCATAGGATGTTATTTAAATATCTCCATTTCCTTTGAATGTATTTTTTTCCCCGAGACATGTAGTTTTTAATGCGTACTACAAAAGATGGCCCTTTTATAATTACTAAGGGTTCGTTTTTGCTCTGAGCTTATCTGAATGATAAAAAATATCACTGTCGGTATTGGAAATGATTTTAAGTAGTATGTTGGAAACTTCGTTTTTTTTTTTTTTTTTTTTTTGCGGTACGCGAGCCTCTCACTGTTGTGGCCTCTCCCGTTGTGGAGCACAGGCTCCGGACGCGCAGGCTCAGCGGCCATGGCTCACGGGCCCAGCCGCTCTGTGGCATGTGGGATCTTCTCAGACCGGGGCACGAACCCGTGTCCCCTGCATCGGCAGGCGGGCTCTCAACCACTGTTCCACCAGGGAAGCCCAGAAACTTAGTTTTTAGTTATAAAAATTATTTTTTTTACTGCATATTGGAAAAAATTTTCCCCCTATGTTATACCCATGATTTCAGATATTATTGCTTAAGATAATAGTGGAGAAAGAGTTTGCTCATGAAATGATTTTATCATGAAGTAAAAGTAAAAAACTGTGGGCAAATTTAAATAAAAATATTAACAATAGTATTCGCTAATTACTTATTTACTGCTTACTATGTGCCCGGCTCTCTTCTAAGTGCCTAACATCTATTGAGTCATTTAATCTTCAAAACAATTTTGAGAGGAAGGTTCTGTTATTATCCCCATTGTACAAATGAGACACTGCAGCTTAGAGAGATTGTCTCGCCCTTGGTTATAGATCAGGTGAGTGGCAGAGCTAGAACATCAGTCCATGTGCTCTGACAGTTTTCAAGCTCTTAGCCACTGTGTAATATTGCTGCTTCTTTACTTTATTAAGTAAATAATAGTACAAATGATACATGGATAGGGTAGCAGTAATATCATTAGTACACAAATACATGAAGTTTGTGAAAATTGCTCTAGATAATATAATATTTCTAATCTCTAATGAATATATTTCCATATATACATATGTGGTATCAAATAGAGATGCTTTCAAAATATCTACCAAGGTTATTCTAAGTACTAAATGAATCATTATCACTTTATCATGCCTTTAATATAATGAAGTAATGCTGTATTAAAAGAAATCACAGTGTTGTGAGGTATAGTAACAGTTTCTTCACCACTTCTACACCTGTTTCTGTGAAAAGGAAATATTCATACTTTATAACTAGAGAAACTTTTTTTTAGATAATTCACAGCTGTATTCCAAACTGTTTGATATTTTAGTTTTAGGATTTAACTTCCTAACAAAAGTCATGTGACAGCAGCAGCGAGGTGCAGTGGAAGCTCTCTCAGGAATAGTCTTAATAGAAAGGAAGACTTTAGGTGTGTGAGGTTGTGTGGGCTTGAATGTGATTTTTATTTGATATATGAGCTGTGACATAACTATTGCATGACTGAGATGTACTTGTAAGTGCCTTACTATGCAGATGGGTTTTTTCTGAAACAAAGCCAGAAACAAAATCTTGAATGTGTTCATTTAGTGGGGAAAGAATACTTCATAAAAACATATGGAAACATTTCTAAGTTTTTTTCATTAAATGAGGCTTTTACTTTCTAAGCATTTTTATGATTGTTTAAGTTTTTATGTCATTTGCCTCATATTTTCCAAGTTTAGTGAGACATAGAAGTCTTATAGAACTGGGATGTTTTGAAACAACCAGATCACTTTTAGGAATGTACATTTTAGAATTAGATTAGATGATTATTAGAAAACTAGGATTGAATCATGGATATATTTTTCATTAAATGATTAATCATAAGACTATCCATCTCTAATTAATTATTTTAACATGATGGGATTTGGGGAGGAGATGTATAAGTGTTATTCTCTTTTTGCTCATTTAAAAATTGTAACAGCATAGGACAACATTAAAGGAAATAAAAGGGAAAAATACCACAAGTAAAACATGACTTTTTAATTTTCCATTTTCCCTTCTAACCCATGTCCCTATATATAAAGTTTTACATGGTTCTATTTATTATGTATATACCATTTTATGTTATGCTTTTCTTTTATAACATTATATTAAAATTTTTTTCCTTTTGGTGCTCACATACTTTTGTTTTTCCCATTGTGAAAGCATACAAAGAAAATTTCCTTGGATTCTGAATCCCTCTCAACTTCTCATTTTATCTTCCTCTTTCCCGTCGCAGAGAAATAACTTAGAATGATAAACTTGTTGCCATTCCACTTAGCTTTGATGCTGAATCCAGTGTACGTTTTGCAGTTTTTATCTTCCTTGACTACATATTTGGCATATAGAGCTCTTTTTGATTTGTGGGCTTTTCTCCTTTGTCTTTCATCCTTGACCTTGAGGAAGTACTTGGAGTAATCTCTTCCTGTGTGATATCAGCTACCACCCATACACTGACAAGTGCTTTATTTAATTCTTTAGCCCAGAACTTACCCCGAAACTGATAAATTCATTTGGATATGCCATGGTGTCTAATACTGACTATATTCAAAATGAAACTTAACTCTTTTCTCTAGTCATGGCTAATGGTATCACTATTTACCCATTGTCTAACGCAAAACACCTAGGAGTCATCACATTCTGTCATTTCTTCCTCTTAAATTTTTCTGACCTCTGGCTGCTGCTTTGTATTAACCATGTCTTTATTTCCAACTGGGTTTATTGTAGTATCTTATCAAGTGATCTCTCAGTCCTCTCTTGTTCTTTTCCAATTCTTTCTCTCTATTGCAGTCTCAGTGATCTTTATAAAATAGAATTCTGATTATGTTCTTTGGTGGCTTTCCATTTGTCTTCATGATAAAATTGGAATTTCTTTGTGTGTCAGTCCAAGGTCATTTCATGATCTCTCAGACTCATCTCTAGAAACTTTCTTCAAGTCCCTTCCTTTAGCCATTTTGAGCTACTAGGTGCCCAAACACACGTCTCCCAAACATCCTTGCTGTTGCACATGGTATTGCTTCTGCCTGGAACACCTTTCTTAGCCTCATAACCATCTCTTCCTCTTATCTGCTTAACTGCTACTTTTCATTTCAGACTTAAGTTTCATAGCCTTCAGTCTGAGTTAGGTGTACTTCTTTTATATTCCCAGAGTATGCTGTCTAACATGATGCCAGATATATAGTATATGCTTCAAAAAATTTTTAAATTGAATTATTAAATATTATTCCTCTGAGTTAATGTTTTGGGAATCCATTAACACTTGGAACTTAGGTGATTAATTTATTGGATAAAGACTTTTGCATCTTCACACATGTTAATATTTTTTAAAGTTATTTTCCTGCAAAACTATTCAAAGAAATATTGAATTAAAGGTAAAGACACTTTATGGTTCTCGGACATCATCCTTTGGGTAATGTTTTTTAATATCAATCTTGACCAAAATAGATGTTAGAGAATAGGTATAGTGATCTTCAAAATCAAGAATATTGTTACTGGTAACATTATCTCAGTTTAAAGACTTTTTTTTTAGCCTTACAAAAAAACTGACCTCGGTATATTCATTATTTTTTGCATTTAGTAAACATACGTGGGCACCGTTGTATGTCACTCTTTGTGCCAGTCACTGGGAACACAAATATAGTAAGATTCCGCCCTAATTCTTTCCTTGGTTAATTGCAAAATAGGTTTCCCAAGAGCTTTGTACATAATACATATGATATAATTCATACATGTTTATTCCACTAATTGGAGCCTGTCTGTTAAATAGGAAGACAAATCAATGTTAAAGTTAACCTATTAATGCCATAAAAGTTTAGCAAATTCTTTGCTGTTTATATTTGAGAGTGGCTTCATTACATGTAAAATTGCCTTTTTCTGTATTAGCGTAGTATTTTTGCTTTTATCCCTTATGTTAGAGGAAGGTTGTTTCAGTTAGGATCAGTTTTTAATGAGTAATAAAAACGAAATGATCTTTTTGTTGTTGGAAAATATAATAGATTGCTGAATGAAGTTATATTTTTTTTAACAACTTGAACTAATAGTATTTATAATATAGTTTACCTGTGTTTATTTCTTTACCTAAACTGTTCTGGTATGTTACATATTTCAATATTAAAGTATAAGCAGATGGTTATAGTATTTCTTTGTACATGATATCCACACAAGAACTCTTTGTACTGTTGGCGTCACTGTTACACAGTTCCTTACTATAGTAAGTAAATACATTACCTCAGCCCTTAATCAGCCTACCATTGCCACTGATGACCCAGTGCTTAAGCTGTAACACTATGCTGCTGACCCAGACTCTCGGGGCTTATTTTATTTTATTTTCTGATGCATTGCTGTAGGCAATTTTAAGGGTGTGGAACCAAGCCATTTTCTCCCTTGGACTCCTTTCCACTTCTCTTTCCTATGGGAGACTTAGCCTTCCTTTAAAATACTAGGATTTTTAAATCGTTCACCTATTCTCTGATTACTGGGTGGAGGAGTAATGCTACTTGCCCATTTTAGCTCACTGAATTTAAAAAGAAAATTAGTATGGCTTAACCACTGGTGTTAAACAATTCTCAAAATTAAAATTTTCAGATTTATAAAATGCTTTTCTAGTAGACACTTTATTCTTTTTTGTATGTGTGTGTGTTTCATGGTTTAGTTTTGTTTTATGCTTATACGCTAGGGATGTTTGGCTTGAGTTTGTCCCAGGAGGGTGTAATTGAGAACTGACAGGTTATATGAAGTTGAAAAGAAATTTAATGAGTTGTAAAAATCAGTGCTTCATTTTTCCTTGGTAACTAATATGTTATCTGTAAGGAAGTGTCCTAAAAAGTTCAAAATGAATAGGCCTCTAAATTGCCTAGTAGCTTTCAATTTTAACAGTAGCTCCCTCTCAAAAACAAAATGAAGTTTATTCACTAAGAAGAATAAAGTTATTTTATTTTTAGAACATGTTAATGTTTGGGGCTTGAATATGCTGACCATAGTTACTTAAGCTTACAGATTAAATTTATGTAAAAATCATATGCTTTTAAAGGTTTATCTTTTAAAATTACTCTTATTTTAGTTCATTTAGTTCATTTCCTTTCTTCATCAAGAAATTTATAGAACATCGTAGTTGAACCAGGTGCATTGTAAGGCACTGGGGTTATTACTATGAGGCAGGAACAGATTAAAAGAGCCCCATCTTTAATAGGGAAATAGATATATAAATAAGCAGATAATTATAATATAGTATGGGTAGGTACTGCTAGATGTTCAAAGGAGAGGCACAAAAAAAGATCAGTTAATTGTTTTTGAAGGCTTCATGGAGGAAGTAACATTTGAATTAAGACTTACATGTAGGGGCTTCCCTGGTGGCACAGTGGTTGAGAGTCCGCCTGCCGATGCAGGGGACACGGGTTCGTGCCCCGGTCCGGGAAGATCCTGCATGCCGTGGAGCGGCTGGCCCGTGAGCCATGGCCGCTGAGCCTGTGCGTCCGGAGCCTGTGCTCCGCAACGGGAGAGACCACAACAGTGAGAGGCCCGCGTACTGCAAAAAAAAAAAGAAGACTTACATGTAAATAAACTAAGAATCTGCTAAGTGCCATGTGGTTACAAGTTAGGGGGAGTGTATGGGTGTGTCTGTGTGTTTGTGTGTATGAACATTAGTGGGGAATGAGGGTGGTGTTAGTTATTTCATCAGATGCTTGAAATTAAATGAATGTTCTGTGCACTGTTAAAAATGACCATTTTAATTTGTAGGCATTAAGAGTGATTTTTTGAGTTGGAAACAGTGCTTGTGGGGTTTTCCAGGAAGCAAACACTGAGATGAAGTTCGGACTGCAAATTGTTTACTAGAGAGTAGCACCTGTGTAAAGAAAAGAATGGGAACAGGATTGGTCAGGAGCAGTCCTCACATTGTGAAGCTGACTTGAGAAAGTCTCTGCCGACCCAGTCAGGGACCTTTGGAACAAAGTTGTTGGAGGAGTCCTGCATCGGGTGGAAAATACTACTCGATCCACGGTGGTTGAATCTGCAGATATGGAACCCGTGGAGAGGGAAGGTCGATTGTAAGGGACTTGAACGTCCGCAGATTTTGATATCCGTTGGGGGTGTGGGAACAGGGGTCTTGGAACCAATGTCCCACTGATACCCAGGGAAGATTGTTTGTCCTTGACTGGAGAGCTGAAGCAAACTCTAAGCAAGCTAACAGCTGGAGGCTGTCCTCTAAAACACTCCTTGCAGCTGAGCAGTGCGTCTTTTGTTGAAGGGTAATCGAAGGTGATCTATGTGTCTGCCACAGGGGTGGGGTGGACCTTGGGATGATATTAATCATTCATTCATTAACTATCGCTGGACACATGTGCTAAGAATAGTGCTGGGCATGGGTCGTGTGAGCAAAGCAGATACATTGCTGTTCTCATGTAGGGCAAAGATCTGGAGGAAGAATATTTCAAGCAAAAGGAACATTGGGTATAAAGCCCCTGTTATGGGCAACAACTTGGCACAAAGGAGAGGAAGAAAGAATGCCACTTTGGCTGGAGAGTTCTGAAAAATAGGGAGAGAGAGAAAGAGAGAAGGGAAATGAAGTCAGAGAGTTGGAGGGAGCCAGTAAACCCCTGCAAGCCACAGTAAGGACTTTGGATTTTCTTCTAATTGCAATGGGAGGTCATTGGAAGCTTTTAACCAGAGGAATGACACAGTTTGACTTATGGTTTGAAAGTTTACTCCTGTTTATCAGCTTCCACATTTAATAGTCATGGTGCAAATACGTTGTGACTTTTGACTTAATGATACACCATTTAGTCACTTGGAGAATTCTTTTACATTGCTGGCAGTGGTATAATATCTGCAGAAAAGATGCACACATACACACCACACCCACATATACACATGTTAATTCCTTTATCAGAGTTTGTTTTTACCCATTTCCCTTATTTCTATAACAACTCATTCATCAGTTCTTCTGTTTTTAAGTGACTATTTGGTACTCAGTTACAAGTCATATTAGTTATAGTTTTTAGCTGACTATGTATAAACTTTTTTTTTTTTTTGCCTATTCTTAGCTCTGAAAAAAGTAAACTTCTTTGTTGGAATTTTATTTAGGCATTTGAAACTCTTCAGGAGAATGTGTTGTGAGTCTTTAAAGTTTAACTAGTCCCTTACTGAATCCATACAGCTTTCTGGTGTAGTGCAGGACAAAATTTAAAGATCCCAGGTTTCTTGCATATAGCAGAGACCTGCACATTGCTGGCAGAGATGCTCTTATTTTTCTTGGGATCAGAAGTTTGCCCTCCTCCCATAGGAATTTTTAGGACTCTATCTCCACCCAAATTATTGACTTGCCTAATTGAGAATGATTTTAGTTATCTATGATTCTTATTTAAGGCTTGTAGTTTTTGCTGAAACTGTAAGTTTCAGTTTTCTGAGAAGCGTTTTCTCAGTGCTAAAGTTTGAACCATGGCCCCACTATTTATTAACCATGTGATTTAGGTAACTCTCCTTACCTCTTTAAGACTCAGTTTCCTTCTCTGTAGAATGGAAAAGACCAGTAGGACCTGTTTTTATAGGCCTATCATGAAAAGTAAGTGAAGTAATACAAAGTGTCTGGCGTACCACGACTGTTCTATAAATGAAAATTGTTACTGTTTTCACTCTTCCTTTAATTGTAGTTTTTACTTTATTAGGGTTGTATGGAAGTACAGATTCAGTTTGGGTATTCATCTAAAATCTGCTCTTTGGCTTTAGTTCTGGCCTCAGTCTTTGAAAGATTAAATAATAGAATAGCCACTTCAGTGTCATTTTTGGCATTCTTGAATTGGTGTGTAAAAATGCTTACAGGCTAACAGCATCAGTTTAATAAATGAGTCATGCCATTGGATTTATTATTAATGTCTCAATTTTCACTTTCAATTACACGTAAGCATTCTCTGTGTAACCGAGAATGAGCATTTCCTCATTGGTTTTATGTATGGAAGTTCTGTCAGTGAGTTGAAATGTAAATATTTATTATAAGAGTAAAATACTATAAGTTTCAATGGTTTTAAACAGTGTTAATTTTATGTGCAACAATAATTATTGTTTTGAAAGTTCAATGATTAGGTGTAGAGATTGATAGTTAACGTAAATATTAATAGCATACCTTATTTAGGTAACTTTATGAAGGTCTTAAAATTTTTCTAAGTTAAAAATGCCCTTAAACATTTAATAAAAATAGATTAATAGGGCCTCCCTGGTGGCGCAGTGGTTGAGAGTCCGCCTGCCGATGCAGGGGATACGGGTTCGTGCCCCGGTCTGGGAGGATCCCATATGCCGCGGAGCGGCTGGGCCCGTGAGCCACGGCCGCTGGGCCTGCGCGTCCGGAGCCTGTGCTCCGCAACGGGAGAGGCCACAGCAGTGAGAGGCCCGCATACCGCAAAAAGAAAAAAAAAAAATAGATTAATAGAGGTTGGATTATAGTTTCACTCTTTGTAGAATCTACAGAATTTTTTAATGTGCTAGCATTAATAAAACTTTAAAATTGTCTTCGTTTTCTAGTTTAAAATTAGCAACAAGTCTCTCAAGATAAGATCCTATTTGGGAAGTCACATCTTATAAGGTTAATTAAACACAGAAATCAGAATGTTTGAGGAGGGATAACTCAAAATGATGTTCATAAATATCAAAGAAAATAATCTTTGATTAAACTATAATAGTGAAAAAATATAATGAGTTTGAAAAGAAGAAAGTGTTAGAGAAAAGTAAGATGTCTAGAACACATTCTATTTTTCCCGATCAAAATTAAAAACTTTTACGAGAATACTTTATAGCCATTCCTATGGAAGTTTAAACTAATTATTTTATAGAGATAAGAAAGCTTAATAACTTGGTGGAAACATCAGCATTAGCAGTGTTAGCCAAAAAAAAGTCTTGTTCCCCCATCTACTTCAGTGGGAATTGATCATTTATTTAGTATTGAGTATGTGTAGACTAGAGACTACAGAAATAACCTAGAGCTGACAGCAGATGAGAAATCATATACTATACCGTCAAAAGTCAGCTCTTAAAATGCTTAATAAAAAATTATAATGATAATTTTTTACTGGAATATTTACTCATATTTCAGAAATTCATTCTGTTATGATGATATATGGCTTTGGCTAGAGCTGAGTAGTATGCTGGTTTTTTTAAAATAATATAGGAAAGTAATAAACTTTTTCTGTTTTTCCTTTTATTTGCCTAAAACATTTATCAATTTACTGAAAGTATATAGAATGTTGGGTAATTTTAGAAAAATTTTTAACATCAAAATCTTGCATTTTCATTCTACAAATTTTCAGAGGCCAGTTTCTATTTTAATTAATAATTTAGTAGATTGTATATTATACATGTTCAGTCAGAACGATTGCCAAATATTTTTCTTGCTTATTTTATTACCTTGAATCCACATTGAAAAAAAGAAACTGAAGTACCTTCTAGCATAATTTACATACAAAGAATGCTACCATGAAAACATTTTCTGTGCATTATTTCATTTTCCCCTTAGGTCAATACTTACAATATTTACTCCCAGTTCTTTTGTAAGATAGTTATTAAACCACTAACTGTGAAATAGAGGGTGATACGTAAATAAAATAAAATTTTGCTTTTTTGTTTTTCCTGCAGTGGAGCACTGTGGTCTATTGATTCCATTACCAATAGATGAAACAGAATAGGTGGGGGATGGAGCTCTTAAAGTTTAAAGGCAATTGTGTAGTATCCAAATAAGTAATACAGGACATATTTTAACAATACACAAACTGGTTTAATTTAATTAACTGAGGTCTAATATGGTGCGCATCCCACTTGTGGTAAACCACAGTGGCATTTACTGGCTGATGCTTCAAAGCACTACTGTTTTCATCCACTTTTATTGGCCAAATGTATCATAGAGGCATTATCTAAGGTCTGGAAAACAGTTCTCATGGATTTTTTTTTAATATAAATTTATTTTACTTTTGGCTATGTTGCAGCTTTGTTGTGGCGAGCAGGGGCTACTCTTTGTTGCAGTGCGCGGGTTTCTCATTGCGGTGCCTTCTCTTGTTGGGGAGCATGGGCTCTAGGCGCATGGCTCCTGTAGTTGTGGCGCGCAGGCTCAGTAGTTGTGGTGCACGGGCTCTAGAGTGCAGGCTCAGTAGTTGTGGAGCATGGGCTTAGTTGCTCTGCGGCATGTGGAATCTTCCCGGTCCAGGGCTCGAACCTGTGTCGCCTGCATTGGCAGGTGGATTCTTAACCACTGCACCACCAGGGAAGCCCATGGATTTTGTTTTAATGATAAGTGTAATCTATAATTCATTTATTGATATCGACTTAGCAGAATTTCTAAAATCTGTTCTTAATGACTTTTAAGTGTGAAACTGATGATTTTACCATGTTTGCTGAAGCAGAGAACAGATGAATTAGAAGAATTTGGTTCTAGCTCAGTCAGTAGTGATCATCATGACCTATTACATTCACCCTATAAAATAACCTATATTGCTAAAAGGAGGCAAGTGGACAATGGAGAAAAAGGATTGTATTTTTTATGTGTAGAGTATTCCGGAAACTCTTACCATTTCATAGTCTGTGTCAACTGTCTTATGCATAAAGCATTTATAAAAAAATCCAGTTCTATGATCATTTTAACTTATGGCATAAACGAGATACCTGATTTATATATATATATATATATATAATCTGCAAATGTTTAGTTTTGCTATTATAGATACCTTTTGGATTACTTGATAAGAACTTTAAAAATTGCTATGAAATTAGAAGATTATAACTCTAAAATTCTATCACAATTATCTTTCAATATGTTGTCAATGCAAGGGTAACAATTAAGATCTTACGTGAAAATGGTGGGGGCTAGTGACAAGAATAATAGGTTTATTTTAGTTAACAGGAAAACAGGTCATGAAAATATATTGTCAGTAAGAAATGAATAAATATTAATAAAAACTCATGATTAAGCCAGAAAAAGTGTCATGGATGTCTTTGGACGATAGGTACACTGTAGTGATATGTAATTAGGAAGCATTTCTGTTACTTGACTACTATAGTAATGCAGTTTGGGGTGATTTGTTTTGCTTTTTTTTTTTAACTTAGGAATAGTCAAATTCCTTACAAAACTCTCTAGTTTCATCTCATATCACTCTCACCCCACCCTCCAATAAGTTCCATTTCCACTGAGCTTCTATAACAGCTCTTGCAGACAGTCCTAGCTGTTTCCTCAGGTTCCTGGCTAGTGCTTTTCCATTTCCTGGAGTACTCCAATTCACTGTACCCTCACTCCTTTTTCTGATTTACTTGTCTTTATCATTTAGTCTCACTTCTCTAGATCGGGTTAGGGGTCCCTTTCTATATAATTTAAAAGTACCGTATACTTTTCAAATTAGTATTTTTGTTTTTGTATAAATATATACCCAGGAGTGGAATTACTGGGTCATATAATAGTTCTGTTTTTAGCTTTTTGCGAAACCTCCATACTGTTTTCCACAGTGGCTGCAGCTATATACATCCCTGTCAACAGTATATGAGGGTTCCTTTTTCTCCACATGCCAACCAACATTTGTTATTTGAGTTCTTTTTGATGATAGTCATTCTGATAGGTGTGAGGTGATATTTCATTGTGGATTTGGTTTGCATTTCCCTCATGATTAGCGATGTTGAGCATCTTTTCATATGCCTATTGGCCATGTGCATTTCCTTTGGAAAAATGTCTGTTCAGGTCTTTTGCCCATTTTTAAATTGAGTTTTTGTTTGTTTTTTATTTTTTTGATTTTTAGTTGTATTAGCTGGTTATATATTTTGGATATGAACGCTTTATAGGTCATGTCATTTGCAAATATTTTCTCCCATTCAGAAGGTTGTCTTTTCATTTTGTCAGTGGTTTCCATTGCTGTGCAAAAGCTTTTAAGTTTAATTAGGTCCCATATGTTTATTTTTGCTTTTATTTCCTTTGCTTTAGGAGACAAAAAGATATTGCTACGATTTATGTCAAAGAGTGTTCTGCCTATTTTTCCTCTAGGAGTTATGGCTTCTGGTCTTACATTTAGGTCTTTAATTCATTTTGAGTTTATTTTTGTATATGATTTTAGAGAATGGTCCAATTTTATTCTTTTACATGTAGCTGACTAGTTTTCCCAGCATCACTTATTGAAGAGACTGTCTTTTCTCCCTTGTGTATGCTTCCCTCCTTTGTCATCAGTTAATTGGCCATAAATGCATGGAATTATTTCTACCTCTCTATTCTGTTCAATTGATCTGTGTCTTTTTGTGACAGTACCATACTGTTTTGATTACTGTAGCTTTGTAGTATAGTCGGAAAACAGGTATCATGATTCCTCTAGCTCTGTTCTTTTTTTCTCAAGATTGTTTCAGTTATTTTGAGGTCTTTTTTGTTTCCATACAAAATTTAAAATTATTTTTTCTAGTTCTGTGAAAAATTCTATTGGTGTTTTGATAGGGATTACATTGAATCTGTAGATTACCTTGGGTAGTATGGTCATTTTAATAATATTAATTCTTCCAGTGCAAGAACACAGTATATCTTTCCATTTGTTTGTGTCATCTTTAACTTCTTTCATCAGTATCTTGTAGTTTTCTGAGTACAGGTCTTTTATGTACTTAGGTAGGTTTGTTCCTAGGTATTTTATTCTTTTTGATTGCAATGGTAAATGGGATTGTTTCCTTAATTTCTCTTTCTGTTAGTTCATTTGTAGTGTATAGAAATGCAACAGATTTCTGTAGATTAATTTTGTATCCTGCAACTTTATTGAATTCATTGATGAGCTCTAGTAGTTTCCTGGTGACGTCTTTAGGATTTTCTATGTATAGCGTCATGTCATCCACAAACAGTGACAGTTTTACTTCTTCCTTTCCAATTTGGATTCCTTTTATTTCTTTTTCTTGTCTGACTGCTGTGGCTAAGACTTTCTTTTTTTTAAATTAATTAATTTATTTTTGGCTTCACTGGGTTTTTGTTGCTATGCGCGGGCTTTCTCTAGTTGTGGCAAGCGGCAGCTAGTCTTCATTGCAGTGCGGTGGCTTCTCTTGTTGAGGAGCACGGGCTCTAGGCACATGGGCTTCAGTAGTTGTGGTTGCAGGCTCTAGAGTGCAGGCTTAGTAGTTGTGGTGCACAGGCTTAGTTGCTCCACAGCATGTGGGATCTTCCTGGCCCAGGGCTTGAACCCATGTCCCCAGCACTAGCAGGCAGATTCTTCTTCATCAGGGAAGCCCCAGGACTTTCAATACTATGTTAAATGAAAGTGCTGTGATTGGGCACTAATTTGAAAAGATACATGCATCCCAGTGTTCATAGCAGCATTATTTACAGTTACCAAGATATGGAAGCAACCAAAATGTCCATAAACAGATGAATGGATGAAGATGATGTGGTATATACACACATACACACACTAGAATACTACTCAGTCGTAAAAACGAATGAAATTTTGCCATTTGCAACAACATAGGTGGACTTGGAGAGTATTACGTTAAATGAAATAAGTCAGACAGAGAAAGACAAGTACCGTATGATATCACTTATATGTGAAATCTAAAAAATACAGCCAGCTAGTGAATATAACAAAGAAAGAAACACTCACAGATTTAGAGAACAAACTAGTGGTTACCAGTGAGGAGAGGCGAGAGGGCAGGGGATTAAGAGCTACAAATTATTATGTATCAAGTAAGGTACAAGGGTATATCGCATAACAGGGAATTTAGCCAGTATTTTAAAATAACTATAAATGGAGTGTAACCTTTAAAAATTTTGAATCACCACATTATACACCTGTAATTTAAATAATATTATACACCAACTATACTTCAATAAAAGAATTAAAGTACCCTATATTTCTCCCATCATACTTATCACATTTCACTGTAATTCCTGATTTAATTATTTATTTCTCTAAATAAGTTTTAGACAGTTTTTGTGGGAAATGAGAATGTCTTTGGTTAGCGAGCACAAAATAAATGTTTTGAATGAATGTGTTCTGATTCTAGTATTTACCAGTTTTTAAATTTAGGAAACAGTTATTAAGTTCTTAAATATTACCTCTTAGTACTGCCTGGTGGGAATGGGAGAGAACTAGTGGCCGTGAAGCAGGGTTAGGTGGGAAAATGATGCCTGTATTGAGTTTTGAAAGATGAGTAAATCTGGATCTGGTAGCTGGTAAAAATAGATGAAATTTTGTTATGAATTTTTTTTTACTATTTTTTCTGGAAGGATTTTGGTAGAATAAAAAAGAAGTCAAGGGATGCTAGCCTATAATAAAATACATATTTATATTGGACAAAGTAAAAATTTTATAAGAAATTAATTTCATATGAAAAATATAAAAAAGATAGTCCAAAATGTGCAGATGCTTCACGTTAATGCTGACAGTTATTGGCCAGTTTATCTTATTTCAGTTCATGTTAAAATGAAAAGAATTAGAAAAAAACAGTTATAAGCACTAAGAGATTAACCGGGTATTGAAGAATAAATAGCGTTATGTTCAAAACACATAATACACCTAATGGTGACATTTTACTGTTCTATAATGATTTATTTAGTATAATGAATGATAATAGTATGTTTTAGATATATCTTTTAGGATTTCATAAAACCTCTCTCTGCTCATCAAAAAATTCAACTCAGGTTGAAAGACTTAGCCAAATAACATGAGAAAATACCTCAAACTTTCATCTGCATAAGAATCACTTGGATTCTAAAATGCAGATTCTCAGGCCCGTTTGTAGGAATGCCCTTGCATCTGACTTTTAATGAGTATCCAAGCGATTATGATACTAGTTATTGACCCTTACTCTCCTGACCAGTTAGTGGCAGGACTGATACATTCTGCATAAGCCTGAAGTTCTTTTGAACAGTACTCTCCATTCTTTCATGAATTTTGAATATTCTTAAGGACATTGAATGGGATGTTACTTTGAATGCATGAAGCTTTGTATATGGATTGATAAAATCAGTCCAAGTACTTTATACTTATCCAATGGGTACCCGCCTTTCCACAATAAATTGTATTATAAGCCTTTTTGTTTATTATAGTCTGTGGAAAAATAAAAGTGAACAATATTACTATAAAGGGCTGCAATGTTTGATAGTCTAAATAATAATAATAATTTATCCTTATTTATCTTGTATAGTTTACTTTGGTATTTCTGGCATTCTACCAATGCCATATCCTGATAGTAAGTACAGCTTAATAATCTCTGGTAAACTGTCAATTTGGTTTTTAAAGGATAGTTAAAAAAATGTAATATAGCAGTATATTTTTCTTTTCTTTTTTAACATTTTCCCAAGCTTTTTGAGATATAATTGACATAGAATATTGTATATGTTTAAGGTGTACAAGGTGTTAATTTGATTCATTTATACATTGCAAAGTGATTACTACCACAACATTAGTTAACACCTCCATCCAGGCACACAATTACCATTTCTTTTTTCTGGTGAGAACATTATAAAGATTTACTCTCAACAACATTCAAGTATATAATACATTATTATTAGCTATAATCACCATATTTTTCTAACTGACTTTGTAAGAGAATAACTTTGTTTTTAATCTTGGTTATTCCTTGCTTATATGTTGCTCATAAAAGATACAAAGCTTAGGCATTTATTTTGTTTTTTACCGTTAAATTTTTTTATTAAGTTAAAATTAATACCAGGCCAATTCTTTGATGAATATGATGCAGAAATCCTTAACAAAATATGAGTAAACCGAATCCAGCAATGTGTAGGAAGGATCATACACCATGATTAAGTTGGATTAATTCCAGGGATGCAAGGATGGTTCAACATATGCAAGTTGATCTTTGTGAGACACTATATTAACAAAAGGAAAGACGAAACCACATGGTCATCTCAAGAGACACAGAAAAAACATTTGAAAAAATTCAACATCCATTCATGATAAAAAGTCTCATAAAAGTGGGTATAGAGGGAACATATCTCAATATAATAAAAGCTGTTTACAACAAACCTACAGCCAATATAATACTCTGTGGTGAAAGGCTGAAAGCCTTCCTGCTAAATTCAGGAACAAGGCAAGGATGCTCAGTCTCACCACTTCTCTTCAACATAGTATTGGAAGTCTTAGCCACAACACTCAGACAGGAAAAAGAAAGAAAATGTATCCAAATTGGAAAGGAAGAGATAAAACTATCACTATTTGTAGACACCATGATTGTCTATATAGAGAACGCTAAAGTCTTTACCCAGAAATAATTAGAACTAATAAATGAATTCAGCAAGGTAGCAGGATATAAGATTCATAGTCAGAAATCTGTTGCATTTCTTTACACTAATAGCAAAATATCAGAAAGAGAAAGTAAAAAAAAAAAAAAGGTTTAAAATCACATTCAAAAAGTTAAATTCCTAGGAATAAACTTAACCAGGGAGGTGAAAGACCTGTATGCTGAAAACCATGAAACACTGATAAAGGAAATTGAAGATGATTCAGAGCAATGGAAAGATACCCCTGCTCTTGGATTGGAAGAATTAATATTGTTAAAATGGCCATAGTATCCAAAACAATCTACAGATCTAACGCAATCGCTATCAAAATACCCATGATATTTTTCACAGTGCCAGAACGAATAATCCTAAAATATATATAGAACCACAGGAGACGCAGAGTTGCCAAAGCAATCCTGAGGAAAAAGAACAAAGCTAGAGGCATAACCCTTCCAGACTTCATACTGTACTACAAAGCTACAGTAATCAAAACAGCATGGTATAGCCACAAAAACAGAGATACAGATCAATGGAACAGAATAGAGAGCCCAGAATAAACTCATGTACCTTTGGTCAATTTATCTATGACAAAGGAGGCAGGAATATACAATGGAGAAAATACGGTTTCTTAACCAGTGGTGCTGGGAAAGCTGGACAGCTACATGTAAATCAATGAAATTAGAACACTCCCTCACACCACATACAAATGTAAACTCAAAATGGTTTAAAGACCTAAATAGAAGACATGACACCATAGGAGAACAATGGTGAAATATTCTTTGACTAAATTGTAGCAGTATTCTCTTAAATCAGTCTCCCAAAGCAAAAGAAATAAAACCAAAAATAAACAGATGGGACCTAATTAAACTCAAATGCTTTTGCACAGGAAAAGAAACCGTAAACAAAACAAGAAGACAACCTATGGAATGGGAGAAAATATTTGCAAATGGTGATTCTGACAGCAGTTTATTACCCAAAATATATAAACAACTCATACAGCTCAGTATCAAAAAAACAAACAACCCAATTAAAAAATTGGCAGAGGACCTAAATAGACTTTTCTGCAAAGAAGACATACAAATAGCCAACAGGCATAAGAAAAGATGCTCAAAATCACTAAATATTAGAGAAATGCAAATTAAATCCACAGTGAGGTATCACCTCACACAGGGCAGAATGGCCATTATCAAGAAGTCTACGAATACTAAATACTGGAGAGGGTGTGGACAAAAGGGAACCCTCCTACGCTGTTGGTGGGAGTGTAAGTTGGTGCAGCAACTATGGAAAACAGTATGGAGGTTCCTTAAAAAAGTAAAAATAAAGCTACCAGTTTGGTCCAGTAATCCCACTCCTGGGTATATTTCCAAAAAAAAAAAAAAACTAATTCAAAAAGATACATGCACTCCAGTGTTCATAGCAGCATGATTTATAACATCCAAGACATGAAAACAACCCAAATGCCCATCAACAGATGATTGGCTTAAGAAGATGATACACACACACACTCACAATAAAATATTAGCCATAAAAATAATGAAATATTGCCATTGCAGCAACATGGGGGGACCTGGAGAATAGTATACTTAGTAAAGTAAGTCAGACATAGAAAGACAAATACTGTATGATAACATTAATATGAAGAATCTAGAAAGTAATGCAAACGAATATATATACAAAACAGAAATAGAGTCACAGACAGAAAACAAACTTATGGTTACCAAAGGGGAGAGGGAAGGAGGGATAAATTAGGAGCATGGAGAAAAAAACACCCCACATTTGTAGGTTTGCATTGGGTATGTGTATGTATTTCAGTGAGATCGTATGCATATTCTGGAACCTGCCTTTTTCACTTAGTACCATGTTATGGTTATTTTTTCAGCATTGTAGTATTAATGTAACTTTTATTAAATATCTGCATGCTACTTTATAATATAGGAGTACTATTATTTATTCACTCATTGCCCTCTTGATGAGCATATAGGTTTTCCTCCTTTTTGCCACACTATTTGTGGTGGTGTAACATAACTTTGCATATAAAATCTCTACAGTTTTGATTTTCTTTCTATGAGATGGATCTAAAATGTGAGATTGTAGGTCAAAGAGAATATGAATTTCAGCTTAATGAATTTTCTTTTGAAGAATATAACAGTTTACTTACCTTTTTATTACAAAAATAGGTTGTAGAATATGGGAATTACTATAAAACATGGAATGAAATAAAAGTCATCCATAAATCTGTGACCAAAATGTAATCAGTGTGCTAAATCGCATAATTTTCCAATTATTTTTTCTCATTATCTGCTTTTTCCAGTTCATTACATCAATTGCGGTATAAGCGCTAAAGTTTATTTTTACCTCATGAGGAAGATTTTGCAGTTATTTCAAGTTCCTAATTTATAGGTAATCTTTTTTTTTAAAGCTCTTCTATTTTAAGTGTAGACTTGTCTGTTTTTCCTGCTACTTTTACTTAGAACAGCTGAAAACTTCGAATAAAATTCATAATACAATCTAGAAATTACAGTAGTAAAGAGAAATGAAAAATAGCTCTGAATTAAGACAGAATGCTTGAGTTCTGGATGTGGCTTCTACCTGATTAGTCATGGAATTTTGGTTAAGTTACTTGACCTCTTAGAACCTCAGTTTCTTCCACTGTTTCCAAGTGTTGAAAATAACGACTTAGCATTTTGAGAGGGTTACTTACTTGCAAGTGACGAAAAAGAAGCAAAGATATCAAATGATTTGTTGATAAATGGTCTTACTTTATGTCTTAGAACCAGAAATAATTTCAGAGTTTTCAGACTCAGTAATAAGGAGCTTCTTTATGCTCCCCTGCAAGTCATTCCTGATCACCTCTATAGTTAGTTCTTATTCTGATTTCTGTTACCATCGATTTTGTTTTGCCTGTTTTTGAAGTTCATGTAAATGGAATCATATATATTCTTTTGTATCTGATTTCTTTTTCTCAACAGCATGTTTGTAATTCATCCATGCTGTAGCAGTATACTATATAGCTATGCTATGTAATATTATGCAGTGCTTTTAAATATTAGTCATGTATTAAAATAGGTAGGATAGGTTGATTGGTTCTAAGTAAAAAGTAGTTTGCAGACCAATATGTATAGCACAACGCCACCTTTATTTTTAAGAAATCGGTGTGTATATTTTTGTGTGTGTGCATGCAAGGGTGCATATGTGTGTATTACTGATGGATGGATAATTAATAGGTCAGATAGGTAGGTAGGCTGGTTGAAAGTTTTGTGTGGAAAAGGTTTTGTACATATAAAACAAGTGCCAGTTGTTACCTCTTGGGAAAGTGTAGAGTATGGGTGAGATGGAGGATGGAGTATGTCAGGCCCACTTCTTTATAAACTTAAAAAAGCTATGTAACTATGGGGGAGTTTTGCCATTTCATTTTTTTAAAGTATTTTTTAAATGTGGAGAGGGTAAAACATCGCCCTACCAATTAAATAAAAATTTGAAATATTCTAATTTTTCCCTGTTCTCCTCCTTATTTCATTCTACTTATTTCCTGAAAATTCTAATTTTAGTGGGTAACATTTCATTTAATTTAGCTCTTAGAGGTATAAGAATTGCTCTTAAACTCCCATAAACAAGACTATTATGCCCTTTATGGTTTTTCTTGTGTGTTGTCTACATGTGTGTGTACATGTGTAGGTAACTGGCTATTTGTCTAGTATAATTAACCCTGCTTCCCCTGATTCCTTTAAGAGATCTCTTAAAAGTTCTAATAATTGTTTACTAAGTATAGTACTTTTAAACAGGTGAGATATGATTCATTTAAGTAAATGACAAACTTTTCAATATTAGACTCTTAAAAAGATTGATCATTTTTGGTGAGTGAGGTAAACTTTCAATGTTTATATTTGGGTGTTTAAAAATATAAACAGAAGTAGAATTCGTTTTGGGTATAGATTTAACCTCTAAGGAGTCAGTGAAACCAGCTTGAAATAAATGAAATGTGTATCTTACCTTGCTATCTCTTAGTCACTCTAGTTTATAATCAAATCCACACATATTAATATCATTAGTAAATAACAAAATAATTATAAAATAAAATAGTAACCCTTTAACAGATTGCTAGCAAAAGAGGAATTAAATTTTTTTTAATTTAATTTTTATTTTATATTGGAGTATAGTTGATTTACAATGTTGTGTTAGTTTTAGGTGTACAGCAAAGTGATTCAGTTATACATATACATATATTCATTCTTTTTCAGATTCTTTTAAAGTGATTTTATTACTATGCCGAGGTAACCAGTCTCCAAAGATGGCTATGAGCTATTCTCAGTATCATTCTGTAGGTTCATCCCCTTGAGTTCAAGCTAGCCCTGTGATGACTAGTCTTTGACCAATAGATTGTGGCAAAAGTGATACTGTAGACAGCTGAGGCTAGGTGATAAGCTCTGCAGCGTATGCCTGGGTCACTTAGAATATCTACTCTGGGTGAAGTCAGCTATCACGTAAAAAGTCCAGTGTCCCTGAGCCTGTCATGTTGTGAGGAAGCACAAGCTAGCCAGCTAGAGTCGCTAATGTAGGAAAGGAGAAAGAGATGCCTGCCTGGCCCCCAACTGTTTCAGTTGTTTCGATTGAGGGATCTGACATGTGAGTGATAAAACCATCTGGATCACTAGCTCAGTAGAGACTTCAGGTGATTCCAGCCCCAGCTACCATCTGACTTCAGCTGTATGAGAGAGACTCAGGCAAGATCCACCCAGTTGAGTCCAGAAAATCCACAGAACTGTAAGAGATAAAAATAGATTACTGTTTTACACTGCTAAGTTTTGGAATAGTTCCATGGCAATAAATAACTGGAACAGACACTGTTAACTAAATCTTGTTTTAAATGTATTTTATTGTGGACATTAAGGGCCAAGATATTTTACTCACCCTCATCATATGACACTTTTCTTGATGACAGTATTTTGGGCCAAAAGGTACTGATGTAAATATTTGAGACAGAATTGCCGAAAAAGAATTATTGTGAGGTTCAGAACCAAAACTCGGCTGGATGTAGCCTGGAGTGTTTAGGGCTACTAGGAAGCTTTAAAGAGCTATGAATCACACCTCAGGGACCCATCAGTAATATTGGGATCCAGGTTGAATTCCAAGTATTTCCTATTTATAGTTTCAGAAAAGAATAAGACATGAGATAATTTACTTTAAAGCAATCTAATTAAATAATTATAAGCCTTTCACTCCTTTCCCTCATTTACTTTCTCTTTTCCTACTTTATTCATTTTTTAAAAATTATTACTTTTTATTGAAATATATTTGACACAGTGTATAAGTTTAATATGTACAACATATTGAGTTGATACATTTATATATTGCAATATGATTGCCATTGTGGTGTTAGCTAGTACCTCTATTACTGGAACTCATAAAAACAGACAGTAAAATGGTGGTTACCAGGGGCTGGGAATAGGGGAATGGGAGAGAGGCTATTTAAGGGTACAAACTTGAAACTATCAGACAAGTAAGTCCTGGAGATCCAATGTACAGTATAGTGGTTGTAGACAGCAATATTGTATTATAAACATCAAACTTGCTAAGAGAGTAGATCTTATTTCCATCATGCCCAGTGTTTTATGTGTATACAGAAATACCTGTCAGCCTCCAGCCAGCCTGACCTATAAAACTAGGGCAGTTGTCAAGCTTTTGCTGCTGCTGCTGTTGTTTTTCCTTCCAGTTTTATTGAGGTATAATTGACATATAGCACAGTATGTTTAAGGTGTATAGCATAATGATTTGGCTTAACATACATCATGAAATGATTGCCACAGTAAGTTTAGTGAACATCCATCATCTCATATAGATACAAGATAAAAGAAAAAGAGAAAAAAATTCTTCATTGTGATGAGAACTCTGACCTCTTTTCCTACATTAGATCCTATTTCTGTGGCTTAACTAAAGTAGGATAATACTTCATAAAGTTAGGTTTCATGTTGAAGGGTGGGATTTGTTTCAGACTAACATAGTTTTTAAGTACCTTTATACCTTCCAGATATAAGAAAGCATGAATCCCCTCATGTCAGAGACTGCTAGTGTTCCTTGATTACTAACTCTCTGACCTCAAGTTCACTGAAGATTAGTATATTAGGCATAATGCATTCAAGCTCATTTTCTAAGTTATCTTTCATGTTTTGTCAACTGCCAGGTGGACTTTTAGCATTTTGGGGGAAATGTGGTTAAAGTAGTCATAATTATCAACTGCTTACTTGGTATTTTAAAGAATATTATTAAGGTCACATTTAGTTTTGTTGGGAGCTTTCACATGTTTGCAAAATGACCATGTTTTATATTTTCATTTATTTCCCCTGCCATTGTAGGTTGATGTACTTTCATATCATATTTGAGAAGTAACTATTTGTTTACAGTCTAATACTAATATAGCATGTAACTTTTGATAGTTAAGTGTCATGTAATTTTGGACACAAATAACATGCATTGGCAAGTTCATCTTAAATGCATATGAATTGAAAAGTAGAATTATAAATATAATAAAATGTAATATAGAACTGATAAGTGTTTTAAGATATACTTATTACGGTTTGTAAATATTATAGCCAAGGCATGCAGTTGCAGTAACTTCCACAAACCGAAATGAATTTGAAAACCTTTTAACATTTTGCACTTAACTTAATAAACTCATTTATAGATTATTGCTTATGTTTAAAACTAAAAAACAAATTCCACTTTTCTGCACCCTTTCTAACAAAAACTTAACAAGTAGGCACACCTTTAAAAATGACACAATCCACCAGTTATTTGGTAAGACTAGCATAATCATAAATTTCCTATCCATGCTTTTTCCAAAAATACTAACCCATATTGTTCTCCCTGGACCTGTTGTAAGGATGACTAATCCAACTGCTGAGGTTTCCCTTTATGTGTTTGATGGAACACTTGGCTTGCTGGACTACAGCTGTGTGTTTATGTGCCGTGCACACCTGCAGGGGCCTGACAAATAGCTGTAGTATGCAGAGGATACAAAATTACCCTGGCAGTGCTGCAAATAAGGAAGTTTCTGTTTTGAAGTCCATATGTGTGTGCGCGCTTGAGATGCCAGCTGGTGTATTTATGTTGCATGCACAGATGTAAAACTGCCAACTGATTTTATACCAAATAAAGTTTAATCTTTTTGTACGTACTTTGTGTCAAAGTTATGAAGTGGTACATAAGAATTTTCTCACAACTTAGGTCTTTTAAAATAAAAAGTGCTATTAAAAATATGAACTCATGACATGATTAGGAAAGAGGATAGTGACACAGATGGTTTATCTTTGTGTGGAAAAATGTTACTATTGCTATATCATTATATAAATAAATAAGGCTTGATTTATTATAATAATTGGCATATATCCTCTTTTGTGGCTAGAGCCAGTCAGGTCTGTGTTTAATGCAATTTGTGAATACTGAAATGTGAAAGCCAAATTTTTATGGTTACTTGAAGTCTTTGACCTTTCTGTTTTTTCAGTATCCTTAATTTTAACAAGTTGAAATGATTGTGTATTTTGGGTGACATTTTTACCAATGTATTTACATTTTTTTCTGAAAGAAATACCAGAATTAACAGGGATAATATTTTCCAACTCTATGGAAATTTAAACACCAATATAAAAATAGTGGAAAAGCCATTTATTCAAAAAAATCTTTGAGAGACTTTTTTTTTTAACATGCCCCCTCTAACCAAATGAAGAAATCAGTTTTATTTAATATGTCCACCCTAAACAAGAATAATGATTTAATAGTTGGAAAATTGATCTTCAAATTAATATTTGCAAATTAACCTTCTCATATCTGTTATTTAACTGCAGAGTTATTTTAGAGTTGGAATTTTCTTTTTTTTAAAAACACCTTTATTGGAGTATAATTGCTTTACAGTGTTGTGTTAGTTTCTGCTGTATAACAAAGTGAATTAGCTATATGTATACATATATCCCCATAGAGTTGGAATTCTTTTGATTAGTGTTTGCTAGAGTCATTCTGTCTTAAGAACTCTCATAGCTTACCAGCTAATGAATTTTTTCAATGTATAGTTTCTAGTATTAATGGACTTTTTTTTCATTGAACCATTTTCAAAAGTATTGATTTTTACTATATTTGAAGTATGTCTACAAGTTAAGAATTTTTAGGCATTGAACAAAAACTGGTTATCTGAATGGTTATATTTGCTTTTGCTTTGCGTATGCTTTCTGAAGAGTTTTTATCTCATATGTGACCTGTACTGGCTTATAACTGTTTGTAAGTGGAGAGGAGTTTAAGTGCTTATCCAAAATCATACTACTTTTAATTAGACAAATGTGATGATGCTATAAAAATATGTCAGCCCATATTCTTCTAACCAATTTTGCATTTGAAACATACTAAATGTGTTTTACATATGTACATCAAACTATATTAATTGATTCTTCATGCACTGATATAATTTATATTTGTTCTGATTTTGTAGAACTGCCTTATCATAGTTACATATTTGATTGTATTGGGTTGGCCAAAAAGTTCGTTCGGGTTTTCTGTAACATCTTACGGAAAAACCCAAACAAACTTTTTGGTCAACCCAATATTTTTGCTCATGCTTTGTATGCCTTTCTAATTATCCATTATTCACTGTTATTCATATCATTAAACTCATAAATATTTTAAATAATGCCTTTATTTTTATTTAAGTAGCACCTAGGAGGCATGATTTCTTTTTCTTCAGTAGTAGGCATTTTGTCATAAAAGGACATGCATTTGCTATTATTTCTAGCATAATTTTACTTGAACTTTGGATTTCAGGAAATATGACAAGTGTCTGAGCTTTTTGCATTATCCCTCACCCTTAAAATCATGAATTTTGATTGAATCAGGCTTCTGAATTCATGAAGACAATATAATTTTGAAAAAGTTTTATATTATGAGACAGGTGAAATAGAAATCGCATCTCTTAATGGCTAACCTGAGGGATAGAATGGTTCTGATAAAATGTGCAATTAATCACACCTCGAAGTATATCAAGAGACCAAGAAATTCAAAGACAAAAGAGAAAGGCAGTATAGAATAGTTGAATAAGCTGTTGATCAGGAGACAGACAGTCCCTAGCCTTGTTACTCACAGTTGTGTGACATAAGGCTAGTTTCATGGAACTTTAGCTTTTCCATCAGAGAAAGGGTATGGTAATTACCTTTAATAAAGTTGATGTGAGTATTAATAAGGTAACAGACGTAAATTTCTTCCTAGGCTTAGGGTGTGGAGCAGGTAGGAGGTATTCAATAAATGTTCACTATTTTTAAAATAGCAGTAGTAGCAGTTTGAAATAATTACATAGGAAACAAGAGATTCATGTAAAATTAACTCAGAAAAGGATAGAAACAGGAAGGATTAATTGTTGCCTTATATCTTTTCTTAATATTTTAAAGAAAGGACGAGACCTTAAATTTGTACAGCTAAAAGGCAGAACCTTTTATTACTCATTTAATAGATTATATTCCATACATGGCTTGGTTATTTAGTGCCAGGGCCAGCTTCTTTTAGTAGGGTATCACTTCAAACACTGCTGCCGCCACTGCAGGTTGCAAGCACATGATTGAAGGCTTCTAGTTCTCAGCTCATGCCCAGATGTCTTT
Organism: Mesoplodon mirus; assembly: GCF_964341445.2. Taxonomy (NCBI): domain Eukaryota; kingdom Metazoa; phylum Chordata; class Mammalia; order Artiodactyla; family Ziphiidae; genus Mesoplodon; species Mesoplodon mirus. Next base: position 35,950,339 of record NC_138992.1, on the reverse strand, counting down.
CAATAACTATAGCCAGTAATTTCTTCAAATTGCTCACTTTATCAGCAGCACATGTCATCAATCCTGAAGTGGTTGCTCAAGTCAAACTGCAGAATCTTTAGCTTACAGACGCAGCTGCAAACAGGTGAACAGGCAGAAAGTAATTTGTGCAGCTTGGTGGCTGTCAGACGAAAGACAGACAATCTGTGTTTAAAACAGATTGCAGGCCCTGTATGGGCCAGACAAAAGGGAATTCTCCAACTGCAAATAATTCCAAGGTTAACATATTTTCCTTTCTGCCATTAGGTGATTTGTTAAAATTGGAAACAATGAACATTATAAATGTACACAGAAACTGGAGACAAGATGAAAGGGAAAATCAGATCACTAAATAGGTTTACATTTGTCTTTCCAAAGAAATACAACTCGCATTCATATACGCTATCTTCTCACAAACTAAGCCATGTTATAAAATAATTCTTTGAAACTTACAAGATTATAAATTTTTCAAGTAGCATTAAGAATTACTGATATTAAAAAACAATGAAATCTGAACCAGTACAGCTTTTATAATAAATGTTTTGGTTTCTAGAGTTAATTGTTAATTTGTGAATGTTAGAATTTGCTCTTTTAAAATGTTTAGTGTTTCCCTTGAAACTTTCTTAATGTAGATTTTTAAAGTAGCATATTCCAGATGTATCACACTTTTCAGCACATAAGGATCTATTATGGTTACAGAACAGAATTCTCATAGAGAAAAAAAATTAAGGACTTAAGCATTTAAAAATGTTATCCTCACATTTTATTTTCCTGGGAGTTACTGGAACGTGATTGTGAAAGATCTGAATCTATCTGTAAGCTAGCTACATTTTAGAAGATTGTTCCACAGTAGTATTAAAGAGTATTCATCATTTTGTCCATATAGCTCAGAATTGGTAAACTATGTTGTTAGATCCTAAGTCAAGAGGAGCACATCACTCATCAATGTTAGTTCCTATGAGTGCTCACTCACTAAACAAGAAGAAGGACTATATTACATTAGTTTAATGTGTAGTTCATCATGGAAAACTGTTGAATATACTATCACACAGGCATCTTTATATGTTTAAAATATACATGTGTGCCATGGTGCATGCCTGCCCTGCATTGTGTGTAACACGTAAGAAGTAGAAATTAGTCCTTCTTTGTTATTATGTACCAGAGCTCATGTCTGTGATATACAGAATAACTATAAATGAGTATGACTGATCTGTTCTCCCTTCTCTGTTCCGGTGTGTTTTCTCCTTTCACAATCACTTTAGTGTTGTAATTGTTTTTAATGGATAATGAACATTTGTAACATAGTGTTTAGGAATGTAATCTTCAGTGTCAAACTGGATGCAAGTCCCAGTTTGGTCATATTGTGTGACCTTGGACTAGTTACTTAACCTCTTCAATACTCAGTTTTTCAGTGATGATAGTACTGTTTGTCTAACTCATGTTCTTTTTGTGATATTTCAGAAAAAATAAAGCATTGTGCATGGTGTCTTGCACATATTTAAAGGTTCAATAAACCTTAGCTATTTTCTGCTACAATTTAAACATCTTGAGGAGAGGGAGTGTGTTTGTCTTGTTCTTAGCTGCTTCCGAAGCATTTGCCACCTTGCCTTGAACGCTAAGAACTCAGTAACTAATCAGAATGAATTTATATATTGGTTCTGTAAATTTCAGTCTACTTTGTTGATTTTGTTTAGTGATAACAGTCCTTCCTTGCCAAGTACCTTGACTTTAGAAATTAGAACAATTCTAATTTTTTTTTGAGTATAGACAAAATGAAGGGATATGTGTATTTTAGTTTTTCTTATTTCAGTTTACCTAACTCTAATAACTTTATTTATTTTTATTGAAGCATAGTTGACATACAGTATTATACATTACGGGTGTACAATATAGTGATTCACAATTTTAAAAGGTTATACTTCATTTATAGTTATAAAATTTTGGCTCTATCCATTGTGTTGTCAGTATATCCTTATAGCTTATTTTATACATAATAACTTGATTGTGGTTATTTTTCAAATGTCATTGATTTTTTTTCAGCTTTATCATGGTATAATTGACAAAAATTAAAAGATTTGGTGTGTTGTATATTTGACAGTTGTGATGACTTGATATACATATACCTTGTAAAAGGATGAACACATCCATCACACATGTTTACACACACATTTGATGAGGACATTTAAATTCTACCCTTTTAGCAAATTTCAGTTATTCAATATAGTGTTATCAACTGTAGTTACCATATTATACATTAGATTCTCAGATTTTATTCATCTTATAGCTGAAAGTTTGTACCCTTTTATGAACTTCTGCCTGTTTCTCCCACCCTTCAGCCCCTGGCAGCCACTTTTTAATCTGTATCTATGAGTCTGACTTTTTTTTTTTTTTAAAGATTCTACATATAAGTGATACTATGTAGTATTTCTCTGTCTGGCTTATTTCACTGAATATAATTCCTTCAAGGTCCATTCATGTTGTTGCAAACATCAGGATTTCCTCCTTTCTCATGGCTGAATAATAATTTCATTATATATATGTGTATGTGTGTATATATACACACACACACCACATCTCTTTATCCATTCATCAGTTGATGGACACTTAGGTTGTTTCCATGTCTTGACTATTGTGAATAATGCTTCAGTGAACATGGGAATGCAGAGATCTCTTTGATTTAAATATGTTGATTTTTAATGCCAGATTATTTTGTGAGTGTAAGCCTCGTGGTCTTAGGCTGTGACCCATCCATGTTCCTCTCGGTTCTTAGGCCAAAAATTGATGGGTGCAAGAACACAAATCTTAACTAGGTCTTGCAGGTTTCTCATATCAAAACTTCTTTGCCTCTAGAGCACTAGCGAGAGTTTCTGAAATATACTGTTTTCCAGGCCAAACCAGACCTCTTACTTTGGAGGTCTCTGAGGGTGGGGCTTGGATCTTGGTCATTAAAAAAAAATTCTTGTGTCAATCTAATGTGGATTCAGGGTTGAGAACAACTGCTCCAGAACAGAGATTGGCAAAGTACAGCCCACAAGCCAAATCTAGCCCACTGCCTGCTTTTCACAGGTACACAGTGGTTATTTAGTTATTTGTTTAGTTATTGTCTATGGCTCTATTGTACCACAATAACAGAGTTGAATAAGTACAACAGAGACCTTATTGTTCACAGAGCCTAAAATATTTACTCTGTGGCCCTTTATAGAAAAAGTTTGCCAAAGCTTGCTTCACATTTGAGCCTGATTATCACAGCTTTGCCAATTTCCTAGACTTCATGTTAATACTTGAGGTAATTGTTGAATTAGCCAAATTTTTGGGTATCTTTTCATTTCTTGCCTAGTGGATTGTGAGCTATTGGAGTGCAGGCACCGTATTTTATAGGCTTTATATGGGTAATTTTGCATAGTTGGGTCTAAGTAAATGTTCATTAATTGATGCTAGCTATTGGCCTTAGGTTATTGCATGAGGGTACCAGCAAGGGGCAGCGAGGAGCTTTTGCCTTGCACACTTTCAATTCTTTCTTTATTTTTTACTTATTCATCTGTAATATTACAATATGTTAAAATAGAGTAGTTTACAATATTACCAAGTCATAATCTTACAATTATGGCAAATCTCCTCTATTTTTTTCATTTCTGTAATTCCCTTCAGTCTTCATTACTCTTTTTATCAGTTGTACTTGAATTTTAGATCTATCTCAGCTATAAAATAGCATATGACATTTTCATCATTGTTACTGTTTTAAAAATTTGCCTTCATTCATATTCAGCAAATTTTGGCAATGACTGGGTTATGTATGTCTTGAAAATATTTCGGGGTCTGGCAGATATGCGGGAGATTCAATTATAATAATTGTTTAGCCTTACTTCCAGGCCTTTAATGTGTCAAAATTAAGTTAGCTTTTTAGTGTGGTTACAGAAAGTTTTTAATTGTACGTTGCTCAAGAGAAAAAACAGACCTGAAGACATGGCATATAGCCTTCTGTTTTTTTCCCCTGGATTGATGTATTCAACTAGTTTTCAACTATTACTGCGCAAACCTTGTTCAAGAATCGTGTCTCACCATTTGTATTTCAAATACAGTTAGTTCACATACATATGTTATATATTTATTAAGAAAGTAAGATCACCATCTTAAAAAGATTTTTTCATTTGAGTTGTTGAATTAAGTGAGTATGTTATTTAGGGCAGGGAAAAAAAAATAAAGCACTCAGGCAGGTTGCTGACTGCAGTCCAAATGGCTGATCAGAGAGTCTTTATATGCATTGGTAACGTGTTGTGCAATATAAGCTGAAATATATTCCACAAGGGAGGAAAACGGAATAGGTTACATACGCTGTTCCTAAGTGCAATGAATGTAAAACTCCATTACTCACTTTAGGCAGGTGCTTTTTATATGAGGCTTTAAAGAAATATAAAACTGCTGGTGAAATGATTGGTTTGTACAGACACCACTTAGCTTCTAGTTCTTTGACCAGATAAAGAGACTAAAAGTATTCCTGCAAACATTTCTTGAATGAGTCAGGGATTGAAGGTTAATATACTTTTGGTGTAATAACCTGTCAGTGTAACTATTATATAGTATATGAAATTTGTCTCTGACTTGCTTATGAAAAATTACTTTCAGGGACACAGGAATAATTTTCTAGTTTTTCTTTTTATCTAGTTAATGATAAAGATATGCCACTTACGAAACTGATTTTTAAAGATACATGTGTTTATTTAAAAGTATTTTCAAAGAACTTCTTAAAATAATATTTCATTATAGTTTTTAGTATTTGTTCTTCAAGAACTATAGAATATTTTATAGGCATTAAAATTTGATAAACCTTTGGAATGTAAAATAACTCTTTTTAGGATAGCTCTACAACAAATTGATGAACATCATGAATGATTAAAAAGTATATTAATTAGTCCATAAAGATTTATAGTGATTCCACCTACACATGCCTGTGTTTCTCTTCCCTTCAACTCTTAGAAAAAGCACCTGCTAATAGTTTAAACACTGAACATTCTTCCATAAATGAATTTTCATAAACATGAAGTAAAAGGGAGGTAGAAAGGGTAATAAATAGGTATTTTTCAAATTTCTTTTAGGTTTTAAATATGTGAGCCAGTGGGTTTTCTTGTTAAACCCTCCCTAGGTGGATGGATTGATTTTTCTCTCCTCTCTTTCTCTATATTATTGAGGTAAAATTCACATAACATACAATTAACAATTTTAAAGTGTAAAATTCAATGATATTTAGTGTATTTACAATGTGGTGAACATTTCACTCCCTAAAAACACCTTATACCCTTTAAGTAGTCACTCCCCAGTCTCTCCTCTGCCTCATTCCCTGATAACCTCTAATCTGCTTTCTGTTTCTATGAATTTGCCTATTCTGGACATACCATATAAAAGGAATCATATAATATGTGATTTTTTTTAATAAATTTTTTTTAAGAAGATGTTGGGGGTAGGAGTTAATTAATTAATTATTTTCTGTGTTGGGTCTTCGTTGCTGTGCGAGGGCTTTCTCTAGTTGTGGCAAGTGGGGGCCACTCTTCATCGTGGTGCGCGGGCCTCTCACTATCGCGGCCTCTCTTGTTGCGGAGCACAGGCTCCAGACAGGCAGGCTCAGTAGTTGTGGCTCATGGGCCTAGTTGCTCCGCGGCATGTGGGATCCTGCCAGACCAGGGCTTGAACCCACGTCCCCTGCTTTAGCAGGCAGATTCTCAACCACTGCACCACCAGGGAAGCCCAATATGTGATGTTTAAGTTGTGTGTATAAATAGTTCAGTTTTATTGATGCATCGTATTCCATGGTATGGATTTATCACAGTTTGTTTAACCATTTATCTGTTGAAGGACATGTGGGTTGTTTCCACCTTTTTTCCTTTCTCATCTGTACCTCTTCTTTCTCCTTCTTGTCTTATTGCTCTAGGTAGAACTTCCAGCATTATGCTGAATGACAGCGATGAAAGCTGACATCCTTGGCTTTGTACCAGTCTTTGCGTGAAAGCATTCAGTTTTGCACCATTAAGTAGCTTTAGGTATTTCGTAGATCCTCTTTCTCATGTTAAGGAAGTTCTCTCTTCCTATTTCCCTGAAAGTGTTTACCATGAGTGGGTGTTGAATTTTGTCAAATGCATTTTCTATATCAATAGATATTGTTATGATTTTTCTTCTTTAGCCTGTTAATATGGTGGATTACATTGATCTTCCAATACTGAACTAAACATCTATTCCTGGAATAAATCCCACTTGGTCATGATTATTTATGTATAATTTATATATATGCACCCACAAACTCATTGCTGAATTCCATGTCTAATGTTTTGTTGAGTATTTTCACATGTATATTAATGAGGAATATTTGTGTATAGTTTTCCTTTTTTTTGCAATGTCTTTGTTTTGGAATCAGGGTAATTCGAGCTTCATACAATGCAATGGGAAGTGTTTTCTCTCATTCTTAGTTTTGGAAGAGATTGTTTAGAAGGGATATCAATTCCTCTTCAAAGATTTGATGCAACTTTCTATCTGTCCCTGGATTTACCTTTTGGGAATGTTTTTGTTGTTTTCTTGACTTATTGATCCATATCATCAAAGTTGTCACATTCTGTGTGCAGAATTGTTTGTATTATTTTCTCATTAACCTTTTGATGTTTGCAGTCTGTAGTGATATCCCGTTTCATTCCTGATTTGGCAATTTATGGTCCCTCTCTTTTTTTTTTTCCCTTTGTTAGCCTTGCTGAAGTTTTTCAATTTAAATTATTTTAAAAAAACAGATTAAATAAACTTCATTGGTTTCTGCTATCTTTATTATATCCTTCCTCTGATTGCTTTGGGTTTATCTTTCTCTTCTTATCTATGTTTCTGAGGTGAGAACCTAGATTATTGACTTCAGACTTTAACTTTTTCCAGTGTGTACATTTAGTGCTATAAAATTTCCTCTCTGAACTGCTTTAGTTGTGTTTCACAAATTTTGATGTATTTTCATACAGTTCAGTGTATGTTTTTAATTTTTCTTGAGTGTTCCTCTTTGACTTGTGGAATATTTAGATCTGCTTAATTTCCAAGTAATTGGAGATTTCCCTATTATTCTTTTCCTATTGATTTCTAATTTGAATCAGTTGTGGTCAGAGCAGAAACTGTTGACTTCAGCTCTTTTAATTTGTTGAGATTCATTTATGGCTCAGAATATCATGGTCTATCTTACTTTAGACACTTGGAAAGAATGTTTTTTCTTTTGTTGTTCTGTCATATCATGAAGAGCTTATTGATTGGTAGTGTTTTTGCCATCTTCTATATCTTTGTTGATATTCTTCTAGTTATTCTGTCAGTTGTTAAGAGAGGTGTTGAAGTCTCCAATTAGAATTGTGGATTTGTTTATTTCTCTTTTTATCAGCTATGTCCTACAGTTTTTGCAGCTATGTTAGTTTCATTTACACTTAGTATTGCTGTGTCTTTTTGGAGTATCTACTCTGGTAATTTTTTTTTTTTCTCTCAAGTCTACTTTATCTGAGGTTAATGTAAGCATTCCTGCTTTTTTTTTTTTTAAACATTGAGATTAAATTCACACACATTAATTCATACACAACATTTACCATTTAGCCATTTTAAAGTGTACAACTCAGAAGTTTTTATTATATTCATAAAGTTGTGCAGCCATCACACCACTGTCTAGTTTTAGAACATATTTTATCACCTAAAAAGAAACCCCATATCCTTTTAGCAGTAACTCCCCATTTCCACTTAACTCCAACCCCTGGCAACTACTGATTTTTGTATCCTTATGGATTTACCTATCTCAGTATTTCCTATGAGTGGAATCATACAATATGTGACCTTTTCTATGTGACTTATTTCACTTAGAGTTATGTTTTCAAGGGTCATCCATATCACGGCATGTATCAGTACTTCATTTCTTTTTATAGCTGAATAATACTCTGTAATGTACTACATTTTGTTTGTCCATTTATCAGTTGGTGGACATTTGAGTTGTTTCCACTTTTTGACTATTAAGAACAATGCTGTCATGGGAACGTCATGCAAGCTTTTGTGTAAACATATGTTTTCAGTTATCTTTCAGTTCTCTTGTGTATTTACCTAGGAGTGGAATTGCTGGATCATATGTTATCTCATTGTTTAACTTTTTGATGAATTACCAAATTGTTTTCCATAGCAGCTACACCACTCTACATTCCCACCATCAATGTATGAGTGTCAGTATTTCTCCACATCCTTGACAATACTTGTTATTGTCTCTCTTTTTTAAATAGCCATCTAACTGTGTGAAGTGGTGTCTCACTATGTTCTGCTTTCTTTTGAGTAATATTTGTATGATCTACCTTTTTCTATTCCTTTGCTTTCAACTTGCTTACCTCATCTTCGAAGTGAGTTTTTTGTAGATAGCATATGGTTGGATCATATTTAATCCAGTCTGCAATCTTGTCTTTTTTTTTTTTTTTTTTTTTTTTTGCTGTACGCGGGCCTCTCACTGTTGTGGCCTCTCCCGTTGCGGAGCACAGGCTCCGGACGCACAGGCTCAGCGGCCATGGCTCACGGGCCCAGCCGCTCCGCGGCATATGGGATCCTCCCAGACCGGGGCACGAACCCGTATCCCCTGCATCGGCAGGCGGACTCTCAACCATTGCGCCACCAGGGAGGCCCATGCAATCTTGTCTTTTAATTGCTAGATTTAGATCATTTACCTTTAATGTAGCTATTGGTTGGTTAGGCCTTAAGTCTGCCATTTTAGTTTTTAGGTTTTGCTTTCTGTTTGATCACTCTGTTTTTAGAGTCTTTATTTTTCTGCCTTTCGGTTACTTGAACATTATTTAGAATTCCATTTCGATTTATGTGTAGTTATTTTGAGTGTATCTTGTTGTGAAACTTTTTTAGTGGTTGTTTTGGGTTTATATTTCATATATCTAACTTATAGTCTACTGGTATCATCATTTTTCTAGTTCAACTGATGTGTAGGAAGCATACTTATCTTTGTTTCTTAACCCTCTCCTGTTTATAATATAGTTGTCTTAAATATTGAGAACCACATGAGGTATGAATTTTGCTTCAACATGAAACATACTTTAGAAAACTCAATAAAAGAATAAAAGTCTATTATGTGTATTCTATTTTTGCTTATTATATTCTTTCTTTTTTCCTAATATTCCACAGTTCCTTATTTTAATTCTTTTTGTTTGGAGAACTTACTTTATTCTTTTAGGGAAGGTCTACTAGTTACAAATTTTCTTAGTTTCCCTTCATTTGAGAATGTCTGGTTTTCCCCTTCAATCCTGAAGGATATTTTCAGCAGTTGAAAAATGTTGTGCCACTTCCTCCTAGACTTTATGGTTTCAAATTTAAAAGATCTGCTGTCATTTGAACTGTTTTTCCTCTGTGAGTAAGGTGTCATTTCTCCTTTACTCCTTTAAGATTTTTTCTGTCTTTAGTTTTAGAAGTTTATCTATGACGTGTTTTGATTTCTTTGATTAATCTGGGGTTAACTCAACTTCTGAATTTTCAGGTTTATATCTTTGCCGAATTCAAGAAGTTTTTTGCAGTTATTTCTTCATGTACTTTTTTCAGCCCTACCTTTCTCCTTTCCTTCTGGGACTCTGATGACTTGAATGTTAGATCCTTTGTTATGGTCCTACAGGTACTTGAGATTCTGTTCTTTTTTTTTTTTTCTTTCTATTTTCTGTATAGTTCAGATTAGATAATTTCTATTGTGTTATCTGCCAGTTTAGTGATTCTTTTTTTATCTTCTCTGTTCAGATGTTGAACCCATTCATTTAGTTCTTATTTCTGTATTGCATTTTCCCAATTCTAAAATTTCTAATTTGAATACTTTTTTGTCATCATTCCTGCCTGCCTGCCTGCTTCCTTCCTTCCTTTGCTAAATTATTATTTTCATTTGTTTCAGGCATGCTTATAATTGCTCATAGAAACACTTTTATGATGGTGTTTTAAAAGTCTTTGTCAGGTAGTTCTAACATCTCTGTCATCTCAGTGGCATATATTAATTGTCTTTTTCATTCGCTTTGGGATCTTGGTTTTTGGTATGACAGTTGATTTTCGACTGGAACCTGAAAATTTGGATATTGTTTTCTGAGACTCTAGATCTTATTTAAACTGTCTATTTTGTATGGCTTCATCTGATAATGCTCCAACTGTGGAAGGGGACATGCTCCCTTGCTACTGCCCGGTGGAGGTAGAAGTCCAGGTTTTCCATTTGGCTTCCATTGGTATCTAAGGGTGTTGGGGGGGCCCTGTAACTTCTGGCCCAAGTTGGGAATTCTAGCTCTCATTTAGACCTCCAGTGGTAACTCCCTGGCTTGGAGTGGTTGGATTACCAGGCCTCATTACTGCTCACCATGAGGTCTCTACTGACACCATGGTGGTGGTGGTAGGGTGGCTCATTATTGCTGAAGGTTGGTGAAGATCCTGACTCTCCACTAGACCTTCTTTGACACCACTCTGGAAGGTTGAGGGGTGCCTTCTTAATGCTGGGTTGGGTTGGACGTCCAGGTTTCCCTATTAAGCCTTCTTTTATACTACCCAAGTTAGGGCACTGGGTTTCCTTGTTAGAACATGTTGAAAGTAGAATTCTAGTTGACCTTCACTAATGTTGGTGGGAGTTGGGACCACAGTTTTTTCTGTGGCGTTTGCCTGGAGTAGAGCAGTTATTGTCTAAGGGTTTTTTGTCTTGCTGTTGGGATGCTTTTTATTCAGGTCCTTTGGCTAGGGAGAATAGGCTTTTGTTAGGACTTTTTATGTCTGTACCTGTTGCCCTTTCTGGGTTGCTGGCTTCTTCAGCTTCAAGTCTGGAATATGTGAGGCAAAAACAAAGCCTATGCACGTTACCACTGTGTCTTTCTTTGGATCCTGAGATCCCTAACTGATCTGCCTTCTTCTTTCCACCTTTCAGAGTCTTCTTATTTTTGTTTTGTATATAGTATTGGGGTTTTAGTTGTACTTAGCAAGAGAAATAGGGAAAAATCTACTTTGCCTTTCTGGAAGTGGAACTTGTTTATTTCTGTAATGAACAAAGAAGAAGCGTCTTTAAAAATCTTAATTACGTTTCTTTTTGGTTAGAATAGGGTGAATGTGACCTTGAGTTGATGCTATTATTTCTTAGCTTAACCATACCTAAGCTACCTGATAGGATATTTTGCTCTGAATTTGGCAGTAGTAATGTTTGTCCTATAGGGATGTGACCTGCACTGATTCGTGAATAATTTAGAGCTCAATTTATGTATAGATTGGATTATCATTTCTGTTTTTTCTTTCCTTGCACATGTTTTAAAAATTATTTCTTAGACTCCTGAGATCTTCTACCATTTAATTTGTATAGTATTTGGGTTATTTATTGGAAAGCTTAGTGTTATTTGTAAATTTACATATTAACCATATTTATCTTCTTTCCTTTCACTTATAAGTTTGGATATATATGCCAGAAATAGGGGGATTTTGTTGTTGCCTTTGGAGTCTACCTATGATTGTTACAGAGTATTATTTGTTTGTAGTCTTTAATGTGAAACCTTATTATATGATGGTATTAAAGCTTCCAGAATTATTAGTAAGTCAATATTTAGATTATATATGAAGTTTTATAAAATTTCAAATTTCTACATTAATGCCAATTTCTATATAATTTCTATTATTTTTCCATGTGTAGTTTTCATTGTTGTAACCATATTGCATGTACCATCTGATGTTCTATTGTTGTTTGATTTAACATTTCTTATAGATACATTTTGTATACTTTTACATAAACATCAAGTAACATAGGATTTTATTAATAATGAGATATTGATATTTTACAATGCACTTAACCATTCTCCTCTTCTGACATTTAAAGTATTTTCTGAGTTTTGCTGCTAATTAATATTGCTATAAAGCATTTTTCCTTCTTTTTAGTTATTTATTTGAGATAAATTACCAGGACTGAATTACTTGGTTATGGATTATAAACTTAAAAAAAATAATGTATAGATGTATTGTTCTCTCACATCATTCCATGAATATTTAATGCAACTGGTAATGAAGGATAATGATTATTTTAGTAAAACCTCAACAACTTTAAATGTTGTTTGTTGCTTAAATTTCCAGTTTTCCTTTAACTCACTTTTGTTATAGCAAAATTGATCTTTTGTCATACATCTTTTTATTGTATCTCCTCTTAGGTGAATTTTCTTTTGTATTCTTTACCATTTACTGATTCATGGATTTATTTATTCATTCAACTAGATTGTGGATTTCATGAGAGAAGAGCTTGAATTGGTCTTGTTTACCCCTATAACCCTAGACTTTGCTTGGCATATAGTAGTGTATAGTAAAAACATAATGAATCAGTGAGTGAATGAATGAGACATGGGAGTCAAAAGTTAGTGTATGCATAAGGAACCATTAGTAGATGATCATCCTTAAGTGATGCAGACAAAAACTTGCATCCTCAAGTCAGGGTGATTGCCCTTCACAGTGAGAGACAATCCAGAGTTATATGTGGTAGGCCTTTGATTTTGTCCTTGGAGGTCAGTGATTGAAGTAGCAAGAATGAATCTTGGTTGTATGCATTCACAGTTCTTATAGTAAAAGAATGCTTGTCAGGAGTTATTTGGTGGCAGAGTTTATACTAGAATAAAGTGTAGTGATTAGTGTATCATTTAGTAAACTGCCTTATTACACCTTAATGTATATAAACTGAACTTCCCTGATAAGCTTGTGTTGTTTGTTGTAATAGTAACAGTGAGAATGTACTAGCTAACATTTATTGAACACTTACATGCCAGGTGCTCTGGTAACCACCGTCTACTTATCATTTCGGGGCTTAGGATTATTCTGTAAGGTAGCTGGTGAATTATACCCACTTTACAGTTACGGAAACAAAGTAGTTAAACTAGTACATTTTGGGATTTATAATGTGTTTAATGTCTCTGCATAACCTGCAGTGTTTAACCTCAAAAAATACTTGTTGCTTCCTCATCTATCATGGATGAAATCCTAGGGAGAAAAAAAATCAATTACGAGGTATATTTACTTAAGAAACGTATAGCATAGCGTGATGTGACTTCTGTGCCTGGTAGCATGGTATGCTAATTAACCTGAAATCCTTTCCTTTACGAACACCCATGCTGGATAATGTATAACACATATAATTCTAAGTGAACTGCTGAACCTGCAAGAAAGAAAAAAAAAAAGTTCCCAAGCAGGGAGGAAACGAAAAACCAAAGTAGGAAGCAGGTATTCATGCTTTGACTGTCCTAATGGGCTGTGGCAACCTCAGTTACCAGTGGGCTTGGCTTTTAATCACCAGAACAGGGTGGGGACAAGAAAGGAGGAATTGGGACGTGATTTCCATTTCCCTAAGCTCATAACTTCTAAGGACTAGTGGAAAGATGGACTGTTTTAAAAATCTGCCCCACTCTCGTTTTAACAAAGAAGCTTCTTTGTTTTGGCCTTGATGGGGAAGACGGAGGGTGCTTTCCCTGAGAATTTGTAACCACAGTCCTGTCAGCACTCAGATTTTAATTTCTTCATGGTCTAGGAACCATCAAACCAATAAGTTAACTTAAAATGTGATCCTGGGTGGACTGGTTACATCTCTGGGTATCTAATAGTAAACACAAATATTTGCTTTGGCAAATACCCTTAATTCTGGCAGTGTGTTTAAAAAAGAAAGCCTTTTGAAATGTAAGCCCAGAATCCCAAATTACCAAGGACTTGAAAATAATCCCCCAAGAGCACAGACCTCCAATGGCCAATATAGACTCCTAGAATTTCAGTAATATAATAACTGGAAAAAGAGTATAAAATTACTAAGTTTAAAATTATTAAAGAAGTAAAAGATGGAGTTGAAAATAGGAGGGAGGCATAGATATTCTCAATAAGGACTAGAGAATTTAAAAAAAGGAAGGTCAGAAGTCACTGAATGAATGATATAGATTAGACGTAGCTACAGACACTATTTGTGAACCTAAAGGTGGATATAAAGAAATAATCCAGAATGCAGCACTGAAAACAGAGACGAAAATGTGAAATACCAGTCAATAGATCTGGTCACTAGAATGAGAGGATTCTGTATAGGTCTAGTAAGACTCTCAGAAAGAGAAACTAGGAGAGAGGCACTATTTAGAGACTTCTTTTTTACCCCACAAAATTGATGCAAGATGTGAATCTTCAGATTTAAGAATCATAAATCCCGAACAGGAAAAATAAACCTAAATTTCTAAGTAGATACGTTGTGGTGAAACCCCAGTGTGCTAAGGACAAGCATAAATCTTTAAAAGCAGCCTAAGGGAAAAGAAATTAATGATATGATCTGCCAACATTAATGTTAGTTTTTTAGTTTCCACACTTGGTAGTGAAGACGTCAAGGATAAAGAAAATTCTTTGTTCTTGACCATCTGTTATAATTGAGGTACTTTGGTAAGCTATCTGGAATTCTCTTCTTTTAAGCCCATGAAGTCTAAATGAGTTACTGAAGTCTTCTTGTTAGACTATGCCCAGAAGTTGTAAGTTCTTCAGTATTCTAACCAGGCTCCGCCCCCTTCCACATGAAAAGATTTATTTTTCTAGTTCCTTATAGCCAGAACTGTCTAAATTCCCTCACATGTAATCATAGCACAAAGTTAAGTAATCTTGAAGAAGAGCAGGTTAATTCTTATTGATACTGCAGATTAGTTTTCGAGGAATGTACGTGGCTATATGACAACGACATGTAGGATCGAGATTCTGATTCATGGAATTTTAGAGTTAGAAGCAGACTTTATTTTGTTAATATTTACATTAAGAGTTATGTCATAAACTAGGTGGCAGAATATATTGTTTTAAATTAGGGCACCTTTTTCATCATTCTGTCAGTATGAAGCAGAGTCTTTACTTGTCAAATGTTTATTTGCCATTGTTGATGTTAAAAAAAGACAGAGAACCAGATTTGTAGATACTTAGTAAATGCCTGTTGACTCTCTTTTTGCTGGAAACTACAGCAGAATGGACAGGGATTGCGGTGAGGGTGGGACAGTGAAAAGTAAGCTCTTGCTATAGAAGACTTTGTGTTTTGTTCCTTGTGAATATGTTCCTTGTGATAGTTCAATTCTATCACCTAATTATCATTGTGAGCTATACTTTTGAGATTACTTTTTGTTTTCTATCATTTAATTGGTTATAGTTCAATGGTTATATTTTATATTCTGTTCAAAATATTAGGTGATTTTTACCCAAATATTTTGGTTTAGCCCTAGGCTGTCACTTCATCTGCTTTTCCATGTTAAAAACAATAAAATCATTATCATCAGCAACAATAACAAAACAACCACTACCTTTTAAAGTTTGCTGTCTCCTGTTTGCATGTCTTATCACAGGAGGTCATTTGCAGTCTTTGTCACCCATTGAGCCTCGGAACTAACCAGCTTTCTTGGTCCACCTATTTGTTCTTGCCTGCCTAGCTGCTCTTGTTAAGACTTCCGCCTTCTTCTCATGTGATAAATCTTCCTCTCCTTTTGCTTTCTCCTTTTATTCTTCCCCTGAAATGATAATGCTTTGGTTTTACTGCAGTACCAACCATTTAGAAGCTCCTTGCTATTGCTATCTTGTATAACGTTCCCTAATAACTCTACTCTTTCAATGCGTATTTTAAAAGAATTTACCTCTTCCCTCTACGGAAACATTTACTATTGGTTCACTATCATATGATTTTATTATTTTTGTGTATCTAGAATGAGTCCTGGCTGCTTGAATGTCCTGAATGACCTTTTGTTTTATTCTATTAAATTATAGTTTTGTAAGGCTTGTAACAAAAAGGTCAGTTCTGTGGGCCCTTATAATCTTCACTGGTGTTTTAGGGGCAGTCATTTTCAGCTCATTCTTAGATATTTACCTCTAAATTTCTAAATAAAATGCTTATATTGAAATTTTCTTATCTTTCATGTTTAGATATTGTAAACATACTTTCTACTACAACAACCTTAATGCCTTAAAACAACATAAGTTCATTTTATTACAGTTCTGTAGTTTAAAGTCTAAAATGAGTCTCACTAAAATCAAGGTGTCAGCAGGGCTTTGTTCCTCTTGAAGCCTCTAGAAGAGAATCTGTTTCCTTGCTTTTTCCACCTTCTGTAGGCCACCAGCATTCCTTGGTCTGTGGCCCTCATCCCTCATCTTCAAAGCCAGAAGATTGCATTTCTGTTGTAGTGCTTCTGTCATGACATGTCTTTCTCTGACTCTCTTCTTCTGCCTTCCTCTTTCATTTTTAAGAACCCTGATGATTACATTGGTTCTACCTGGATAGTATGGGATAATCTTCGCATTTCAAATTAGCTTATTAGCAACCTTAATTCTGTTTGTGCCTTAATAGTCCTTTGCCATGTTAAGATAACATATTCCCAGATCCTGGGATTAGGATATGGGCATCTTGAGTGAGGGCGGGATGGCATTATTTCGCCTACCAAGATTTAGCTTTTATGGCCAATACTCGCTGTCTGTATTTCTATCTTTCTTTTCTCCTAAGTCATCTAATTATATCACAGCTTTTGCTTAAATATATATTCAGTATTAATATATTATGACCGTGTATGTATGAATTATAGTATACTACCTTTAAATGTTTTTTCTTATGCAACTTTTATCCTTGGAGTTAATAACTGCCTTTTTTTGTTTCATTAGTGTTCCATGTACTTAATATTAATTCCTCCAAATTCTTAGAGAAGCATGTCTTCTCTCAATATGTTCAGATGCATTAGATAATTAGTTTTAATTTTTAAAGTATTTTATACCTTATTTATTTATTTATTTATTTATTTATTTAGGCAGTGCCGGGTCTTAGTTGCAGCATGCAGGATCTTTAGTTGCGGCATGTGGACTCTTAGTTGCGGCATGCATGTGGGATCTAGTTCCCTAGGGATCAAACCCAGGCCTCTGCCTTGGGAGCGTGGAGTCTTACCCAGTGGACCACCAGGGAAGTCCCTAGTTTTAATTTTTGTAGTCATTATTCTTTTAGTGTACTTTCCTCCTGTTTCAATCTCTATTTCCTTCTGAACCTGCTACAGATGTCTTGAAGTTTCCTTTTATCATTGTCCTGGGAATTCCCTTTTCTCTTATATTGGATCCCCTGTTTCTTGGATCACATATATTATTCTTTCCTGATTTATTCCTCTTTTTGGTGGAGCACAGTTCTGTAACTGTCTTTCTAGCAAAGGAAGTAAACTTCTTTCAGATATGGCATGTTTGAGTGACTCTTTATTCTGCCTTCATATGTGAAGGTAGTTTGGGTGTATATGTAGATTTGTAGTTTGGGAATGATTTTTCTGTAGAATGCTTTAAAAGCATTGCTTTGTTGTCTTCTTGTTTCCAGTGTTGCTGTTGAGACGTTTGATGCCATTCTAATTGTATGTTTATGTATTAACATTTTTCTGTTTTTATGTATCTGTTTGTTTTCTATCTCAGAAACTTTTAGGAGCTTCTCTCTTTACCCCTGATATTTGTTTTTTCATTTGTTGCACTGGATACATGGTGTACCCTGTTAATTTGAACTCATGTACTTCATTTGGGGAAAGCTTGTTGAATTATTTCTTTGATTATTTTCTCCATTTTGTTTTAATAGTTCTTCGTAGAAGTTTTGTTTTTCAGGTATTTGATTGTTTATGCTGATCCTTTCATTTTTTGGTCATTTGGCCCATGTGCAGTCTCTTTGGATTTTTTGTTTTAATTTATGTGGTAGATTTCCCCGCCTTTATTTTCTTATTTTTGTATTAATTTAAGGAGAATTAACGTCATGTTTTTACTTTCTACTGGCTCTATTTCGTTCTTTGAACAGTTCGGCGAAACATGCCCTTCTTGTCCTAGTGTCTCCTGTGCTCCCCCCACGGATAGCAGCAGCAGCAGCAGCAGCAGTAGTAAGCACAATGCAACCATATAATTATTCTTACCTAAGTTTTCCCCCAGCATTGTCGTTTTACCCCACGTTCCTTTCTGTGGTTGTCGTTTATCTCTACTTTTCATGTTAGTGATTTATACCTAGTTTCTGATGAGCCCTCGTATTGTAGAATAAAATACTAAATAACTAATTGGGAACCTGTATGTGAGGTTGGAGCTTATTGAATGGCTGGTGTTATTGTAGGGGAATTGGACACTTACTCATTTTTGTTGTTGTTGTTTGGGGGTAATCAGCTATCAGTATCTCTGGTTCCTTTTTCTTGGACTGGCCAGTTTTCACAGATAGAAAACCTTCCACTTCTTTCCTGCAGGTTGTAACTCTGGCATCCAGCGTCCCTAGAGAGTAAAAGAAAAGGAGATTTCATTATTCAGTACATCTATTTTATATAGATTTTTAGACAATCCCCCGTTTTTAGCATGCAGCCTTTTCCTTGGTATTATCCCTTAGTTCAAAGTCCTTCTGGTTCAACCTCTCCAGCGTGAACCCTTCAGTCTTTTGCCAGGATGAGTGTGGGTTAGTTGTGTGGCTTCACGAATTAAAACAAAGGATGTGTGGTTATTAGATAGACTTTCAGTCACTGCTCATCTTTTTAGCCTCATCTGCATTCCTGCCCTCTGAACTGCCTGGCTTCTTTAATTCTTATCTTTCCAGGGCTTATTGCAGATCAACTTGCTTCTTAGTTTAATAACCCATGGGCAATTTTCTCTAAGTCATCTTGTTGTTACTTGTTCATCAGCATCCATCTTCTGAAATTTTGATGACAGTTCTTGCCTCTTGGAGAGTTGCACATAGAGCGCTTATCTTTTCATTTTCATTTCTTTGTTGGTTTAGGCCCGTAAAAATTAAGGAGGAAACAGATCTAAACTTACATATGGCTTGACTCCTTAATCTTTTACTTCCACACAGATATACAGGTCATTCTCATTATTTCATCTTCTCATTTATAGATGATAATTATAAGAGTGATCATAAGTTGATTACTGAACATGGGGGGTTTAACTTGTCTGTGAGGCCAGGAGAATTATGTTGGGCAAGAAAGGCAGTGTAAAAAGAATCTGAGCTAAGGGTGCACCACAAGACTAAGAATGTGTGTTCAGAGTTAATATTTTTCAGAAAAATACTCTAAGGGGAAAAAGTAACAGTGCATTTTTTAATATTAAATTGTATTACAAAAATTCACTATTATTTTTAGATTATTCCATTGAAAGTGTATACCATGTAAAGTTGTATTTCAATTGCAGTGCCTTAGGGAGTCCCTCTTCCCTTCCTCTAGTAGAATATTACAGCAATATTTGAGTGAATCCACGAGATTGCTTTGTAATGCTTTGTAAAGTCATTATTTCAAATGTAAGATATTGTCACTGTCTTTGTGATTGTCCTATTGACTCATGTCAGCTGACTATGCATCTTATCAAAATTTTGCATCTCTTCCCTAAATTAAGTTCTGTATAAAGTTCAGCAGATTTCTCAGAGTTAAATACCTTGAACAATAACTGTAGTATTTTGGCTTCCACATGGAACAGTAATAGTGGCTTGCCTTAAGCCACATAACTACTAGATATGTAATGCTACCTATATCTGAAGCCTTGCTTTTTCCGTTTCAGAGCTTTTGGTCTTTTTGTTTCACCATGTTGCATTCCCAACAGGAGATTTCCTTTCACAGTTTCAGGAAGCTGCATTCACGTAGACAGAAAAAAATGTGAATGGTGCCCTGAGTTGTGCAATGCCAATACTCTGCTCCGTTCTACCTCCCTAGTGCTTATGTTTGGGGTGTTTTACAAATTTTGGTTTGATGGTAGAGTGCAAATAAACCAAGTTTATTTTTAAATTATTTTTTATTAATAATTTTTCTTCTTTAGAGTAATTTTAGGTTCACAGCAAAACTGAGAGGAAGGTATGAGGTTTTCCATATACTTTCTGCCTCCTTCTTGGTCTGCACAGCCTCTCCCAGTATCGACATCCCCTACCAGAGTGGCACATTTGTTACGAATGATGGACCTACATTGACACATCATAATCATCACCCAAAGTCCATAATTTACGTTACCGAGGTTATTTTTTACTAGCACTTTTTCTCCATTGTTGTAGTCTATCAAAAGATGACTATAATTATCTTCTAAAAAATCTGAGCTTGAGCCATTAAAAACAAATTACTTTTTGAAAAAGTTTTCTTAAAGAGAAAGTATGCAGTATGTTTTAGTTACTAAAACAAGTTTAAAAATATCTGAGAGGGACTTCCCTGGCAGTCTAGTGGCTAAGACTCCTCACTCCCAATGCAGGGGGGCCCCAGTTTGATACCTAGTCAGGGAACTAGATCCTGCATGCCACAACTAAGACGCAATGCATCCAAATAAACAAATAAATAAATATTTTTTAAAAAATCTGAGAAATGTAATGATCATAAAAAGTGAAATAATTTCTTGATAGTATTAGTCTAAACTAAGATGCTTTGTATATGTATAAGTGATTCTTATCAGAAGAGGTTTCCAGCAACTTCTTCTGATAAGAGTCTATATATGACATGCATTAGATATTAACAAAGACATATCATTTGAGATTCAAGGTAGAGTCCTAAACTTGGTGTAAACTGTAAAAGAGGCAGCTTGTAAAATAATTTTTTAAAAGGCCATTTTTGTCTATTCATATTTGTTTATTTTTGCATCTACCAGAACTAATTCAATTCTTTTGGTTCTTAACTCCATCAGTAACCCTTGAGAGACTCTTTGATTAGCTCTTGTCTGCTCATCACCATCTAGATTCTTTAAGTTTTTTCAAAAAATTGGCATAGAATGAGAGTCTGACTCTGGGGGCTTGAGAGTTGGAGGAGGGTATTATTCCATTTTGTGTCCCTCTCATCACTTAACATAATGATTGGAGCAGCTTAAATTATCCACTGATTATAACTTCTGTATCCACAGTAGGTGTTAAATATGCAGGGTAACTCAGCTTCTTTTCTTATAAAGAGCAAAGTGAACCATGCCTGCCCACTTTCTGACTTCAGCCTGGGCAAAATCCTTATTTCTCTAAACCTTGGTTTTCCTGAATGTAAAGTGGAATAGTAATAGCTACCTTTTTTTTTTCTTTTGAGATGAATAACAATAACAAACTGGGCATAGTGCACGGCACTTAGTCATGGAGTGTTAGGTGCCGTAACTAGCAGTACTGCTACGACTGTTATTACTACGACTGCTATGTTTATTTTGTATTGTTGGCATCATTTAACTTTCTGAAGTACTGCTTCTTAAGTTTTCTGAGGCATAGACTTTGAGAATTTGTTAAAAACTGATAAAATCATAGAAAAATGTATAAATACACAGCGTTTAGACTCCCGCTTTGAGGATAATAGGTACCACTGCAAATGGAAATAACACAGGTGGTGAATATTGGGGAATAGCAACCAATGGATACATGTTTACATAACAGTCAAATGAGAATCAGTAAATTTATAGGTCCTTCTGAAGTAAAGGTTACTATGTGGGAAGGTATTTCTCAAGATGATGTTCTTTAACTACTGGCAAACCATGTAGTGTGTTAGTTAAACTGCAGGTTCCTGGGCCACATCTCAGGAAGACTCTTGGAGGACTATGGGGCTTCTTGAATGCACCAGAGTTTGAGATCAAAGATTTTAGAGTGATGTTTAATATATCTGTCATAAAAAGTTCGTGATTTTCTTAATTATTCATACTTAGTTCTCCTTAAAGGAGTTTCAAATATGAAGGATAATATATATTTGATTGGAATGTGGAAGGGGAAAAGAAGGCCACTCTTCATGAATATAGGTGAAATGAGTGATGAAGTTTTCTGTGATAGGATCAAATTGTGTTAAACACCTCAGCTCTTTCTCTCTGCTGTAGGACTGAGCAAAAATTACTTAACTCCTCTAAGCTGTTATATCCCAGTTTGTAAAAATGAGGATAACAATAACATCCTTATCACAGCCCTGTTGTGAGGATTGAATGAGATGTGTGTATAACATATAGTAAGTCCTCCAGTAAATGTTAGTTGATTAGAGTTCATCATCATTATCATTATTTTAGTGGTTTGCAATAATGTTAGTGTAATGTTCTTAAGGTTTCTCTGCCTTTTTAATTCTCACCTACCCTTCAGGGCCCAAATGAGTCTCTCCTTTTTGAATTAAGTTTTCCCTACCATTTATGTCATGGTAATTGTTCCCTTCTGTGCTTTTATGTTCTCCAGCAAGTAGCATATAGTAGAGATGTTAATATTCACTTTTTTTGTTAATTGATATAGAATCCCTTTAGTTTCTTTTAGCTACACATGGGATGTCAGTTTTGCTTATAAGCTATTGTATTTTAACTTAGGAGCTGTTCTGAGCTAGCTTGTTTCTCTCTCTTCACCCCACCTGACCAAGATATTTTGAGGAGGCTGTTTACGCAGAAGTTTCATGCTTAAAGTAAATGTCTCTGCCTAAATGAAACTCAATTTGTAAGTTAAATTTGTATCAAATTGAAAATCTTACTCTATATTCTAAAACCAAATATGATTTTTTAGTCTCCTGATTTTTAAACAAATATTTGTTTCAAATTTGCATAAGTATAATTGTGCAAGTTCAGCCCATTTATTTTAAAATTGCATCTTTTTAACTCCTAAACACTAAATTGTGAAGCCTAACACAAATACTGTAAGAACATCTGAGGTAGATAATTAAAGTATAATTAAGTCTAAATGCCTTGGTGAAGGAATATAAAAATTATTTAAATTCAATCGGCTAGTACATTTGCAGTTTTCTTTTATTAGGTGTGAAATCTAAGAATCCCCTGCCAACTCTTGAGGGCTCAATCCAGAATGTTGAATTGAAGTACTGCAGCACATCATTGGTCAAATGTGCCTCTGGGACCATGGGATCAATAAAAATTTGTGCCAAAGCCCCAGGTATGTGCAGCTGGACCGTGTAAAACTTTATTGCCTGTGTAGGAGAATTGGCCGTGCGTTTTACAAGGAGCGTTACTGAAACAAGAATTTACTCATTGTTCCTATGAATCAGAGGTTTTAAATTTTTTTATTTTTACTTGAAAAAAATTGTTAATTGTGCCAGGATGATACTTCTTGACATTAATAGGTTAATTTTTATTTAAGGAAAAAAATCTTTGCATAGTTTTAAGAATGGTTATGAGGGAGGAAAAATTAAATGAAAGTTTATTCTTACACTTTTGGGGGGGATAAGAGGTATAGATGTATATGACACTTAAAAATTAAATTAAAATGTTGTTAGTATAATGAAATTAAACAGAAAACCCAGCTGTTTTTCAACTGAACGTTGTAATTGATTTCGCCTTCCTTCCAATATTTTATTTCATAATATTTTCCTTAAACTGTTTGTTATTTAATTTTTTCCAGTGTGGATTAAATGTCTAGATAAGATTAAATAGGTACAGATTCCATTGAATATTTAGAATACAGTGTGTTCATGTTGTTTTATAAGCTTTTCTGAACATGTTCTACATTCATTAGCTAAATATTAAAACAACCTTTTAAGAGTTAAAAGTGCTTTTAATTTTACCAGTCATACTTTTTAGAGTATAACTAAATGTTCTGCTACAATTACCAAGTATAAACTGAAATTTTATATTATGATGTTAGTATACTTTAAGATCAAACATCTTCGGGGTACTCCTATGTTTTATTTGATAAGAGTTCCTTTTTCATAAATATTTCTGTTCAGGTGAGAGTGGAAAAGAGAAGTTAATTCCATTGCTTCAGGGTCCTTCTGACACTAAAGACCTTCATAGCAGCAAGTGGCTCAATGAGAGTAGAAAGCCAGAATCTCTCTTAGCTCCAGATTTAATAGCCTTCACAGCCCTAGTTCCACAGTATATGGACTACTGCCACAGTTCCGGTAAGTACATCATTATTCACTTATTTGCATTTTCTTTTCCAGCAAGACTTTTAAAATTGGACTTTTTTTCTTTCCTTCTCTCCTTTCCTTCACTTCCTCCCTCCCTCCTTCCCTCCCTCCCTCCATTTCTTTCTTGCTCTCTTTTTCATTTGTGTCCGTTGGGATACACTTTGCAGTTACGCTCTTTGAAAATTCAAATGAAGTATTTTGTATCCTTTTTGATAAATGACGTGTTTACAAACAACAATGATTTTACTCTATTTTATTGAGATAATTCAGTTGTATGTATAACAGTTAATCTCAGATTCAACTACTACTACTACTGAACCCAACTGAGTTTTTAAATATGTAATACATAGAAAGGAGTAAAAGAAATTTAAAACATTACAAAGGGAAAATATTTTTCTTGGGATAGTAGCACTTTGTGACCCATAGTTTGCCAGGGTAAAATTAGGTGTTTGGGCCTTCTGTGCTTTTACAAAAAGGAAAAGATATTGATGTTGTAATAAAGGAAAAAACTCAGAAGTCAAGCTCTTATTTCTTAGAGTTAAATTTTTTTCTAGAAGCACTTTGCCTAGAATCTATTTCATTTTATTCACACCATAATAGCAGATCCACACCTCTCATGTTGAGAGGAGATACTGGAACTATCAATGAAGACTGGGGATAAAAAGGTATAGTAAGTAGAGCCTGATGTCAGCCATGAGTTCAGTTAGTATGTAGTTGGTAAAGCCAAGACCATGATGCTAGAAATAAGTTAGCTATATACAGATTTCTTAAAAGGGTCAGGAGTCTGAATTTTTTCTTTAGAATTAATTGGCCAGTGAGGTGGTTTCAAATAGCTGCCTAAGAGTAGAGCTCAGTTAACATTATATGACTAGAACTGTAGCTTATAGAAAATATGTTAAGTTCATATGCACTAAGTTCAAAGTAGAAACCATGAAAAGATTTGTAATTAACTACACAGAGACTATATGGAGGTGAATATTCGAAGCAGTGTACATATGCATGGATGCAAAACCATTTGAAAGCAGAATTTGTTATAGTATCATTTGCAGCTGAATGGCATCCATACTAGAAACTAGAAATTAGTATTTGAAAGGTGAGTCTGAGAACCCCTGAGTCAGCTTGCCTTTAAAGACAGTACTCCTCAAAAAGACATTTTCAACTTGATGAGGATGGGTGTGGTTTCCTAAGGAAAAAATTGTGAGGATGAGGCCAGTACCCAAGTAAGACTGTGCCTATGGGTAGAAGATTTTACCAGTCCTTTAAAGTAGGGGTTGGTAAATATTTTACTAAAGGCCAGATAACTAACCTTTTAGGCTTTGTGGGCCATATAGATTCTGTCTCAGCTGTTCAGTTCTGCTATTACAGCACACAGAAATAGTCATACCTAATATGTAAATGAATGGGTGTGACTGTGTTCCAGTAAAACTTTTATTCACAAAGCAGGAGGTGGGTGAGATTTAGCCTATGTGGTTTGCCTACCCTGGTTTTAGGGAGAAGGGATTGGTGGCTAAATAAACATCATGCTTTCCCCGCCCCCCCCCAATTTATTTATTTATTTATTTATTTATTTATTGACTGAGTCGGGTCTCAGTTGTGGCACGTGGGCTTCTCTCTAGTTGGCAGCACGGGGGCTTCTTCTGGTTGTGGTGTGCTGGCTCCAGGGCATGTGGGCTCTCTCACTCGTTGAGGCGCGTGAGCTCAGCTGTTGTGGTGCATGGACTTACTTTCCCCGTAGCATGTGGCATCTTAGTTCCCTGACCAGGTATCGAACCTGCCTCACCTGCATTGGAAGGCGGATTCTTTACCACTGGACCACCAGGGAAGTCCCAACATCATGCTTTTTTTAATGCCTATTTAATTACATTCTTTAAATATGCCGTTTGAGAAACTCCGTTATAGAATTCTCCAAATAGTAGTTTTCAGTAGGTTTTGTTTTCAAATCATAAGATCATTAAAATGTTATTAGAATGACCAGACCATCTGGTTAGAATTTTGATACCTAAGAAGGGACTAAGCTTATTAGAATCTACTGCATATTCTTAAATTGGACAGGGATTCTTCATTTTTTGTTTTGTTATATACAAAATTAGAATGAACTGAGTCAAGCATGTTTAAATAATAATCTGATCTTTCTCATAACAATATTTGTATTATTCTTTGTAATTTAAATGCATATCTAGGGTCTCAAATATATATTTGCATTTTGAACCTTTATAGCATGGGTCTAAAAGTAAACTACTATTAAAAAAAATTATACCTACGATATTTCTAGGAAAAAGTTTTTTTCTTACTGTTAAGGAAATTCACCTCATCTTCAACTTTAGTGTTATATTTAGTGATATGCTTATGGATTTGCATGTAAAATTTTAATGTGATCATGCATTTGGTGCTTTGAAAATATTCCTTTGGGTGTGTTTTAATCCTAAAATGTAATGTGTTTTCACTTAAACTACATTCACATACTTTATTTAGGGTATTTTTAAATTTAAATTTTCCATCCATCTTGGGAACTGCCACCCACATTCATGGCTTAGGTGTTTATGGAATGGTTATGAGGGAGTGCATAAGTATTATTTTTCAAAGCCAGTTTTAAAGTAATATTGACTAATTTTATGTTCCTGTAATAAGATTTAAAATTGGAGGTGTGTGTCTCTGTGTATGTATATATGACTGATGGTATGAATAAACTATAAATAAATTTTAAATGAAGAAATAATTTATTAACAATCCTTTAAGATTTTACTGAAATATCACGCTTTCAGCAAGTTGTTTCCTGGTCACTGTATATAAAAGATTTTTTCGTTCTTGTTTGCATATATGTGCATACACACACACACACACACACACATTTTATTTACCCAGTATTCTAAAGTTTTTCTTAGTACTTATCACACCCTGCCATACTATACATGTTACTGATTTGTTGGGTTTTATTTTTCCCTGCTATTAGAATTTAATGCTTCATTATGGCTGGAATTTTTGTCTTTTTTGGTCACTGCTGTGTTCCTAGTGTCTAGAACAATATCCCATATATAGTAGGATATCAACAAATATTTAGTGAATGTATGAGCAAGTAAGTGATGATTGCATTTGCTTTTCTTTGGTTTTTGAGGCTGGAGCACCTAAGGGAAATGGCAAAGAACACGAGTCTTTATTGATATTTGCCTTAAAAAAAAAAAGATGCTGGGTAGTTGAACTCTTCTAGAGGAACAAGGAAAGGAAAGCACAATTAATCCCTGCTGTCTTTTTTAGAGACAGACCATCCAGATGAGGTTGTTAATGAGCTTTTCCCATTTGTTTATAGAATTTGAATGAGAGGTTTTGGAATGTGGAGTAGTAAGTGATTGGCTAACTGATTTGAGGCAAATTGTGTATTTTAGAGGAGTTTGGTGATCATTCTGATTGGCTTCTGATTATCATGGCATGATGTGTGGAAGACAACTGCCTTTGTGCATATGCTCCCAAATTGAAGGGGGATATTATAAAAGTGGGGACCAGAAAATGTTGTAGATATTATATTAGGAAGTGAGTTTTGAGAGAAGCTCAATTAGGATAAAGAGGCAGAGTTCTCTGGCTCTGATTTCAGAATGTGAGGGAATGGACAGCTTTATTAATGGGAATTAAGTATTAATTGACTGAAAGAAATATTAGCAGTATTAGTAAAACTTGTTATAAAAACAGTATTTTACAATTTAAAAATCACTTTCATATAAATTGTTTTATTTGTTTATAAAACAAGACTGTTCAGCACAGCAAATGTTATTTTGTCGTACAGAGGAGGAAATAGAGGCTCAGAACAAGTCAGACTTTGAACTTGAATCTGGGGCTTCTAACTATATAACATTTTCCCACTGTCTTAGGCTATTTATCATTTTGTCTTTTATTTTTAGGATCCATATTGCTAAACATTGTACCACCCAGCCTTGCACGTTCTTAACTTTGAGGATCTCTTTCTTTACTTCATATTAAGCACTATCAAAAGAGCCACACTTCCATGATGTCACAGCGTTGTTTTGTCTTTGAAGTCTTAGCAGCTCTCTTTGCGCATTTCCCTCCCCGCCTTGATCACTTTCTCTGCTTGACTGGCTCTGATTACAGTGAAGGAGCTGAAGACTCCTATGGGAGTCCAGTGTGCCAGCCCACATTCTGCATTCATGGTTACTATTCACAGGAACCGTTTAGTGACACTTCTGTTTCTTATGTTTGTATAGATAAATAGAGAAACTAGATTCTTCTTTGGCTCCTTCAGAGGTAGAAGCACTTGGTAACTATAATTGATGTATGTAAAATATTTTAAAATAGGTTCTAAACATTTTTCTTCCCTTCTCTTTTAAATATAAACTTTTGCTCTTTTTCATATGCTATATTTTGCCTATGATTTATAGCAGGTTCTGCTTGTTAAAAAGTTCTTGGTATTTGTTAATCCTGTTATTAATGTATAAACAAATTTTAGGGTGTCTGCTATTTACGAATATAAAATGATCACAAAATACTATCAACTTAGAACAAAGGAACTTATAGGCCATCTGTTTCAATTTCTAAGTCAGTGTTAGGAGTCCTTTTGATATGCCCCACTCTTTCTATGTGCTTCAGATCTCTTGGCCTTCTTTCAGTTTCTCAGTTGTGATTATGCTTTTGCATATGCCTTTTTTTTTCTGTCTGGGATTCTTAAAACTATCCTTACCCCTTCACCTTATACCTGTTGACTTCAGCTTAGTGTTGAGATCTTAGCTCAATTACTATATCTTCAAGAAAGCCCTGATGCTGCCTTTCCCCTACCCCCCACCACCCAATTTGATTAGGTATCTCTGTTACATTCATTTTCATAGTTCACTGTATGTTTCTTTCATAGCACTTAATGACAGTATATATTTATGTAGTTGTGTGATTTGAATGCTGTCTGCCTTCACTATTTGACAGTGAGTTCTGTGAGGACAGAGTTTGTCACTGGTTGCTTATCGTTTTATCTCCAGCGCCTAAAATTTCCTGACACATAAGGAACACTTGAGAAATCATTTGTTGAATGAGTGAATAAATGGACATTTATGACAGATAGTGAAGGATATGAATGTATTTGACAGATAAATAGTGAGTCCTTAATAGATGTTAACCGTCTTCCCTCTTCTCTCCCTACGTTTCTTCCTCCTCTTCCTTCTCCTTGTATATGTATCTACCATGGAGAGAATATCTAACAGTATCTTTCTTCGTTAGGTCTGATTACTATTAGGTCCTCTGTTTTTTGAACTTTAACTTCCATTTCTTAGTCTTATAAGTGACATGAAATAATATATCGGCCCTAAATATACCTGACAAAACTTATTATCTTACGTTTCATTGGCATTTGTGTATGATTGTACCTTATCTGTTGAAACCTTAGTCTCTCTTGGCCTTCAGGTATTAAAAGATAACATCTGATGTCTTTTGCGTTTTTGTATATCTTGTGAATGGAGACACTGACTGGTCTTTATTCTAGACTATCTTTTAAAGGATATTTGTATAATGAACAGTATTTGGGAGATAGATCTAGTGTCCCTCTGGAGCTAATGGAAGGCCTGCTTACTGCCCATTATAAAAGATTTGGTTCCTCAACTCAGGGTTCATTTCTTCTTTTTTTTAAAATTGAAGTATAGTTGATTTACAATGTTGGGTTAGTTTCAGGTGCAGGATTCATTTCTTATAATGCATTCCACTGCATGTGCAGGCATCCATCTGGATATGTCTTTATGGTTACCTCTGTGGAACTTGGGGGCAAAGGGAACTGATACAAATACATATGTTGATAATCATGCTGCTTGCTGTGCCATGAGTAATAAAGTCCTTTGTCTGACTCAGGAGTCTCCTGTCTTCTACATCAGCGGTCCCCAACCTTTTTAGCACCAGGGACCAGTTTCATGGAAGACAGTTTTACCAGTGCGGGACAGGGGGGTGGGGCGGGTGATGGGTGGGGATGATTCAAATGCATTACATTTACTGTGCACTTTATTTCTGTTATTATTACATTGTAATATATAATGAAATAATTATACAACTCACCATAGTGCAGAATCCCACCATAATGCATAGTGGGAACCCTGAGCTCGTTTTCACTTGCCACCCACTGATAGGGTTTTGATATGAGTCTGCAAGCAATTGATTTATTATGGTCTCTGTGCAGTCAGACCTCTCTGCTAATGATAATCTGTATTTGCAGCCACTCCCGAGCTCTAGCATCACCGCCTCAGCTCCACCTCAGATCATCAGGCATTAGGTTCTCACAAACAGCGCGCAACCTAGATCCCTCGCATGCGCAGTTCACAGTAGGGTTTGCACTCCTATGAGAATCTAATGCCACCGCTGATCTGACAGGAGGTGGAATTCAGGCAGTACTGTGAACGATGGGGAGCGGCTGTAAATACAGATGAAGCTTTGCTGGCTCACCAGCCACTCATCTCCTGCTGTGCGGCTCGGTTCCTAACACGCCACGGACCGGTACCAGTCCATGGCCCAGGGGTTGGGGATGTCTGTTCTACATCATTCATTATAGGGTAAAAGCTTAGGATCACAATCCTGGACACTACAACAACGTAGTTTCTTGGTTCTCCTTGCTCAACCATATTCATTTCCCCCCTCAAATACATTTCTTTCCTTTGTGCCTTAAATATAGGTTGTTCCTGATATTATGTCACCAACCCTCTTCTATTTGGATGATTTCATGAACACCGTGTGTGTGTGTGTGTGTGTGTGTGTGTGTGTGTGTGTGTGTGTTTAGCAACCAACCCTATGCATATATCTCTTTGTCCACTTGCTTTCTTTTGAGATCCAAACTCCAAGTTTTAGCCACCTCTTGACCATTGCCCTGTGGATATTTTACTGTGGCCTAACATGTTTAAAACAAAACTCAGTGTAATCTCCCCCACCCCATTTTATACTCCATCATTCAATTTCAGTTAATGGCACTACTTACCTCTTAATGCTGAAAGTTCTAGCACTAGCTTAATTGCCCCTTCTTTCTCCCCTGCATATGGTAGATGTTCCACAAAAGCTTTTTTTTTTTTTTTGAAAAAAACTGAATAGTCCAGGCTAAACATAATAAATTTATTTTAGTTGCTTCCCATATGATTTGCCTTCAGAGTCATTGCCGTACTTCCACTACATGTTTGAAAATGTTTCTTTTAAAATTTAACACGAGAACTCTCCCGGTGGCACAGTGGTTAAGAATCCGCCTGCCAATGCACGGGACATGGGTTCGGGCCCTGGTCCCGGAAGAGCCCACATGCCACAGAGCAACTAAGCCTGTGTGCCACAACTACTGAGCCTGTGCTCTAGAGCCCGTGAGCCACAACTCCTGAGTCTGTGTGCCACAACTACTGAAGCCCGCGTGCCTAGTGCCCATTGCTCCGCAACAAGAGAAGCCACCGCAATGAGAAGCCTGTGCACTGCATTGAAGAGTAGCTAGCCCCTGCTCATTGCAACTAGAGAAAGCCTGTGCACAGCAACAAAGACCCAAGGCAGCCAAAAATAAATAAATAATAAATTAAGAAATAAATAAAATTTAACACAATCCTCCACATAGCACAAAGTAGAGAATGTATTTCCCAGGTATATATAATTAACTTCTATTTAGTTACTATTTTTCTTAAGTTTATGTGCTACTGGAAATTAGAGTCCTTTTTCACATAAACTACTGTTAAGATAGTTTTCTTAACTACTGTTAGATAGTTATAATCTAAATAAATGTATGAATTTACATGAAGAATGTCAGTCTTCTATGAAATTTCATCTAATTGATTTTGGTTCACCATTATTAAAGATGATAATCTCTTAAAGTATCTGGCTGTAGTCACTTGTGTAAGTAAGATGATCATGCTGTATTTGCTTTTGACATATAAAACTCAAAACAACTATTTCTTCCTAACACTAGAAAAATAGAATTAAATGATTATGAGGATATTTAAAAATAATTTAAAACAACTGTTCCTCTTAAAATGTCATTTAAATATAATACAGTTTAAGATGATCTTTCTATTCCCTGGTGTAATTAGTTGCAGAAATAAATATAAGGTTTTAACTTTACTGGATTGCCATATATTAAAAGTTATTTTATATTTTACCCATCAAATATGTACAACTTTTGATCATTGTTATTGGGAAGGAAAGTCACAATTATAATTCTGTTCTCTGGAAATTCATGTTTAAATTGGGGAGGTAATTTTCTTTCTGGATTAAAATATATCAGCAAACACACACACTCTTATTTGACCATTCGTAGTTGGTTGGTTAGGATATGAATTGTTAAGGAGTTTTTAAAATGGAGACAGTATTTTAGATTGTAAATTTTAATTTATGGGGAATGGTTTTTTGTTCCAGAAAATTCTCCTCATAATGTAGAATTAAGTGAATTGCCTTGAAGTTATGTTTTTAGTATTTTTGACAGGGCACATGAGTAAGAATGCTTATATATTGTAGCAATTAAAGACAATTCACATTTGTGGTTTGGGCATAAATGTGTAAAAATTAT
This sequence comes from Mesoplodon mirus, assembly GCF_964341445.2. Lineage (NCBI taxonomy): Eukaryota > Metazoa > Chordata > Mammalia > Artiodactyla > Ziphiidae > Mesoplodon > Mesoplodon mirus. The sequence continues at coordinate 35,918,041 of NC_138992.1, read as the reverse complement.
ACCCATCTATCTTATTACATTTCCTCTCTCTTCCCTGAGGACTTTACTATGTAGTTTATCTGTAATTGTTGCCAGTTTTCTATCATGTTCCCACTAGGCTTCTGGTGCAAAAAATCTTATCCTCTTGATGACAGAGCTTGCCTGAATGATTTCATGCTCCTAGCATTTTTGTTCACGGGAATTAGGGGCAAAATGTAACTACAGCTGAACAGAGCTTCTATTTTTGTAATTTTGGAGTTTAGGCTCTGTTATTGGAACTAAATGAAGAGATGCAGGTGTTCTCCAGTCCAACCCTTTTGGGAGTTTTGATGGTAGATGCTTGAAAAGAAAATGCATGTGTTTCCAGAGTCAAACAGCAGCTGTGAGACAAGGATTTATGTTTTTCTCAGAACTTTGGGATTTCAAAATGTTACATTTAATCACAAGCACAGAAAGGGGAGCAAATGTTAAAGATGTTACGCATAAAAGTAAGTTTACTGATTTCTTTACCATATGAACTATTTGTGGGAATATAGGAGCACAGTGATTTTTAATCATAATATAAACAATTTCTGAAGGATTATGATAGTTACCAGAACATAGCCTTTTGAGAATGCTGCATTTGTAGCACAGAGAATTTTTTATCCTACTAAGTACTATAAAATTTTTTTTTTCCATTTAGACAGATACACACACATACACAGTGAAAGGTTTGGTAAAATATTTGCCAAATGCATTTTGATTATAACTTTTTGGGCAAAAGTTTAAATCATAAATGTCTTGTATTAATGCAGCCTGATGTTTTTAAGTATAAAAATATAAATTTCTATCTAGCACAGTAATTAAGGGAATTTACACACATATAAATCATATAGGTTTAAATGTATTAAAGCAGATATATATTTAAAGCATTTTTTCTTTTTCAAATCATGAAGTTTGTCTTATGGTTGATTCTCAAATTCATCTTTACTTAAGTAAAGGAAAACTCTCCTGTATTTCTTTGCCATTCTCATATTTTTATTGCTCCATTTTTTTAGTAAAATTATTCATTTATTCATTCATTCAACAAGTATCTTTTGCAAGTTTTCTGTCTGTATAAATAAAATGATGCATCAAAGTCTCTACTGTAAAGGAATTTATAATATATTGAGGAGATAGACATAGAAACACCAAGACTGAATGAATGAACAAATGAATGAATGATTAAAAAAGCTTATATTTTGACTGCAACTTTATCCATTGTAAACTATATTATTTTGAACAAGTTAACCTCTGAGTATTGGTTTCTCATCTGTAAAATGAGTATATTCTTACCTGATTGTTAGGATTGTTGTGTAGGTTAAACACTCTACCTTCAAGTCCATTGTAATTGTGAAACATAATGCAAACTTTAAGTATTAATTATTCTGTCCAAAATAGTACCCTGTGTTAATCATTTTTTTCACTAAATACTTATGGTTTTTCTCGAGTCCTTTTCTTTCCTACCGTGTTCTCTACATGTCACCTGATCCCTATCCACTTTAAATTTTCCTTCAAGTTAACTCTATAAACTTGTGGGTATGCGGGTCTGAAGCTAGGAGTAAATCCTTTACCTAGTCCCAGGATCCTACCTTCTCCAGATTGAAATGTCTCCTGGATGGCATGATGCTAGGAGTCAGAAAGTTTCAGTAGCAACGGGAAATTACTTTGATTGCTTCTTTGAAAGGTCCCAGATTCTGGAAGGAAGCCAGTGAGAGAAATCTCTTGAACCTTATGGGTGACCAGTTGTTTTCCTTATTTATAGCACAAGGTAAAAAATTTTGCATTTTTTACTGCTTGTATAAGTAAAAGGAAACTGGTATTCAAACTAAGTAAGTGGTATCTTCATTTGTAAATAGTAAATTATTATATAAGAAGTGTTTCAGGTGGTAATGGGCTTCGAGTGGACTTCAACATAAAATGTATAATGTTTTGTGTGTTTTCATATGGATCAAAAAGCTACCATTATTACTTCAGTTTATTTTTATATTTTAGATAATGATGTCTTCAAAGTGCGTTTTATTTTTACGTCTTCTGTTTAGATTTTGAAGTTGGCTGTATAGTAGCTGTCATATTGGTCAAATGAGAAGTAGAAGCCTTAGTGAACCACTAGGAGTTGATTTACAAAACAGGAGTGAAATTCCCATTAGCCTTTGCTACCTGGCTCTTCCCCTAATTGTTTCATCCCTTCTAGAAGAAACTTGATTCCACAGATAGCTTTTGCATCCTTTCTAGTCAGTATAGTATTCACAGGAATCATCCTTGTGCAGTTACTTTGTTTTGTAAATAAATGATGAAAGTCAGTTGTCCATTAATGTGTAAGAATTCAGGAACTTTTCTGAGAATGTTTTGTTTGTTTTAGTTTCACCTTCCTCTGACTTCTGTCCTTCCTCCTCCTCCTCTTCCTCCCTCTTCTCTCTCCTCCCTTCCTAATTAATTACCCCCTTCCAAGCAGCACCATGGCACTTTGACCATATCACAGGGCAGACAGTCATAACTGTTTATAGGATTCTTTCCCCATGAAACTGGTTAGGGTCATGACAAGTACGTGATAAGTATTTGGTAAGTACAGGCTGGTCCTAATGAAATGATTTTTGCCATGTGGGTATAACCCTATTGTCTACAGGCCCACATCATTTTATTTCTAAGTTGATCTGTGAGAAAACTGTAGTCTGGCTTCAGCCTGTTAAAGAATAATTTTTTTTTAAAAAGTGAAATCTTGACTCTCGTATAGATATAAAATGGACAAACGTTAAAACTTACTAACATTATTACCAATGAGGGAAGCAGGCAGGTGTTACAACCAGATCAAAGGAGAGTTTAAAAAAAAAAAACAACGGACATTTATAGCTCAGTAATACTGTAATAAATTTGGAAATGGACACAAAATAGGCTCCTTCAGCAGTGGGGAAGGGAGGTCAGTCAAATTTCTACCTGACAATTTATTTGCATCTATAGTGAATAATTCTTTTGCATTGCTATCAGTTATCTACAATTTAGAGATTTTTAAGATAGTTCAACGGCAATGAGAGGTGCAGAGTCCCCATAGAATCACACTTGGATAACCTGGGAAGGTGTACTCTGAACAATGCAGAGCTCTTCATTGAAGCACAATTTTTTTCATTCAAGCCTTACTAAATTCCACATGGCTAGGCTATCTTTAGCTGTGGTAGTTTAAATACAGAGGCAGGTCAGGAGTAATTTTGTGAGGCAAATATTCGGTATATGGAGGGAAAACCAAAGGAAAATAATACCACCGGCAGAGGGCAGTGATGAAGTTAACAGTTTCCTCTTGTCCAAAGGAAGTATTGATTGTTGAAGAATTCTGGGCTACCTCTGTAGACCTTAATTTGAATTTAACTTTTGAAATCTCGTCATATTAAGTTCCTTTCAGCCAGGTGCTTTGTCAATATCTGCAACTTTCCAGAAAAAGGCCTTACGTTTTATTTATTTATTTATATTGTTGAGGTAATAAATAAGATGTTCTAACCTGGTTTTAAAGTAAATAATGTGATCTAACTTATTAAAAAGCTTTCCTGGTGAAAATATTTATACAACAAAAATTTGAATACCTACTCTATATCAGAGAAACAAGGAGAGAGAGAGAGAGAGAGAGTGTGTGTGTGTGTACATACATATACACAGGAAGGAGGAGCTCCTGAACCTTACAGAAGTAACAGTCTCTTGATTATGACATTTTTATTTTAGTGAATAGTTATATTGTATTTTTTCTTATGAGAATTAAATGCTTTATATAGTGTTATCTAAATTATAAGAAGCCTTTCTTCAAATGTAAAAATTACATCTTATCTGATATTTTCTGCTGAAGAGATGGATTTCTGAAATACTGTGAAAGTATTTGCAAGAATATAGTAGACAGAGTTGTGCAGAACACAGATAAATAACAATAAAGAAAATTAAAAATACATCACAGGAAGATGGCTGAAGGACACAAAAGTAAGAAATACAAATGATAAAAAACACATGAAAAAAAATCAAACTAATAAGTAGTCAAAGAAATGGCGATTAAAACAATAGTAAGGAACAGTTTTTACCTGTGAAACTGATACTTAATAAATTATAAAACTGAAAGCTGAGAAGTTTATGAAATGAGCACTTAAATGAAAGTCTGGTGGGACTATTAATTTGTGCCAACTCTCCAGAAATCAATTTAGCAAAACTTATTAAGGACTTTAAAAGTGGTCACCATTCATAATCCTACTTTCAAGACTTATAGGAGTCTTCAAGACTTAAATATCCTTAAAGGAGTAATCCCAGATGCATTTAAAGACTTGTGTTTAAAATGTAAGGGTAGTCATGTCAGCTTATTTATAATAATCACAAATCTTCCTTGTTGTCCAATAGTAGGCAAATTATAAAATAAATTAAGATATATCTAAAGAAGAGCATCTTTGAAATTAGGCAATAGAAAATATGTATCATAGGAAAATGTTCATAATAAAAGCTTGTGTCAAAAAAATGTATAAACCTACATATAATAAGATTCTGGTTTTTAAAAATTTCTCTCAACATATGTATATAAATATATGTTTACATATATATTCTTAGAAAAGTTACTTTTTAATAGTGATTATTAATGCTTGATGGGATTATGAGTCATTTCTCATTCATATTTATACTCATAGGAAGAGTATTTGGTATTTTCTGCAAACAAACATTATTTTTAAATATTTCTTTTTCAAAATACTTATTTTCAACTAATTTATGGTTATTATGGTTATTTAGCTCACAAATAAGCATTCTTGCACATTAATTCTTATATAACCTTTAATATTTAAATAAATTTCACTTTGAAAACACATGTGTGTCCTGAAAGCCAGAGTTTACAGCTTAGTTTTTATAGATGCTTTGAGGGTTTTAGTATGTAGCTGAATAACATATCAGATTTTAAGATAGCATATTTTGCATTTCTCCTTAGTTTCAGTCTAGTGATTATAATGTTTTTTTTTTTTTTTTTTTTTTTTTTTTTTTTTTTTTGCTGTACGCGGGCCTCTCACTGCTGTGGCCTCTCCCGTTGCGGAGCACAGGCTCCGGACACACAGGCTCCGCGGCCATGGCTCGCGGGCCCAGCCGCTCCGCGGCACGTGGGATCCTCCGGGATCGGGGCACGAACCCGTGTCCCCTGCATCGGCAGGCGGACTCTCAACCACTGCGCCACCAGGGAAGCCCTATAATGTTTTAAATGACTTCATTTTTCCTTTAATTTGTTTTCTATTTATAATTAAAATGTCTTCCCATTCAAAATATAGTTGAAATTTTATTTTATTCTGAGTCAGCTATCTGGGATACATGCAAACAGAAAAGCATCAGTGAGTTTTGATTTAAATGTCCACTTACAAGTTAGCTCTTTGAATATTTGAATGCTTAGGATATTTGAATACACGTGTGAATATTTGAATACATAGGAACAAAGAATTGTCATAGTTAAAATTCAAGGCCAACTCAATAAAATTCTTCCTTTTGGTTAAACTCACAATGAAGTTGAAATACTCTAAATTTTTAGTGAAAACTAGTAGGAGTCAATACTCTAAAAATAGTACTTTAATGCAGCGGTCCCCAACCTTTTTGGCACCAGGGATGGGTTTCGTGGATGACAATTTTTCCACGGACGGGGGGTCGGGGGTATGGTTCAGGCGATAATGGGAGTGATGGAGAGCGATGGGGAGCGGCAGATGAAGCTTTGCTTGCTTGCTCGCTCGCTGCTGCCGCTCACCTCCTGCCGTGTGTCCTGGTTCCTCATAGGCTGTGGACTGGTAGCAGTCAGCAGCCCGGGGGTTGGGGAGCCCTGCTTTAATGGAAGAATAAATAAAAAACTTTAATATCTATAATTGTTCTATTTCAGGTAAAAGTAGACTTAGGAGAATGGAATAGTAAAAAGATACTTTTAGGGAGACACTTAAAGATATTTATTGGCATTTCAAGAACATTAGAAGTTGATAACAGTGTTGCTTTTTGTTGTTTTACCCTCATTTCCAAATAGTTTCTTTTTTTCTTCATTCAAGCATTATTTAGGATTATTAGCTATGATTAGGGTTACTTCTGGACTTCTTGTAGAAAAATAGAACATTTTCTTGGCGTGATTGGATTAGAGTTGACAGAGGGACAGGAAGAGGAAAACTCAATAATTTAAAGAGGATTTATTTCTATATGTGAGTATGAAATTTTCTGAAGTTATGAGTTATAACTGATGAAAAGTAGGCAGAGCTCAGTGAATAATCTTTGGGGGAAGAAAGGAATTGATGGGCCTAAAACTCTCTGATAGGGTGATGAGCAGTCACTGAATGGAGAGGGAAGAGGGAAGGAAGAGTAGATAACATTGAACTAGCAGTTATTGGGTAAGACTTAAAAAATTAATTTTATATTCTTAAATCATTAATTGTCAGTTTTCCTTAAAATAAGATTTTGTTATAATTAGTAATCCCAGGTAGAAGAATTCATATATTTTATAGGGGAGAGATTTTCAAGATAATTTCTAGTCCAGAAGAAAGGAATAAAGCAAGCATGTTACAGCTGGGGTCAGATGTCATCAGAGTCAAGCAGCTAGGGAGTGGAAGAGGTAAAACTGACTCTTCTTGTCTTGTGTTCTTTTTATTACGTAATTCAAGTAATCAGGTACATATTTACTTTGTGCAAGAAGCTTGGGATATAAAGTTGAAAAAACCCTTTTACTTCTTATTAATGAGCTTATAGTTCATTGAGGGAGACTTACAGATAAGCAGATAATTAAAAGGCAGTTAAAATATTGCCATAAAAGAAGGTAGTATGTGTTCATATCCAGGGAAACCGTTTACCCACACTTGGGGCTTCGGAAAGGATTCCTGGAATCAGTCATGTCCAAGGTGAGACATTAATTATGAGCTAGTGGAGGAAAAATGGGTCAGGTTTGGGGAAACTGCAGATAAGTTGCGTGCCAGCTTGGAATGGAAGGGGAACATGATAAGAGTTAATGCCTGATGAGATCAGCAAGCTCCCTCAGGTTATGAAAAGCCTTGAAAGTCATTGTAAAGATTTTGGACTGAGCTCCAAAGGGAGCAATTGAAAGTTTTTATCATCATATTTCTGCTTTAGAAACCAGTGTAGGCTGGTTTAGAAACCAGTGTATGGATGAGGGTAAAAGACAGGAGGCAGGGACCTTAAGAGAATGTTGCAATGAAAAAAAATGATGCTGTCAATAGAATTACACAAATTTGTGGGACTGTAATGTGTTGGAGTCAGCAGGAGTTGATGGTTCATTGAATATAATGGCTAAGGGAAAGGACACAGTAGGCAAGCATGCAGTGTCTGGTTTGGAGAGCTGGAGAGCTGAGTATGTAGTACAGTGCCTTTCGCTGAGATGAGGTACAAAAGGAACGAGAAGCAAGTCTTATTTAGGGTGGTAGAGACATTTGGTATAATAGTAATATTTTTCTGGTTCTTCCTATGCCCCAGGTATTATGCTAAGCATTTTAAGTAGAACTGAAGCAGTCTGACTCTAGAACTCATACATTTACCCATTACACCAAAGAGCAAAGACTGTGGAGGAATTCAGACCCCCCAAAATTGATTAGTCAGTTCATTTAATTCTGCTTAATTTCATTTATTGGCTGCTGGCTGCATACATAAAACTGCTAAAGGCTGGTATAAAAATGTATTCAGTACAGGTCCCCATCAAGTAGTATACACATACAGCTAATTCTAAAAAAAAAGCTTAACTTTAACAAATACTGTAATTGATTGGGAGAAAAGTACTTCTATCTGAAAATAGATGGGGGAGATTAATTTGAATGGGAAGGGAGGATTGAATGATATTAGGAAAGGTTTCTCAAATGATAGATTTTGAAGCCTGGAATGATAAAAGATTACATACGAGTTTAAAATTCTTACTGTTTAAACATTGCAAATACTTTCAATTGGCTTATATTGTTTTATTTTAAATGTTTGGTAATTATTGGGTTGGCCAAAATGTTTGTTCACGTTTTTCTGTATGAACTTTTTGGCCAACCAATATTATGAGTGCAAGTCCATATTTTTGTAAAAGTATAAAATGTTTAATTGTTAAAAAGTGCATGGTACATATTTATGGTAATGTACTTTTCCTTCTAAAGTATTTCAGTATGTTCAGATAACTATAATCAGAAAATTGTATTTTAAATTTTACAGTGTGATTGTAAAATATGAAATATTTGTAATACTTGCTATTACTGCTTTTGTTTTCTAAAACAAATTTTTTAAATTAAATATTGCTATCATTAGATTGTACTGATAAACTGTGGTTTAGCTTGAAGTTAATTATTAAGTAGAACTTGATTTTTAGCTTTAGAAAAACAAATGCACAGGTTAATAAATCTTTTTTTTTTTTTGGATTCATTGTTAACAAACCATAACATAAGTAAGCCTCAGTCAGCCTGTGAAAGGGATGACTTAACACAACTGTTGATGCATTTGGAGTGAAACATCTTTATCAAGTTAGTACAAGAAGCAGTCATGCCCTACTTGAATTACTCATTTATAATAGCTGAACAGCAGCCTGCATGTGGACTTTGAAATCCTGAGAAAATAAGATGCCTGCATATATCCAAATGTTGAAAGCCTTTACTCCTCAGCAGCTGGAAAATGTTGAGCTCTGTTGTCATCTAGTAGGTTTTTGGTCTTCAGGGAGATGTGATCAATTTAATTACTGACCAGCTTTATTCATTACTTTTAATGATTATGGCCTCTGATGTCAGCCTCTGAAGTTTGTAGCTTAAAAGATCATGTTTAAATATAGCATATTTAAAATTTAAAAAAATCAAACGCATAGATTATTTTACTTTGCTCAAGTTTATCACATATACTCAGATTATTAAATATATTAAATATTTTAGATATAATGATAGAAATTTGTTGATTACTTTAAATGAAGTCTAAAATGTGTTTGTCTCCAAGGTTCACAAAATATGCTCGACATATTGTTCTGGGTAAATTTTATGTATTAGTTCCATTCATGTGCAAAATTTTTATATTTTTCCTGACATACAGGCTGTGGTTCTGTTTTGAATCACAACTACTTATAAACAAAGCAACTAATTATTTGTGCTTCTTATTTATCATCTTTTTAATACCATCTGATGTCTAGTCCAAAGAAGAATTTTAGAAAATATGGAATCATAAAGCATAGGCTAAGAAAAGATTCATGTTATATGAAGGAAGAAATGTATCATGACTTCGAGGCTGTTACTTGAATTCTAACTATGGAACCTAATCTTTGTATAAATCACTTGATCTCACTTCGATTGTTTCCTAATCTATTACCTGATTGCAACACCAGGCAGTGAATACTTTTCTGTGGATTGTCCATTGTATAAAGACATCCCTTTAAATAGGTCATCATTCATGTCATAAACCAGGTGAATTTGCTAATTAATATTATTTTTATTACTAATTGCAGGAGTTTCAGGCAGAGGACAGTAAAATTATTCTTACAAACTTAGTATGTTATGGCAGTATTTAAGAGATGGAAGTGAAATTGAAGAAGGTACCATGTGGCTGGTTAATAGCTATAGGCAATATTGATGTGTCATGTTTAACCAGTTTCTTTTTTTAAGTTGGTGTGTTAAAAATATTTCTCAGGGGCCTCCCTGGTGGCGCAGAGGTTGAGAGTCCGCCTGCCGATGCAGGGGATACGGGTTCGTGCCCCGGTCTGGGAGGATCCCATATGTCGCGGAGCGGCTAGGCCCGTGAGCCATGGCCGCTGGGCCTGCGCATCCGGAGCCTGTGCTCTGCAACGGGAGAGGCCACAACAGTGAGAGGCCCGCATACAGCAAAAAGAAAAAAAAAAAAAAAAAAATATTTCTCAGTATTAAAAAGTATAAGATATCATACTCATTGACAAACAATTGATGATCATATATTTAGAGGTATTATACTGGTGACATATTAGAAAATTTTATGGATTTTCATAATAACTATCCTTATGTTTGAGAAATCAATCTATAGTTAAAATGAACTAAGTAGTTTGCTTTGCTTTGTTTTGATATATGATTGTGTAACTGCAGCCTGCTCATCTAGAAGGAGCATGAGCCATAAAGAAAAGTTTTATTTACAAAATCAGACTTGCATGTGTTTCTTAATCTTTGAATCTTCTTTTTAATCATATCTTTTGATATCCTTCCCTACAACTGCTTTATTTAAACCCCTTTAAGCAAACCTGTGTGTGTGTGTGTGTGTGTGTGTGTGTGTGTGTGTGTGTGTGTGTGTGTGTGTGTGTGTAGCCAAGGGTGAGCAGTTTTGTTTTGTTTTTGAGGTACGCGGGCCGCTCACTGTTGTGGCCTCTCCCGTTGCGGAGCACAGGCTCCAGACGCGCAGGCTCAGCGGCCATGGCTCACGGGCCCAGCCGCTCCACGGCATGTGGGATACTCCTGGACCGGGGCACGAACCCGTGTCCCCTGCATCGGCAGGCGGACTCTCAACCACTGCACCACCAGGGAAGCTCTTGTTTTGTTTTTTTTTGGGCCACGCGGCAGTGGCATGCAGGATCTTAGTTCCCTGATGAGGGATCAAACTCGTTCCCTCTGCACTGGAAGTGTGGAATCTTAACCACTGGATCACCAGGGAAGTCCCAGGGGTGAGCAGTTTTGCAGGGCTCCAGCAGGGCTCATCCCCAGCATGATATCAGTTCATATACCCTTGTTTGTTTCATTATGCCCTTCTCTTATCTCCAGTTCCAAAATACTTCATGGGCTTTATCTTTGGTTATACCTAAGTGAATAGTACATGCAGCATTAATTTGTTCTCTGATAAACAGTAGGTCACTGTCAAATTCTAAATAATTTTATGTCAACTTTTGAAAAATAGCTTGTCAGTTAAAAAAAACTTCTAAACAAATTGTTGGTTGTAGAGTAAGTACTGAAGTAGTATGCAACTGTAGCATGGTTAGGTTGCTGTGTGGGGTGTCTTCTGTATCCTAAAAAAAACGCTCTTTGAAATTTATTTAGACCTTTTCAACTCAATGAGTCGTAGCTTAGACTTGTTGCTACACCCCCAGATCAGTCTGTGACCAACTGTAATACTTGGTTGGTTAAGAGTACAGTATAGGTTTCCAGATCGTTATTGCTCTGTTTCTTTCAGCCTTGTCGTTAGTTATGAAAGGGAATTTACTGGGAGATATTATGGGTCTTCCTGTATTTGTTACTTGTACTTCTTTTACTTCGCTTACCTATTCAAGAGAGATTTCCTGTATTACTCTAGAGCTGGGTTCAAGTCTCAGCTGTATTCTTTATGGGGTGTTTGTCACATATGTAGTGGGTACCTCAAGTATTCTCATCTGGGAAATGATAATATTAATAAATACTAGCCTACCTCATAGGGTTATTGAAAAGCTCAGATGAATTAATATAGGTGTGATTTTTTTCATAAACTAAGTTCTGTGCACATAATGAAAATACTAGCTTTTGCTGGTGCTTATTAATGTCAGGCGCTATTTTAAGGGTACTACCTCATTTTATCCTAACAATAAATCTATGGAACGGGAACTGTATTCTTTTAAAAAGTTGAAAGCAGTAATTGTAGATGATCCGTTAAAGTTGTTTGTGTAAGATGAGGCAGAACCCGTATCTGACGTCCTTGGTTCTGTCTACATCAGAATATTAGTGAATGAATAAACATTTGTGTTTTATGTTTAAATAAAATATTGGAGGTATAGATGTATTCTTTCTTAGGATTTCTCACTTTACGGATTATTTTTCTCCATCACTGAACCAGTACTCAGTGTCAAATAAGAGGCTTCTCCTGTAGTTCTGTCTCTCTTTAGGTCCTTTCCTCAACTATCTCTAAGGGGACTCATTCAAAGAAAGCAGGGCCTTCTAGATTTTCTGCTGCACCAAGACTGCTATTAAGTCATCATCTAAGGGTTTGAGGATAATGAATTTTCACCTATTACTAGACTCATTTGGCCATCACTTTATACTCTATAGCCAGATTACTAGTGCAATGCCTAGTAATCTCTAGTAATCCCTAGTGCTTCAGATTAGCACGTCAGTATTTTGATGCTGAATATCAGTAAAAATTATGCTAAGTAACATGATGAAAAGGTCTTTCTTTGTTGTTTGAAACCAGTTGAGAAAGAAAAGACATAAAGCATCATTGTTTTGCAAAATTGATGCTAGAGACAATGGGCACATATTTCTTACAAGGTGCAGATTTCCCCATAATTCATACTGTGCTTTAACTTTATAACTACATGTATTTTCTCTATAGTGATACCACCACTGGAGGAATTGAGGTGGCATTAAGAATGAAGAATGTTTCAAGTGTTTTTAAAGGCCAGTGCATTCCAGGATCAGTGAAGCCAAAAGCGAAATTCCAGTAGTAATAAGATTTTGAAGCAGCTGCAGAATTTCTGTTCATAGCTCCCCATGCCATGGAGCTTTAGAGTGCTTGTTTCTTTTGTGTGACTACTTTAGTGCTAGATGTGGCTCATTGCCTGAAAAGAAGTCTATACTACAGATGTCTCACTAAGGAGAGCTGCTTTTCCATTTACACTGAAATCCATTTATTTGTTTCTATCTGTAATTCTCCATAGCTTCTGAATAATTTTTGATATTTCCATAATCCTAATATATTAGAGTAATATCATTTATGACAGATAGCATAGTATAGTAGTTAAAAGCAGGGCTTTGAAATCAGACTGATTCCTGACCCCATTATGTACCATCTCTGTGATCATGGGCAAGTTTCTTGACTCTTCAGTAACTTTGTTTCTCATTTTGGTAAGATGGGAATAATAATAGTATCTACGTCATAGGGTTGTCCCGAAGATTAAGTGAATTCATGTGAGGAAAGCATTTAGAGTAAGATTTGGCACATACAAATATCAGTAGTTATCACTGTCATGGTAAATGTTTGTGACGAGAACTCTCCAAACAGAAATAAAGTAGTCTTTATTTTCTAGTTTATCAGAAATCACTTTCCTGTGAAAGGATATTCAGGTATAAGGAAAGAAGGAAAATTTTAATTAAGTTCAAATTTGCTTTTATTTTTTTTAAGATTTTTTTTGATGTGGACCATTTTTTGAAAGTCTTTGTTGAATTTGTTACTATATTGCTTCTGTTTTATGTTTTGGCCTTTTGGTGGTGAGGCACATGTGGTCTTAGCTCCCCGACCAGAGATTGAAACCTGCACCCCCTGCTTTGGAAGGCGAAGTCTTAACCGCTGGACCGCCAGAGAAGTCCCCAAATTTGCTTTTAAAAAATATTTGTTTTTCATGGAATAAAACATTGTATCCAGTGGGTAAAATGAATTGATAGTATGTGTCCAGCATAACTGGATACACAATTGGATAATTCCAATCGGTTCTGTAAAGATAACTGTTAACTTTGTGCTGTCCCCTGTTATTTGGAGTGCCAGTGTTTTCCCTGATCAGCAGATGAGTTTTTGGTTATCTATGAAACATCTCTTGAATAATTCACAAGCACATTAGACTCAGCACTTCCAAGTTAAATTCACCATTTTACTCCAGGCCTGCACCTTAACCAGGGAATGGTAGTATTACCAGTTCAGTCAGAAACCTAGGGATTGTCCTAAACTTTTCCCTTCCTTCATTTCCCATCTTTCCTGTTTGGGCAGTAATCAAATTCTCAGATTTTTCTATAAAAACTTTTCTGTAAGACAAATCTGATCCTTTCACTTCCTTTAAAAATACTCTTCAGTGGCTTTCTATTTCTTTCTGGATAAAGGACAGACTTCTTAGCCAGATATACAACTCTATCCTTATATCATGTAATGTTTTCATACAATATGTGGAACCATTTTCAATTACATGAACATGACATTCTCCCTTACTGTTTTCATTTGTGTGTACAATTTTCAGTGCATAGGAAGCTCCCTGCTTTGCTCCTCTCCACTCTATTCATTTGAAGCATTACTTCATTAAAAATACATTTACAGACTTCCCTCCCAAGAAAAGTTAGGTGCCCCTCATGTTTGCTACCCCTCTGCATTCTGTAACCTCTTATGAATATTTTGTTAAACCATTTATCCAAAATTATGATGATTAATTTTTGTCAGTGTTTTCTACTAAATTATGATAGCTGAAATACAGGGACTATTTCTTGTTTATCTATGAATGCTTAATGTTTAGCTTTAGGCAAATGGTTGGTGTTGAGTAAAAGTTTGTTGAATTTATAAGTAGTTTTGAATGAGAACAAAGTCTTTGGTAACAGTTACATGGTAAACTTGTCCTTAATGAAAGATAATGAGAATTAATTGCTAATAATTATTCTCAAGAGGCAAAAATAAGGAAATGGACTGAAATCCAAGCTTTTGCCCTTTTGATGTGAGTCATTCTGTTAGTTTCCTCTTATTTATTTACCACTTTAGCGATAACTATTTGGTCTTGTCTTTTTTTTCTTGTTAGTACTAGTTACTCTGTCAAAAAGTGCCTCTCATCTCTTTACAGAATCACTCTTTAATTCGTAACTTTTTTTTTTTTTTTTTTTTTTGCGGTATGCGGGCCTCTCACTGTTGTGGCCTCTCCCGTTGCGGAGCACAGGCTCCGGATGCGCAGGCCCAGCGGCCATGGCTCACGGGCCCAGCCGCTCCGCGGCATATGGGATCCTCCCAGACCGGGGCACGAACCCGTATCCCCTGCATCGGCAGGCGGACTCTCAACCACTGCGCCACCAGGGAGGCCCTAATTCGTAACTTTTAATTGTATTAATGCTGTTTATTGTTTTTGTTTTATCAGATGACTAGAAATACATATTTCCCCCTTATTTTGCATATTTATTGTTAATAAATGTGAAGTGGGTTCATTGAGCTGATTTAAGGGAATCTGACAAATTGGTTAGGAGGACTAGCCCTTGGAGGGCATGAAACACGGATCTGTCATTCACAGGATAAGAGGTCAGAGAACCGTGTGGCCAGGGTAAATATATGTCAGTTAGGGAGTTTTCCCTGAGAGTGGTTAAGAGGCTAAGAATGTGAACATACGGAGGTCAGGACTATGTGAGCAGAAGGTAAAAGTGATATCTAGAGTGCCAGAAAGGCCAACATGGTAGGGATTTACATGTCTTAATTATTATTTAGGGGTATCTGGCTTTTAAGTGCAAAGAGAATGCTGTTTAGGGGAAACTGGCTGTGGGTAGCAGTGAATTCCCATTAGAGGTTGATAGAGCATATAAATAGGGGAGCACCTTGGCTCTGGTAGTGGGACACGAGTTATGTTTATTGTACTGACACTACTAGGTTCAAGACTATATATTTTTGCCTATGAATAACCTAGTTCAACCTGGCCTTAGCCAAAAGCTAGAGACTAATGTTCAGATCTATTTAGTGAATAAATCTGAGTAGTTTTCTGTGCCATTGGCGGAACAAATTAAACTTTCACTGGTTCAGTGCTTATACCTACATGGTGTAGTGTGGGAGGATTATCAACTAGTTTGTCTTATTGGTTTTGTGGCAGCAGAAAACTCTTAAACTGAGTTTTCCCATGGAAGAGGTATCTTTCTTGAAATCCCACATCTTTTACTAAAAAATTTATGAAGTGGGATGACAATAAATTACTAAAGAATCATCAAAGCAAGTATGTTATTAATTGCCAATTTATTGACTTCATCCCCCGGGCCAGTTTAAAGAAAAGGGAGGGTGGATTAGATTTCAAGCTATACTTTGAATGCTGTGTGAGGTCTGTTTGAGATATTTTAGTTAGGCTGTGATTAATTAACTCAATTAAACAACTATTAGTACATGGGTAAAAGTACACTCTCTTATGGATCTGTCAAATTGGTAATAATGGGTTCAGTACTGATAAAATTGTGAATCTAAATCTGGTTAGCGTTAAAGGGCACACAGAAATTCACCTGTCATCTTTAATCTTCTTTGATAAAGAACGGCAATAATTCAAGGTTTCATGTATGTCTTTGGTATCTTTATATATATATATGTATCTTTATATATATGTGCCTATATATGTTGTATATATTTTTTTAACTTCAGAGATAATGGGATACTTAGTCCCTTTTGTTCTGTTCCCAAAGTATAATTTTATTTGTTTTTGTTAATTCTGAAAGCATCTCTATACTATCTCATTGATTATTAGTTTTGTAATTTTTCATATTTTAACATCTCTGAAATCAGGAGTCCTTGTATTGTCAGTGATACCTCACAATCGCTCATGGCCTGAGTTGAGGTTAAAGTCTGCCAGAGAGATTATCTCTTTGCCTCTGCTGCCCATCTGGTGGCACTGCAACTTGAGACTACCACAAGTTAAATTAACTGCTGGACGAATTTTTGGACTTCATTGATAGTGTGAGTTCATACTGCCAGTCTACGTGAATATCAGTTCATGGTTCACATTCCCTAAGATTTGTATTTGTCTCTCCACCCAATGTGAAGATTAAGTCAAACAAGTTACCTTTCTGCTTGATGGCTTTATTTCTTACTTCCCCTTACACTGGCAGCTTTGATGTGTCAACTTTATGCAGGACTTTCCTATTAGACTTCCTTTTTGAAATTTTTTTTCTCTTTTAGTGATACATTAAATAATGCTGAGTCTTTATAATTAATAATATCTTAGCTATAATGATATGTAGGGGCCACGATGAACCAAAAAACAACTGCATGTAGGCAACAGAAAATGGTACATACCCTTGGAGCTACTTCAAAGGTGGCATGGAATGGAATTTCTAGGGTCTTTTTTTGTGGCTAAAAGTGAATTCATCTGCTGTAATGCTTGCCATATTTATAAGAGAGATCTCTTTGAACATTGTCCCAGGTCTGGCAATCCAACATAATGCTATACCTTGCATGATCATTTAGTGGGCAGCCCTTGACCTGAAATTCAGTAAAAGGTCTAGAGAAGCTGAACCATTCAATTATTATATAACCAGTGGCATCTTATTCTTATTTTTGAGATAAGAGGTATTTGAGGATTTGTTCACTATTAATAAGGATTTGCAATAGGGCAAGAATTATTCAACTCATTCTTTTAAAGTTTTGTCATGAATTTAGGTGGATGCACCAAAGTACTCTAAAGTCCATAACTAGTAGAGGATACCTGTTTCCTATAGATTAATATCAATATATATTTCCAAACAACTACTGTATTTTGTCTTAGAAAATTAGGGGATCCCTGGAAAACTTTAATTCACAGTTAACATTTTAAACCTTGACTTTAGTTTTCAAACTCAGTAAGCCAGTTCCATTGTATGCCTCCTCTAATTTACTACCTCTGCAAATTGAACATTCTTTTTGTGAATTTTCATGTTGGATGGGAGTAATATTTGAGTCTGTATACTCAATAAAAATTTATTGTTTGTAGAAAGCATTTATATAATGGTTAATATATTAGATTATTCAGTTCATGAACATACGATATTGAACAGGAATACTGTGGGATTACCATTCTATGGACAGACATTCATTGAACACTTACTGGGAAATATGGTAAATAAAAGAGGGAGATTGATAAACAAAATTCCACTGATAAAATATAGCCTCTATATTGTACTTGTATTGAGCTATTCTTGTCCCGCACAGATCTTATTTTAGGACAGAGAAAAGAATAAACATATTTAAATTATAGAATAAGGAACTTTAGTTCAATACAAGGAAATGTCCTGCCATTGAGAGTAACTTGTGTGAAAGTTTTCATGAGTAGAGGTGACTCTTATAATTGAGATGGTTCCAATTGTGTTATTTTAAGGCCAAGCATATGGCCTAGTTAGTATCACAGTTAGGGGAACAATGATGTAGTGTTGTGGTTCTCAATGCTGTAAAATCTAATGCTCCTTTTGATAGCATATATTTTCTGATGCCTCTTTACTATCTTGATGTAAAATTCATAGTTAATGTACGTTTTTGAACTGATAACTTACAAAGAAATCAATATAATGCCATAGTTGTAGGAACGGAAAAATAAGAGGAAAGTAATTTATCCAGTATTTAGAGTGTAACTAGACTAGAAGACGTGATGAAGTGCTCAGGTTAAGACACTTAGCCTGCCACATGTGTTATATCAGCACAGTTTTAAATTTTGCTTGCCTACATGTTGATAAATCGGTGGTGAGAATACTAAAATGGAATAGCCATGAGTGAAGTGATTTTCTGAAATGGTAAACACTTCTTGGTCAAATTCTTAATGATTCATAATTTTTCTCCTGTATTCCTGATAGTAAAATTTATGGAACTTTCAGGTTCATTAAAGTAGGTGTGAAAACTACTATGTGTTTAAATGTAAAATGGAGTTAGATTCTAGGTTCAAATAATTATGAATAGATTTTTCACTCACATGAATGTCAGGATATTTGAAAATTGTGTGGGATGAGGGACCATTCTTTGTTGTGCAAGGGACTGTTTTGAGCATTGAACAACTTTGATGTCTTGGTTGACACCTAATGTCAGGTAGTGTCTCCTAATCATTGTGACAACCAGAAGCACTAATTTCCAAAAATGCCCCTAGAGTGTGGTACAACCCTCCTATATTATAGAACCTGCTGGATGTGGAACAAAGAGCACGGGTGTACAGGCAAGAGTCATAGTCTTGGATTTGATTCTGTTGTCCTTCTTCCAGGCTTCTGATTGACTTTGTGATTTGGGCAAGTTAGTTAACCTCTCATAGTGTCAGTTTTCTTTCTGGAAAACTGGAAAGATAATATCTTACAGAGTTGTTAAATGGATAAAATAATATATTTCAGGTACCTGAGATGTGATTCATGTGGGATGGGACTGCCTCTACTATTATTCACCACTTTATTTTCTAATACTAGTAGGCATTTAATAAATATTTGCTTACTCTTATTATTTAACTCTTATGTGTCACAGTCTGTTCCAATATTAAAAGCATGTGAGGGAGTGATTGCTTATAATAGGCGCCGGGACTATCATCTGTGTCTCTACTGTTGTGTTTTGGAACTTGTGAATATTAGCTGAGAATGCTGGCTCTTTGGATTATGGCCTCAAGTTTCTAAGAGGGTATTAATTTAGAAATACAATTGTTTCCTTTCTGGTTGAAAGAGACCTATAGGGTAAGGGTCTAATCTCAGTAAGCACATTAATTTTCCAGAATACTAATGTTTTTAGTATTTATGTTGTTTTGCTAATATCAAGGTGTTAGTGGGGGATGTGGTAAAAGGCTAAGGACTTTCAGTTCCTTGTAATCCTGATCTTTATGACACAGATTTTAAAAATACAGCATCAGTAGTTTCTTTCTTTTTCAACTTTTTTTTTCCTCCTTTCATTAATGACCATCTGAAGTTTACACATTGTATTTTCTCAGTAAATATTTGCTTTTTCCTGTTATTTGACTTGTTTAACTTTCATCTTAGTCAATTCAAATGATTTACTAATAGACTACGATGGAATAGCTACTTCTGGCAATTTTAATGAGACTAATTACATTGAAAATGTTGGAAGGGACTCTGTCTTCCTTTTTAAATTGCCATCCAATTTATTAAAAAGAGGAAGCATTTAATTTGTAAATACTGCTCTACACTTTATAGAACGGTGAACCTTATAAGTATTGAGGTTCCCCTCAAATGCTTATTAAAATTTTAACTCACCCAAATATATGATGATCATTATGAACATGAGTTTTTAAAGCAGTCACCTTGCTCTGATATTTACACTGTGAAAAAACTAAATTTTTCTGTTTTCTCTTCGTTTTATTCCTCCAGGTCACCTTTGGGTCAGGCATTGCTGATTTTGCAAACATGCTTACCCTTGACCTTTAGTTACTCAGTTTAATTTTGGTTCTGAGCCAGTGGGTGCTGAAATCTTTAAAACTAAACAAATGTTTAGCATTCATCAGTTTTAACCAATTGTCTTTAAACATTCAGTTACTTCCACAAGATGAGTAACTATTGTTAGTTCCAGACTGTGTTACCAAAGTCTAATTCAGGAGGATGCTATAAATTACTGAAAACCTATCTGATTATAATTCAGATTGGTTCAGTTGGTTTTAGGTTATTTTAAAATCTGAAGATTCTTTTATGCACAATTTTATGAATCTGCTTAAATAAGAGATATAACTATATTGGGTAATGACCATTTCTCTTTCCTGTAAAAAGCTAAAAAAATGTTTAATCTGTTCTGTTATCACACTTATATCAGATGAGCTTTTTATTCATTTCCAGTGCCAAGTTGGAGAATTTTAAATTTGCATTTGAATAGCATTTATAGTTTCACTTTACTTCCAAATAACATTTTTTTGCTTAGTAAGCTTATGGACCATTTATTTAACTCCTACCATACAAGAAATGTGATATGAGATATCCAAAGGATTAAAACTTAGTCATAATAAATAATTAATTTTATTCGATCTCATTTCTATCTCTTTGCAACACAAGGGGTTTCTAGACTTTGTAGACCTCTTTTGTATATGCAGGAAAGAAGGTGAGACTTTTGTGTTCTTAGCGTTGCTGATCAAAGTGTAAATTCCTAGGAAGGCTTTTTTTGTCTTCTGCGATGCAATTATTGTTGGAAGCCAAACAGGCTTTTCTCAAATGTTAGAGAACACAATAATATCAGTCTGTGTCCAAAGACTGTGTGCTCCTTTAGTTGTATCATTTTGATGAGAGCCCTAATTCTTGGTTTCCTTGCTTTTGTCTTTATCTATATATGACTCTGTTCTTTTTTTAGAGCTCTTTGTTATTGACTGCTCTTTACTAATGGTGTGGAGCAAAATAGCCATCTTTTTTTGTGTGTGAGATACTTGAGATCTCTACATCGCTAAAACATATAGGTACTCTATTAAAATGTATTCAGTTATTATTAGTAAGATCAAATTGAATTGTTAGATTTAGGGTTTCACTAGATCACTACTGTTTTCTGAGATTTGGGAGACCCAACACTATGCTGATGTTCTTTATGTTGTACTGGATGTATAAATGTAAATTTGCATATTAAACAAGTCTAAATCATAAGAGAACATTAGAGGAAAATAGAAGTGAATTTTAAATTTCAGGATTGGTCATGGTTTTTTGGTCACATCAGTCTAATGTGAACAGTGATTGCAGTGTTTAAACTGAAATATTAGTATTAACCAATTTTCTTTTAGATTTATTTTGCTTATGAGATTGAGAGCATGAGCATGCCCATTTAACTGTTGAATCGGGAATTTAATATGAATGCAATCCACATGTCAGTGGCAAAGATTTGTGTGTTTTTACTGGAAGTGGGAAGCCTTATGCAAGGGCTTAGTTATTGCAAGAGTCCTGCTTTGGTTCCTGTTCTCTTTTGTTATCTGCATTTACAAAGGGAGTTGAAGAAATTGGAATGGATTCAAAGAAAAGGAATAATTATTACTATTATGATAGTAGTGAGAACATGTGGGAATCGGGCAGCAATGGTTCTTAAATATTTTTGCCTTAATTCATTGACAGTTCACACTGATGTGTGTTATCCTCTGCACCTTATACTTACTCATAAAGGTCATGAGCATGACCATACAAATAATGTTTTATCAGAAAATTATAGAACAGAATCAGAGTGTGAATTACGGTCCTTTGGGAAATTAGTGTTGGAGTGTGAATTTGACCTGCTTTCATGTCAGTTCCCTAGACTACACAGGTATGCATTATTTGATTTGGTCCCTCTCCTTTCCTACTCATTTTCTTGGTAGAGACAGTTTCAGACCTGAAAAAGTGGTCGTTCTCTCCAGGTCCTGATGACAGTTCTGAGAAAGCTATAATGCCTGGTACTTAATAGTTGTCTAAGAAATATTTAATGAGGGAGCTCTTAGGCAAGTAACTTCAATCCAGAACAGAATGTATGTTTCAAGTTTCACTGGGATTAATTTCTGTCCATTCTGGCAGTCTCAGACTAGTTAAAGTCCACTGTGAAGAGTCTGTAGCATGGTCAACAAGAGAGTGTAAAGATTTATTCAAGCTCAGGTTATTCGACTTAAAGATACTTGTTTTGAAGATCAGCATCCAACATGGTTTAATTATTGTCTTGAGAGCCTAATACTACTAGCATTGACAGGGATCACCAACGTAGAGGGTGAGTGCACAGGCTTGGCTTCATTCCTGTTGAGCGAAGGAGAAAGGAGTGTAGGTGGATGTGTTTAATGGGTGTATTTTCACTTACGTGTACGCCAAAAACTGTCCCTTTCTCTTTCTTTTTCCCATTCATACTTAACATGTCTTTCTTGACTCCATCACTGTACATACAGAGATGAGATCTCTTAGTTATGCTATCCTCAGAGAGTGTAGAGTTTGAACAGTAGCTCTTAAGTTGGCAATTTTCATCTCTACAAAGGATAGAGGGAAGGAGACTAACAACTATTGAACATTTATTATTATTACCATTACTGAACATTTGTGATTATGACTGTTATGCATTATGCTTGGTGCTTTTGTCTGACGTCTTTTGAAAATCAAAATAGCCCAATGAAGAAAGAATTATTTGCTTCATTTTTACATGGAAAAAACAAGGTTTAGGGAGACAAAGACACATAGTTAATAAGTGGCAGAACCAGGATTTGAACCAATGTGTTCATATCTCCAAAGCTCTCTACTGTCTATGAAACTGTCTCAAATCAGGTATCTGAATGATTGGAAATGGGTGTAATAATTAAGTATATCTGTATAACTATAAGCACAGTTAAAAACGGAGACAGGTTACGAGGTGCACTTGAATCCTACCACTCTACTCTCTTTTCCCCAAAGGTTGTAGTTCTAAATAATCAGCTTGTGTTCCAATTAATCTTTATTGTACTCTGATGCAAATTTTGCCTTTATTTGACTTGCAACCTGCTTTATAGAGTTAGTGATTTATTGAATATCTTGGAAGCAAGTCCTTGACAGGCAGTATTTTAAGGTGAAACTGCTGCGTGAGGATTTTGTTAACCTGACATTTTGTGGTTTCGCCTCATAAAACTGGAAGAGGACTCCCAGCATGGAATGTTAATGGGGTGAAGTAATGAATGCAGGCTGGGATACCAGCAACTAGGCATGAGCAATCCTATAGTTCATACTCCATGATTCTTGGGGGAGGTCTTTGCAGACGGTAGCTTTACTAAAAGATAAAAGCGGTAAGAGATCTTTTTAACTCAGCAGTTGATCAGACTCCTTCTGAAATTTAGGCTTAGAAGCCAAGCAGTGGAATGAACATGGGAAAGTAATTAAAGTTAAGCAAGTGCAATCTCTCATGATAATTTTCACTTTCTCAAACTACTGAAGTAAATAATTATTGAGTACCTATTTCCTCTAACCAAATATTAGCCTTTTTATTCCATTCAGCTTTCAAGTACTGCCTATTTCACTTGTATATCCCAATCTGTCAATAAGGTAACTAATTTAATTTTAGTGTTGTGCAGATCTTATTTCACAGGACAAAGTGATATATAATGTTTTCTTATCCATTTAATTTTATTTTAAAACGTGTGCTCTGCAGAGCCCAAGATTTCTTAAGAGTTGCCATTGGGTGAGGCTCTGGACCTTTATTTCTAGATTCCATAAAAGCAACTCTGCTTTTTTCTGATTAATTTGTTGGACTACTATGTAAGATTTTGTTTGAGTAAAGGATTCTTCTGCTAAGAAAGTTTTAAAGTCTCATGTCTTAAAATATATTTTCAAAGTTTTTGTGATCGAACTTCAAGTGATACAGCACAAGTTACATGTAGATTACCTTGAATCCTTTATTCTAAAGAAGCTAAATGATTGTTTACAGGTTGAGGGGAATTTTTGACACTTGTTACTTTAATATAATCAGTTTTGTAAGATTATCTTTAGTTGCAGAGATTATAAATGGATTTTAAAATAATTGTTTTTTTATATTTTGATACTTTTAATTTAAAGGGCTTTTTCCTCCACTGGATAAGCTATTAAGATGTCTTTTACATAAAATCTGAGGTTTTAGTGACCATCCTCATTTTCATTTAGGTCCTGAACATGAAACCTGGTATTGCTATTCTCAAAAGCCTAATGACATATTTTAATCTATGCTCTTGTTTACTGTTTATTCAGTTGGTCAACAGGTCTTAAGGTTTTTTTCCTTTAAGATTCTTTCATATTTATCCCTTTTTATTCTTACTTCCCATACTTTAAAGCTAGATTGGCAGCATTAATCACAGAATAGTTTGGATAGTTTGTTCTCTTTCTAATTCTGCTTCTTTCATTCATTCTGTATAAATTGTCAATTGATTTTATTTATTGTCAGTTGGGTTTTTCACGTGTGAAACCTCACAGTGATTCCCTATTGTGATTCTTTCAGGTGAAATCCAGTATTTCAACCTTTGCAACTGCTCATGTATTATCTAACTTAGTAAAACAAACCAGTTTAATTTTATGCCTCATTTGTTCCTCAAAATATTACTCTCTAGGATAAAAGGTATTGACACTTCAGTCTACTTCTCAAAGGCAGTTTTGTAAAATTTATTACTAAGAACAACCTTAGCAGAGTAATTCTAATCTGTGTATATTTATGGCTTAGGTTAAAATCTCAATCAACATAAATCTGGTATCTCAGGGGAAATTTATGATTGAGTTCTCTTAAGAGCATTATATTACATGACTGACAAGGACACTAAGCAAGATGCTAGTTCCTTGTAGAGAAAAGATCACTTTTGGTAGGATACAGGTGTATCAACTTTCAAGTATCAGCTAGTTTTTCTGGGGTGGCTTTTATACAAGTGCCTTTCAATTCTTATGATACTTTTTATGTTATCCCTCTGTACCTACCTTCCAAATAGTTAAATTACGCATTCTTTTCAAGGTTTTACTATTTCAAAGAAAATAACATTTTCTTTCTTTGGAATTTTTCCCTTCATTAAATTGTTTATTTGTTGCCCATATGCAATGGCTTATGGGGACTGTTCTTCCATGTTCCCATAGTTGTACTTTAATGATTGGTTTACTTATCTTTGCCATTAATTTTATTGAAAAAAAATCTTAATCATCACTTTTCCTTCTCATCTATTCTCTACTGGATTCCCTTCTACGCATCTGTGTGTATCATACCTGGAAGAATTAAGAAGATAATGACTCAAATAATTTTCTGTCTTTTATGGTTCAGGTGGGGAACCGAGGTTGAAAAGGCTTACATGTTCTGGCATATACAACAAGTACTCAGTATATATATTGAGTGAATAAACTAGTGTCATTCACATTTAATGTTTGAAATGTATATCTTGTTTCCAGCTCGCTTCTAAACTTCATGAGAGCAAAGACTATGTATTCTCTTGTATGTGAATATTTCCAATTGTCGAGTAAATAAATAGTTTATGAAAAACTTAAGTAACTTGGAATAAGGCAGAATTTCTTTCTACCCAATTGGTTAAAAGTAAATTAGTCTGTGAAAGTAATTTTGCTCAAAATGGAAGTTGACAGTTTGACAACCAAGATATTACTTGTAAGAGTTGAAAAGGAACTTGAGAAATTAAAATTTTCTAATATGAAATAAAATCTTATTAGTGGACATCTAGAAAATATAATACAGTTAACTTGTATACAGATAAACACCTAAGGTTTCACTCTCTTCTTTGGCCAGAATCTTATAGGTTACAAAGAGAAGAACGAGTAGGATAAAACTAAGCTGCTTTTAGCCATGTGTTAGTTTAAGATGCTTAAAAAAGAAGACTCAAATGGATGCATGTTAGAAATTCATCTATTTCAAAAGGGTTGTTTTGGTGAAAATAGATGGAGAGACTGATTTCATGAGCACCCAGATTTAAAACTATATGATGCAGTAATTAAGTATTTTCATGGGCTCCTCCCATATTTGTAATTAAATTTCATGTATTTATTTGTCTCTTACAAATGTATCATTTATCACACTTAATTTATACCCTATTTCATCAATTCCAAGGTCCATTCCCCCCCCCCCCCGATTTTAACATTTCTTAAAATAAGTGGCCTTTTATTATTACTCTTGTCCTTAGTTGAAGTCTAGTTCTTATAGAGGGAGTTCGTGTTTGCTTCTTCTAGTCATCTCAGACACCATCAACCTGAGACCACTTTACATTAAATTATCTCTTAGATGGTGTTTGGACTTCACTGTTAGTATGAACTCAGAATGCCTTAACTGTGTGAATATTGTGTTGTTTAAATTTTCTGGGGAGATTTTGTCCCCCACCCTTCACCCAGGGTAAAGGCTATTTCATGAGTTTTGTTGCTTTTCCTATAAAGTAGGAGGATTTATTTCTCCTAAATCTTACACAAAGGTGTACCCCTGGGGTGTTCCAGCTCTACGCACATATGAAACAATAGTGTGTCATAATTGGTGGTGTCTTTGATAAGAAGAAATACAACATTATAATCAACATAATTGGGTAAAAATGGTAGCAGTGTGAAATTGAGTCAGCCCAATTCAATTTGAATTTTGAAGTTTATTAATGACTAAAAATTAAAATATTATTAAAGAATAGTGATTTTTGGGCCTCCCTGGTGGCGCAGTGGTTGAGAGTCCGCCTGCCGATGCAGGGGATACGGGTTCGTGCCCCGGTCTGGGAGGATCCCATATGCCGCGGAGCGGCTGGGCCCGTGAGCCATGGCCGCTGGGCCTGCGCATCCGGAGCCTGTGCTCCGCAACGGGAGAGGCCACAACAGTGAGAGGCCCGCATACCGAAAAAAAAAAAAAAAAGAATAGTGATTTTTATTTGGGATTTCTCTTTCAAGATGAAAATTGAACTGGTGGAGCATTTAGCCTTAATGTATTAACTATATCCATAGCTGCAAAAAGTAATATTTTCTCAAAAATTTGAAATAGCTCATACTTTGCAGACAGGTTTCTCTTTAGTAGTTTTAATATATTTTTTTTACAGTCTTAATTTTTTAAAAAATTCTAAGAACGATTGCCTTGAAAATGAGAAACTTCTGCTAATTTAAATTAACATTATGTCTGTGCTAGATAGACAAACAGATACTTTTCTCCCCCCAATCCCCGCCGTGGAACTAAAACTTCTTTCACTCAGTGTGATTGGGTCAGCTTAGGCCACATGCCTACCTTTTAACCAGTAATAATTGCCATGGAATGCCATGTGTTGGTCAGCTTTAGTTCAGGCTTTATTTATTTATTTATGGCCGCATCGGGTCTTAGTTGGCAGCATGTGGGATCTTTTGTTGTGGTGTGCGGGCTCTTCGTTGCGGTGCACAGGCTTCTCTCTAGTTGTGATGCATGGGCTCCAGAGCGTGTGGGCTCATGTAGTTGTGGCGCTCAGTATTTGCGGCATGCGGGCTTAGTTGCCCCATGGCGTGTGGGATCTTAGTTCCTGGATGAGAGATCGAACCGGCATCCGCTGCCTTACAAGACTGATTCTTAACCACTGGACCACCAGGGAAGTCCCAGTTCAGGTTCTTAAAAACCCATCAAGGGAGATGGGATTGCCATGACAAGCTTGAACCTAGAGTGGAGATAGCACTCAATTCCGGGTTCTTGCATAAAGTTTGGGATTCCATTCAGAAGGAAGAAGAGGAGGGTGACTGCTGGAGAGGCACCAACAGCATCCTCTTTAGGACTTTATTACTTAGATAAATCCTTTGTTTCACTCCCTTAAATGTCTTTGAAGAAATTACCATCTTCCAGATGATACTAAAAGCTCTTAATTGGTATGGACTTTTGGTGTGTGTCTCCTGCTATGGTATAATATCAGTACTGAACCTTTCTACTTTGATTTTGTTGATCCTAATAAATGTTGAGCTTCACGTATTATAAATTAAAAGGGAGTTGATATAAATATGTTTTAAAGATAAGCTGATAAATTTATATCATCTCTAATAGCAATAGATCCTTTCAGATTTTCTCAACTTAATATGAAAAAGCCATATTGAGCTTCTTAAAAAACTTGGTGCTTCGACTGTTTTAAGTAGTGTCTTACTTAATCTTTTCTTAAAATGTCAGGTTAACAAAATCCTTGCACAGCAATTTCATCTTAAAAATGTCCGTCATAGACTTTGTTCTAAATATTCAATAAATCACTAACTCTATAAAGCAGGGTACAAGTCAAATAAAGGCAAAAAATTGCATCGGAGCACAGTCAAGATTAATTAGAACACAAATGAGAAGCAAGATGCTAGATAGAGATAAGGTGGTCAGCACACATGGGATAGGATGTAAGCAGGACAGACCACACTGCCTGTATCCTGTATCCTGTGGTATGCAGTGTTTATATGTTTTTTTCTCTCCTGCACCCTAACAGATTGATAATTTACTATCTATATTTAACATGTCTTACGAATTCTATGTTTCATAAGCTTCTTGCTTCCTCACACACAGATATATAAGAGTTCTACTTATATCTCATAAGATATTTTAAAATATACTGTCTGTGGTTAACATTTCTTACGAGTTTTATACATCTTGTTTTTCTAGACTTACACTGTAATTGAATATTCTCAAGCAATACATAAAGTGCACCTTGCAGAAATTCTTTATCAGTCAATGTTTAATCAGAGAAGCAGACCACTGGGAGATGCACATTTGAGAGATTTATTATGAAGCGTTCTCCATACTCAGTTGTGGGAGTTGTTTAAGCAGTCTGGAAGTTGTTTCTTCTATGTTTGGTGCTGTTACCCAAAGTCATCAAGGCAGAAAGTCAAGAAGGGAAGGTTGACATGAAGTAAAGGGAAGCCAGGACAAATGGGAACCTGTGAGGATTAGTGGAAACTGTGACCTCTCACTGTTTCGTACTTTGATGATATAGGTATGATATAGGTGTCTTGTGAGAGAATATTATATCCTTCATCACGTAGCTCACCACAAATAATGCTCCTGGCCCAGGAGTAAGTCAGAGAAGTTGAAGGAGAAGTTTTGGCAAAAGTTGGTGCTGCTTATGGGGCCGGCTGCTACCTGTGCCAAATAGGCGAGCCAGCAGATAAGCAGAGACATGCATGGACAGCAGTATCACCTCATGAGTGTGAAACATACATGGCTGCCACTTCACTTCCACGTTTCAGATCTTGCTGAAAATATCTTTTGTAGCCAACATTAACTTTGAGCTATCTAGAGAAGAGAATTTTAAGAAATGGCTCACCATTGTATATGCCTAGGAGTAAATACCTTCCTTTGAGAAGTTTAGCTCAGGATGATTTCTAAGTTTTCATTCAGTTTGGCTGTTCTTTGGATTATAGGACTTTTCTACTTGTGAAGTATGATCTTACCAGTTTTTATGTGAAACATATTGAGTGAAATTTTCAATCTTTTGGTGTTTTTTGAGCATTCTAAACCCTATATTTTAGTTAGGGGCATATTGTTTTAAACATCATTCATTTCAATAAATACTACTTAAGCAGCTACTGTAATTAGATTCTATACTATTAGATTCTATACTATTAGTAAAATGAATGACTAATTTTGAAAAAATACATTTTTAAGGGATTCTGGAGGGACAGTGTAACCTATGTATCTTGTTTGACAAAATCACCGTAAGGAATGCTGATCAAAATTTTATGTCTACATTTTTTGCCTTGACATCCAATGTATGTTGTTAGTGGTTCAAGAAAATTCATCTGCATTAAGGGGAAAAACCCTGTTAGTTCCAGATTATAAATAAAATGGGTCTTTTTTCAGGGTTACTGCCAATTTTGGTTTTGAAACAACTTATTTCTTTTTGAGCCGTCAGCTATGGTGGATTATATTAAATTTAACCACGAAGTTTTCTCAGTGATCTTTACCTTCCTTTTCTGTGCTATGACAATGTTTCCTTGGGAATTTCCCTAAAAAATGTCTTTCTTATCATTGTGACTGATCTAATAATGTACTGCAACAAAGAAAATCTATCAGTAAATAATTTACTAACCTTCAGTGTTCCTTTAGAACAAATTTTTTCTTTTTTTGACAGTGGCTTCTTTGGACATATTGGACCAGGTATTTCTTTATTACTGGGACTGTCTTGTGCACTTTAGGATGTTTTGCAGCATCCCTACTCTCTACAAGCTAGGTACCAATCATACCTTCCAAGTTGTGACAACGAAAAATATTTTTTCAACTTTTTTCAGCATCTGTGTTTTATTCTGTAATTTATATTAACTCATTAGAGATGCCTGTTTCAAAGTGTTTGCCTAGGATTTTAGAAAGGAGTTTAAAATATGAACATATTATTTGGAGTAGTTATCTTGGGGCTACTATTTCAAAATGTAACTGTGCTGGAATTGTTGTATAAAGGTTAAGTACCCTATATCAAAACCTTTTGATCACACATATAATATTAAACAATGATAGTATTGTCTTCATTGTTATATTATTATGGCCATTCATAGAGAATATACAGTACTAGTCAGGGGCCAGTGATGGAGTTTGTGTATGTTTAACCAATTTTTTATTTGAAGGATGGGACTTGGGAAGAGAAAGGAGAATTAAATCTTGGGAATTTAATCGAGTACTGAGTAAACAGAATCAGAGAACAGGATTTATCTTTCTTAACATCACTTAAGATACTTGTTTCTTGCCCCTGGACACAAGCTCCTGCATTAGTTCTCCTTTGGTCATTTCCTTTTTCTTCCCTTACTCCTACCCTCAGTCTGAATTAATTGTATCTCCTAAGTGGTCCCTCCTTTATCCCTTCATTTTTAATATCCAAGTATTAGCACCTGTATTTTAATTTTTGGTTGTCTCTTACCTTTTAAGTTGTGGGAAAATGGAGTGCTAGGTTGAAAAGTGAAGGCATTAGAAGGAAATCATAGTGATACAAGGTTCTACCTTACGTTAATGATCCTAGTCATTGTCTTTAAATAGAATGGAAACCATCAATATCTTGTCTTTTAATGGCTTTTAAGAGAATCTTAAAAAAAAAAAAGAAAGGGTTGTGGGGCTGGGGCCTCGCTTCCCCTCCTCCCCCCCTCCCTTGGTCCCTTATCCCTGGAGTGCTTTGTTAAAAAATAATAGTAAAAAGATTAAAAAAAAAAAAAGAATCTCCAAGTTCCCATGGTAATTGACTAAAAGCCACTAGTCAGAAATTTCTTTTTTTCCCCTTGTCTTAAGAAGCAGTTTAGGACTAGTTTAGTCCTTTATTGAATTATAGTATTAGATGGAATTCAATCTCTTAAAGAAAATTCATATTATTCATGGTAAGGATAGTTCCTTCACTTTTCAGCTTAAAGCATTAAAAATGCTTTCCTTCAGTTTCTTTAATCATAGATAATTTTATTGCACATCCATTGAACTTCCTCTAATTTTTGTATCCTTTTCAGAATAAAGATAGATGGTACCATTAAACTCTTATTTGTCTGGTTTGGGACAGAAGGTAATAAGGCCTACAGAAGAAAAATTAACTTAAGTGAAAAGTGTTGACAATTTACTTAGCTGTTTTTGTTTGTTTGTTTACAGGACCATGGATTGGTGCTGTAAAGTGCTTAGAAAGCCTTACTTTGGGGATCAACTTTGTTCATTTTTCCCCCTGTTTTATTGAGAAATATTTGACATACATCACTGTATAAGTTTAAGGAGTACAACATGATTTAGCATGTGTTGTGAAATGATTACCACAATAGGATTTCAGCTGAACCTATTGTGGTAATCAACTTTGTTGATTTTATGCATTGCAAGCTAGTCGTTTACCGTAGTAGCTACTACAGTGAGAGCTAAATAACAATAAAACTGTCAGACTACGTAGCAACATTATTTGAATCTTGCAGTTTATAGCTTTAGGGCAGCTAAGACTCTTTTATGAGGAACTTCTGTGTTTTAATAGACTATGTTCTCATTAGCGTACATGACACTACTAGTTATATGGGAGTAGCTGGAGAGCGTGCCCATCAGTTTCACACCAATCACCTTGGGGAACTTCAACTTCAGTGGAGTCCCAAACATGCCATTCACAGCTTCACCACCTCCAAATCCAGTGCAGATGCCCCACAGGTCACCACTAGGGCAAGTGAGAGTAAGTGCCAATCAGAAGAATCCCAGGGTATGTGATTTTCCAAAGTGATACAGTAAATAATTCCAGATCCAGTCCTCCAGAAGTCCATCCTGTATATACTTGGAAGCTGTGGTTGCCAGGAATTTGTACAGTTTTTGGTTTATGTCCTTGGACTGGTGTAGATCTTTGTCTCTCTTCGGCTGGGCCTTGATTAGGTGGTCACAGTGAATGGTGGATGGTATGGTACTTTTTGGTACCCCACTGCTGATGAACCATATGGGCCATGACATTCTGCCTGGCTATGCAGTTGGACTGCAGCCGTAGATATATCTTAACCAGCTCAGTCTCCTGGTTGACTGATCTCAGATTTCCATACACAATCTTCTTGAGAGGATCAGGAGCTGGTTCAGTCATTTGTAAATGGTGTGGATGTTTTTCTCTAGGAGGTCAGAGTGGATGTATTCACTGGTCTCAAATTGGCTCATGTCCCCCTTAGCCTATTGGCTGATGCCACATGGCAACAACTGCACACCCTAGGGTTTTCTGCACCTGGGTCACTAATAGGCATTATTTTGTGGAATGACAAGAGATGAGGTCATACCTTACAAAAAGATTTTTTAAAAATTTAAGTTTTCAAGTTCCAGGAAAATCTGTATTTGGACTTTAATTGAAACTTTATTGAACTTGTCTGTATTTTATCTTATGTTTATGTGAGTGAGTGTTTGGTTGTCTGTTTTATCATACCCTATGCATATAATTTTAATATATTTTATATCTTGTTTGTATTTTAATTCACTAGCTAGGACTTCCAGCATTGGAAGTGGTGGGTCAGCATCTTCTATTTCATGATTTTTTAAAAAAATCCTAATGTTTCCCCAGTAAGTGTGATATATGACTATATTAAGCATGATGTGATACTAAATATATATCTTGCAGATATCTTAATAGGTTGAGAAATTTCTATTAAACTATATGTGCAGCCCTACAGCAAACCCATCTTAGTCATGAATTTTTAAAAATTTTTACTAAATGATAGTGTATTTCAAATTTTGTGAGAGGTAGCTAAAGCAGTGCTTAGAAATTTAATTTATACTCCCAAATAATTATACAAGCGGTCATGAAGAGTGTGTTTGTGTATAAAATAAATTGATAACTTAAAAATTTTTTTTTCTGGAATATTTTATAAAAGATTGGAATGATCTTTAAAAGTTTTGTGGAATTTTCCTTAGAACTATTCGGTCCTGCCCCACCCTCCCTCTTTTCTTCTCACCCATCTTACCTTCCCTCCCTCCTTCCTTTATTTTTTGTCTTCTTTTCTTTGTGCTTTTTCCTTTCTACCATTGTAGCCTCCCTTCCTCCTTTCCTTCCTCCTTTTTCCTCCTCTTCTTTGTTCTTTTAAAAATAGTTTTAAACTACTGTTTCAGTTCCTCTAGTAGGTTTAGGATATTCATATTTCCTACTTCCTGTTGAGTTAGTTTTGATAAGTTTATTTTTTCTAGGAGGCCACCTAGAAAGTTTTGCCCTATTTAACTTATCATTATTTCAAAATTGAACAATGGTTTATATGGGTAGAAAATTTTGCCTTGATACTTTCTTTTTTCATTTCAGAAGTTTGCTGTTAATCTAATTGTTATTCCATTTTAGGGAATATGTCTATTCTTTCTACTTCCTTTTGTATCTTTTGGTTACAGTTACTTTATGTAATTTATGTGTCTTTCAGCAACCTGGAAAATTTTCCACTGTTATTTCCTTGAATATTGCTCTCTCCCTCTTCTTGCTTTTTGAAACTTTGATAAAACATATGATAAAAAAATAACATATGCCGGATACTATTATTCTATCATTCTTGTCTCTGTACCCCTTTCATATTTTTAATCTCTTTTTAATTTGTGTTACATTCTGAGTAATTTCTTTTGGTATCTTTTTAGGTTCACTAATTATTTTTTTTATTTGTATAATCTGCTATTTAACTTACCAACTGTGTTTACAATTTCAGTGAATACAGTTTTTTAATAATTCATTTTG
Source organism: Mesoplodon mirus (assembly GCF_964341445.2). Lineage (NCBI taxonomy): Eukaryota > Metazoa > Chordata > Mammalia > Artiodactyla > Ziphiidae > Mesoplodon > Mesoplodon mirus. The sequence continues at coordinate 35,884,251 of NC_138992.1, read as the reverse complement.
AACTTCTTTCAGCTCTCTAGTTTTTTTTATTGTAATTGGTTCTTAAATTTTGCATTCCATCTTTTAGTTCTTTAATTCAAACATTATTATACTGTAATTTACATTTAATAATGCTGTTATGTAAAGTTTTTTCAGGTCTGTTTCTGCTGTTTTCTTTTGATCATAGATCATGATAGCTTATTTTCTCATTTTTGTAATTTTGAATTATTAGCCCATGTTTGATAGTGCATTATTTAAATGAGTATTTTGTAACCTGTGTTGAGCATGTATGTCTTCTAACAGTTTTTGTTTATTTCTTACCAGATTTTGCCCATCCAATTCGTTTTTATTTTAATGTATTTGTGCTTTTTCTGGTTATGCAGATAATGTAAAGTTGATCCTCTAATTCACTGGGCTTTTAAAAAATTATGCCAGATTTTATTTTGCAGTGTATGTTTAGTAATATGTGTTGAAGGACCTTTATAATACTCTTAGTTTATAGGAATTCCCTTATAATTCCCCTTACTATTTTTTCCTATATATTTAGACATGCTAAAAGGTGTAACAGTTTATTTCACAAGAACATCCATAAACCATTCTTTCAACTGATAATGTAGTTAAAGCTCCCTCTATGTTTTTCCTTTTTCTCATTTCCCTTCTCCAAACCAAGAGTTGGTCACTATCTTGAACCTGGCATTTATTGTTACTGTGCATATATTCATACTTTTGGTATGTTTATATGTGTGCATATTTCATTCAACAATACATATAGTATTCTTTTGCATAATATTAGCATTATATAAGTGGTATTGTGGTAGCTTATAGAAATTGATATAAATTTCTCTTCTCCCTGTGACTCTTGCAAGTTGTCACACTGTAGTCTGTCCATCTCTGATTTCTGGTGCATGTGATTTGCTGTGGCCAAAAGGACATTAGCAAACATGACAAAGAGATTTGAAAAACACTTGCATTTTGAAACTTGCCTTCCTGCTACATTTGGAACCCAGACACCACCATGTGAACAAGTTTGAGCAAGAATATGAGATACCATGTTGAGGAGAGCCAAGGTGCTGTACCCTGCAGGCAGTCAGCCTCTTTCTGACCTGGCAACTGACTGCGGATGTCAGAGTCAGCCTCAACTGAGATCAATCAAGGCTACCAGGAGGATCTTCCAGCTAGGGCCACCCCAAGTGGGTGACCTGCAGAATAAGAAGCCAAATAAATGTTAGTTGTTTTGGGGTGGTGTGTTACCTCGCAAAAGTTAGCTGCCACAGGTATCATTCCATTTGTATTCTTTCTCCAGCTTCATTTTATTACTCAATTTATGATGCATGTATCACAGCTGTGTAACTGTAGTTCATTCATTTTTCTCTGCTTATATTATTACATTATATGAATGTACCACAGTGTTTTCATTTTCTTAGTCATTATTTGTTGCCATTTAAAAAATTATTACAAATAATGCTCTCCTGAATATTCTTGTGCATGTCTCCTTGTTTACATGTGCAATAATTTCAATAATCTTTTAAGTTTTGGGTCTAATTTTTAAAACAAACCCTCAGTTTATAAGTTAGGAAATATTGTTCAGATCATGATATAACTTGCCCCTGTTCATTTCAGTAAGTTTGGATTGACTGAACTGATGTTATTGCCTATACCAGATAATTGTCATTTTATCTTTATAATCTGCTGGCTGACTCTGGTCCAACTTGAACCATAATACCTCTGAAGTGCATGTCACAAGATTTAACCATGTGGTACTAAGATTAATTTTATGGCCTATGTGGTTTTTTTTCTCAGCTTTATATAATTAACAAATAAATGGTCTTATATTTTTAAGTTGCTAACAAAATAAACTCTGTTTCTAGCCCATGTTTAGCACATCACATTTCGGATTATAGATGAAATCAAGATTGCTAAATAAAGCGATCATGGAAATAAACTTTTTCAGATGACATACAAACGTTATTTGTTTTACCTCTGCAATGCTAAACACCATGGATATAAATTAGATGATGCTATTTTGCCTGTGGAACCATTTAAAACAGCTCTCTATTCTAAAAGTCAAATATGGTGATTTTGATCAGAGAACTAGGCTTGGCATTAACATTTTAAAATTTGGTTTAAATGATGTAAGAATGGTCATATCATTTTATCTTCATAGAATAATAAAGTGCAATCATCGTGATCCATTACTTGTAGTGAGGAAGCGCCTTTGAAAGTATTTATTTTTCAGTTATTCACAGAATGATTTGAATGTTTTGTTTTTTATTTTATTTTATTATTATTATTTTTTTGTGGTACGCGGGCCTCTCACTGTTGTGGCCTCTCCCGTTGCGGAGCACAGGCTCTGGACGCACAGGCTCAGCGGCCATGGCTCACGGGCCTAGCCGCTTCGCAGCATGTTGGATCTTCCCGGACCGGGGCACGAACCCATGTCCCCAGCATCGGCAGGCGGACTCTCAACCACTGCGCCACCAGGGAAGCCCTGAATGTTTTGTTTTTAAGTGTAAATTATTTTTATTTATCCTATAAATTTAGTGATAAAATGTTAGTATATAGTTTATATATTTGAAATCCAGACAAAGTTGAATTAGGGGAGTTTTTTCACAGCATGAAAACTTTCTGCCAAATGCCCATCTTTGAGTGTTACTTTGAGAAAATTTGCAACTCTCAGAAGGTTTCCAGTTTTTCATACCTAAAATAGACTATTTTCTGCCTCATGAAAAGGAAAATAGAAGTTTATTTTTAAGGGATTTGGGACGCTTTTCATATTTGAAAATAGCATGCTTTTTTATTTCTTCCTCTTACTACTTAGTCTAATAGTTCCTTGTTAGAGGTATAGCTCAGTAGCTCTTATAAATATATCCAGCACAAATCTAAAATCTATAGTGGAGAAAGCCAAATCTAGAACAATATGTATTACATGATTAAACTTGCCAGATAAAATATAGGATGTCAAGTTAAATTTGAACTTCAGGTAAACACCAGATGATGTTTGGTACATACTTATATGAAAAGAAATTCATTGTTCATTTGAAATTTAAATTTAGCTAGGCAGCCTGTATTTTTATTTGCTAGATCTGGCAGCCCTAAATATGATACAATTTTTATAAAAAATGTAATTGTAGATACATACTTTACTATAATTCTAGAAAAGAGTCTTGAAGAATACATGACAGAATAGTAATGGTTGTTATTTCTGGTGACTGGAGGGGAGGAGGGAAGATTTTGAATTCTCTCTTTATACTCTGTATTGCTTTAATACATTGCATCATACATGTATTTTTTAAAACTTGTTTAACGAATTTTGATTGAAGGTGTAAAGATACAGTGGATTGCAAAACAGTTGATACTTACCCTCATAGAGCTTATAAGTTGGAAGGACAAGTAATCACACAAATAAATATAAAATTGAAATTGCAGTAGTCTCACAGAAGAAAGAATTATTAACGTTATGAGATTATACAGTAGGAAAATTGACTTGGTTTGGAAAATTAGTGAAAACTTTCTTGAAGTGAAGTTTGAATTTAGCTGTGAAAGAGTGTAGGCGTTAACTAGGTGAAGAGACTAGATTTTCTTTTTCTTTTTTTTTTTTTAAAGACTATTCTCATTCTTTATTCAGAATGTCAAATCTGGGAAGACAGCTTATATGAGCTTTAGTGTAGTCCTGTTTCAGACTATGTTACTTTATCATTTCAATCCAGATCATGCAATTTTATATTTTCCACAATTAAAGATTATATGTATAAAAAAGTATCCATATAAAACATACGTATCCCCATATGCATACATAGTTGAATATATACACATATATATTATTGCTCATATATCTTTCAAATTTGTTAAAAATAATATTATCTTTTAGGATTTTTTTAAAACATCTTTATTGGAGTATTATTGCTTTACAATGGTGTGTTAGTTTCTGCTTTATAACAAAGTGAATCAGCTATACATATAAATATATCCCCATATCTCCTCCCTCTTGCGTCTCCCTCCCATCCTCCCTATCCCACCCCTCTAGGTGGTCACAAAGCACCGAGCACTTACCCTTCCCCCTCCCCATGTCCTCAAGTCCATTCTCTACGTCTCTGTCTTTATTCCTGTGCTACCCCTAGGTTCTTCAGAACCATTTTTTTTTCTTTTTTTTTTCAGATTCCATATATATGTGTTAGCATATGGTATTTGTTTTTCTCTTTCTGACTTACTTTACTCTGTATGACAGACTCTATGTCCATCCACCTCACTACAAATAACTCAATTTCATTTCTTTTTATGTCTGAGTAATATTCCATTGTATATATGTGCCACATCTTCTTTATCCATTCATCTGTCAGTGGACACTTAGGTTGCTTCCATGTCCTGGCTGTTGTAAATAGAGCTGCAATGAACATTGTGGTACATGACTCTTTTTGAATTATGGTTTTCTCAGGGTATATGCCCAGTGGTGGATTGCTGGGTCGCATGGTAGTTCTATTTTTAGTTCTTTAAGGAACCTTCATACTGTTCTCCAAAGTGACTATATCAATTTACATTCCCACCAACAGTGCAAGAAGTTTCCTTTTTCTCCACACCCTCTCCAGCATATATTGTCTGTAGAGTTTTTGATGATGGCCATTCTGACTGGTGTGAGATGAGATACCTCATTGCAGTTTTGATTTGCATTTCTCTAACGATTAGTGATGTTGAACATCCTTTCATGTTTGTTGGCAATCTGTATATCTTCTTTGGAGAAATGTCTAGGTATTTTGCCCAGTTTTGTTTTGAGATGTTTGTTTTTTTGATGTTGAGCTGCATGAGCTGCTTGTAAATTTTGGAGATTAATCCTTTGTCAGTTGCTTCATTTGCAGATATTTTCTCCCATTCTGAGGGTTGTCTTTTCGTCTTGTTTGTGGTTTCCTGTGCTGTGCCAAAGCTTTTAAGTTTCATTAGGTCCCATTTGTTTACTTTTGTTTTTATTTCCATTTCTCTAGGAGGTGGGTCAAAAAGGATCTTGCTGTGATTTACGTCATAGTGTTCTGCCTATGTTTTCCTCTAAGAGTTTATAGTGTCTGGCCTTACATTTAGGTCTTTAATCCATTTTGAATTTATTTTTGTGTATGGTGTTAGGAAGTGTTCTAATTTCATTCTTTTATATGTAGCTGTCCAGTTTTCCTAGCACCACTTTTTGAAGAGGCTGTCATTCCTCCATTGTATATTCTTGCCTCCTTTATCAAAAATAAGGTGACCATATGTGTGTGGGTTTATCTCTGAGCTTTCTATCCTATTCCATTGATCTATCTTTCTGTTTTGTGCCAATAGTATACTGTCTTGATTACTGTAGCTTTGTAGTATAGTTAGAAGTCCGGGAGCCTGATTCCTCCAACTCTGTTTTTCTTTCTCAAGATTGCTTTGGCTATTCGGAATCTTTTGTGTTTCCATACAAATTGTGAAATATTTTGCTCTAGTTCTATGGAAAATCACTTTTTTGAAAGTGATTGAACATATTTCCAAATACGTCCTGGATTCCATATCCTTGAGGAAGCCTCCTTAAAAATTTGTGGCAGTTAAAACAATTATGAAAAACAAGAAAAGATCTTTGAAATGTACACTGTGTTATCATATAATATTATCTTTGATTTTATGTGACTGTGTTTTTCATTCTATTGAAAAAAAGTTTTATAGCATATAGGTCTGTCACTTATAATTGATTAAATATGATTATATCAATTTCCAAAATTATCACATTCATGACTAAGAAAGTAACCTGCTATATTACCATTGTTTGTATGAGAAAATGAGATTTAAGTCATTTCAACTCAGTTTTATCTTCTAATGAACATGCCATAAGAATGAAGAATTTTTGTGTAGAGGACTAGATGTAGCAACACATTGCTTTCTGAGACTTAGATAGTGTTAGGAAACATTTGGTTAAGCTGAAAAATGAGTTTTAATTTTTATTATTAATAATTGAAAACTTACAACTTTGGGATAATATCATTATTGTGAGCTTGCTACTCCAGGCCTTCTTTTCATTTTATATTTCAAAGTCTGTGCTTTCTAAACAATAGAGAAGAAATATCCCAGGATACAGAGGAATGAAACTTAAACTAAAATTGGGTATTTCATCAGATTCCAGAGAGTGGTTTTAATTTTCATAGACATTTTTAGTGTGTTCACATGCTAGGAATTGAATATCTTTAAATATTTATTTCAAACTGCATAAAAATTTGCCTGTGTCCAGAAAGCATGTCAAAGTTGGATTTTTAAATGAAAATTGCCTATTATATAGTCTACGTTATCTTTAGAGTTTTCTTATACAGGACAAACCACAAATTTGTTTATTTGTGGAGATGTCTTTTTAGTTGCCTCTGTCCAGAATCAAAACTTTTAAAAGTATTAATATCAAGAACATTGAATTCAGGCAATATCAGTGGTCTTTTGAGACATGCATCCAGTTCTGATTGAGTAGCATCCAAAGTGGACTTTTAGGCTAGGCAGAGGGAAAAGAACAGAACAAAGAAAGGAAAAAATGACCAATCTTGGGAGAAGGGAAGTTGAGAGTGAAAGTGGAGAATGCTACCTAGTTCTTCTAGAGTAGAGCCTCTAAAAGAGAGCAAGGAGTTTTATCAGAATTTCCTCTCCATTGCTGTTATTTGTTGGAGAGTGTAATTTCCTTCAGGTAGTTGCGGGTGGAGAAAAGGTTAAGAGCTGCTCGACTACTTTAGTTCTAATTGGTGTCTCTGCTTCCAAGCTTGCTCTGCTATATTCTTTACATCACACCGATTGATTTTTTTCCCCTTTAATATAAATAAATTTATGTTATTCCCCACCCTCGGTTTTTTTTTTTTTTTTTTTTTTTTTTGCCTGCGTTGGGTCTTCGTTGCTGCACAGGCTTTCTCTAGTTGTGGCGAGCAGTGGCCACCCTTCTTTGTGGTGTGCGGCTTCTCATTTCGATAGCTTCTCTTGCTGCAGAGCATGGGCTCTAGGTGCGTGGGCTTCAGTAGTTTCAGCATGCAGGTGGGCTCAGTAGTTGTGGCTCGTGAGCTCTAGAGTGCAGGCTCAGTAGTTGTGGTGCACGGGCTCAGCTGCTCCGTGACATGTGGGATCTTCCTGGACGAGGGATTGAACCCGTGTTCCCTGCATTGGCAAGCAGACTTTTAACCACTGTGCCACCAGGGAAGTCCCTCCCCACCCCGTTTTATCACATTGGGAACAGAAAATTCCAACTGCTTATTCTAACTTAAAAATCCCCTACCTACCTCTCTGACCTAATCTGTGACTCTGTTCCTTTTTCACTATGTTTTGGCTACACTGCCTTTATATTTCTGTTTAGGGCTGTTCTAACTCTGTCTTTTGTTTGGAATTGTGGTCTTACTGCTTTGTATTTGGCTGGCTCTGTGTCAGCTTACAGGTCAGTTTCATAGAGAGGTATTCATGACCACCAATATTAAGGAGTCACCCATTCATTTTTTCCCCTATTACTGTATTGTAATTCTCTGAATTATACTTATCACTATTTCATGTTTTTTTGTGTTCTTGCCTTTTGTTTACTTCTCTATTAACTACTGTATCTTTAGTGTCTAGAATGGTGCTTGGCATATAGTTGGTGCCTAATAAGTATTTATTGGGTGGAGGAATGTATGAATCATTGCTCTGGGACTGGATATACTATCCATATAATATCCGTGTGTCTCGTCCAAGTAATACTGTCCATAATTTTCAGGACCTTTACTTGCTTGCAGTGTAAGTTTTATTGTAATGAAAATAGAAACCAAATAGTAACAGTGAAAAAGAATTTTCAGGTTGAAGTCTGGAAAACTGGCTTTGAATCTTAGCACTTTCAGGTTTAATATAAATTAGGTGTGGTAACTATACTTCTGTGACTGTGTTCCTTCTCCTATAATGTAACTTCTCATAGGGTTGTTCTGAGGTTTAAATGAAATAGTATATTTAGGAGTTTTTTATGAAGCGCTACACAGATTATTTTAAATTCTCCCTTATTCCCCCCTCCCCCACAAAGAAATCAAATAACTTTACCTACTTTTAATGATAAAGTAATTTTAAAATGAGCTTTAGTTTTATATTATAATTTTACTACATGTACTGTGTAAAGATATGACTTAAAATTAAATAGCTTAGAGAATCTCTAATATTGCTTTTGAATATTTTATGAATTGCAAACTGGTGATTTAATAATTTCTTTGACATTTTTCCCATTAGTTCTTTCATTCCTGTCTCTCTTCCTTTCCTTTCTGTTGCAATCAGCCAATTTCCTTTTGATTGGTTCTTCATATAATTTGAAATCCAGTTTCTTTATGCTTTCTGAAATATTTATTATAGAATATGTAATTAGCTAGAAACATGGATTTGTTTATTCACCTCCAGGCCTTGAGGACTATTTGGGGAAGAATAAAGCCCATTCAGCTTTTCTCTGTTAACGTTTTCTATGCAAAAACACTATCTTGGTCAACTCCTGAGCACAGTTTGCAGTTTTCTGCATTTATACTTTCACTCATATATTAAAATGCTCAGGATGTCCTCTCTTCCTCCTTCTCACCTGTCCAAACCTCTCTCTCCATAAATAATCAGTTAAAATCTACCTCTTCTCTAGTGACATTCCCAATCTGCTCTATCTGAAGTGATTGCTATTTTTAAAAACCTTATGTCGGCTATTGTTTATAATTAATCATATTTTACCCTTTCTGATATCTTGTTTTCTTTAGTCATTGGTAATTAACCACATTACTTTTTTACTACCTTATTTTGTGTTTTTAAAGTGTCATTATGTTTTTTGTTTTCCTATTGAGATTTCAAGTTCTTTGAGATCCCTTTCCATAGGGTCTGCTGTAGCATTTATTTTTTTTGTTTTATGTGCTTAATAAAAGTTTTTTGTTTTTGTTTTTACTCTTCATTAAACAGCCATTTATTTTATTCCCAAAGGAAATAGTTTTGTATTTTATGAGTGGCAATATTGTGAAGTGGTTAAGTGGCAGATTTATTGTAGTCACATTGCTTAGATTCTAATCCCAGCTTTACCACTTAATAGTTGTAGGACCTTGGGAAGGTCACTCAACCCCTCTGTGCTGCAGCCTTCTAATCTGTAATGAAGAAAATAAGAATACCTTTTAGGATTGTTGTGTGGCTTAACTGAGAAAATAAATGTAAAATGCTTAACACATTGCTTGGCACATAGTCGCCACTTAGCGCACACTAGCTGTCCTCATCGATATTAGCATGATTCTTTTATGGAATAATGAAAAAGAGGCTTTGAAGTCTGATAGTCCTTTTATGACCTTGGGCAACTTTCTTTACCTCCCAAAAATGCAGTTTGGGCAGTGGGCATTATTTATTTGTTTTATGTGTGTGTGTGTGTGTATATATGTATACACTTCATATATGTGCCCAGTGCATATATATTTATGTTATAGTAACTCTCTCTAGCAACTCCCTTTTTCTCCACTCTGAATTGCAGTTGTATTTCTGGAGACAGGCTATTGCTTTCCTCCCTCTCTCCCACCCTTCTGCCCCTTTTCCCTCCCTCCCTCCCTTCCTTCCACCCTTCCTTTCATCCTTCCATCCTCCCTTCCATCTTTCCATCCAGCTGTGTGTTTGTTTGACTAAAAGCAACTCAAGGAAGGATGACTCTAGCAGTTGGTTTAGTGTTTTTAGAACCTGAATTATGGGAAACCATAATATGTTTTTCTAGGAGTCCATTACATTAAGAAGATGAGTAAGTATACAGAAATGAGTGAAAGTATTAATTTGGGAAACAGATTTTGGCCTTATGAATATGGGTTTCAAAATACTGGACTGTTTTATTATCACTTGTACCAGTGTCCCACATAAGAACCCTACTGATAAAGAAATCTTGACTTGTGCATGACAGTAGTTTATTTATTGAGTGTAAAGGACTAATTTCATCTGACAGTAGTGTAAAGATAGTTGCTTAGAGGGTTACCTTCTTTTTATGTAAAATATTGTAACTAAATGAGAAGAATGTTGATGCAAACCAAATGTTAACTCCAGAGGATTATAAATTCAAAAATTTTTTTCTACAATGAACAGTAAAAAGCTTCTAAATTGTGGATGGTTTGCTTTTCTCTTAGACCAGAGAATGTTGTAGTTGGGCATCCACCTTGTGGGTTGCAAGAGCATCACCTTAGGCCACATCTGGACTAGCCACAGTGGTCTGTCCAGCCAGTTATGAGAGGATATTAGCACCACCTTGTGGTGCTTGCTATACCGTGCCATTTACTTTTGGTGCCCTGTCATTACACAGGTCTTGATAATCAGGAAAGGATAAGTAAGGAGGACATCAGTTTGGCAGTTATCTTTCCAAAGCAAATACACGTTCTCATCATTGGATACTTACTATCGAGCCTTTAACACCCCCATAAGATTTTTAATTTGAGATCTTGCCGATTGTGGTAATAATTGATTTAAGTGCTTCAAATTCTTAGGCATATGTAACAAGGTAGCTTTTAAAGTGTGTATGAGTAATATTTAAGACTACTCTGATCTTTATTTTAGGAATAAGTATTTAAGTGTGGTGTATTTGTTGAATTTTGTCTTGATTGCTGTTGTAACATATAGTATATAAACTGACTTTAAAAATATAGTTCTTTGCAAATTAAAATATATTTTTATAATTTCTTGAATAAAATTTTATAGTCATGAAATAACATTGATTTTTAAAGGCAACATTTTCATAACAGAATATTTTCTCCCAAGGATTTATTTTATACTTTTTTATTTTGAACAATTGGATCCCTGATGTTATTCTCTATTAAAATATTTTTAGGTTTTTCTAATTTGGCTGGAAAGCAAAACATATCATTTATATTCAGTGTAATTCCTAAAAAAAAACAATGCTAAGGATGATGGACAAATATAAAGGATAGGAAGCACAGTAGTGTGGGTATCATAATGAAGACATTTTGTGTTTTAAACAGTAAAGGAACATATACTACATGTACTGAGTCCTCCGGATAATTTTTAAATGTACGCTTTTTTTAAAAAATGTAAATTTCCAAAGTTGACTGTATTGCTCAACCTTGAATATTTGTAATAAAAGTAAAGAACAGTTTAAGTGTAGACTTAAATAGAAAGTATCTAGTTTAATACATGGGTTAACCACTTAGCAGTTATGCAGTACGCAGTGTGCTCATTCTAACTGAAAAGTAGGGCGACTAGGTTATGAATCAGTGTGCAATCAAAGTCACGCGTTCGTGTTACTTGATTACAAGGGAAAACCACTGTTTTATTCTTTCAAAACATTATGTTGTAGACTTGAAGATATTATAACTACGACAATGATGACTTCTTAATATAATTTTATATTATTTCCTTTTTTATGAATACCAACTTTACTTTTTCAAATAAGGAAAAAAAAATTAAAGTTACTATTTAGAATCACCTTCATTCAGAAAACAAAATGCTAAAATGTTAACATTTTAAGAATAGGAAAGGTATAATTTGAGAATAAAGATATATAGTTTTCTAATTATCCTTTTCGCCTGGATTTATGCCTACTTGAGTATGATCTAATGACAAGATCAAAAGGTGGTATAAATAAGTCTATTATATATGTTGGAAAATTGAGATAATTGTGGTACCACTGACAGAAACAAGGAAACTAGCAGTGGGAGCCAATTTTGTTTGTTTAGTTCTTAGCCACTTTCAGAAGGTTTCCTTGGCTATTGTCCCTTCCTCCCAGGGACATTGGTCTTGGTTTCTATAGAGTATTCATTACTTCATCATTATCCACATCACTGTGGGAAATTATTTTCTTTTGAGGTAGATCATTATTTCCAATTCTTTTACTCTCTGTACTCTTATTTCAGGCAGTCGTTTATGCCCACAGGCTTTATGGGAGACAGTACTGGGATTGATTTACTATCTGTAGTAAACTTGAACAAGTTACCACCACTCATTGATCATCAGTTTCCTCATCCATATAATGAAGATGATAATACCTGGCATATAGTAGTAAGTGCTTGGCAAATGATGGCTATTACCTGGTATTATTATCAGAGGTGGACTTCAGGGTGATCTTACCAGAGTCTTACTGAGAAATCCATTTGACACTCACTGTGTTATAAGGAACGGATAGGCATTCAGTGCCTCTCAGTATTGAGGTTCAGAGCCATACCTCATACCTTGCCTCATATCAAGGGTTGGCAAACTTTTTATAAAAGACCACATAATAAACATTTTAGACTTTGCAGGCCATAGGTCTCTGTTTCAGTTACTCGATTTTGCTGTTGTAGTAGGAAAGCAGCTGGAGACAATATGTAAATGAATGTGACTATGTTCCAATCAAACTTTACTTATAGGCACAGAAATATGAATTTAATATAATTTTCATACAATATTATTCTTTTGAACTTTTTCTACTTTTAAAAAGTGTAAAAACCTTTCTTAGTTTATAATCTGTACAAAAGCAGGTAGGCTGATTTTGGCTTGCAGGCTGTATTTGCTGACCCTTAGAGTAGAAACACATGGGGGCAGGTTAGCAGGTAGTCTCTAAAGCAGGATATCAGAGAATCATCTCCCGTAAATGAGGAATATCAGTTATACTTCTGGTGCAACTGTAAAGCACTCTGATCCTAATTAAGATAACTTTTGGCAAATAATATCATCCAGGATTGTCAGTCTTTTGCATCCTTGTGTTATTAGATAAATGAGGTTTTTGCCCACTGGGTTCCTAATGTGCAGAATTATCCTACTCAGATATTAGCAGTTAGGGACAGAGTAATTCTCTGTCAGCTGTCATGAAGACATATACAAATGGACGAAAACGTGTGCTATTTGGTATGGCTCCCTTTAAGCATATATACATGTTAGTGTCCTCTAGGACCTCCTACGAAGGCTGTTTTTTTTTTTTTTTTTTTTTGTGGTACGTGGACCTCTCACTGTTGTGGCCTCTCCCGTTGCGGAGCACAGGCTCCGGACGCGCAGGCTCAGCGGCCATGGCTCACGGGCCCAGCCGCTCCGCGGCATGTGGGACCTTCCCGGACCGGGGCACGAACCTGTGTCCCCTGCATCGGCAGGCGGACTCTCAACCACTGCGCCACCAGGGAAGCCCCGAAGGCTGGTTTAAGGTACACCTCACTATTTGTCTACGATTTTGACTCTACTAGATTTTCATTAATTTACCTGTCAGAGAGCACTGCATCCCCTCCCCCATAGGATGCTGAGTTTTTCTTCCCTTACGCCTATCTCTTGGAAGACTGCTGTTTCATAGGATTGGGTTACCTTAGCCAGGTAATTCAACAAGCTTTTGGTGCTGGCAAATGACATGTCTAGTTCTATGAAATCTAAAGACAGAACTATTTTTAGTTCTTCATTTATTTCATCCCAAAGATATGATAATGATGATGGTGATGATAATGATGATTGCAGCAACTATCACTTTTTAAATTTATGTGAAACAGGCATTTTATAAACATTTTCTCATTCAGTCTTCATAACAGCCCTATAAATTGTGCGGTGTTAGTCTCGTTTTACATTAAAGAAATATGCAGTGAAATGATACGGTCAGGGACTTACACAGTCGGTGTCAGTGCCAGATTCAGACCTGTACCTTTGACTTCAAAGCCTTCTGCACCTCTGTGTTTCCATTTAACTTTGTACATGTCTAGGGCATTGCTCTTATTTGTTTACTTCAGTGTCTCTACTAAATAAATATTGATAAGCGCAGTGATTCTGTTTTAAATTTGTCATTGTACCTTTGGTTCCTGTTATAGTAGGTACCTAATGAATGTTGATTGAATTAATGGTTGAATAACTGAGGACAGATTCAATATAATGGTGAAATAGGGGACGGATGGTCTCATGTAAATTAGGAAGTCCCTATTAGTAGTGTAGTATGAGTAAAGAGGTCATTCAATGTAAAGTGAGTCTTCCCTGAGAGCCATTCAAGGGTTCTAGTAGCATTATATATGGTTATTGTCTGTTGAGGCTATCTCTATTACCAAATCATTAGATATATAAAGTTATCACTTCAGGTGATTTTTTTTTTTTTATCATATCCTTTTTAAGTAGGTAAGTCATGGTCAGGCCTAGAATAGTGCCAGATACATAATAAGTGTCTTCTCTCTCTCTCTCTCCCTCTCACCTCCCCATTTCTTTCTCTCTTTCACTCTCCGTATTTATGTATATACATGTACATACACATATGCGTATATATGTATTCACATATGTATATATATTTAAGATTACAAGTAATTCAGAGTTAATAGATTGTGATTATTGAAATGGGAAATTCATTAAAACTTTATGAAAAGATCCTGTGAGTAGTATCACTCACACACATGCATATGTATGTGTGTGATTATAAAGGCATTCTACAGAACAAGCATTTCTCCCATAACGCCATACATTAATTCCTGAAAAATCTTGCATTTGGCACATACAGTTAACAGAATTTTTAGGGAAAATTGGGTTAGAAGCAGTTAGCAGTCAAAACATACAGAACTTTATAACCAGAGTACTAAAAAAAAAAACAGTAACAGTTTTGGTGAAAATACTACCACAGTTAAGTCTCCTCTGGCAATTGTAATCAGGCTTTCATTGTCAGGATAGCCTTAAATCTTGGGTCTCATGATTTGTTTGAGGTATAGATCTTTGAGGAAATTTGCTTTTTAAGAGTGACCACTTTCATCAGAATGAAAAACTGTGAATCAGTATATAGACTTATATATCAAAATTTTTTTATACTTAGGGTACATGTCTTAGCCTCTTCTTCATCTGCACTCACATCCTGTTCAGATAGCTTAACATATAGAAGGTCCAGTGATTCACGCAGCCTCTGAATCAGTCACTGTGTGAAAGAAAAGCTCATTGATGGGATTATCAGCCTTTTCACATCATATGTTGCAAAAACTTTCTCTTTCATTGTAAGAAAGCCGATTGCTTCAAAACGTGCTGAGAAAAGCACATGCTGAGAAAAGCATATGAATCAATACAACCTTTTGGATATATATGCTGATATCATTGCCCTATTTACCAATCACAATTTAGCTAATTTGCGGTAAAGAAACATAAATTATAGTATAACAAACTGTTTCAATATAGGCTTTTAGCTCAAAGTAAATAGATACTGACTTACACTTTATTCTGACTCCAAAATAGTATAAGTCCTTTCACTGTTTTTTAAAAATCTTTATTATAATTAGTAAAAATCTAGTCACAGCTTACTGCATAGCACTAGATAATGGAAAATAATGTGAATAGACATACAGTTTAAGAAGACACCGGGGGCTTCCCTCGTGGCACAGTGGTTAAGAATCTGCCTGCCAATGCAGGGGACACGGGTTCGAGCCCTGGTGCTGGAAGATCCCACATGCCATGGAGCAACTAAGCCCGTGCGCCACAGCTACTGAGCCTGTGCTCCAGAGCCCATGAGCCACAACTACCGAAGCCCGTGCGCCTAGAGCCGGTGCTCCGCAACAAGACAAGCCACCTCAATGGGAAGCTCATGCACCACAATTAAGAATAGCTCCTGCTCACTGCAACTAGAGAAAGCCCGCGTGCAGCAACGAAGACCAATGCAGCCAAAAAAAAAAAAAAAAAAGACACAGAAACTAGAAGTTCCAGTAAAATTTAAGTGTACATGGAAGAAATAATAAGACCTAAAATTTAAGGTGTGTGGGGAGAATAGGATATTTAGTTGAATTACATATTTTATAAAAAGTCATTAGTGGATACTTCGAAGAGAGATAACCTCTTTGAGAACTATTATAGAACAGAGGTTATAAGTGTGAGACTTTGTAGTCATACAGACCTGGTTTTGAATCCTGTCTTCTGAGCTTAATTGCTTTTATGATTTTGGACGTGTTACTTCATTTTTCTAGGGCTCAATTTTAACATCTATAAAATTAGTGTATAACCTATTTCCTTGGGTTGTTGTTAAAATTAATGAGATAAGGCCTTAAAAGTTTTTAGAGTAGTGCCTAGCACATGAAAAGTGCTGTTATTTATATTTTGCAACCTGAACGATAATAAGAACCACAACTCAGTTACCCTTTTTTACATTTAGATGTAATGAAGATAACAATTTAAGGTGAGATCTTTATTGTCCCAGATAACAACTCTTTGAGATGAGAAAAATACATAGTCATGCTGACTGATCTCACTGTAATTTCATGACCACTATCCTAAAAGCAGAATCTTACTGCTTCTTTACAATCATTCCCCACCCTCACCCCCCCAACCCCCCCACTCTGTTTATCCTGGGCTCTCCTGTCCTTGCTTATGTTCTGCTCCAAAGTGACTACTACTACTAGTAGTCACTTTGGAGCAGAACGTTAGCATCATATGGGAGCTTGTTAGAATTGCACCATCTGAAGCTACACACTAGATCCATAGAATCACAATCTGCATTTTAATAAAATTCCTCAGGTGATTTTTTTTAGCATCTTTATTGGAGTATAATTGCTTCACAATGGTGTGTTAATTTCTGCTTGATAACAAAGTGAATCAGCTATACATATACATATATCCTCCCTCTTGCGTCTCCCTCCCACCCTCCCCATCCCACCCCTCTAGGTGGTCACAAAGCACCGAGCTGATCTCCCTGTGCTATGCAGCTGCTTCCCACTAGCTACCTATTTTACATTTGGTAGTGTCTCTATGTCCATGCCACTCTCTCACTTCATCCCAGCTTCCCCTTCCCCCTCCCCCTGTCCTCAAATCCATTCTCTACGTCTGCGTCTTTATTCCTGTCCTGCCCCTAGGCTCTTCAGAACCTTTTTTTTTTTAGATTCCATATATATGGAATTCCATATATGTGATTTCATATATATGTGTTATCATACGGTATTTGTTTTTCTCTTTCTGAATTACTTCACTCTGTATGACAGACTCTAGGTCCATCCACCTCACTACAAATAACTCAGTTTCATTTCTTTTTATGGCTGAGTAATATTCCATTGTATATACGTGCCACATCTTCTTTATCCATTCATCTGTTGATGGACACATAGGTTGCTTCCATGTCCTGGCTATTGTAAATAGAGGAATGGACATTGTGGTACATGACTCTTTTTGAATTATGGTTTTCTCAGGGTATATGCCCAGTGGTGGATTGCTGGGTCGCATGGTAGTTCTATTTTTAGTTCTTTAAGGAACCTTCATACTGTTCTCCAAAGTGACTATATCAATTTACATTCCCACCAACAGTGCAAGAAGTTTCCTTTTTCTCCACACCCTCTCCAGCATATATTGTCTGTAGAGTTTTTGATGATGGCCATTCTGACTGGTGTGAGATGAGATACCTCATTGCAGTTTTGATTTGCATTTCTCTAATGATTAGTGATGTTGAGCATCCTTTCATGTGTTTGTTGGCAAACTGTATATCTTCTTTGGAGAAATGTCTATTTAGGTCTTCTGCCCATTTTCGGATTGGGTTGTTTGTTTTTTTGATATTGAGCTGCATGAGTTGCTTGTAAATTTTGGAGATTAATCCTTTGTCAGTTGCTTCATTTGCAGATATTTTCTCCCATTCTGAGGGTTGTCTTTTCGTCTTGTTTGTGGTTTCCTGTGCTGTGCCAAAGCTTTTAAGTTTCATTAGGTCCCATTTGTTTATTTTTGTTTTTATTTCCATTCTCTAGGAGGTGGGTCATAAAGGATCTTGCTATGATTTATGTCACAGAGTGTTCTGCCTATGTTTTCCTCTAAGAGTTTGATAGTGTCTGGCCTTACATTTAGGTCTTTAATCCATTTTGAGTCTATTCCTGTATATGGTGTTAGGGAGTGTTCTAATTTCATTCTTTTACATATAGCTGTCCAGTTTTCCCAGCACCACTTATTGAAGAGGCTGTCTTTCCTCCATTGTATATTCTTGCCTCCTTTATCAAAAATAAGGTGACCATATGTGCGTGCGTTTCTATCCTGTTCCATTGATCTATATTTCTGTTTTTGTGCCAGTACCATACTGTCTTGATTACTGTAGCTTTTTGGTATAGTCTGAAGTCAGGGAGCCTGATTCCTCCAGCTCCGTTTTTCTTTCTCAGGATTGCTTTGGGTATTCAGGGTTGTTTGTGTTTCTTAAGCACATTCAAGTTGGAGAAGCACTGCCCTTAAACCACTGTTTCTCATTTTATCCTCTCCTTAAACCCTCCCCCATACCTGATTGTCAGCTCCTTCAAACCCATTTTATGGATGATGACTTTGCTGCCTACTTCTCTGAAAAAAAGTGAAACTATAAGAAGAAACTCTCATAACTCACATGCACAACCATCTTAACTTACCTTTCAGTATCTACACCAGTACTCCACCTTCCTGTTACTATAGATGAAACAGCCATGCTGTTATCTAAAGCTGGTTCACTAGATCCCATCTCTTCTCCCTATTCAAGGACATCACTGCAGTAAATCTGTACTCATTCACTTGTATCATTCACTTTTCCCTCTCTGCTGGATCATTCCACCAGCTTATAAATAGACATGCTGTTTTGTGTCCTGTCTCAAAAAAAAAAAAAAAAAAAGGAACAAAACTTTCCTTGGATCCCATTTTCTTCTCACCAGCTACCACTGCATTTACTTGCCCTCTGCAGTAAAACTTCTCAAAAGAATTGTGTTATACCTACCATCTCCATTTCTTCTCTTCCTGTTTCTGAATTCATTCCATTCAGTCTTTTGCTCCCCCCACTCTATTAAAACTGCTCTTGTCCAAATTATTAGTAACCTAAATATTGTTATATTCAGCTGGCAGTTCACAGTCCTCATTTTCTCTGACTTGGCAGCAGTATTGAACAAAATTGCTCACTCTCTTTTCCTTGAAATACTTTCTTCCATTTGCTTCTTCTCTTGGTTTCTCTTCTTTTTCTCTGAGTGTTTCTTATTCTTATTATATTGTCTGGTTCCTCTTCATTTCCCATTGGAAATATGTGACCTATTTCATCTGGCTTCTTCCAGTTAGCATAGTATTTTCAAGGTTCATCCACATTGTAGCATATGTCAGTGCTTTTTTCCTTTTTTGTGGTCAAATAATATTCCATTGTATGTATATACTACTATTTATTTATTGATTCATCCTTTATAGACATTTGAATTGTTTCCACCCTTTGGCAGTTATGAATAGTGCTGCTATGAACATGTGTACATATGAATATATGATTACATATATTGGTTTGAGTACTTGCTTTCAGTTCTTTGGTGAGTATACCTAGGAGTTGAATTGTCTATGTTTAACTTATTGAGGAACCTCCAAACTGTTGCCACTACAGCTGAACCATTTTGTGTTTCCACCAGCACTGTACTAAATGGTTCCTGTTTTTCCACATCCTTGTCAATATTTGTTATTTTCAATTTTTTTTAGTATTGACTTCCTAGTGGGTTAATGATGTTGAACAGCTTTTAATGTGATTATTGACTATTTGTATATCCATTCCTCTTTCTTCTTTCTGTTGAATTCTTGAGAAGACCCTTTGAAGATCTATGGAATTCTTTTTCTGTGCAGCTCTCTCTCCTCTTTGGTACTCTTTCCTGAGAACTCCAGCCACTCTGATCTCTGTGTATTCTCAGCTATGTCTTCTCTACTTGGAGAGAGTGCTGAGCTTTGCCTGGTTCCTCTCTCTGCACCATATCCTGGAAGTTCTCTCAAGGCAGTAAGCTGGGGCAATTTGTAGGGCTCACCTTATTTGTTTTTTTATGTCAGGGTCCACAGTCCTTTGTTGCCTGATTTCCTGTGTCTTGCATACCTTTTTTTCATATATTTTCTCCCAATATTTTGGTTGTTTCACATGAGAGGGTAAATCTGGTCCTGTTCCTTGGCCTGGTGCGGAACACTTTCATCTTTAAAATGGAGAAAATAAGGCTCAGAGTGTGCCAAATTCAGAGGAGCTCTGCAGAGAGTCCCGTGAAGACTTCATTACATCTTTCCATGTACCCTCACTGTCTTGGATGTCAAACATTTGTGCTTTGGCACTCTACTGGCTGGACTTGGCACACTTCTGTGGGGGTGCAGTGTATAATCAATTGGTTTCCTTTGTCAGGGGGTGTAGACATTGATTATTATCCACCTGGGAGTGGAGAACTTTCTAAATGAAATCTGAATCTTTTCTATGACTACTGGCAAGAACTGAAAAATTCTCAATAATGAAAATCACATGTTTTAAAAGAAATGGACCAAGGAATACTTACTTTGTTTTAGTGATGTTGCATTTTCTCTTTATTTGTAATGGAAATATCTTTTATTTCCAGGGATATTAAGAGACTTTGTGACACAAACCTTTTTTGTTGTTGTTGTTAAATTAAGGAGCTTTCAGTATTAGGAAAGAGTTTTAAATTTTCACAACATCTGTTCAAAAACACAATATTTCTGTAAGAACATGTCCTTGTTCTTAGTAAATGCACACTGACATATTTAGAAATAAATGGGCACCATGTATCCAGTATACTCTCAAATGGATCAGTAAAGGATTTTATACATGTACACATGGACACACACATATGCAGATGTGTGTTGGTATGTGTAAAGCAATTGGGTCCAGATTTAGACAGTTGGGGGATTTGGTTGGAAGGTATTTTGGAGCTCCTTGTACTATTCTTGTAGCATTGAAATTTGGAATTAAAGTAATCAAATTCTTTAAAAATTACAATATTATGATCAGTTACTGTACTAACTCCTAGGTGTGAAATGTGACATTTCTTTTGTTTTTGCCTTTTCAGCATTCATTTCCTCCTTATCTGATAGTAGTTGCAAGCTATATAGTTCAAGTGGGATTGATTTCACAGTGTAGTTCCAGGATTGAACATGTGACCCATGCCTAGAAATCCATTTTCATTCCTTTTGAAGTGATTGTTTAAGGGATGATCATATGAACCAAGCCAATGCAGGGAGATTTATTTCCAAGACTTCTGTTGAAATTATTGGGAAAGAGAAACTACCTTTGTGTTTCCAAGTGAGTAGGTTATAATCTGTAGCCTAATTGTAGTCACTTGCCATCATTCATAAGTTTACCTGAGAACAGTGAAACCAATTTAGAGGAAAGAGAACCAACAACTTCAATAAGACTGTTGGTACATATATAAAATCAAATGGTTTTCTTTTTTTAAAAAAAGCTTGATTTGATTAGCATTTGGTGCTTTGGATCATTCCCTTGGAAATACCGAAGAAAGAGAGAGAGGATGTAGCTTGATTTTTTTTGTATTCTGATTCTGTCCTTTAACCATTCTTTAATTTCCTTTTCAAATTTTTCTTTTCTTTCAGTCCATAACCATCTGTCCATAAAGATTTCATTTCCTTGATGAACATAGTCGAGGTTTTCTGTTTTTTTTTCTTTGACTATAACGGTTTTAGCTGTATTTATTTACACTGATAATATTTATATATAGTATATTTTTATATAATAACTATAATATTTATATATATGCATTACTTTCATTGTTTATTATGTTGTATCATATTTAAATTTGTGTCTATTTTTATTTTACCTTATGGTTGTAATTTGATAACTATAACTCCTTCCTTCCACGTAGTTCATTTACACTTCTACTCCCAGGAATAATGTTTCCACAAATAATGTTGGCCTATATATTATGACTACTAATAAATATGTTTACCTTGGTGTCCCATATACACCCCAAGTTCCCCATTTCTCAAATTGCTGTCTTCACCTTTCTCTTCAAAACCATTTCTTATTTTAGTCCATTTCATCAACAATTATATCACTGTATCTTCTCAGTGAGTTGAGCCATTCTTTCCTATATCTTACATCTAATTTAGTTATGAAATGTTATTTCTACCCCTCAAATAAAATATTTCTGACTTTTACTTCTCAGGCTGTGCCCTTGTGGTTTATGTCCTGAATGGCTGATTAATTGTAAAAGTATCAAATATTACCTATTTTGCTTCTAACCCCTCAGTCCATAGTCCATGCTCTGTTCATTTTGATCTTTCTGAAATGCACATTTGAGATATCATTTTCTCCAGCCTGAAAATCTTCAGTGGTATTTAACACCCTCAGAATAAAATACTACTCCTTGGAATGGGCATTCATGGTCTAGTCATATGCTCATATTCATATTTTCAGCTCCAGCCTTTTAAGATTACTTGTATGTTTCTAAAGATACTGTCCTCTCTTTCATCCATGTTTTTGCACAAGCTGGTCTTTGTTCCTGGAATGTCCTTTCCTGCTTCTTGTCAAGTTGACAGAATCCTACTCCTTGTTTAGAATCCAGTCAGAAATCATTTATCATTGTACCTTGAATACCTAACACAATCTCTTATATGTATTAGATCTATAAGTGATAGCTAAAGAATGGAAGAAAGGGAGGGAGAGAAGGAGGGAGGGCTGACCAAATTATATGAATGAGGTAAAATGAAATAGACATAGGTTTAAATAGGTAATTTAAGATCAATTTAAGACACTTGGTTTCAGTCACATGCATATACTTTGGGCAGGGAAGTATAGCACACCTTGATTGATAATCCCACTCAATTATATATGATTTCAGGGGAGGGAGTGTGATAATTCCCCAAAGGGAACTTGAGTGCTTTTACCAGAAGAAACAAAAGAAGATTTTGGGGGGTTCCTCAGAAAGCAAAGCCTAAGAGAAGGGCTTATGTACTACTATTACTAGAGATTATAGTTGAATGATTAAAGTTATGAGTCCGCAAAGGAGGGAGAACAATATGGGGGTGTATAATCTAGTTATACACCACTATTTCCCAGGACAGTTCTTTCTGGGAGAGAGATTTTTCCCACTTGCTCACATACTCAACTGGTCAAGGTTCTATTCCTCAGGGCACTAACTTTGCTGCTTCTCCAGCTTCTGCATGTAGTTATGGGCACTGAGTGAGGAACTGTACTGCTCCATATCTCAGGAGTCATCTGTGAGCCCTGGATCCAGCGGCAAGAGACATGTTGGATAGGCACAGGTCTAGGCTCAGTCACTTTGCCCTGTATGGAGTTGTTTAGGAAGCCAGGTAGTGCTGGTCACCACTGCAACTGCTGGAATGATTTAGGCTCAAGGGGGGGAATTAGAGGTGTCTGAGACGGGGGAAAGGAATGCTAGAGAGTAAAAAACAATAACAACACAGGAAAATGTTCATCATAAAACATTAAAGAAAAAATGTATGTGATGCCAATTATATCTTTAAGAAATATATTTGTTTCCAGATACCAGCTTCATGTGGCTACAGTGTACACATAGATGTTGAAACAGCTGGGGTTTAAGTCCTCAGTATTAGGAGTCTAATCTACAGCCAAATGTTAATATTGATTAACAGTATTTTCTTCCTAGTTTTTGTGGACCATAACATATCTCCACATAGCCTATATAATTTATATAATCAGTTTAAAGTCTTAATACAACATACATGAAATAGTGTCACATTGGAATATTGGAAAACAGGCTGGAGAGAGATCTGTTTGTTATCAGTAATCAAAGTGTGTTTTATATTGAGTAATATTTGGAGTATTCTTTGATTTGAAAATATTTTAAAATAATTACTTCTGGATGAAATGAAGCAACACTTAATAATAAGTGCTTGAAAGATTAAAGGTAAATGTAAAACTTTATTCATATATTCATCCATTAAATTTAGTGTTTTCTATGTGCCAATTCCTGTGCTTGGCATCGGTCATATATGAACAGTGAAGATAGTCCCTGATCTCATGAGCTTATATTGTCTCTGAGGAGGTAGATAATGCGTAAACAGAAAATTATATAATCATAAATATTAAAGATACTTGATGAAAACTTAATAGAGTAGTCAGAGACAGGCCTCTGTGAAGGATTAGAGAGGTGACTGAAAGAATAGCAAAGGATTTGGCATGTTCAAGGGTAGATGGAATATAGTCACCATTGAAGAGTGTCAGAGATGAGATTTCAGAGAGAGGTGAGTCAGATCTTGCATGACTTTGTAGGCTATGATGAGAAGTTTACACTTAATGCAAAGGAGATTGGGAAGACAGTGTTTAAGCAGAGGAATAACAGTCACCTAAACACATGAAATCTTTAGATGTTTACATATATTGTTTTAAGTTTTTATTATAAAAGTAATTATATCTTTAGTAAATAGAATTTGGAAAGTTAGAAAATCTAGAAAGCAGAAAAAAAAATTAACCCATCAACCAATCACAAACCACTGAAATTTCTTTTACATGTTCTTCTAGTTTTTCCCTTGCTATTTATTTACCTTGTATTAGACTGTATTTAAAATTTCTGTTTATGTCCTAAGAATTTTCTCATTATTACATAGTCCTCATAACCATCATTTTAATGAACATGTACTGGCTTGTCACTTGACTACATCAGTTTGCATAACCAGTCCTCATTTTTGGAGATTTAGATAATTTCAAATGTTTTCTATTCTAAATAACTGTATGTGAAATTGTTAATATTAAATAATTCCTATATTTGTTTAGCATAGATTTCTGGAAATGAAATTAATTAGTTAAAAGGTATTAACTTTTTATTACCAAATTCATATGCAAAATTGTTTTAGTAAACTCCTACCAGCAATGTGTAACAGGCGTCAGCAAACTTTTTCTTAAGGGCCCGTATACTATACATATTCTAGGCTTGCGGGCCATATAATCTCTCTAGCAGCTGCTCAGTTTTGCTGTTTTAATACAAAAGTGGCCATAGACAACATGTAAACAAATGGGCATGGTTGTGTTCCAAAATACTTTATATTTATTAAAATAATTTTACTAAAATATCTCATAGTCTATAGACTGAAGCCTGTGTTATACTATCAGTTATACCATATCCTTGCTAGTATTTTGATTTAAACTTTGAAAATTGTATGTCTAGGGGTTTTGGAATTAAATTTGACAAACTTATTTAAAATAGTTTTAAATCACATGTCACTCAAAGCTTCAATGGTTTTTTGAAAGTAATTGAGGTAATATGAAATTAATATACTTTATAATTGTGGTTGGTTTTAATAGCTATAGCTATTCCTTGTGTTCTGTATTTTATATACTTGCTCCACATTAATCTTTGATGTTACAGAAGATTCTAATCTAATTTGAACTCCAGGAATATTAATGACTTCTTAATTCTTTTAACGGTTGGCAACCATGAATTTGAATTAATACTGGAATCCTATGCAGAATCCAGAAGTCTTTGAATTTTAAAGCTTCTAATTTTGTCAACTAATCTTCACACCCATGTAAGCTTTGTAACCTTGAGAACTCTATATAAGGCTAAAGTTGCCTGCTCTTCAAATTTATGTGTATCTTGTAGTGTTTTATGTCTGAGTTACAGAGGAAAGATGTCAAAACTGGAACCATAGCAAGGTAGAATAAAACATTGGCATATTTCAGAGACCTGCTGTTATTTATGGTTGTCTATACGGTGTAAATAGAATAAGATTCCAGATAACCATCAAGTTGCTCTAATAAGTATTTTTGGAAAATAGTGAGTAGGGTAAATTAAACGTGCACATTTATTTTTTTGCCTCAGCCATTGGTTTGTTTCCCCCAAAGGCAACTCAAGTTGGGGGAAAAATCATTTTAGTTTCAGGTTACTTTGTGAAAAACATAAATACTGGGGATTTGTTTGTTTTGATACATGTGGATAAGCAATTTTCTAAAAAAAAATTTTTGTTTATGTTTGAAACATGGTGATCCTAGGGTTCTTGTATTTAAAAAGCAGCCTTACTTTCTGAAAAAGTGAAAGAAATAAGTTGGCTGGAGAAGGATGACTGATGGAATGGAGGGCAGTGTCCTGGGATTAAAAGAATGCTAGAAATCTATCCTATGATTTATGTCATGAGATTTTAAATGAAATGAGAAGTAATGATATTAAGTATCAGAAAATACATGCTTGTCGGGTTTTGGTTAAAAAAGCATTGCTTTTAATTTCCAAGTTAAGATTTATCATTATTAATAAAAAATTAATAATTCAAAGAATTCATAATTAAATCAAAATGTATATTCTGTCTCTTAGGTAGTTTGATGAGTATTTTCATAATTTTGAAAGAGTCCTTTCTAACCACTGCTGGTACATGGAATTTAAAAACTATAGACCCCATTTAGTGTGGATGACTTTGAAGATTCTTCTTTCAGTTGATTTTAAGAATCATTATAATAAAAAACATTTATTAAGTTTCCTGCTATTATCTATAAAAAGAGATATATGCATATGATCCTCAATTCTGTATGCTTAAAATTTAAGTCAGATGTAACTTCATAGAGTCAGCAAGATTAAAATGCTAAATCAGTACATTATTAATTATTTAGAATTAAGCATGATCAGAGATGATCAGTATTGGCTTTAAAATACTTAAACCAAACTAAATACTGCTTTATTCCAAGTTGTACATTAATTCATTTTTTATGCATCATTAATTCAAGAGTTAATTCTATCATATTGTTTGCAGTATCTTTGCAGTGCTTATAGCCTTAGGTTATTTAATATATGCTAATATAATTAAGATGTATGTTCGAGTTTTGGGCCTATATATAAAAGAGATGCAGAAATATTTGAAATGAATCAAACTGTCATATTAGTAATAGAAAAGATTTTACTGAGGTATGTGAGTCAATGATAATAAATTTTGTAATGACTATGTGTTGATTTATAATCTATATTTTGATTATATTTTCCAGTAGAACAAAATTTATTTATTTATTTATTTATTTATTATTGAAGTATAGTTGACTTACAGTGTTGTGTTAATTACTGCTGTACAGCAAAAGTGATTCAGTTGTACATATATATATACATTTTTTAATATATTCTTTTCCATTATAGTTTATCATAGGATACTGAATATAGTTCTCTGTGCTCTACAGTGGGACCTTGTTGTTTATCCATTCTATGTATAAAAGCTTACATCTGCTCACTCCAACCTCCCACTCCATTCCTGTCCCAACCCCCCTTGGCAACCACCAGTCTGTTCTCTATGTCCATGATTCTGTTTCATAGATAGATGTGTCATATTTGTGTCATATTTTAGGTTCCACATATGTGATATCATATGGTATTTGTCTTTCTCTTTCTGACTTACTTTAATTAGTATGATCATCTCTAGTTGTATCCATGTTGCTGCAAATGGCATTATTTAGTTCCTTTATATGGTTGGCAGTATTCCATTGTGTATATATACCACACCTTCTTTATCTATTCATTTGTCAATGGATGTTTAGGTTGCTTCCGTGTCTTGGCTATTGTAAATAGTGCTGCTGTGAACGTAGGGGTGCATGCATCTTTTTGAATTATAGTTTTGTTCTGATAAATGCCCAGGAGTGGGATTACTGGATCATATGGTAATTCTACAAAATCCAGTTGAAAGTGAAGAATTGCTTTTAAAAGTTATTTTCTAGTTATAGGATCCCATATTTGTTTATTTTTATTTTTATTTTTTTTTAATTTTTTAAATTAGTTTCTGCTTTATAACAAAGTGAATCAGTCATACATATACATCTGTTTCCACATCCCTTCCCTCATGCATCTCCCTCCCTCCCACCCTCCCCATCCCACCCCTCCAGGCGGTCACAAAGCACCGAGCTGATCTCCCTGTGCCCCATATTTGTTTACATTGATTTGGTGCAGGATACGGGGATGGGGATTCTGAATAATGAAAATCCTGAGTAAAGAGCAATGACACACTGAAGATAAATAGAAGAGAGACTTTTATGAGATCTGGTAATTTTCTAAATGGTTTTTACTTGTGGTGAATCAAGTTTTTGCTTTTGTTTCTTACATGAACCAAATTTTTCACTGAAATTCAAAATTTTGATCAGGAAAAATGTGGATGTAGTTTCATGGTTTTAGAATATAAGTAATATAGTAATATATTATCTTTATATCATGAAGTGATATGTTTGTTCTACCTTGGTTTATATACAGCTTGGTTCATATACTTGCAGATCTTTTTTTTTTTATATATCACTGATATATTCACCTACATACACCTAGAGATATCACTGTTTTATCTTTAAATATATATTATATGTAAGCATGTTTTATGCTTATACTATTAACTATTATTTTGTTATATACTATTCTGCACTTATTTTTGTGTCATTACATACTCTCTACTTCGTTGTCTAATAGCTGAGTGGTGTAACATTAAATAATTATAATTTGACTGTAGACATTGATTTTTTTTACATATTTTCATTACTGTAAATAATACTACAAGTGAACATCTTTGTGCATATATTTTAAGAACATCTACAAGTATTAATGTAGGATTCCAAGAACTAAAATTGCTGGATCAGTGAATTGTATGTTTAAAATTTTAATAGGTGATTCCAAAATAGCCTTCAAAGAGACTATACTAGTTTCCATTTCTTTCAGCAGAGCATGGGAGTGCTTTATTCTTCAGAGCTTTATCAGTAATAGACTTTAATTCATTTAAGCTTCTGTTAGTCTGTCATTGAAAAATTATCTTATTGTTTTATCATTAGTTTCTTTAGCTGTTATTAATGTTGAGCATTAGTGAAGGCCAGTTGTATTTATTTTGTGAGTTGTCTGTTTATATTCTTTGCCCATTTTCCTGTTTGGTTGTTCTTTTACATCTGTATTGGAGTATAATTCTTTACAATGTTGTGTTAGTTTCTGCTGTACAACAAAGTGAATCAGCTATACGCATACATATATCCCCATATTCCCTCCCTCTTGAGCCTCCGTCCCACCCTACCTATCCCACTCCTCTAGGTCATCACAAAGCACCGAGCTGATCTCCCTGTGCTATGCAGCAGCTTCCCACTAGCTATCTGTTTTACATTTGGTAGTGTATATATGTCAGTGCTACTCTCTTACCTCGTCCCAGCTTCCCTCCCCACCCCCCGCCCTTGTCCTGTTTGGTTTTATATCTTTTTTGCTTAGTAATTTTTAGGTCTTCCTATGTCATGAATATTGTCTTCGTTATGTTTTTTCCTAATATTTTGTTCTAGTCTGATTTTTGCCTTTACTTTTGTCTCTGGTATCTCTTATCTTTTAGAAATTCTAAGCTTTTTCCTCTCAAAGCTGTTTGTAAATACCTTTATGGTTTTAGGGTTTATGCCATAAATATAAAGTCAGAGGTAAAAAGTTTGAAACACCACAAAGTATTAATTACTGACACTTATGGTTTGAGGTTACCATTAAATCTCATTTATGAATTCTGTTCCAATTGAGAAATAAGACATAAGAGTGAGAAGGAAACCAGTTATTAACTTAATACCTGATAAAACTGATTAAGTAACTATTTGATCTGGGGAGAAAAAAGAAGAACACCAGTAGGAAATATAAAATAACAAGCAGAGTATTTTTGAAGTCCAATTTGTCTTCCTTCTGTGGACCTCAAGTGGACTGGAGAAAAACATGCAATCAGGATGAGTTCACTCACTTTGAATTCATGACCAGGGAACACAGATGGGTCTTTCTGAATGTGTCACAATTTCACACATTCTGCAATCTCCTAAAGCACTCATAACCTCTTCTGCCATCCTTATTCTTAACTTATGACATTCTTATATACTGAGAAAATGGAATTGAGTCAGTGGCTAAAATGAGCTCTATAATACTCAGTATTGCAGCTGGCCAGAGAATGGAAAGGGCAGTGGTGGTAAGAAGTGTTAATGGCGGAAGCTAATTTGAATGAAAGGATGTGCAGAATTTGGATAGATGGAAATGTGTACACAAATGTGTTCAATGTATATTTTTTCTTTAATCTAAATTGGGTTTGACGGTAACATTGATGTACGTGTGTGTGTATGTGTGTGTATATACATGTAACTAAAATAGGATGTTTTAAAGAGGTCTGCTTTATTAACCAACATATTTTATTCTTTCTGGTGCCCTTCATTCCTTTTCTAGAATTGAGTTTCTATCTGGCATAATTTTCTTTTGGACTAAAGCACTTCTCTAATAATTCTTAGTAGGGCAAGACTTCGGGTGACAAATTGTTTTTGTTGTTTTGTTTTCATTTTAAAAGGATATTGTCAGTGGATATAGAAATCTAGGCTGTCTTTTCTTTTAGCACTTTAAAGGTATCATTCCACTGTCTTGTGGCCACCATTGTTTCTGATGAGAAATTGTCCTTATCATGGTTCCCTTATGTCTGTTGTGCCTTTGTTTGCTCTGTATGATTTCAACATTTTTTTCTATCTTTGGTTTTCTGCATTTTGGTCATGATGTGTGTAGATCTGGTTTTCTTTTCCTTTATTTTTCTTGGGTTTGCTGAATCTGTCAGTTGATATCATTCATAAGTTTTAGAAAGAAATTTTTAAAGAATCCTTTACCTCTGATACTGTATTTTTCAAATTCTAGGATTTCTGTTTGGCTCTTTTTAATAGTTTCTGTCTCTCTGTTGCAATTCCCCTTCAGTTCATGCTTGTCTACCTTTTTCACTACATTCTTTAGCATATTTATTAGAGTTCTTTTAAAGTCCCTGTTTGATAATTCTCGTATCTGCCACCTTTGGGACTAGTGCTATTGACTGTTTCCTCTCTCTCTTTTTTTTTTTTGCGGTATGCGGTCCTCTCACTGTTGTGGCCTCTCCCGCTGCGGAGCACAGGCTCCGGACGCGCAGGCTCAGCGGCCATGGCTGACGGGCCCAGCCGCCCCGCGGCATGTGGGTTCTTCCTGGACCGGGGCACAAACCCGTGTCCCCTGCATCGGCAGGCGGACTCTCAACCACTGCGCCACCAGGGAAGCCCCTGTTTTCTCTTTTGATAGTGAGTCATTTCTTTTTGTTTTACTGTGTGTTTCATAATCTTTTTTTTTAAATTAAATGCCAAACATTGTATGTAAAAAGAACAGAACCTATGGTAAATAACGCTTATGCCCACAAAAGGGCATGCCTCTTATTTTGTCATGTTTTTGGTTTAGTTGAGTTGGGTTTGGTCTTTGCTTTCTATTCTGTGGTTGAGCTTGTTCTGATCCTGCTTTACTTATGTTAAGTCACCCCAGACTTCAGATATTTTTGAGAGCAGGATCAGAATTTTTCTTTTAGTATGGTTTGTGACTTTCACTCAGTTCTCCTGACCTACCCTCAGACTTCAGCATGCTGTTTTCATCTGTCCTTATGGAGGGATCTATCTCTCTTAGTTCCTCTTTTCTTCTCCTAGCACAGATTGCCCTGCTTGGTGCTCACTGAAATGTTCAGAGTGGCTGTGAGATTTCTCTCGATTCTCCTTCTTTGCACTCAGACTTCATCAGGCTCCATGTACCTGCATCTCAGTGGGATCTTTCTCATCTGTCCAGTCCTGTCCCCTGTTATTCTTATGAACATTTGGTGGAGGCTTGTTGAAAAGGGATGGCAGGTGGGTAGATTCCCCTTGTGTCTACGGTTTGCGGAGATTCTAAACTGTCATGTCTGCCCCTAACTAACTCTAAACATTTGTTAAAAGGTCAGTTGTTTTCTTCTTATCCACTTTCTTTTCCTCCTACTGCTGTGCCAAGAATAAAAGCCACTGTTCATTCCTTGTGCCCTATGAGGGGCGTTTCACTTTTACGATTTTTGTTCATAGAAAATCTGTCTGATGAATGTTGAAAAGCTTTGATAGGTTACATGGTTTGTTCTTATTGTTACAATGGGATAGAGTTCTCTTGTGATTTTCTATATCCTAAGAGAAGGGGAAATAATTATTAATTAAGTAACACGAGCTACCATACACACATACCTAAAAATCTTATGATTCATTTATACTAAATTTGACAATTACCTTGGATAAGGTTGCCAGTAGTTGGCAGCTCATCCCTGCTCTGTCATTTTTTTAGTGTCTGATTACTCTATCTTGCCTTTATTCCCCACCCTTGTTTTTGAAGTATTGATTCTTCCTTTTTTGTTTATTTAACTATGTAGCCAAAAGTTTTGAAATTATTCTTAAAACTAAGAGTAACAATTTCTTAAGAGCACTATGCATCTAAAAAGTTCTTACTTTACTCTAGTTGCGTAATAGAAAAATAGTGAGTTTTAGCCACTTAAACTTAGATGAAGATTAATATGTCTGTGTTTTTTGTCTCATTCATTGGTTTAAGATAAATGCAGGGTACTTTTTCCTATTAATAACTTGATATTTTACAGGACAGTCTCATTGGTTGACAAGGTTTCTGTAGCTGATAAGAAGGACGTATGTTTAATTTTAATGCTCTGCAACTTTGGTCTCTAACCCTTACTTCAGTTCTCATTCTTCAGCTTAGGATGTAACTGAAAATGACAGTGGTGCCTTGGTTTAACTAATTGGTAAAGCCTGAATGGAATGTGGATAAGTGAGCCATTTTGGCAGTGAACAGAGGAGTAAAGCACACTTTTCTCATTAGTTGTCTCCCAGGCTAAAATTAAACAGAATAATATATTGCCAAATTTTAGTGATTTATGGAGGATCTGTTCTGAGTCAACTATCACACTAATTGTCTGCACACTTATATGTCAAAACTTGTGTGTTATTTTTAAAGGCTGTGTCTCATAAATTGCATATAATATAAAATTATCCCTTTAAATTTAGAAGAACATTATTCTAAATTATAATTTTAGCTAAGTTGTTAAATTAATAGTTTATTCTCTTTTATTACCTGTTTAACGTTCATAAAGTTCAAGCCTGGCTATAAGTCATTTAGTCATTTTTGGTATAATGCAATTATGTGACTTAAATGAATATTTGTTGGTGAAGTATTTAACTTTTTCATTATAATAACATAAGACTTTCAGAATTAATTGTCCATGTGAAAATATTTACCTATTTACACTTGTTTTCCTTTCCCTTTCTCTACCATCCCAATTTTAAAGGTGTGCTAATAACTTACTGAGAAAGTTTTTAAAAATTTACTCAACATGCTTAGTTTTTGGCACATATGAAAAGACTATTAAAATAACTTGCCTCATATGGAGAATTCCGTAATTCCTTAATTTACTTTTGTCTTTTGCAGTTTGTATTCTTTTAATTTTATAACTGCTTTGTTTATATAGGTTTTTTTTTTGCATATTTTCATCATAATTTAAAAAATAGTTTCTATGTGGCTTGTACTTGAGATGTATAATATTAGAACAAAACTTATCCTGATACACTTACTTTTAAAAATCAATTTAATTTATTCTTTTTCTTCTTTTATCATCTTTTAATGGTAACACTTGGTGCATACAAAAGAATATATGTAAGTTTTGAAGAAAAATCATGTAATGAATACCATTGACTATTTGCTAAGAGGCTGACTGTCAATTTATTTGCTTTTCTATACCTCAGGAGATCTTTCTTTTTATTTAGGGTTCTTTTCTGATCTTCTTTTTCTCTTCAGTGTTTTGTTTCTTCTTTGTTTGTTTGTTTGTTTAATATAGGTTTATTTTTAATTATCCAGTTTGGATTCATTGGGCTTCTTAGGTGTGAGGCTTAATATCTTTTGGCAATTCTGTAAGATTCTCAGCCATTTTTTTTCTTTGTTTCTTTTTTTGGGGCTGTATCTGGTCTTAGTTGCATCATGAGGGTTCTTTGTTGTAGTGCGCGGGCTTCTCTCTAGTTGTGGCATGTGGGTTTTTCACTCTGTAGCTGTGGCGCATGGGCTCCACAGCGTGTGGGCTCTGTAGTTGTGGTGCGTGGGCTGTCTCGTTGAGGCATGCGAGCTCAGTAGTTGTCACGCACGGCCTTAGTTGCCCCGCGGCATGTGGGATCTTAGTTCCCTGACCAGGTATCGAACCTGCATCCCCTGCATTGGAGGATGGATACTTTACCACTGGACCACCAGGGAAGTCCCTCAGCCATTATTTTTTAACAATATTACCTCTTCTTATTCATTAGTAACTCCCTCTGGAATCTAATTAGGTATATGTTTGTTCTTCTTACTCAGTCCTCATATTTCTTAACATCATTTTAACTGTTTTCTTTCATTTTTCTATCTCAGATACATTCTAAATTATCTTATTGTATTTCTTCTATTTTATTAATTTTCTCTTCAGCTATATCTAATCTGCTATTTAACCTGTCCAATGAGTTTTTTACTTCAAAAACTAAATCTGTCATTTCTGTAATTTCTATTTTTCTTTACAATGTGTTCTTTGCTGATACTTTCTCATTGTTTGTTCCCCTTCATGATTGCATACTTTTGTATTTTAAACGTTTTCTACATAGCTGTTTTTTTAAAAAAAATATTTATTTGGTCTTAGTTGAGGCAGGTGGACTCCTTAGTTGCGGCTCGCCAGCTCTTTAGTTGTGGAGTGCGAACTCTTAGTTGCGACGCGTGTGGGATCTAGTTTCTGGACCAGGGGTCGAACCCAGGCCCCCTGCCTTGGGAGCATGGAGTCTTAACCACTGCGCCACCAGCGAAGTCCCCATAGCTGTTTTTCTGTGTTCAAGTATCTTCAGTGCTTCAAAGTCTAAACTTGTTTGTTCTTTTTTCTGGCTCTTGCTCACTTGCCTTCTGCAGTGCTTGCTGATTTTTTTTGTTATGGGACTCATTCACAGATCTTAATTTGTGGCTGTTATGTTACAATGAATTGGAGACTTTTTTCAAAGAGAAAAATTTATTCTGCATTTTGCTAGTGGCTATAAGGATATTCCTCAGCAAGAAAATCTAAAGCTCATCTACCTCTCTTTTCTGTTGTGCCCATTTTGAGAATCCCAGTTATATTCTCCCTCGTGTCACCTGCACCTGTTTTTTAATGTTCCCTTTTCAAAAGTCTTTTTAGTAATTATTTTGGTGTTTACGTCCACGTTTTTAAATAACTTGGCTTTTCTTGCTCTTTCTTGATTGTTCATTTTACAGCATTATTCATTGCTGTCTTATTGTGGAAAATGATATTGGCTAACTTTTACCCTCTTCAGCTCCCATCACACATTCCTCTTATGTACCCATACTCCCAGTAATCAAATGTATGATATTGTTGTATTATACATTTGATTAATCAATGGATTCATTTTTTTCAGAATTTACATAGTTCTGTCTGTAGATATTATTCATGGTACAGTCATGTTTATCCTATGGTTAGTTATCCTTTCCTTTATAACATTTGTTTTTCCTGTATTTAATAATTGTTTGTTGTTTCTAAATTTTCCATGTACTTGTCACCAATTCACCAGTGTCATCCTGGGTCACTTTTTTCTTGTGTTGGATCCTTTGTCTTCTGGATCCCAAAGTTTTTTTCTTGCGGTAATTCCTTCTTTTGATGAAATACATTCTTTAGTGTTAACCACGTATTATTTTGGTGTCTTTAATATTTATGTGATATTATTTATAAAATATTGTGGGCTCATGTGACAGCAAGTAGTTCATAGTAATCTAAATCTAAATGTAATTTTATTTCTGTATATGGATTTTAGAAAACTCTTTTAACTTTTATGGTTAAATTATGTATTCTTGAATTTAAATGAATTTTTGAACTCTATTTAAATGTGTTCAACACATTTCTTTAAAATAAAAAGGATTTTTTCATATTTCAGCCCAAAGTCTGTTTATCACCTAGTAACATATTTTGATAGAATGAGTTGTTATAAAACAAGAACACTATTCAAATTAGCTGTTGCTATATAGACTCATATATCTAGATACTGTGTTTTTGTTAGTTTGTGGAGTTGATAGTCTCTGGCATAATAGAGCTGTTAGAATTATTTGAAAACTGGATATAATTTTGGGAAAGTCTTATTTTATTTTCCTTAATATAATATAGCATGTTAAGCCTTTATTCTGTATACTAGTGGTATTTGAGAAATAGGAGAATTTAGGTTCTTATGAGGAATCTGCATGCTATTACAGGAAAAAATATATATTAAATTGTATTTTCCAGTTGACTTCAGTTATGACCCCCCTGTTTTGCAGTCATCTTGTATTTAGCTTCTCCCCATCATTCCTTTCTGATATGTGTATTTGAGTGAATCATTGCTCACTAGCACATGCTTTGTTACATGGAAGGAGGGATTGCTTATGTTGTCTCAGCATGTTGCCTAGGAATCTATACCGATTTTGGGTTCCTGGGAGAAGTAGCAATGTAAAGTAGAACAGGAGTACACATGGCAAATTTCGTTTGAAAATTCTGTGCAAAGCTTTGAAAAAGGAGGAAATTTCTCTTTTGCTTGCTCTCTCTCCTCCATCCTTGTATCTCAGTCTCTTTGTGGTTCACTTTTCATAGGACTTGATATTAATACTAATTATACTAATTGTACTAGATGTTTTAATTATCTGCAATATTATAGAACAAATGGGCTTTTTTCAACTAACCTGAGAACCTGTCTACCATTTATTGTGATTATTTTTTCAGCTCCTACCACGTGGAAGGTACTTTTTCAGATGCTGGAGATAACAGTTGAGAGCAAAGCTGACTAATATCCCTTCCTTCATATTCTATACATCCTAGTGGAGCTAATACTATTTTTATCAAAAAATATATGTAGAAATATAGAAATATATGCAAAATCTTATTTACAGATATACATGATCTGCCCCACATAAATTAAGAATGGGATATTCTGCTTTAGTTAAGTTTATGTGAGCTACTTTTTATTAGAGAGGGACAAAAATGTTTTAGTTAGTAGGATGGAATTGCAACTTGTTACACTTCAGTCTTTGTGTTTCATGTCAGAATGTTAGCCTGCATTTCATCTAGGCAGTTCTCTCTCTTTGCTTCTGAATACTTAAAGCTGTAATTTACAGTGATTTATTAAGTGGTTATAATAATGCTTCCTTTCATATCATGAATTAGTTCTGTAACGTAAACAAAAAAGGGAGATAATATTCCCTTCTCATGGCCAATATAGAAGTTGCTGTTTGCCTAAAAAATAAAGTTTATTATTATTTTTAAAGGCAAATGCACATTTAATGAGATATAATTCACATTCCATAAAGTACATTATTTTAAAGTGCATAATTTAGTGGTTTTTAGTATATTTGCAAGGTTGTACAACAATCCACCATTTTCTAATTACAGAACATTTTCATCACTCCCAAAAGAACCATATATCTACTAGCAGTTATTTCCCATTCTTTGCTCCCCCCAGGCCCCAGCATCCACTGATCTACTTTTTTCTTCATGGTTTTGCCTGTTCTGGCCATTTCATGTAAGCAGAATCGTATAATACGTGGTTTTCTGTAACTGGCTTGTTTCACTTAGCATGTTTTCAAGGCTTATCCATGTTATAGCATGTATCGGTACTTCATTCCTTTTCATGGATAAATAGTTTTCCATTGTGTGATTCTACTACATTTTGCTAACCCATTCAGCAGTTCATCATGGACATTCATATTTTCCCACTCTTCGGCTATTGTGAATAATGCTGCTATGCAAATTTGTGTACAAGTTTTTGCGTGGATATTTGATTACAGTTCTCTTGGTATACATCTAGGAATAGAATTGTTGGGTCATATTGTAACTGTCTATTTTGCTTTCTGAGGAAATGCCAGACTGTTTTCCAAATTATTTGCACTATTTTATGTTCCCACCAGCAATGTATGAAGGTTTGAATTCCTCCACATCCTTGGCAACACTTACTGTTGTTCATCTTTTTTATTATGGCTCTCCTACTTATTGGTGTAAAGTGACATCAAGCTTATTATTTTTACGAGGAATGTAACAATTTAAAAATCTTGTTTTTTAGGTGCCGTACTTCTTTGTAATGTACAAGGACTAGCAGTTAATATTGACCCTATCTTATACACCTGGCTCATTTATCAACCTCAGAAGCGAACCAGTAAACATATGCAGCAGGTGAGAAGTTTTTATAATTCTCTAAATAATTTTTTTTCTTATTTGTTAGAGTTATATATTTCTTCTGTTGATTTTGTTTATAGAGGTACCAGAATTCTTCTACCCCTTTCAAGCAATTCTATTCTTTAATTTCTGTACAAGAAATTACAGTTCAAAGTAGAGTTGCATTGATTGTTAAAGGGACTTGGTCTACAATTGCTTGTAAAGCAGATACTTTAGAGAGACTAGGTTAGGTAGTCCTATTTTACTGGCTTATTTTCCCTCATAGTGCCTACATGTTTGTTCTCAGAGTGTCCAATACATAATAATTGCTTAGGAAATGTTAGCTTTCATTTTCATTATCTCTACATTTCTTCTTCATCTGTAGGTTTATTCAACAAACATGCATTGAGTGTGCCTAACTCTGGTGTTGGGATGGTTGGTGCAAAAGACTTGGGATATGTGTGTGTTTAAAGGGGTCTAAATTACAAAGCAAAAGGAGCTAATTATAGTCTCCTGAATACTTACGTGTAATTCTCTATGTATATCATGATACTTAAATGTAATTCTGACAGATGGGTTTTATTATTCCTATTTTAAAGATGAAGAGACTGATGCTTATTGAGATTAACTTACCTATTTTCACACATCTAGTATATCTCAGAACTAAGAATTTTTTTTTAACATCTTTATTGGAGTATAATTGCTTTACAGTGGTGTTAGTTTCTGCTTTATAACAAAGTGAATCAGTTATACATATACATATGTTCCCATATCTCTTCCCTCTAGAACTAAGAATTTTTGAGGCCAAATTTATGTGATATTGAATTGCATTTTCCCATTGACTTAATTGTAATTTTATAACGTTCTACTTGGAATAGCTTTGTATTTTTTTTCTGAGGTAACTTAAAGCTAATTTATAGGAGAAAAGTATATAATTTTACATTTACATAAGAATATAAAAATTAACTAAAAAAGTGCAACCCGGGTCTCCCTGGTGGCGCAGTGGTTGCGAGTCCGCCTGCCGATGCAGGGGATACGGGTTCGTGCCCCGGTCTGGGAGGATCCCATATGCCGCGGAGCGGCTGGGCCCGTGAGCCATGGCCGCTGAGCCTGCGCGTCCGGAGCCTGTGCTCCGCAACGGGAGGGGCCACAACAGTGAGAGGCCCGCGTACGGGAAAAAAAAAAAAAAAAAAAAAAAAAAAAGTGCAACCCTTGTCTCAAGGAGCATCTTTTTAAAAGTTTTTCTTCATTTTGTCCTAATTTCATTTGAAACTTCTGCCATCCCTTCTCCATTTCATGCTTCCTTTTATCAAATACATACAGAATATAGTGCAGTATGCTAGGTACTGGGGCTATAGAAACAGAAATCATGGTTGAGAATATCCCTTCCTCTAGAGGTATTTAGTGTATTTGAGAATGTGAAGGAATATAGTAGTAATGCCATTCTTGGTACCTCCCTTGGTATCCATAGGGGATTGGTTCCAGCCCTCCCTCCCCTGTGGATACCAAAATCCACGATGCTTAGGTCCCTTGGTGTAGTACAGTTGGCCCTCTGTATCCTCGGATTCCAGATCAACAGAGGGCTGACTGTAATTTCTACGTTAGATGTATTTACAGGAGTATATGAAAACATAAAAGGAAACATTCTCATGATCAGGTGAGGATGGGTGTTAGAAGGAGGAATTGACAATTGAGCTGAGCATCATAAAAGTAAGCCAGACAAGGAAGGTTATTCTAGACTAAACTGTGAACAGAGGCAAAGACGATGGAGTAACCTGGCAAGAAAGGGACCTTCAGTGTTTCCAGGCTAGAGCCAAGTGTTCTTATAGAGACTGGTAGAAATTGAGAACCAATTCATAAAAGATTTTATTTGTAATGGTAAGTGTTTGAGACTTTATCCCAAAGGGTACAGAGGAAGTATAGGAAACTAATTAAAAATAGACTTGGATTTTAGAAAGTTTACAAAATACGGAGTATGAGTAATGGAGAAGTTAAGACTAATGGCAGGGACAATTTGAGAAAAATTTAGTTGTAAACTTTTTTTTTTTTTTACTGAGATATAACTGACATATAACAGTATATTAATTTCAGGTAGCAACATAACAATACAATATTTGTATATATTGCAGAATCACCACTATAAGTCTAGTTAATATCCATCACCACACATAGTTAAATAATTTTTTCCCTTGTGATGAGAAAAGATTTACTCTCCTAGTGACTTGCAAATATACAATACATATTATTAACAATAGTCATCATATTGTACACTACATTTTATAACTGGAAGTTAGTACTTTGCCTTTACCCATTACACACACCCCTCCCCCAATCCCCCTGTCTCTGGCAAACACCCTCTCTTCTCTGTATGTAGAGTTTGATGTTTTGGGTTTTTTGGGTTTAGTTTTGTTTAGATTCCACATATAAATGTGGTATTTGTCTTTCTTTGTCTGACTTAGCAGAATGGCCTCAAGGTCCATCCATGTTGTCACAAATAGCAAGATTTTCTTATTTTTTAGGGCTGCATAATATTTCATTGTATTATAAATTTTTCATTGGTTATTTTATAAGTGATGCAGTTATCTCCAGTACACCATAGATATCCCTGAATGTCAGGTAGCGTTATATCAGCTTAAGTAAATTATACATTTGTTTGATTGATACCAAGTACCTTCAAAGATTTTGACTTTTTATTTTGTTTTTATTATATTGTTACATAAGTATTTTTAAGTTAAGTATAAATATATATATTTCTCTAAGTTCAAAACTAGTAGTTTTCATTTAAAAGATAAACTAACAAATAAATACCCATAATCCTAATCATTCAGTTACAAATAATATTGGGATAAATATCTTCATATTTGCATTTTTCTTTAATTATTCATTTAGAATATATTTTTAGAAGTGTAACTAGTAACTTTAGGCATGTGGTTTAGCATATTTTAAGGCCTTTGTAATATTGCCAGTTTGCTTCCAGAATTGGTGTACAGTTTATATTTTTGTCAGCACTTTATAGTATTACTATTTTGCTACAGTTCAGCATATCTCAAAAATATGCTTTGAAAATGCCTTTAATCTACTATTTCAGTTCTACATTTTCTCCAACATGGAAAATTGAGAGTATAGTTGAACCCTATGACCTTATTGCCCAGTTGCAACACTTATCAACCCATAACTAATCATCTTCACTTTTAAAATCTGTTGTGTGGAAAAAGGCTAGTATTCAGTAGTGGTGAAAATGTAGAAAATGGATGAATTCATATATTACTCTTTTGAGTGAAAATTAATAAATTTGTCAGTGTCTAATAAAATTACACATGACTGTAGCCTATGACCCCAAAATTCCACTTTTTGATAGAGCTGTGTTCTTACAGTGACATTCATATGAGCCTAAGGAGTCATGTATAAGCCTGTCCCTGCAGAATTCTTTGCAATGGTGTAAAATTGGAGACAACCTAAATGACTGTCTCTAACGAAGCAGATAAATAAAGCATGGCATGTTAACATGATGTATTATTTTTTTGTTAAAAATTATTCAATAGGTTTTAGTATGGAAGTCTCAAAATTCTATTTAATGCAAAAATCAGTTTCTCAAGGACATATGCAATATGAGAGTACTTATTATATTTTTCCCAAACCACCCTGCATATATTACATATTATATATTATCTACTACATATCACATATTATATATAGTATATATTATATGTAAACTATATATATGGCATATGTGTAAGTAAATATGGGTGTAAAAAATTAAAGGATTGTATCAATATCATAATAGTGATTGACTCTGGGAGGGAATGGGCAGTTAGCAATCAGAGGGGATTTTAGCTTTATCTGTAATATTTTACTTTTCTCCTTAAAAAAAGCAAATATGATAAATTGTTAATTGCCAGTAATTATTGGTTATAATGAAAATATGGATGTTCTTTTATTCTTCATTAGTTCCTCTATTTTTACATTTATTAAATTAATAATAAAGAAAAATTTTATAGGAAGAGGGACAAAAGGCTTTTTAGGTATTTTGGGACCACGAGATATTGATGGGGCAACAATAGGACAGATATGGGATGAGGGTACAATGGAAATTTGGGGGAATATCCCGTACCAGAAGGCAGAAGAATGTAAGCAGAGCAACAGGCGGTTGCTAGAAATAAATGCTCCTTCTTTTGATATTTTTGACTGGGGTAGTCATATTTCCAAAAAAGCAGTGGGAATCACTCATCTTTTACATTTTTTCCAGTGCCTCTTCATGCCTGACATGTAGGAACTATATTAGCAATCATTCAGCAAATATTTATGAAGAGTCTCTATTGCTCACTGTTAAAGGTATTTTGGATACAGCTGTGTAGAAGACATGTAAGAGCCTTGCTCTCTTGTTAGAAAGGGTTTTTATTTGGCCTTTTACTACATTTTTACCGATGTGAAAATGCACCCAGAGTCTCAACCACCAAAAGAAAGATTTTTCGTTTGTTTGTTGTTGGGTATTTCCAATATCATAGCTTCCATCAATCTCATCTTTCACCTATTGTGCATGAATTAAATATCACACTATACAGCACAGAAGTTTTCTGTAATTACATATTATGTATTAATTTTGATTCTAAACTTGGTCCTAACTTCTTTGAGTGCTTCATCAATTCCAGGTTTATAAATGATGTCCAGGAAATTCAAGGGATTATGGAATCACTAAATGTTAGAGCATAAAGGGATTTTCTAGTAGACATCTCCACCCCCTTGTTTTATAGATGAGCAAGTTTAAATTAGACTCAGCATTTCTTATCTAGCTCTTAAATATTATTTCCTATTTAGATTTGTAAAAATATTATCAGTTTGACTAAATACTTAACATGAAAGCAGATATTCTACGTTGTGGTGTTTCCCACAATATACTTAATCTTTCATTTTCTCATTATCAGTTTTCTTGTCCATTTACTCACCCTAGGGAACAACTTGTAAAATAATTTGGCTTTTTTTCCACTATATTATATGGTTATATAATGAACCTATGTTCTCATTGAAATATTTATTCATAATTTAAATAATATTAAATAGTTACCATAAGTTGGGTGAAACTTAAAGTTGGATCTATAAAAGTGTGGATGTTGTAGTGTTGAGGGTAACATTGGACCACACTCCAGCCTAACCAACCCCCTCCAGATTCACCATCTGATGCAGCTGTATCACAGTTATCATCTGTTGTTTCCCAAGCTGCAATTTCCTCCTCAATTTGTGGCTAAAACCCAACATTTGATGATTGTTTTCCACTCAGTTCAACATTG
This sequence comes from Mesoplodon mirus, assembly GCF_964341445.2. Classification (NCBI taxonomy): domain Eukaryota; kingdom Metazoa; phylum Chordata; class Mammalia; order Artiodactyla; family Ziphiidae; genus Mesoplodon; species Mesoplodon mirus. Next base: position 35,841,439 of record NC_138992.1, on the reverse strand, counting down.
ATCTTTGATCCTGAAGCAAACTTAAAAGTAACTTTTTTTTTTTTTGGCCAAAAATCTGACAAGATTGTATTGGGCGTCATCAGCAGTAACATCAGACTTTATTTCAGTGAATAAAGATGAAACAGCTGCTTTATTGTCCAGCTCAGCACTCATGCATTCAATATAGGATTGTAATGTTTTCCAGCTTTCTTTAACTATAGGTATTTTTCTGTGCTTTCTAAATATGCTGTGGATATCACTTTGTCAGACACAATATAGAGATTTTCAGCAATTCTCAAAAAAATTTGGATTGTCCATATTAACATGTACCTAATCAGTTTATAGAAGTACTTGCCTAAAATATCATTTTATAAGGATAACTTTTCATTTACTAGTGATCATAATTTTCAAAGTTAATTTTAGTTTTGATTTGCCTCTAACATGTTACCTTTATACTTCTTACTAAAATTTATGTTAAATTTTAATTAATTCCAAGCTCTCTTGGTTTTCACACAGAATTCTAATTTAAAATTGAAATTGTTAAATATTCCTGTGTGAGTGTGTGTGAGAGACAGTGACCAAGAGGGAGGGCAAGAGAGATTGACTGATTCATTGATTTAAAATAATAAAGCCCCTGTATAGCATGAGGTATGTAGTCAATTATAATATCTTTGTATGGTGACAGATGATAACTAGACATATCATGGTGATCATTTTGTAATGTACAGAAATATCAAATCACTGTGTCATGCACTTGGAACTAATATAAAGATGTACCTCAATGATACCTCAATTGAAAGCAAAATATGTAGATACTGGGGGAAAATTTATCAAAATGCAAAAAAAATGATGGTTATCTCTGGGTGGGTGGGGATTATGGGTGATTATTAATTAAAGATGAATAAAGCCTCAACCACAACATGTGATGGACTTTCTTCAGTGATGCTCTGTTTAACCTTCTCTGCTTAAGAAATAGTAAATAATTCAGTTTTTTATTTGACTCTCTCCAGCAGCCTGTGATAGCTGTTCCTCTTGTTATGCCAATTAGCAGAAGGAAGGAGGATGAGGTGTCTGTTGGAAGTGCGCCCTTGGCAAAGCAACAATCATATCAGGCCTCTGAATATGCCAGCAGCCCTATAAAAACAAAAACAATAACAGGTATGTGTCAAGAATTCTAAAGGGTCTGTGATTTCACCCTACCTCTAAGCTAAGAAGTTATCCAGGCCATAATTTCATGAATGCTGCCCAGAGACCCAAGAATCCTGGAGTGGAGACAAAGGACTTTATTATCTATAGCATTAGCAGTTACCGAAGTATTAGCATTTTTTTGTGTCCCTGCCCTAAGCCTAATTCCTACAGGATGGCACAAAGAGGGCCAAGTGATACCTGTGTACAGTGGATTATATTACAGGAGAGGAACCTGAACCTTTATAATGGGTAGAAATTATGCCTGCCATTTTCTCTAGTGGGAGGCCCTATATGTACCTTACAAGACTGTAAGCAAACCTGCTCTTTGTTCAGAAGGAAGACAATATCTTTGTCTTCTGAGGCTGTACACTGTACAGATATCCTTGAAAATAACGTTGGGAACAAAGGCATTGACTGCCTCTATTTGTAAGACAGGCAAAAAACACAAGAGACCCATGGAAAATCATCTCCCAATAATATCATTATGTTCCTTCTTAAAGTGAATTCTTGCAATCCACCCTACATCTCAGTCTTCTTTCATCCCCCCGTTGGTTAGCTAGATCACCTGTGCAGATATAAAACATAAATATTCTTCCATAAAACAATTTCTTTTATTTCCTTTTTTGTAATTAAAAAACCCACTTTTTTATTGTTTTATTTATTAAAAAAATTTTTTAACATCTTTATTGGAGTATAATTGCTTTACAATGGTGTGTTAGTTTCTGCTTTATAACAAAGTGAATCAGTTATACATATACATATGTCCCCATATCTCTTCCCTCTTCGTCTCCCTCCCTCCCGCCCTCCGTATCCCACCCCTCTAGGTGGTCACAAAGCACCAACCAAGCTGATCTCCCTGTGCTATGCGGCTGCTTCCCACGAGCTATCTATTTTACGTTTGGTAGTGTGTATATGTCCATGCCACTCTCTCACTTTGTCCCAGCTTACCCTTCCCCCTCCCCGTGTCCTTAAGTCCATTCTCTAGTAGGTCTGTGTCTTTATTCCTATCTTGCCTCTAGGTTCTTCATGACCATTTTTTTTTTACATTCCATATATATGTGTTAGCATATGGTATTTGTTTTTCTCCTTCTGACTTACTTCACTCTGTATAACAGACATCTAGGTCCCTCCACCTCACTACAAATAACTCAATTTCATTTCTTTTTATGGCTGAGTAATATTCCATTGTATATATGTGCCACATCTTCTTTATCCATTCATCTGTTGATAGACTAAGATCAGGAACAAGACAAGGTTGCCCACTCTCACCACTGTTATTCAACATAGTTTTGGAACTTTTAGCCACAGCAGTCAGAGAAGAAAAAGAAAAGGAATCCAAATCAGAAAAGAAGAAGTTGTGATTTCATTTTAAGTAGTGTTTTAAATTTCTAATGTTTTCCCTTAGATATTCAGCTTTATTCCATATAACTCATATATCCCTAACCATATTAAAAAATGTTTTATATTTTCAATAACTCGAAAACACTTACTTAATATCTATAATGGGCAAGATTCTGTTGTAAGTAATTTTGAGGGTAGGAATATTAATAAGACATGATCCCTGCCCTTAAGGAATTTAAAATATGATCGTATACACAAGGAAGTTCAAGCTAACATTTGTGGTTTAGAAGAAAAGTTAGTTTCCTTACCATATTTAAAAACAACAGCAGTAAAAATGCTAACATACATTTTTGTGGAGTTTTATACATAACTATTATTCTGTGTTCTATTACTTTTCTTAAAATAGGATGTTACGTTTATTTTGTAGAATCATTAGATTTCCACCTGTCAGTATCCACAAGCCTTTTGATATGTTGAGATTTTCTTTACCAATTGATAAAAATGCTTTTGCTTATTTTTTGTATCATAGGAAGATGATCTGTAACTTGTATTGATTTTTTAATATAAAATTAGATATTTCCTTTAGATACCATGCTAGGTTTCAGACTTTAGATCTCTTGAACTGGTAGGTTACATAATGGTTTATAAATATCACCTCTTAATAAGATAAAATAAGTGTCCACTAAGTATCAATTGGTAAAAATAAGTTTAATTTTATATGCATATTAGCCACATATTCTGACCTCCTGCTTTACTATTTAGTCCAGTTTTTAAAATCACACTTGATAATTGATGTAAAGTAATTGTTAAGGATGAGTAAAGATGACAGAAAATACTTATGATTTAAATGAAATTACATGACAGAACTATGTAGAAAATACCATAGATTTCAGAATGCATTTGCTATGCATGGAGAAGTTTCATAGATAAATTCGCATCTCGTATCTGTTACCTATCAATTCATGAATGATATCGGTTAATATCTGAGATTTATTTTGCTTTCATATACTTTCCCACTTAATTATAAGAAATTAATATTTTATTTTGAAGAAATGAAGAAAAACTCCAAACATAATTTCTCATCAGTAATTATTACTTTATAATCTAAAAACATAAACACATTATTCTTTTTTTAAATTTTATTTATTTAGTTTTTAAATTTTATTGGAGTATAATTGATTTAAAATGTTATATTATTTTCAGGTGTACGGCATAGTGATTCAGTTATACATATACATATATTCATTCTTTATTAGATTCTTTTCCCATATAGGTTATTACAGAATGTTGAGTACAGTTCCCTGTGCTATACAGTAGGTACTTGTTGTTTATCTATTTTATATATAGTAGTGTGTGTGTGTGTGTGTGTGTGTGTGTGTGTTAATCCCAAACTCCTAATTTATCCCTCCCCCCCACATTTCTCCTTTGGTAATCATAAGTTTGTTTTTGAAATCCGTGAGTCTGTTTCTGTTTTGTAAATAAGTTCATTTATATCATTTTTTAAAATAAGATTCCACATATGAGTGATGTCATATGATATTTGTCTTTGTCTGACTAACTTCACTCAGTATGATAATCTCCAGGTCCATCCATGTTGCTGCAAATGGCATTATTTTGTTCTTTTTTTATGGGTAATATTCCATTTTAAATATGTACCACATCTTTATCCATTCCTCTATTGATGGACATTTAGGTTATTTTCATGTCTTGGCTATTGTAGATAGTGCTGCAATGAACATTGGGGTGCATGTATCTTTTTTTTTTTTTTTGGGTTACTGAATTTTACTTTATATGCTTCTGTATTGTTTGAATTGCTGGTAGGCAGCAGTGAACACCCTGATTTGGGCTTCAAACTGATCCAAAATTTCAAGGCCTCTCTTTGGCTTGTCACTGACGCATGTTTCTGTAGATTTTTGTTTTTATGGTCACATATAAGCTGTTCATTAGAGATCATACACAAATCCATATTCTATTACTAAATCAGATATACATAATCCTCCATACATACTAATTTAACAGAGAGAACGTAGAGTGACACTTCCCAATGTGTCTTATACTGTGTTCCCTGAAAGGAAGGAACAATTAGAATAACTACGACCAAGGGTCTTTTGCCCAAGCTAAGTGGGCCACAGTTAAAAATTCTGATATTTCAATTGTCTAAGTTGAGCATGATTCATTATTACCCTTTGGGTCAAATTATTCAGCTGATAATGAATGTAACTAATGTCCTCCTGTCTAAGAAACAATTGACACAAAACTAAATAGTGATGTGAATGAGGTAGAATTGGAAAGTATGTTGTGGGCAAAAATGCAAATCAGAGCACATCAGATGTTTTGAATTATGGTTTTCTCTGGATACATGCCCAGGAGTGGGATTGCTGGATCATATGGTATCACCTCACACTGGTCAGAATGGCCACCATGAAAAAGTCTACAAACAATAAATGCTGGAGAGGGTGTGGAGATAGGCGAACCGTGCTACACTGTTGGTGGGAATGTAAATTGGTACAGCCACTATGGAGAACAGTATGGAGGTTCCTTAAAAAACTAAAAACAGAAGTAACATATGATCCAGCAAACAACACATTATTCTTTATTTCAAATTAAAAATGTGAACTGTGGTTCTTTGCATTTGAGTTGTGGATATTTGCTTTTTCTGTCTTTAGTGTTTCCCCATCTCTAGAACCCTTAGGTTATATATCCTGTAGGTATTTTCCTTATAGGTGAGGATGTCTGTATATCACCAGATATTTACTCAAGCCAGCATAACAATGAACAGTTAGCAAATTGATGCCTGTGCTTGCTTGTTTTTGGACTGTGGGCATTTGTAGAAAGTAAAAATCCCTGGGTATAATATTTCTTCTTTATGACCAATGTATCTTGCCCCTTGGATGCCACCATTTTCTCTTCTTTAGAAGGCTTGTTGGTATTGTTCTCTCTTTTCTTGAGAATGCTCTGTACTAATCATTTCCTTTATTTAGAATTACGTTTCAAAATTTTCTGTTTTATTTTTAATTAAAGTATACAGTTCCTGTTTTGGTTTTAATTTAAAAATGCTTTATGAGTCCTTTGAATTTGTATCTACTTCTAAATGTGGTTATCACTATTTTAATTATTACTTACATTGTATCATAAGCTATAATGAATTTGGTAAGATATTCATAGCCTTTTACAAACCTTTTTTCTTGTTGTTTTTGTTTTACTTTTACCATCTTAACTTTTTTAAGCGTACAGTTCAATTGTGTTAAGTTTACAGATGGTCCCCAACTCATCATCTGTTTGACTTACAGATTTTCGACTTTATGATGGTGTGAAAGCAATATGCATTCAGTAGAAACCATACTTCGTATGTGAATTTTGATCTTTTCCCATGCTAGTGATATGAGGTGGGATTCTCTGGTGGTGCTGGGCAGGGGCAGTAAGCCACAGCTTTCAGTCAGCCATGCAACCACGAGGGTAAACAACCAAAACACTCACAACCATACGACCATTTTGTTTTTTACTCTCAGTACAGTATTCAGTAAGTTACATGAGTTATTCAATTATATAGTATAAAATAAGCTTTGTGTTTGATAATTTTGCCCAACTGTAGGCTAATATAAGTGTTCTGAGCACATTTAAGGTAGGCTAGGCTAAGCTCTGAAGTTCAGTAGGTTAGGTGTATTAAATGCATTTTCAACTTAAGATATTTTCACTTTATGATGGGTTTATCAGGACATAACCCATTGTAAGTTGAGGAGGATGTGTATTCACATTGTTGTGGAATGCACGTTTTAATTTTTTAACTGAATTTTACAAGTGGAGAAATGTGTTAATTTATGCTTGAATTCTTATTAAAATAATTTTAAGTTCTTACATTCTCAACCTAAGGTCCAAAGTTGGTCTTAAATTCATCCCCAAATTATGTAGTAGTACTGGCACATGAAGACTGAGGCTTGGTGATATTGCACTGGGCTTGATTTTGCTTTTTAATTATTCATCAAGAAGCAGACATCCTCTTCCAATCTCAATTAACCAATCTTAAGTAGCTGGCTGCAGGGGGAACATGTGCTTGATGGCTGGAAATGTGTTGACAGCAGAACAGCACTATTTCAGTGATATAGGCACGTAGGGCAGGCCAAGCCAGAATAAAAGCATGTTTCACGTGAAGATAATGTATTATCACAAAATTCTAAATGATCTTCTAGAGAATCTGTATGTCCTTCAAAACAAGGAAACCACTAAAAACTATGACATCTGTTTACCCTATGTTTTGGAAATGTTTTGGACATTAAATTGGAACTCTTGATGAAAATATGTGTAATGGAGACGAAAACTTTAAAAAGCAGGATCCTTCATAAATGATAGCTCTTTAAAAAATACTAGCTATTTTTATCTTACATGTTTATATATTACCTCTTAAGTCTAAAGCACTGTAAGTACACAGTTAAAATAATAGAAGGCCTTTTAATTTGACTCCTTAAATAACACCAAGACAATAATAAATGAAGATTTGATAATTGATGTAAATTTTAGTAGATAATGCCACAAATTAAACATATAGAACTTAAGCTTCTGACTCTGATGGAGGAACAGGGACTAGATTTATATTCCTGTTGTAAATAACTAATAAACTGGTCAAAATATATGGGAGAACAAAAAAAGTTTCTAGACATCGGACAGTAGGCAGTACAGTACTGTGATCCCTCATAGAAGGGAAACAAATGAGTTGAGCCCTAGGATTATCCTGGCTTTTTGACTGAAGGCACATTCCAGACCACAGAGCAGGGTGAGTTGTATCAAGCTGAACTCAGCTGTCTTGCTGAATTGAGGTTTAGGGAAGCAAAGGGATTGAAGTACAAGGAGGCAGAGATGACTGAAAATTATGGGACAAAGTTTCAGAGAGAGAAAGCTATGAGCAAAAGAGCTTCAGAGATCAGTCATAGATTTCTCCTTGAGTATTTGCTGAATAGTAAGCTGTGTCTGAATAGGATGAGACTCTTCAAAGTTGGGCAAAGGATGATCAAGGACCTATGGTCTGAATGATTCCCAGAGCTCACACATGGCTAAAAGGCATTCAGGTTCCCACTGTGCTTAGTTCACAATTCCAACTGACCATTCGGGACATTCAGTGAAGACCCCAAGAAGATGACACCTCAGTAGTGGAGCTAAACTTTCCATAGAGTAAAGCCTACCTAAACTCATCTTAAACACACTTTAAAAAAGCCTCTGAAGAAACCAAAACAGTGAGTGAGTTTACTGCTGGCCAAATGAAGCCCAGTGCTATTAAGAGGAATACAACAAGATCCAGATATGTAACAACTTAGAAGTCACAGTGTCAAGCATCCAACCCAAAACTATTAGAGATGCAAAGAAGCCGGCAACTTTGACAAGGAGGAAAACTAGCAATAGAAATAAACTGAGAAATGACAGATGATAGCATTAGCAGGTATATTAAATACTTGTACATTAAAACAGGTACTATAACTGTTCAGATGTTTGAGGAAAGATGAATACAATTTGGAGAGAAATAGAGGACATAAAAAGGAACCATGCCCCACTCTAGAGATGAAAAATATAATATCTGATATCAGAAACTCACTGGGTGGAATTAGCAGTAAAGTAGACATTGCAGAAAAAGAAATAATAAACTTGAAGACATAGCAATAGAAACTTGCCAAATTGAAGCACAAAAAGAATAAAGGGGAAAAATGTACAGAGCTTTAGTGAACTGTCAGGTGATAATTAATGTTGTCACAGTAGATCTCACTAAAATTTCATATTTGACTAGATACTTGAAGCAGGTGAGGGAGTGAGGCATGTGGCTATCTGTAGAAAACTCATGTGGGATTATATGTATCTCTAGGAAATTGGACATACATATAATCCCACATACCCCTTCACTTAATAATTAAGGAGACTGAGTCTTTAAGAGGTCAAACAACTTACCCAATGTTAGAAAATAGTTAATGGTACTTTTTAAAAATGAAAGTTCCAGGTTATAGTAGTCATTTTGTGATTATTAGCTGCCTCTTTCATTCCTGAATGGCATAACCAGCCTTAAAATGAGGTCTATGTAAAAATTCCTCTCTAAAACCTAATATATAACCAGCCAACTTCAGAGTGTCTTTTTTGTTTTTTTTCCTTTTTTTTTTTTTTGGTCAAAGGAATTGTTCTAAATTTTCAGCCCAGTTCCATTGGACTAAGCTAGTTAAGAATTTTGTGTCAGAGCTACCAACATGGATATACCAGGAAACAATTCACCTCTGTGATGAGCATGGAGGTTCTTCCTGGCTTTAATCGGGTGTCACTTCAATGGTGCAGTTCCTGGCATAAACTCCAAAGTGAAACACTACTCCTGACATGTTTTTTCTTCCCTGATATGTCCTTAAATATATCCTGGAGTCATTCATGCTTCCAACAAAATTAAACTAAATATTTATGATGTTTCAGATATTTAAAGTTTTTGTCCAGCATATGGAAATTCTATTTTATTTAGTTCTCAAAGAGAAATAAATATGAAAAATCCTGATATTTGAAAAGCACTTTGTTACTTTGTTTATGTTACAGATAGTGAAAGTTTTCAGACTTCCTTTTTTTTTTTTTAAAGAATCTTTCTTTTGACAATGAACTTGGGCTATTATGTAGAATATTTCTAATTATGTTTTTTTCCTGACCTGATTTCAAAATATAGTATTTTTAAACTAAGCAGTAATTTAACTGTAACTTTTAAGATTGTATTAAGTTTGGCTGAAGGTATCAGAAAACCCTCAATAACAGTGATTTAAACAAGATTGAATTTTTTTTGAAAATATATGGAAATAATGTAATTTATCAAGGACTCGTATCCAAAATATATACAGGACTCTCAAAATTCAATAATTAGAAAACAGACAACCGATTAAAAAATTTAACAAAATTTTTGAACAAGCACTACACCAGTAAAGTTATATATATGGTACATAAGCACAGAAAAAGATGCTCAACATCAGTAGTCACCAGGGAAATGCAAATCAAAACCACAATGAGCTACCACTACACACCCTCCAGAGCAGACAAACTTAAGAAGACTGACCATACCCAACACTGGTGAGGATATACAGCACCTAGAAGTGTCATATACAGCTGGTAGAACTGTAACATAACGAAGTCACTAACAGTTTGGTAGTCCCTAAAAAAATTAAACATATATCTACTTATGATATCCTTTCAGTATTTAGCTAAGAGAAATGAAAGCATGTGTCCATACAAAGACTTATATTTAAATGTTCATAGCGGCTTTTTTTTTTAAAAAAAAAAACAAGATTGAATTTTATGTCTCTCATGTGAAAGCTTTGAATAGGCATACAGAGGTGTTAAGGTTCTCTAAGATCAGGTACTATCTTATTCCCCATGGGTGGCCTGTGTTGCCAGGCTTGCCTTATGGTCCACAATGGATGCTTCACCCATTTATCATATCTGCATTTCAATGAGTGGGAAATGAGTAAAGAGGGCTCTTTTATTTCTTTAAATATTGTACAGAAGTTGCACCCTTCACTTTTGCTTCACTTCTCTTGGCCAGAAATTCATCACATGATCATATGTAGCTATGCAGGGGTCTCAGGATGGTAGTCTCTTTTCTTTAAGGCCACACACCTGGCCAAAACGTGTGGCTTTTAACTAAGACAAAAAGGGAGAATAGATATTAGAGGTTATTTAGCTGTCTTTGCCACAACAACTTAAAATAGAATGTTACAAGCTGAGTTTTAGAAGAGGAATAGGAAATAAACATTTTTCTTTTAGTGGGGATACCAGAAGACATAGCTGGTAAAAGTATTTTCATGTCTGAGGTGTGGTTTAGGTTTTTCTCAATGAGAGATAACAGGTTTGGGAGGCATCACCATATGGATTGTAGTCAGAGCCACGGAGTGCATGATCTCTCAGGGAGACCATGCACAGCAAGATGAGAAGAAAGCCCAAAATTAAATTCTGAGCAACTTTTCATTAAAGAGTAAGGAATAGGAGCCAATGGAGAAGACTGAGAAGCTTCATTCTGAGAAGTAGGCAACAAAGGAACATATGAAATATATATATATATATATATATATATATATATATATATATATATATATGAATGACACAAATGAAAAGTTTCAAAAAGAGGGTGTCTAACTGCATGACATGCTGTAAAGTCATCAAGATCAATGAAGCTGAAAATTTTTAATTGGCCAAGGTCAGTTGGCCAGAGGAGCTTTCGTTGTTAGGGGATGAATGGGAGTTGAGCATGTAGGGATAGCCTCTGTATACCACTCTTTCAGGAAATTGGACTCTGCAGAAACTTGAGTATGTCAGTAGCTACAGTGAAGCAAACAGGAGTGAAGAAAAAATTAGAGCAACAGTAAAGTTTGGAATAATTTATATAGTCAGATCACAGGTCAGGTAGAATGTAAGATCTTATAAACAGATATAAGATTTAACAGATAATTGCCACTTCCTCTGAGAAAGAGGTAAGAAGATAAAGTATATACCATTATATGTCAGTTTAGTTAATTTTATCTCCACAAACAAGTATTTATGCAGGGTAAGTATTGTTGTCTTTGCACTGTTGCAGAGAATGTAAGAGATTAGGAAATGTATAATTTTTTCAAGTCAAGCTCCTTGTTTTTCACATGCAAAGAATATGTTCCTTATACAAAAACAGGACATGACATTACACTTTACCTTCAGTTTTTTTAAATCAGTTTAATATATTATTCCAAGTTTGAAATTTCTTCATCTTAAAAAAAAAATCATTCTATCCAAGGCAGTATAACTTGTAGAATGGTTTTAAGGAGGGAGATTTCCAATTTTTGCTAGTAATATTTGCTCCTGAAGGCACTGATGTATTTTGGATTCTAACTTTCAAGAATTGTGGATTATAAGTAAAATGGGTCATACCAATATAGTTATCCATCTAAAAATGTTTAAGCAATCCTTAATTTGATTAAGCTTGAATGTTGAGCAGGTATGTTCCTAATTATAGTGTGGAAATAGTATTACTGTACAAGAAATACACTTTTGTGGATTTATGTATATTAGAAGTTGCTCACTTTAATCATGTAGCTTAGCATAAAATTCCATTCCTTTGTGATTAATTAGATATCTAGTTTCATTGGAAAATATTAAAGCATGAGAGTACACACTAATGCATAATATGTAATTGATTTTATTCTCTCAGGAGTAAAATATGGTTTAAAAAACATTTTCCCCTTATGGAATAGAGAAAGGTTTAAAATGCATTGAAGGGGACTTTCATGATGGCAGAGGAGTAAAACGTGGAGATCACCTTCCTCCCCACAGCTACATCCGAAATACATCTACATGTAAAACAACTCGTACAGAACACCTACTGAACGCTGGCAGAAGATCTCAGATTTCCCAAAAGGCAAGAAACTCCCCACGTACCTGCTTAGGTGCAAAAGAAAAAAGAAAAAATAGAGGCAAAAGAATAGGGATGGGACATGCACCTCTGAGAGGGAGCTGTGAAGGAGGAAAAGATTCCACACACTAGGAGGCCCCTTCACTGGTGGAGATGGGGAGGTGGGGGGGGAGGGAAGCTTCGGAGCACGGAGGAGAGCTCAGCAACAGGGGTGCAGAGGGCAAAGTGGAGAGATTCCCGCACAGAGGATCGGTGCCAACCAGCACTCACCAGCGCGAGAGGGTTGTCTGCTCACCTGCCGCAGCCGGTGGGGGCTGGGAGCTGAGGCTCAGGCTTCGGAGGTCAGATCCCAGGGAGCAGGCTGGGGTTGGCTGCATGAACACAGCCTGAAGGGGGCTAGTGCCTCACAGCTAGCTGGGAGGGAGTCCGGGAAAAAGTCTGGAACTGCCTAAGAGGCAAGAGACCACCGTTTAGGGGTGCGTGAGGAGAGGGGATACAGAGCACCGCCTAAATAAGCTCCAGAGACGGTGTGAGCCACGACTATCAGTGTGGACCCCAGAGACGGGCATGAGATGCTAAGGCTGCTGCTGCAGCCACTAAGAAGCCTGTGTGCAACCACAATCACTGTCCACACCTCCCTGCCCTGGAGCCTGTGCAGCATGCCACTGACAGGATCCTGTGATACAAGGACAACTTCCCCGGGAGAACACATGGCGTGCCTCAGGCTGATGCAACATCATGCCAACATCTGCCTCCGCAGACTAGCCCCACATTCCGTTCCCCTCCCTCCCCCCAGACTGAGTGACTCAGAGCACCCTAATCAGTTGCTCCTTTAACCCGCTCCTGTCTGGGCGAAGAACAGATGACAGAGGACGACCTACACACAGAGGCAGGACCAAATCCAAAGGGGAACCCCAGGAACTGTGCAAACAAGAGAAAGGGAAATTTCTCCGAGCAGCCTCAGGAGCAGCGGATTAAATCTCCACCATCAACTTGATGTACCCTGCATCTGTGGAATACCTGAATAGACAACGAATCATCCCAAAATTTAGGCAGTGGACTTTGGAGCAATGTAGACTTGGGGTTTGCTTTCTGCATCTAATTTGTTTATGGTTTTGTGCTTATCTTAATTTAGTATTTAGATCTTATTATCATTGGTAGATATGTTTATTGATTTGGTTGTTCTCTTCCTTTGTGTGATTTTGTCTGTATAGCTTTGCTTTTACCATTTGTCCTAGGGTTCTGTGAGTCGTGGGTTTTTTTCTCTTTCCAGTATAGTTTTTAGTGCTTGTTATCATTGTTGGATTTGTTTTTTTGGTTTGGTTGTGCTATTCCTTCTTTCTTTCTTTTTATTTTTAATTTCTTTATTTTTAATATTTATTTTATATTTTATATTTTAATAACTATTTTATTCCTTCCTTCCTTTTTTTTTTTTCTCCCTTTCTGCCTAAGCCGTGTGGCTGACAGGGTCTTGGTGCTCTGGCCGGGTGTCAGGCCTGAGCCTCTGGAGTGGGAGAGCCGAGTTCAGGACACTGGTCCACCAGAAACCTCCCCCCTCCATGTAATATCAAACAGCAAAAGCTCGCCCAGAGCTCTCTATTTAAACACTAAGACCCAGCTCCACTCAGCAACCAACAAGCTACAGTACTGGACACCCTATGCCAAACAATTAGCAAAACGGGAACACAAACCCACCTATTAGAAGAGAGGCTGCTTAAAATCATACTAAGTTCACAGACACCCCAAAACACACCACCAGACGTGGTCCTGCCCACCAGAAATACAAGATTCAGCCTCATCCACCAGAACACAGGTACCAGTCCCCCCCACTAGGAAGCCCACACAACCCACTGAACCAACCTTACCCACTGGGGCCGGACACCAAAAACAGCAGGAACCATGAATCTGCAGACTGCAAAAAGGAGACCCCAAACACAGTAAATTAAGCAAAATGACAACACACAGAAACACACAGCAGATGAAGGAACAAGGTAAAAAACCCACCAGATCAAACAAATGAAGAGGAAATAGGCAGTCCACCTGAAAAAGAATTCAGAGTAATGATAGTAAAGATGATCCAAAATCTTGGAAGTAGAATGGAGAAAATACAAGAAACGTTTAACAACGACATAGAAGAACTGAAGAGCAAACAAACAATTATGAACAACACAATAAATGAAATTTAAAATTCTCTGGAAGGAATCAATAGCAGAATAACTGAGGCAGAAGAACAGATAAGTGACCTGGAAAATAAAATAGTGGAAATAACTACCGCAGAGCAGAATAAAGAAGAAAGAATGAAAAGAATAGAGGACCATCTCATAGACCTCTGGGACAACATTAAATGCATCAATATTCGATTTATAGGGGTCCCAGAAGAAGAGAAAAAGAAAGGGACTCAGAAAATATTTGAAGAGATTATACTTGACAACTTCCATAATATGGGAAAGGAAATAGTCAATCAAGTCCAGGAAGTGCAGAGAGTCCCCTACAGGATAAATCCAAGGAGAAACATGCCAAGACACATATTAATCAGACTATCAAAAATTAAATACAAAGATAAATATTAAAAGCAGCAAGGGAAAAGCAATGAGTAACATACAAAGGAATCCCCATAAAGTTAACAGCTGATCTTTCAGCAGAAACTCTGCAAGCCATAAGAGAGTGGCAGGACATATTTAAAGTGATGAAAGGAAAAAAACTACAGCCAAGATTACACTACCCAGCAAGGATCTCATTCAGATTTGACGGAGAAATTAAAACCTTTAGACACAAGCAAATCTAAGAGAATTCAGCACTACCAAATCAGCTTTATAAAAAATCCTAAAGGAATTTCTCTAGGCAGGAAACACAGGAGAAGGAAGAGACCTACAGTAACAAACCCCAAACAATTAAGAAAATGGTAATAGGAACATACATATTAATAATTACCTTAAATGTAAATGGATTAAATGCTCCAGCCAAAAGACATAGACTGGCTGAATGGATAAAAAAACAAGACCCATATATATGCTGTCTACAAGAGACCCACTTCAGGCCTAGGGACACATACAGACTGAAAGTGAGGGGATGGAAAAAGATATTCCATGCAAATGGAAATCAAAAGAAAGCTGGAGTAGCAATTCTCATATCAGACAAAACAGACTATTACAAGAGATAAAGAAGGACACTACATAATGATCAACAGATGAATACAGGAAGAAGATATAACAATTGTAAATATTTATATACCCAACATAGGAGCAGGATGTCAATACATAAAGCAAATGCTAACAGCCATAAAAGGGGAAATCGGCAGTAACAGAATAATAGTAGGGGACTTTAACACCCCATTTTCACCAATGGACAGATCATCCAAAATGAAAATAAATAAGGAAACACAAGCTTTAAATGATACATTAAACAAGCTGGACTTAATTGATATTAATAGGGCATTCCATCCAAAAACAACAGAATGCAATTTCTCCTCAAGTGCTCATGGAACATTGTCGAGGATAGTTCATATCTTCGGTCACAAATCAAGCCTTGGTAAAATTAAGAAAATTGAAGTCGTATCAAGTATCTTTTCCGACCACAATGCTATGAGACTAGATATCAATTACAGGAAAAAATCTATAAAAAATACAAACACATGGAGACCAAACAATACACTACTAAATAACGAAGAAATCACTGAAGAAATCAAGAGGAAATAAAAAAATACCTACAAACAAATGAAAATGAAAATACAAAGACTCAAAACCTATGGAATGCAGCAAAATTAGTTCTAAGAGGGAAGTTTATAGCAGTACAATCCTACCTCAAGAAACAAGAAATATCTCTAATAAACAACCTAATCTGACACCTAAAGCAGCAGTTAGAGAAGCAAGAACAAAAGCAATCAGAGAAGGAAACAGAAGTAAGAAGCAAAAAACCCCAATGTTAGCAAAAGGAAAGAAACCATAAAGATCAGATCAGAAATAAATGAAAAAGAAATGAAGGAAACGATAGCAAAGATCAGGAAAACTAAAAGCTGGTTCTTTGACAAGATAAACAAAATTAATAAACCATTAGCCAGACTCATCAAGAAAAGGAGAAGACTCAAATCAATAGAATTAGAAATGAAAAAGGAGAAGTAACAGCTGACACTGCAGAAATACAAAGGATCATGAGAGACTACTACAAGCAGCTATATGTGCCAATGAAATGGACAAGTTGGAAGAAATGGACAAATTCGTAGAAAAGCACAACCTTCCTGAACTGAAACAGGAAGAAAGAGAAAATATAAACAGACCAAACATGAGCACTGGAATAGAGACTGTGATTAAAAATCTTCAACAAACAAAAGCCCAGGACCAGATGGCTTCACAGGCGAATTCTATCAAACATTTAGATAAGAGCTAACACCGATCCTTCTGAAATGCTTCCAAAATGTAGCAGAGGGAGGAACACTCCCAAACTCATTCTATGACGCCACCATCACCCTGATACCAAAACCAGACAAAGATGTCACAAAGACAGAAAACTATAGGCCAATATCACTGATGAACATAGATGCAAAAATCCTCAACAAAATACTAGCAAACAGAATCCAACAGCACATTAAAAGGATCATACACCATGATCAAGTGGGATTTATCCCACGAAGGCAAGGATTCTTCACTATATGCAAATCAATGTGATAAACCATATTAACAAATTGAAGGATAAAAACCATATGATGATCTCAATAGATGCAGAAAAAGCTTTAGACAAAAGTCAATACCCATTCATGATAAAAACCCTTCAGAAGGTAGACATAGAGGGAACTTGCCTCAACATAATAAAGGCCATATATGACAAACCCACAGCCAACATTGTTCTCAATGGTGAAAAACAAAACCATTTCCACTAATATCAGGAACAAAACAAGGTTGCCCACTCTCACCACTATTATTCAACATAGTTTTGGAAGTTTTAGCCACAGTGATCAGAGAAAAAAAGGAAATAAAAAGAATCCAAGTCAGAAAAGAAGAGGTAAAACTGTCACTGTTTGCAGGTGACATGATACTATACATAGGGAATCCTAAAGATGCTACCAGAAAACACTAGAGCTAATCAATGAATTTGGTAAAGTAGCAGGATATAAAATTAATGCACAGAAATCTGTTGCATTCCTATACACTAATGGTGAAAAATCTGAAAGAGAAGTTAAGGAAACACACCCATTCACCACTGCAATATAAAGAATAAAGTACCCAGGATTAAACCTACTTAAGCAGACAAAAGACCTGTATGCAGAAAACTATAAGACACTGCTGAATGAAATTAAACATGATACAAACAGGTGGAGAATATACCATGTTTTTCTATTAGAAGAATCAACATTGTGAAAATGACTATACTACCCAAAGCTATCTACAGATTCAGTGCAATCCCTATCCCACCACGAATGGCATTTTTCACAGAACTAGAACATAAAATTTCACAATTTGTATGGAAGCACAAAAGACTGAATAGTCAAAGCAATTTTGAGAAAAATGGAGCTGGAACAATCAGGCTTCCTGTCTTCAGACTATACTACAAAGCTACAGTAATCAAGACAGTATGGTACTGGCACAAAAACAAAATATAAGTTAATGGAACAGGATAGAAACCCCAGAGATAAACCTACGCACATATGGTCACCTTATCTTTGATAAAAGAGGCAAGAATATACAATGGAGAATAGACAGCCTCTTCAATAAGTGGTGCTGGGAAAACTGGACAGCTTCATGTAAAAGAATGAAATTAGAACAATCCCTCGGGCTTCCCTGGTGGCGCAGTGGTTGAGAGTCCACCTGCCGATGCAGGGGACACGGGTTTGTGCCCCGGTCTGGGAAGATCCCACATGCTGCGGAGCGGCTGGGCCCGTGAGCCATGGCCGCTGAGCCTGCACGTCCGGAGCCTGTGCTCCGCAACGGGAGAGGCCACAACAGTGAGAGGCCCGCGTACCGCAAAAAAAAAAAAAAAAAAAAAAAAAAAGAACAATCCCTAACACCATACACAAAAATAAACTCAAAATAGATTAAAGACCTAAGCATAAGGCCAGAGACTATAAAACTCTTAGAGGAAAACTTAGGCAGAATACCCTATGACATAAATCACAGCAAGATCCTTTTTGACCCACCTCCTAGAGAAATGGCAATAAAAATAAAAATCAACAAATGGGACCTAATGAAACTTAGAAGCTTTTGCATAGCAAAGGAAACCATAAACAAGATGAAAAAACCCTCAGAATGGGAGAAAATATTTGCAAATGAAGCAACTGACAAACGATTAATCTCCAAAATTTATGAGCAGCTCATGCAGCTCAATATCACATAAACAACCCAATCCAAAAATGGGCAGAAGACCTAAATAGTTCTCCAAAGAAGATGTACAGATTTCCAAGAAAAACATGAAAGGATGCTAAACATCACTAATCATTAGAGAAGTGCATATCAAAACTCCCATGAGGTATCACCTCACAGCAGTTAGAATGGCCATAATCAAAAAATCTACAAACAATAAATGCTGGAGAGGGTCTGGAGAAAAGGGAACCCTCTTGCACTGTAAAGTAATGTAAATTGCAATGTAAATTGAAACATCCACAATGGAGAACAGTACGGAGGTTCCTGAAAAAGTAAAATAGAACTACCAAATGACCCAGCAATCCCACTACTGAGCATATACCCAAGAAAACCATAATTCAGAAAGAGTCATGTACCACAGTGTTCATTGCAGCACTATTTACAATAGCTAGGATATGGAAGCAACCTAAGTGTCCATCGACATGAATGGATAAAGAAGATGTGGCACATATGTACGATGGAATATTACTCAGATAAAAAAAGAAACGAAATTGAGTTATTTGTATTGAGGTGGATGAACCTAGAGTCTGTCATACACAGTGAAGTAATTCAGAAAGAGAAAAACAAATACCAGTGCTAACACATATATATGGAATCTAAGAAAGAAAAAAAAATGGTTCTGAAGAACCTGGGGGCAGGACAGGAATAAAGACGCAGATGTAGAGGATGGCCTTGAGGACACAGCGAGGGGGAAGGGTAAGCTAGGATGAAGTGAGAGAGTGGCATGGACATATATACACTACCAAACGTAAAATAGGTAGCTAGTGGGAAGCAGCCGCATAGCACTGGGAGATCAGCTCAGTGTTTTGTGACCACCTAGAGGGGTGGGATAGGGAGGGTAGGAGGGAGACGCAAGAGGGAGGAGATATGGGGATATATGTATATGTATAGCTGATTCACTTTGTTATAAGGCAGAAACAAATACGCCATTGTAAAGCAATTATACTCTATAATGATGTATAAATAAATAAATAAAATATTATTCAGAAAGTAATCAGAGAACTTAATGAAAATATTGTTTATTAAATTGCTATTTTCCCTTTTTTACTTTGTAAGAAAATTTATTTCTAACCTAAAATTTATGGGAAAAAGTTTTAGCAGTATGCAGATTTTAACATTCTACTTAATATTCAAATTATTTTGTAAGTTGTTTCTGCGCTATTCTGGTCTATACACAGAGTTTATAATGTGATGTGATTTCTAAGCTTACTCTACTAAAGGATTCCAAAAGATGCTGTGTTATCATATGATATTTTATGGTTGTAACCATAGACTAGAGTTTCTTAACGCTTGTTTTTTTTTATGTTTCACGAAACATCCCTTTATCAGTTGATGGTCATCTTTTATGGACATATCTGATAATTGCACTACTCACTTGGCCCTACTACATACCTGAATTTGTTGCATTGGTGGTGTTCATATGAGTCCTCAAGTAAATCATCAGCTCAGAAAGAAATGTAACTTATACTTTTTTAAATGTGTCTCCTACTGTGTGCAGGAGAATGCTTATAGTGTTTGCTGGTTTATTCCCAGAATGTGTTCAGTTTGTTAAGCAAATAGGTTTATTAATTTTTATATTTAAATGTACTACAGTTTGTGTAGCATACAAATAATGTCTTTTCTTCTTGAAACCACAATTGTCAAGAATTAGACCAGTGTTTATTTCATACTTAATTAAAAAAAACCACTTGTTCCCTTACCTCCTTGGTTCCTTTTTTATTTCTCTAGGACAGTAAAACAGATTTATTTATGTATGGTTTCTTTTAATATGTTCAAGTTTTATTCTCATGTTACATTGAAAGTAGAATATAGACTCCACTGAATTTTGTCAGAGGAGATAGCTTTAGAAGGTAAATTATTTTAACGTTGAGAAGTTACTTTTAAATTCTACATCATGTTGGAGTTATTTTACTGTGATTACTGTCCTCACTGCCTTACTTCTTTCCTTTTTAAATGTCCTAGCCCAAGCCTGGATCAAAACGAAACAAAGTAGAAAAAAACGAACAAAACTACTCTTTTTGGTTTCCTTGAACACAGCTGAGGCAGGCTCACGTTTTGTTAAAAACATTACAATAGTAAAAGAATGAATTAAAACAAGTACACTGACAAAGGATTAATCTCCAAAATTTACAAGCAGCTCATGCAGCTCAATAACAAAAAACAAACAACTCCAATCCAAAAATGGGCAGAAGACCTAAATAGACATTTCTCCAGAGAAGATATACAGATTGCCAACAAACACGTGAAAGAATGCTCAACATCATTAATCATTAGAGAAATGCAAATCAAAACTACAGTGAGATATCATCTCACACCGGTCAGAATGGCCATCATCAAAAAATCTACAAACAATAAATGCTGAAGAGGGTGTGGAGAAAAGGGAACACTCTTGTACTGCTGGTGGGAATGTGAATTGGTACAGCCAGTATGGGGAACAGTATGGAGGTTCCTTAAAAAACTAAAAATAGAACTACCATATGACCCAGCAATCCCACTACTGGGCGTATACCCTGAGAAAACCATAATTCAAAAAGAGTCATTTGCCAAAATGTTCATTGCAGCTGTATTTACAATAGCCAGGAGATGGAAGCCACCTAAGTGTCCATCATGGGATGAATGGATAAAGAAGATGTGGCACATATATACAATGGAATATTACTCAGCCATAAAAAGAAATGAAATTGAGTTATTTGTAGTGAGGTGGAGGGACCTAGAGTCTGTTATACAGAGTGAAGTAAGTCAGAAGGAGAAAGACAAATACCGTATGCTAACACATATATACGGAATCTAAGGGGAAATGTCATGAAGAACCTAGGGGTAAGATGGGAATAAAGACACAGACCTACTAGAGAATGGACTTGAGGATATGGGGAGGGGGAAGGGTAAGCTGTGACAAAGTGAGAGAGTGGCATGGGCATATATACAGTACCAAATGTAAAATAGATAGCTAGTGGGAAGCAGCCGTGTAGCGCAGGGAGATCAGCTCGGTGGTTTGTGACTACCTAGAGGGGTGGGATAGGGAGAGTGGGAGGGAGAGAGACGCAAGAGGGAAGAGATATGGGAACATATGTATATGTATAACTGATTCACTTTGTTATAAAGCAGAATCTAACACACCATTGTAAAGCAATTATACTCCAATAAAGATGTAAAAAAAAAAAAAACAAGTACAGAGAACAGAGACTATTTGAAAATAGTTTATCTTTTGAGCATTATTATTCAAACTTTTTTCTCAGGACTTTCCTATCAGTAAAAAATTTCAGTTAAGCATCCATAGTATATCATTTATTGATTTATGCATTAAATGTGTGTATCACTATATTAATATAGAGCATGTAAGAAAATTTTAAGTTTAAAATTTGTCTTATTCTGATAGAATTTTAATAATACATCCATAATATTGTAGTGAGAGTAATATTATTGTGCTTCATTTTAAAAGTTTAATACTTTAATTATAACAAAGTATTAAACTTTAGGTTAATACTCTGTTATAATAACAACTTAAAGATTTAATTCTTATTTCAGTTTAGTTCAGTAGTTAATTTTAATGGCTGACATAATTGAAAAGCCACCTCATTGAGATTCATCGATCCGAGAGGGGAAGTGGCATCATTAATGCACTCAGGACACTTATTTTTCATTGTCATCCATTTTGAAGCTGTCTACTACGTTTCCATGTTTCTTATATAAATAAGGTATTCTTTCCATCTTTAATGGAAAGCTGTTGCCTTATTCTTTTAAATAAGTTAGTGGCATCTTTATGTATTATTATTTTTTAGTTAGTGGTATCTTTAATTTATACGTTTTGCCATGTGCATTTTACAGGAATCTTTTAAAAGTATATATCCAAATTATGAGGATTAATTTAGTTAAAGGTACATAATATAATTCAGTTAAATGTAGATAACAACATTTATAAATTTGATTAACTGTGTATATGTAAATTGTAATATGCCACAGTTAACTGAAAACAAAGAGAGAAGGGCCCCTGCCAGTTTCTTCCTGTTATTGAACGTCTACTCTTCCTTCAGTACATTTAATGTAGTATTATGTGTTTCCTTCTGACATGGGGAAGAGCCTCAGTGTTATTCTACTTACCTAAATGTCAACTGTATGTCTTTCTCATTTTTAGATAAAAGTAAATATGAATAAATATTCTCATATTTGTCTCCTACAGCTCGATGGATGGTCTCGTAGTTTTGTGCACCACATTTTTGGAGGACACTGCTATATTGGGATCCTATTATCTGGAAGTTTAGCATAACCTAGAGGAAATCTGTCATATGGGGCCCAGGTGGGAGGGTCCCAGGGAGCCAAATTGAACTGAGAAAAGTATTGGCTAGTGTAAAGTATTGGCTAATGTAGTTCAGGAAATCTTCTGGGGTGGAGAATAGATTAGAGGAGTAAAAACATCAGTAGTATCTCCCAATATGCAGGCTTAGGCAGAAAGGCACTGGGATGATGACCAGTAAATGTGGTAATGGAAGGAGTGAGAACCAGGTGAGCTAGGCAGAGCATGAAGGTGAATAGTTCTTGAGGAAGTAAGCCCCATGATACTCTTAAAGCATTTTGTGGCACTTCGGAGCCTATGCAGGCTGTGTAATGATACTACAAGGGCTGGGCAGGTGCAACTACTAACATTGCCTGTTTTTCTCCTCATAGGTGATTTCTTTACAAGAGAAGACACATTTGTAAATTAGAAAGGGCTCTCTGATAGCAAGAGACAAACTGTATTCAAATGATTTTAAGTAAAAAAAAAGGGGGGGGATATTTATTGATTCTGATAACCAAAATAGTAAGAAAGGCAAATACAGTATAAATCTTTTCTTTGGAATGACTTAGAATCAGACTCCACACCATGAGAACTCTTGTCTTTTCATGTTGGCTTCTCTTTCTCTTACTGAACATATTTTTTCTTTGACCTAGCAGTGTACATGGCTGTGGTACCTCTGGACTCATGTAGTTAACTCCCTCTGATCAAATAGATAGTGATCTGGTCCGGTATTTGTTGAAAAAATACCTGAAGTGGTTTTTGTTTGTCCTGTCATGGCTCATGTGCATACATCTTGGACAATCACTGTGGCCAAGGAGGTTAGTCATTATGATTTGCCCAGTGGCAGCCAGGTTGGGCCATGTGTCCACTTCTGTGTTCAGGGGCATGAGATGTGATACCAGAATGTGTAGGGATAGCAGAAACATGGTTCTTGGGGATAATTTTTGAGAGTCAGTCAGCTATCCCAATTCATGTCTACTAATTTTTCATTTTATAGTTAGTCACAGCAGCTTTAAAATACAAAATGTTGATTATATAACACTTAGACTAACTCACATTCACACATTTCTGTTTTGATAGGAATAAGATAAATGAATTATTAAGGTATTGCACACATGAATGGAGGGCAGGGTGAAAAATAATTTAGAAGAGAAAGACATGGAATGCGTAAGATTGCAGACTTTATGACAGGTTTTCATTTGTTTCTCAACCTAGAGTTTATTCAATTGGGGAAAAGGAATTAGGAGATGTTTTGTTATATACAGTTTTGAAAATACAGTTCTGCTTTGCACAATTTATTAATTTTATAACTTTGTTTCATTATAAACAATTTTTAACAGATCATTAGTTATCATAACATAATCTAAAACCTGTCAGTTAATTTTAAAGTTCTTTGAGAACATATTGTGATGTTAATAAGTGCATAGAAAGGTTTTCAAATATAAAGTTCTTCTTTGGAAATAAGTAAGTTATTCTAGTTTTTACACAAACTGGCAAGAATTCAGCAAAAGTTCAACCAAATTGTTTTGTATGCAGTCTTCTCCCCCCTGCCCCGCTCCTTTTTTGCAGTCAGAACAAGATTATAGTTTCCAGATGAAATTCTGAATGTCACATAGTGATGACATATATTTTCCTGGTTGGCTCGGCATGAGATGCAATTTTGCATGCCATGTCACGCTGACTTGCAGAATCCAAAAGCCATTATTTCCCAAGGGACTTTCAGGAGTGATAGTATCAAATATAGTTTGTATTCTGATGAAAAGTCTCAGGCATTATTGTAGTTTCGATGGCAAGTTGCTTAAAGGTTTATATATTATCCAACCTCCACAAATTTAAAAATAGAATTACTATGTAAAGGTCACTTTTTCTTCACGTTATTTAATTTTATATTGCCAAATAGATTTGCCAAAAATCATGATCAGTGTAAAATATAGATCGAGAATTAGAAAGGTATAGTAGAAAAACCAGTAGATTAGTGACCAAAAAACCCAGTTTTTGACCCAGTTCCTCTCCCTTTTCAAGCTAACCTCAGACAGCCACATTTTTTATTCATTTATAAAATGGTAATAAGTATACCCAACTATCTCACAGATTTAAGTCTTGTTATAAGACTTAAATAAAGTAGGATATGTGAAAGTTCTATAAAGTGGTAAAATACAATTCAGATAAAAAGTAAAGATGACATTTTTTTATGTTTGCATTTTAAAAGGAAAGCTATAGGGTTCAAGCAAGTGAAGCTTATTTTATCTATTAGTTTTTGACACTGCAGTGTAATTTTATTTTTTCTTTATTTGATCTTAATCATCGTAAAGCTGCCTTAAAACCCAGTATTTCCATTCATGCGTACATAATAACATTTATTTCACACTGATAATCTTTCTGTTTTACATCTGTTTTAACTGGCTTGCTTTATTTTACCAGTCTTTTATTTATTTTTTCTTCTTCTTTTCTTCTTTTTTTTTAAAGGTGTCTCACATTCAGTTGCCTAGACATCTCTGTGTATTTTACAGGCCCCTAAAGCCTAACATGTATCAAATCTGTACAACTCTGTACCTTCCCCTACCACTATTGACCATGTTGCTCAAGGCCGAAACCCAGGACTCATCCTTAGTGTCTCCTCCTCCTGTCCGTTCTGCCTCCAAGTTATACTCTTTTTGTTTCAATCTGTTTGTATGTTGCTTCCCTAGTCAGAACCATATAATTACTTATACACAATAAATTGGGGGTGTCCTAATTAGTCTCACTAGTATCGTTTCCAGATTATCTCATCATCAATTGTCTAGATGACAGCAAGAGTCATCTTACTAAAAATCTAAATTGGATCATTTTATTCCCTACTTGAAATGCTTTTGTGACTTCCTATTGCGCTTAAGATAAAATCCAAACTCCTTACCAAGGCTTACATAGTTTGACCTGACCTAGTCTCTGTTGGGTTCTTCCATTCCATCTTTTGTCATTTTTGTTACATTGATCCTCTTTCATTCCTTCAAACACTGCATGCTTTTTCTTGCCTGGGATCTTTTGCATATTCTGTTTCTGTTTCCATTGCTCTTTTCATAACTATGTACTTTTCATACTCTGAGTTTTTATTTAAATGTTATCCTCTTCGTAAAGGAAGCTTTCCTTTTCAGTCTTTCTAAAATAGGTCTGTGCCACTCCTCAAAGATACCCTACCGTAGCACCTCTTTTCTGTCCTCATAGTGTTTATCATAGTTTTCCCTTTTTTTTCTGTCTCTTCATCCAGAGTGTATGTCAAGGGCTGTATTTGACTAATATACTTTTGTATTCCCGGAATCTAACAGCTCTTTCTGGCATTGGGCAAACAGTAAATAATTGTTGCATGAATGAATAAATTGTTTTTCTTTTGTTATTTTTATTTAGGGACTTAATAATCACGTTCCTTAACATTATTTACCTTCTGTCCTTTAATTGATTTAAATTGATGTCCTATAACTTTTCAAATCTGTTCCCAGATTCCCCAGGGATATTTATTGAATATTTGGGAGAAGGTAGCAGCTTGTGGTACACTTCAAATTGGTACACGTAGTCTTTCAGGGTATTCCTGCTACATCAGAAATTTACTTATATTTAAAAATGTTTAACTATGATAATAGTCCAGGTACTACCTGAGATATTGAGGTAAATTTTTATCTTTAGTCAGATAATCAGTGAGTATAACTTTGAGTTCTTTCAGTGTTCTTAGCTCTGTGCTAAGTACTTTGGGAAATTATGAGATTATAGAGGAAGGGCCAAATCTAATTTGGGGAATTCAGTGACCATTTCTCAGGAAATGGCATTTAAGGTAGAACTAAAACAGCAGGTTGATTGTGATAGAAAAGTAGTCATTTTGTTTCAGATCTGGTAACCTTCAAGTTCTTTTCTATATCTTATAATCAATTAATTTTTAATCATTATTCTCTGTACTTAAAGTACTTTAATGAACTTTTTAATGTACATTACAATATTTAACGTGAACAGTATTCTTGACATTGGATATAATTATTATTAACTTCTGACACTTAGATTAAATTGCTTTCCCAAAGCCATATGGCAGCTGGCACAGCTGAAACCATAAGTTGACTTTAAGTATGGTACTTTTTGCATGGCATAAAAATGAAGGAATAATATTGTACCAAGTTGGATGATACATGCCTAAGAAGTGAATATTTTAACCAGTAAAGTCTGGGTCTCAAAATTACCTTATTTATTGTTGAAAACAAGGAGTGTAATGGATATCAGACTACCATCTTAAATGTAGGGTTTATATAGCTCCAGTGAGAATGAACAGATCTATTTTCTGAACTATTTGCAGTACCAAGATCCTTAGTAGAAATATACATTTATCATGTATTTGGTAGAAATGGAAGCCATTGCACAAGGTATGAAAAAACAGAAGAGGCATCATAGCATAGTAGTTAAAAAGCCTGGACTTTGGAGTTAGACTGCCTAGTTTCTTATTCCAGCTTTGTCGCTTATCAGCTGGGTGGCTTAGGATAGGTTACTTAACCTCTCTGTGATCAGTTTCCTTATCTGAAAACGGTGATAATAAGAGTAAATAATAGTGTCTTCCTCATGGAGTTGTTATGAGGTTTAAATTGGTGAATATTTGTGAAGTGCTTATAGCAGTCCCTGGCATGTAGTAGATGTTACAGAAGTTTCGGGTAAATAAAGTATGGCTCAAGATTGGCAGTTTTATAGAGTATACATGTGCTACCTGTAAAATATACATGATTACAGAAAAGAAATTTTTCTCTTTTTTGAAAACAAACTTGTCTTCCCTTTGTCTTTTAGATAATATGATGGATTGAAAATTAGTATATCAAGGAATCTAAGAAAAAAAAATGGTTCTGAAGAACCTAGGGGCAGAACAGGAATAAAGATGCAGACACAGAGAATGGGCTTGAGGACATGGGGAGGGGGAAGGGTAAACTGGGATGAAGTGAGAGAGTGGCATGGACATATATACACTACCAAATGTGAAATAGATAGCTAGTGGGAAGCAGCTGCATAGCACAGGGAGATCAGCTCGGTGCTTTGTGACCTAGAGGGGTGGGATAGGGAGGGTAGGAGGGAGACGCAAGAGGGAGGAGATATGGGGATATATATATATATATATATATATATAGCTGATTCACTTTGTTATACGGCAGAAACTATACAGCAGAAACTAACACACCATTGTAAAGCAATTATACTCCAATAAAGATGTTTAAAAAAAAGAAAATCAGTATATCCAAAATAGTGTGCTTTTACATTTCTAATAGCCAGATCATGCTATTTAATGAGAATTTTAAACTGATTGTGTTTTTCATAGCTTTTTGGAAAGCACTTTTAAGCCACATATAGATTTCAGCACCTCCTTTAACTTCTTAAATCATTCTATCAGCAAATTCAGCACTTACAATAAACGTGTGGCTTTTTTGGTTAATAGTGACTTGAAATACTACTTAACAATCAGGTAATGGTGCCCCATCTGCTTGATAATATTATCATTTATTAGATGGATTTATTTTCAGACCGTGATAACATTATTTATACAACACTAATATTCTATATCAGTAGATTTTAAAATTTGACCATAAGCAACTTTTATGAAAACCTTTGGTATCCATGGTTTCAAAGAGTTTTAAAATTTGGTCTTGGGACTCCCCTGGTGGTCCAGTGGTAAAGAATCAGCCTTCCAATGTAGGGGATGTGAGTTTGATCCCCGGTCAGAGAACTAAGATCACATATGCCGCAGGGCAACTAAGCCCGCACCCCGCAGCTACTGAGCTCGTGCGCCTCAGCGAAGATCCCACGTGCCGAAAACTACAGAGCTCACACTCTCTGGACCCCACGCGCAACAACTAGAGAGAGAAAACCCTGATACCACAACTAGAGAGAAGCCCTCATGCCTCAACGAAGACCCCGCGTGCTGCAATGAAGACCCGATGCAACCAAACGAAAAACAAAAAAAATTTGTCTGCATTTAAAAAATATATATTTATAGAATTTATTTTCTAGAGCAGTTTTAGGCTCACATTCAAATTGAGGGGAAGGTTCAGAGATTTCTCACATATCCCCTGCCCCTACACATTCATAGTCACCCTCATTATCAAAATCCCCCACCAAGGTGGTACATTGTTATAATTGATGAATTTATATTGATACATCATTATCACCCAAAGTCCATAGTTTTCATTAGGGCTCACCCATGGTGTTATACATTCCTTCAGTTTGGACAAATGTATAATAACATGTACCCTCCGTTATAGTGACATACAGAGTAGTTTCACTGCCCTAAAAATTCTCTGTGCTCTGCCTGTTGCTTCTCTCTCCTTCCTAACTATTGTCTCCATAGTTCTGCCTTTTCCAGAATGTCATATATTTGGAATCATACAGTATGCAGCCTTTTCAGATGGGCTTCTTTCACTTAGTAATATGCATTTAACTTTCCTCCATGTGTTTTTATGGCTCATTTCTATTAAGTGATGTGTAATACTCCATTTTCTAGATGTACCATGTCTTTTCTAGCAGTTCACCTACTGAAGGACATCTTGGTTGCTTCCAAGTTTTGGCGATTATGAATAAAGCTTCTCTAAACAGCTGTGTGAAGGCTTTTATGTGGTTGGTCTATTTAAGTTAGTTATTTAAATTGGCAGAGTTCTGTGATAAGTTTACGTAGCCATTTTCTTCTCATAACTGCTAAAATATAAAATAATAACAATGAAGTCCAAGTAAATGGAAAGTAAATTAAGGTGTGGTTTATTTAAAAAATTATAATAGGTAATTCATTGTTGTAAAACATTAATTCTGAAATACACAGTAAAAAGTTAAATACCTCCTCCCCCTTACCCCTCATCAATTCCATTTTACTGTCCTCAGAGGTAACCTCTGTCAAGGGTTTGTATTTTACCCTTCTATAACTCTTTCTGTGTATGAGATAGACAAATACATGCTCAAACTCACATACTGTTTTAAAAACATATTTGGATTATACTACACACATATATATTTTTTTTTCACTTCATAAGATATGAAAAATATGATTTCTGTCATATGTTTAACTGTTCCTCATTTTTAAGTGATTGAATTACCATCCTTATGACAGGTATTCCAAAGTTAATTTAACCATTTCTTTTTTGATGGACAGATAAGTTGCTTAGCACTTTCTTTAGCCCCTTACCCCTCCCTCCCTCCCTCTGTTTCACTATTTCAAATACTACTGCTGATAGTAAACATTTTTGTAAATTGTTGGTATGCATGTCTCATATGTTTTAGTATTTCTGTATCGTAGGGTCTTAGAAATGAGATTATTTTTTAGAAAAACTTGCATGTTTAAATTTTGATAAATACAAAGTATCCTGTCTTGTAATTCCACTCTATGGACTATACTTATTTATATTCCCTGTATATGAAGCATTCTAACAAGGAGCTTCGATAATGTCGGATTTTTAAAAATACGAATTAACTCTTTAAAATGTTTGCCAAATGACAGTTGAAAAGGATATCTGATTGTTGCCTTAATTTTTATTTCATTGTTAGCAAAGTTGAGTATCTCTTAATAAGTTTATTGGTCAAATTATATTTTTCTATGAATTACCTGTTCATATTCTTTTCCATTTTTTGTTGTTGTTTATCCATATGCTACTTGGATATCTTCATCTGAACATGTAATGAAAATCTCAACCTGACCGTTCTAAAACTAAATTTCTTTTCCTCTTGATTCTCCTCCCCGTACAGCTCCATTCTTCCATTTGATCAGATGTAAAACCTTGGAGGCATCCTTGTTCTGCTTTTCTCTCTTACTGTACTTCTAGTCCATCAGTAAATTGTGTTGGCTGTATCTTGGAAATGGATACAGGAATTCACTGTTTCTTCCTACCTCCATTGCTACTACTTGTCTCCCTGTTTTGATACTTGATCTGTGTAGACAGTTTTCTGCACAGTAGCTAGAGAAAGTCTCTCAAAATAATGTCCATTAATTTCATGAATGTATTTAGAATCCATTTTCATATCCTGGCTCCCTCGAAGTAAAACCCAGCCTCCTTACCATGGCCTATGTAAGCCCTGTATGATTTGGTCTCTGTTGATAGCTCTGTCCTTGTCTCCCACTTCTCTCTTACTCTGTTCTAGCCATCCTTGCTTTTATACTGTTGCTTGAAAATCCTAAGTA
This sequence comes from Mesoplodon mirus, assembly GCF_964341445.2. Classification (NCBI taxonomy): domain Eukaryota; kingdom Metazoa; phylum Chordata; class Mammalia; order Artiodactyla; family Ziphiidae; genus Mesoplodon; species Mesoplodon mirus. The sequence continues at coordinate 35,810,777 of NC_138992.1, read as the reverse complement.
CACTCCCATCCTGAGCCTTCGCATTGTTGTTCCATCTGCCTAGAATGCTCTGCTTCCAGCTCCATGGGTCTCTCTCAAACTGTTTTTGTTTCTTTTAAACAAACAATTTTTGAATTTCTAATATGTATAATATGGTAGACTGTGGGATTATGAGAATAAAAGGTTTATGCTCCATGCCGTTAAGATATTGTAAACCTGCAAATATGTGACCCAAATTGAGAGGAGAGGGAAAGTATGCCTAGATACAGCAATTGTCATTCTCATAGTGGTGATATGGTAGCAGTTACTTTGGAGACCGTTCTATGATCATCAAACTTAACTTGGTAAAAGTCTTGAAAAGCAAGATCTGATTGATTTATTTTATGGTATTTAAAATAGCACCTATAAATTATATGTTTGCATTAACTTAAAATATATAAATACATATGGATCTGTCCAGATATAATATATTGTTATAAATAATTATTTAATTTCTGAAATTTACATTATAAAAATTGTCAAAGTTCTCTAAGTTCTTTATTTTAGATGAACAAAATTTTTCATAACGTATATCTGTCTTTTATGTGATCAATGCTTCTTTTGCTTACCATCAAAAAAATAAAAGAAAAAAAATTGAGAGATACTATGAGTAAGCTTTTGTTATCAGGACAATTCACATATGGGAAGATACATTTTGTATCAATTTTGGATGAAGCAAGTGCTTTGTAGTTGAATTTTCTTTTTCATCAAGTAAAATTTTTATTGATGTATTAACTTCATGCTGAGAAACGAACAGATTGTTAGGTTACAATTTAATAAATTTTCACAATGTAAACACATCCATGTATTAAAAAAATAGAACATTACCGTTGCTCCACAAACCTACCTCCCAATCATCAGTCCCTGACAAGTCATCAACACTCTCTTGAGTTGTAACAGATTAGGTTTGCTTGGTTTTGAATAATTGTAAAAAATCAGTAATTCTTTAAGATAAAATGATCTAATATATTTTATAATCTCATATAGAAGTTTTAATTTTAAACAAGGAAAGAAATAATATTGGAAGTATTTTCTGTATGTTTATGTGAAACTATAAGGTACATTTATGTTAAATAACTCTAGCTATTCTTATTCTTAGAATCCAGACCATTGTCAGTTCCTGTGAAAGCCATGCTGAATATAGCTGAAGGCTGTAGAAGTCCTGAAGAAAGAATGAAGGAGTTTATTGGAGTCGTATGGAATGCAGTAAAGGGTCTCACACTGCAGGTAAAATGAAAGTTAGAAATATCATGGTTTTAATTTTTATGATTCTTTTTAATTTTCAGAACCTTTAATATTGGTAAAATTTTTCTCACTGGTTACACTCATGTATACCATCTCATTTTCATAATTTAAATGAAAACTATTGGTGCACTTTGCATATTATTAATAAAATGATATGAAACACATATGCTCTTCCTGATAAAGTTATAAAATTACACAAACTTTGAAATGTTATTTGAATTAAAAAAATAATTCATTTTACTTTTTGTTTCTTTTAAGCATTATTTGAAATATTTTAAATGGTCAATATACCAATAACATTATTATCTCAGTACTGAAATAAAAAACTTAGTTGGAATTAAAATAAAAGGGTTATCTAATTATTTTTGCTACCTAATTACAAACCAAATATGAAAATGATAATTGTAACTATCTTTTATTGTTATTAAATTTTCTTCTCACTTATTTTCACTTTTAAGTACACATAATTTAATCTTACTGAATTACACTTCTTCCAGATGTGTTTTAACTGATGAAAATACACAATTAAATGCTTATCTCATTTCGTAGGAATTAGGTAAGGGTAACTCAACAGTTCAGTTTTTGTATAGATTTATTTCCTCTTTGAAATAAGATATGAAAGACTGAAAACAGAGGCATCTTTATAGAATTTTATGTGTACCAGACAGTAATATCTAAGTACTGGGGCCTTCCATTTCTGTTTAAGATGCAGAAAATTGCAAAAGAATGTTGCTTCCACCTTATGAACAAGAAAGAACAAGGTAGATGATCTGTAAAATTAAACCAGGATGCTTCACCCATCTAAATTGCAAGATAATAAATATGTGCTGTTTTTAGCTGCTACATTTGTGGTAATTTGTTATGCAGTATAGAAAAGTGATACAAACACCTATGCATAGCTATAATATAGTCTGATTACTGTAACAAAACCTTATTAAATCACTTTTTAGAAATATATCTAAAGACATCTACAGTTCCCTAATATCATCATGTAAATATGATTACAGTTGATCCTTGAACAACATGGGTTTGAACAGTAGAGGTCCACTTATATGTGGATTTTTTTCAATACTTCAGTACTACATGGTCTGTGGTTGGTTGAACCCGTGGATTAAGAACAGTGAATACAAAGGGTGAACTGTAAAGTTATATCTGGATTTTCTGCTGCGAGGGTTCAGTGACCCTAATCCTTGTTTTGTTCAAGGGTCATCTGTATTTGAAATACTATTTAATACAAGTGCCAGTAACCTGGGTTTTGGCAATCCTTTACAGCCTCTCTTTTCTGAGCATGCTGCTTATATAAAATTAAGAGAAGAGGGGGGAGAGAGAAAGTGTTTTTGTCATTCTTTTGTTGTTGTTTTAACTCTTAACTTGCAGGAAACATGACTTTTTCACAGACATCAGCTATGTCTTACCAATCTCTGCCAGCATGAGGCCTTTGCTATTAATATTATCCTAATAACTCCTCGTGTTGACTTACCTGTGTTCCTCCTCTAGAGGTTCCTTTGATACATTGGTGGCATGAGATAGGAAGGTGAGACAACATGAGTGTAGGAAACATTTAGTGCCTTTACATTGTTTGAGATTGATTGTAGAAGCAGAAAACAGACAGTGCTTTTAAGATATTGCTGAACACATATTCAATGTTACTTTCCTTAATCTATAATAAAGACTATCTCCTTATGATGTCTTTCATTGTATATCACTCAGTCCTTGTACAAGCATTTACCCATGCCACATGGTAGAGCTAACTAGACCATGTGTGGTTTTGCTCCTGGTAACTATTTATATTTATTCACTTAATTATATGTAGCTTCTCTTATGATAAGATCTTTAATCTCAAGGACATATATTACTGATGGGAATGAGGATGGTACATGGACAACTGTATCTCAGTTTTATTCTTTTTCTCAATTTGGTCAACCTCAATCTGCATTCTTAGCTTACTCTAGTCTGTGGTCATAAAAAAATAAACTTAAGAAGTCTTTCTTATTTCTTGTGTTACATAATGCCTTACTGACCTTTATGTGGTCCTCTAATTTCACTGTTTTAACACATTCTGTTTCTACTATTTAAATCACCAATAAAATAAAATGTTTTTTCCCTGATGAGTAATACCCATAATCTTCTTATGTATTATTTTGTAATCTTCTAGACAGAGTAATCTATGGTGTATTTAGTAGTCAATAAATGTAAATGCTAAAGTGATTAGTAAGTTAAGAAGATGAGTAACTACTTTGAGCACATATTTCTACTATAATTATTATATAAATAAATAACAGTGAACTCATCTGATTATAGTTCAATCTGAGGTTCTAAATTATAGTTTGACACAAGTAATATTTCATGGAAGAAAGGAATAATCCAAATATTATTAGATCTCTTTCTAGCACTTTACCTTACATATCATGTTTTTCGTTAGCACTGTACTTTAAGCCAGTTGTATTCAGAAGTTAGTTGTATTTTGACTTCATTAAACTGGGACCAAAAACTGTGGTAGGAAAGGTATGTTTTCCTTGTGTCTTTTCTGAGACTTATTTAGTGTGTAATAGATTTTCATGGACATATCTCTTAAATTTAGATGTCTATCCTACTACAAAAATTTGCTTTCTTTTGACTCTCATCTACAGCTTTCTTTTCCTGGCAACAGAGCTCCTTTCTTTTTTTGCTCAGTTTTCCTCCTCTATTCTAGTGAAAGTGCTTTGATACCAAAATAACCTTATATAGTATTCATTTCATATGTATGAAGTATGTATATGCAATATATATATATAGAAATAGAAGTTCTACTATAGTGGGACTGTAACAGATCTCTTGGACTTTATGTGTCTTTTTAATATTAATTATCTTGTACTTTCCTCAGAAATGTAGCTCTGGAGTTGATAAAGAGGTGGAATATAATTTGAGGATTCGCTCCAAGGCCCTATTGCTCTTTAATATGTCCTACTTCACTTTATGAAACTTCTTATATCCTTTCTGTTAAACATTGTATTTCCCAAAAATTTCTGTTGGAATATAAGTATTTACTTAATGATCATAAGCAGGTTAACCTTTTAGTACCCTAGTATAAACTCTTTATTTTTTAAAACAGCTACTTGCCTAGTAATACATTATAGAATGCTCTTTCCCTCCATTTATTATTCTTTCATTCATTCTCACATTCAGCACTTAATATTTGTTATAGATTGTGCTAGATGCTGAGGAGACAAAAGAAATATAACAGTTCTGTTGGTCTAGCAGGAAAAAGGCAAAGAACCATTCTATGAAGCATTTTGTGGGGAGTGTCTCTTAGAGAGATCCCTTAGAAAACTATTATGATCCAAAAGAAAAATGGAGATGTCAAGGTAAATGTCATTTACTGAAAGGATACCTAGGGCATGCTCTGCCAGGTTCATGGTGAATTTGGATACTATCTCAGATTAGTATTTATTGATTTATAGAATTAGATGATTTTATAGCATTCTCCAGAAATAATAGCTATAAAGAATATATAGCTGTTTGAAGTTTACTTTGGTTCTAAATATTATTTCATGATGATATAAGTAACTGTATCAAAAATAACCTTATTCCCTTTACCCATTCCATTAAAAAAATGGACTAATTTAGTGTAATTACCCTTTTTTGATATCATTTTGAGAAGTCGTTGTAACAGGGACTAAGAAAGCTAGTATTAGGTTACCTGATAATTTGACGGCTCTAGGAAAATCTTCCAATTTAAGATTCCAAGTGATATGAGGTCGTTATGATATTTGTAAGCCAATAAGTAAACACATGAACATTCCACAACATAAGATATTCTGGAGAACATCCTCCTCTGCCCAGGATGAAGTAACAGGGCCCAGATTTATCTTTCTGCCTGAAACAACCAAAAAATGGATAAAGTATATTAAACAATGGTTTCAAAACACTAGACGATAGGGAAAGTTAGACAGCAAACCCTGAGAGACTTAAGGTAAAGTCACCAGAACCTAGTGACTTAATGGATTTGGAGAATAAGAGAAAGGAGGGAGTCTAACTGGCATTCCAGGTTCTGATCTGGGTAGATAGTGCTGCCATTACACGATAGGAGAAGCAGCTTTTCAAGGTTAGCAGCAAACTGGGGGTTTGAATTTACACATGTATTTGAAATGCCTTTGAGATATCCAGGTATCTCTTAGACTGAATATTCATATCTGGAGTTTAAGGAAGAAATATAATTTTGGAAATCATCTACAGATGGTTAAAACTAGGAGAATTCAAAAAAGTATGTTAAGTTGAAAGAGCAGTGGGCCAAGCAGATACCATTTCTAAAGTAGTCAGTATAATAGAAAGTATCCTTGAAGGAAACCCTAAAGGAATGATCAGAAATGTAGAAGGAAAGGTCAGAGAGTTCAAGGAAGCCAAGGATGTATAGAATTTCAAGGAGCCATTGTTCAGCACTATCAGATTCTGGATGTTAACTCTGGGCTTAACTTTGCTTATCTGTAATATGAAATGGCTAGATTAAGTAATGTTTAAGGTATTTCCAATTCTAACGTTCTTATGCAATTCTTTTGGTTCTTTTGCTTGTTTTGTAATGATGCAGTGCCTTCATTAGCTTTATCACGAACAATGAACTTAATCTTATATGTCATTATGGATTAGTTATAAGTAAAGATACTGATGTTCCTCTTTTTTATTTTTTTATCTTTTTTATTTTGGCTAAATACACATGTAACATTTACCTTAACCATTTTTTTAAGTGTACAGTTTAGTCTGATGTTCCTCAGTTGACTAAGCTTATTGTGTATAAGTTAACATTTAATTATGGGAGTACTAAATGATGTATATTTGTATAGATTGTTTTGAAAATGATCAAGGCACCTTGCTTGCCTCACTCCTAGTCCCAGGCCTGTATTATACATACTATATATTTAGACATTTCCAAATGTTAATATATTCTGAAAAAGGTCAAAAATAAAACTAGATTCTGATTCAATGATCAAAATCTAGGCCCTAAAACTGAGTTTTTTTTTTTTTTTTTTTTTTTAGTTTCTGCTTTATAACAAAGTGAATCAGTCATACATATACATCTGTTCCCACATCCCTTCCCTCATGCATCTCCCTCCCTCCCACCTTCCCCATCCCACCCCTCCAGGCGGTCACAAAGCACCGAGCTGATCTCCCTGTGCTCTGCGGCTGCTTCCCACTATCTATCTACCTTACGTTTGGTAGTGTATATATGTCCATGCCTCTCTTTCGCTTTGTCACAGCTTACCCTTCCCCCTCCCCATATCCTCAAGTCCATTCTCAAGTAGGTCTGTGTCTTTATTCCCGTTTTACCCCTAGGTTCTTCATGACATTTTTTTTTTTAATTCCATATATATGTGTTAGCATACAGTATTTGTCTTTCTCTTTCTGACTTACTTCACTCTGTATGACAGACTCTAGGTCTATCCACCTCATTACAAATAGCTCAGTTTCATTTCTTTTTATGGCTGCTGGTGGGAATGTGAATTGGTACAGCCACTATGGAGAACAGTATGGAGGTTCCTTAAAAAACTAAAAATAGAACTACCATATGACCCAGCAATCCCACTACAAGGCATATACCCTGAGAAAACCATAATTCAAAAAGAGACATGTACCAAAATGTTCATTGCAGCTCTATTCACAATTGCCCGGAGCTGGAAACAACCTAAGAAGAAACTGAGTTTTTTTAAAAAGTTGTTTCCATTGTCCAAGACATTTTATGAGCCAAAATATAAAAAAGAAAACCCTGAAGTTGTCATCAGATTAAACAAAACATCATAACTTAAAGCCATCGAAGGATTATTCTTTTAATGGAAGTTTGAGCAAGTAAATGTGTTTGGAATCAGAGTTTCTGGAAAGTTGATTTTGGAGCCAAAGTTGATATTTACTAAGCCCATGAACTTTTTTACTTATTTTAGAAAGCCGTACATTGCATTAAGACATCAACAATATTTGTGATAACCTATTTGTTTTTCAGTGGGAAAAAGAACTTGCATACTTAACTGTAATTGGATTGTTTTATAGTGCTAAATGTAGTGTTGAACAATTTTCTAATATGAATTTGGTTTGGGGGGGTCCTTTTCACCATAGATTAGCATAAGCTCATTTTTTTTGCAATTTTTCTCCGTCTGCTCATCAGCAAAGCTCCTATCTATTACATTTTTTATTCCAGAACCACATAATTGGCAATGGCAAGCGGTTGACAAAATAGAAGTACTCTGACCTAGAATTCATTAATAAAGGAGAACATTACCCTGGTTTTTGCCAAACTCAAGTCTTTTTGTCTTTTACATTGAAGATCGTGTTGCTGTCCTATGGCATTTCCTGGGTGTTTTCTGTAGTTTCTGAAGTCTTCTGACTGTGGACAGTATAGTGTAATGGACACTTTATTTTCCATACAAAGCATCCTGATCTCCTTCTTTTTGCTAATAATCTTTTATTCCTTTTAGGAAATGACTTTCCATGTTCTGTGAGATTTTGGTGAGAGTGTCAAAGTTTCTCAAGCACCATAAGCCAGTTAAGCTACAACAATTGAATTTTTTCTCCCAGAAAGTTATACATAGCATATGACCAGTGATGCAGTAATCATATTGCATGATACACTTAATGTTCTCAAGTCCAGTGAACTTCCTGGCTTATCTCCAGGATGAGATAAGACATTTTAGGCTGCACATATCAGTTGTCAATCACATTAATTATGAAAGTAATTATTTACATTTAATACTTAAAATTTGCACACAGAGCCATATTTTTATTTATAGGCATTGAAAAAGTGACAGCAATTGCATGGTAGTTTTTTAGAAAGAGGAAGTCTGGAATACAAATCTAGGAATTTTTTTCATGTCTTCCCTTGACAAGTATCTATGGGAAAAGTGTGGAGATTTGTAACACTCACTGTGGAAAAGAAGACAAGGTGCACTTTTGAGGTTTTTAACTAATGCCCTAAATTGTATATATTTAGATTTCTACAAAATGAGAAGATATCCCAAATATTTTCATAATGTATTGAGAATTTATGGAATAAGAAAACAATTTGGGCTGTAGCTTATTTATGTTTCATAGTGCAAATATAATACTACTTATTTTGTTGGCCTCTGTATGCATAGATAGCTAAACAATAAGCAACAGCATTTTAAAATAAAAGTATTGTGAACATCTTTTATAAATCCATGAGAACTAATATATGAATCTAGCGTATAGTAGATATTTAGTGTATGTTCATTGACTTTATTTAGTGAACATTTAGGTGGCAGTTAATATGTTACATCTTTATATCAAAGCTGAGTTCCCTCCTTTACAGATGAAGATTCTGAAGTCATGGAAAGACTAAATAACTTGTCAAAGGTTCCACAGCTGGTGATGAACCCATCTGGCTGACAAGTCAATTTTATTAATTACTAGGTGTCTCTGTGAAATGAAATGATGAACAACATGCATTAAACAGTTATTTTAATTAACATCAATATCTGGTGCTAATAAAAATAATTGTGTTCACTTATTTAACAATTATTTAATAGCTAGTATATGCTAGGCGCTGTACTATGTACTGAGACTGTAGCATGAACAAAATAAGCACAGTGTCTGACATTATAGACTTTATTATGCTCCAGTGAAAATTATGTAAGGCTATTAGTATTTTAAAATCTTCTTGTTTCAAGTTTCTTAAATGCTGGGACTATGTCTTTAGTCTCTGTTTTCCTGACTTCCAGCTCAGTTAATGGTGGATGTTAAAGAATGCATGAATAAAAGAAAGAAAAAGTGAATGAAAATACAACCTGCAATGTTTCTTCACTTTTATTTTTTATTTGAAACTGTTTCCTGAGGAGTAAAATGCATTCATGCAGAGAACATTTCATTCTGTAGAAATTTTCTAACTATAATTATCACTAAAGTTTCAAGGGTTTTTTTTTTTTTTAAATAAATTTATTTCTTTATTTATTTTTGGCTGCGTTGGGTCTTCATTGCTGTGTGCGGGCTTTCTCTACTTGTGGTGAGCGGGAGCTACTCTTTGTTGAGGTGTGCGGACTTCTCATTGCGGTGGCTTCTCGTTGTGGAGCAGGGCTCTAGGCGCGTGGGCTTCAGTAGTTGTGGCTTGCGGGCTCAGTAGTTGTGGCTCGTGGGCTCTAGAGCGCAGGCTCAGTAGTTGTGACGCACAGGCTTAGTTGCTCTGCAGCATGTGGTATCTTCCCGGACCAGAGATCGAACCTATGTCCCCTGCATTGGCAGGCGGATTCTTAACCACTGTGCCATGAGGGAAGTCCAAGTTTCAAGTTTTGAAGAAAGGAAAACATGTTATTTGGGAAATAGGAGCATTATTTAAAAGGGCAGAAAATATGGTGTGACATTTTAAAGCATTTATATAAAGTTATTCTATATAATGGACAGTGGGCTAATTAAAATGCTTATTAGGTTAATGTATAAATGAAACCTGTCTTAGTCTCTTCTTTTTAACTCAGTTATGGTCACAATTATAGAGCACACAAATTAGAAAAAGCAAAGTTTACCAAACCTTACTTATGGAGGATGAGGGTACAAATGGCATATATCTTTTGAAACAGCACTTGAAACTTCAGAAAAAACGGAACTTGGAACTTAAGAAAAAATGCATGACAATCATTTCATTTATTAAAATAATACCGAATAATTTCTACTTTATTGGTTTATCCTCAGCATATGATACTTAGATATGTAGCCCTTGACCTAATAGGAATCAAAATAGAGGTGGTTCTACTTCAAGAATTTGTAATAATCCCTTCACTTTAACACATGAATGTGTTCAATATTGGCAAAAGAACATGTTGCTACCAAAACTGAAATAAGATCCTTGAAACAGAAAGGATGTTGCCATGGAAAAATGAAGTAACACTCAGTGCAGCTGTGATGCATTAATGAATAGGATATTTTTTTAAAAGATCATTTGTGTTTGGTGTGGCTCAGAGGGTCCCAACCAGATGGTTTCCATGAACATGATCTGACCCCCGGTTTGAGGACTTCTTACTGGCAGATTACTTCATTTTCTTTCCCTTGGATTGTCAGATCCTTACATTAATACAAAATTTACTGCTGCAGATTTATATTCACTTACATAAATCACTCAACATTTTACATTAAAACCACAATTTTAGACATACAGTTTAACAGTTATTTTAAAAGTGTAAAAAGATTTATGTGATAGCTTTAGTATACATAATAGATGTAACATTATAATAAGTTTGAACAATTTGGATTATGTATATGTTTTAGTTCTTATCATTAAAAGAATCCCCACAATATACATCATTTTTTAGAAAGTTTATTTTTTACAGTTGTTTTGTATGTCAGGCTAACATACTGTTGATTCTGTATGCATTGCTCAGGTTGTTTTAATTTGATTAAATAAATTATTTCCAAATTAGTGGAAATTTGGAATATCTTGTGATTTTGGAAATTTTGGCACAATTTAAATTTGTTTCTCAGGACATCTATGTATAAATCTGTGTACGGCGGCATATTAAACTAATTATCTCACATTGTTGGAAGCATTTTTCAACATAGCATCAATATCTAACACAGGGACTTCCCTGGTGGTCCAGTGGCTAAGACTCCGTACTCCCAATGCAAGGGGCCCAGGTTTCATTGCTGGTCAGGGAACTAGATCCCACGTGCCGCAACTAAGAATTCGCGTATGCTGCAACTAAAAGATATCACATGCTGCAATGAAGATCCCGCATGCCGCAACTAAGACCCGGCACAGCCAAATAAATTAAATAAATAAATAAATATTTTTTAAAAAATCTAACATAAAGTGTTAAACACTGACCCTTCATTGTTTGACCTTAAAACCATAATTAATATAGGAGAATATGCTGTCAGTGTGCCACTTTAACTTGTGCACTTTAACATCACTAATGCAGTTATATATTTTAAAACATAAATGTAATACATCTGAGACAATATACACTTCTATTTCAGAAGTTAAAAATGTTGTGATCTTAAATCGACAATGAACTGCTTAACCATATACATGCTTAAATTAAGCTACAAGATAAAATTCTAAAACTAAAAAATCTCATACTTCATGAACGAATGTACTTTTTATTTTGCAAAATTTTACTTATATTTTTCTTCACTGAGTTCATCAGTTTGTCCATGCACAGAAATATTGAAGGGAAGATGAGTAAGTGTACTTAACTTGTAAGACTGGCAAATTATTTATCATATCAAGGAATTCCAGACCTGTTACATATCATGCTCTCACTAAGGAATATATTAACCCCAAGAGAAGGTATATTACTTTATTCTTAGTTATCCTTTGTAAAATATGATCTCTTTGTTATTTTAAGTTGCTAGACTTAGTTGCTATCCAAACATTTTTCAAGCAAACAAATTTTAGTTTTTATTAGATAATACTTTTGTATGCCTTTGTATGCCAAATATTTTATAGAAAATTAAAGGTTATATTTTGTATTTTCTTAAAAATAATTTAAGTATGGTAGGCTGTTTGGGCAGTTCACTAACCAGGTACAGAATATTACCTTGTATGAGAGTCACCTAAGACTAATAAGCTTTAACTTACATTGCTTTTGAATTAAAAACTCATGATGTATTTAATTTTTTATTTGGTCTTGCTTAGTCTTACTTTAACTCCTTTAGGCCCTGGCAACCTAAGTAACTACACTGGGGATAGGGGAACATAAAAATTTCACTTGAAAGCATAATTTAGGTAATAAGTTGAAGTATGATAAAAGTAAGGAATAACACTCTGATTTTTAAAGTCTCCTGAATTTTTTTCATTACTATATGTTATAAACATGTTCTCCTTTAATGTTTGTCTAGAGATGTAATCTGAACATTTAAAATATTCTTTTCTTAAATTTCAGTATGTGAAGTAAGGGACAAATTCACATAGATATATCTGTTTGTGGTTTTTTATTTTTTAAAGTAAGAGCAATAAAATGCTAGTCCGTTCTAAGGCCTTAGCTGGTGTTAACAAAATGTAATGAACTGCAAAAAAAGGAGGATTTTCTCACCTTTTTTTGCCAGTACATTTTCTAACTCAATCATGTTTCTTGGAAGGAACTGTGGAAAGGCAGATGTGTTTTCATTTCATGTCACTGTGCTCTTTTGATCAAATTTATAGCAAGAAACAATACCTTTTCAAGTGTTTGTTGTATTCTTTAGTGAAAGTAACTCATAAAGACATAAGTATGGGGCATTTTCTTTTTTTTGGCTTGTCTGTGTATTCTGGTAAAGATATTAAATGTTTGAGGATACATTTACTCTCAAATTTAGTCTGATCCAGATATTTTGATTCTGCTTTTCTTTCTAGCTTGAAGTACAATCTTGTTGTGTGTTCATCCCAAGTGATAGCTTGCCTTCCCCAAGTACAATTGTATCTGGTGACATTCCTGGAACAGTAAGAAGTTGGTACCATGGACAAACCAGCATGCCAGGAACACTTGTCCTCTGTTTGCCTCAAATAAAGATTGTTAGTGCTGGCCACAAGTATATGGAACCTCTGCAGGAGATTCCTTTTGTCATCCCACGACCCATCCTTGAAGAAGGTACTTTTTTTAAAAAGTCTTCCTATGGTTATTATACTACGGTTATTATATTTTATACTGATATTTTTAGTTTTACTGCTTTTTTTTTTAATGCCAGTGCATTCTGAATCAGTCTTCTCATTGAAAGAACTGCATGGAAATGAACGAAGTGATCTACAAAGTAGATCTACAAAGAGAGATATACAAAGTGAATGAACTAAGTGATGATGTTTATTGATAGCCACACCTTTTATATATATAGAGACTATATATATATATATATATATATGTATATATGGAGACTATCTACAAAAGATCATATAGAATACAGTATAATCACTGAAATGCTAAACATAGATAAAATTAACTTGAGAAGAAAGTTAGTTTCAGATGTTTGCATTAGGCTGAACTAAGAATTATAAGTAGGTTGATTTTAATTTAAGCCACTTGACTTATGAATGGATGCATCATAAATATATAATCAAATGAATACATTATTTACAGCAAGCATGATGTATTTCTAGATTACTCATTTATTTAAATAAAGTAGATAATTGTGTGATGATTGGAGCCATGGATCTTTCTTCAGTAAATACTTGATTTCTGATGTTTCAGTGTTTTCAGTTGCAGGTTCATACCCTTTTGAACTTTGATGTATTCATTTCAAACTGTGTGAACCTGGAGAAGTTTTGAGTCACAAAGTAAATAATGTGAATCTATATTTTAATAACAAGCCTCAGATTTTTTGACAGTGCTAAATAGGTCAACACCTTGTTCATATTATTAGGATGTAAGTGTCTGAATCCTGATATCGTTCAGATTACCACAGTACTGTTATTGAAAAGCAGGTACAGTTTGCAATTTTTGATTTTGACTTAATGTCGATTTCTCTCTCCTTTTCTCTATTGAAATTTCCATTGAAATCTAGTTTTCGTAGGTTTATCAAAAGTAAGCATGATTTTACTGGCAGAAATTAATGTTGGTACTTAATGATGTGAATACCATTATCATAAAATCATAGAATTGTGAGAGTTAGAAGGAACTTCTTTAGAGTTCTTCTTAAGTGCTCTTTGTCTTGATAATTTCTCTAGCATATTGGACATAGCCGTTCTTTGTTATTTGTTTTTGGTTATAGGGAATTCCTTATTATCACAATAGCTATTACATGTCATATCAAAGATATGCTAGACTGAAGTGAGCTCATAAAGCTCATAAAGTGAGCTGGGAGTGCTTCCTCCTTTTTTTTTAATTTTAACTCTGGAATAATTTTTGTAAGATTAAAATGATGTGTACCTTGATTTTTTGTTAAAACTCATTGATAAAATTCACATATTGTAAAATTCTTCCTTTTAAAGTATACAGTTAGATGATTTTTAGTGTATTTACAATTTTTATGCAACCATCACCATAAAATTTTAGAATAGTTTTATCACCCTAAAAAGAGTTGGTATATCATTAGCACCTGCTCCTCTTTCTCCCTTCCCCCCAGACCCTACGAACTACTTGTCTTTCTATCCCTATGAATTTGCTTCTTCTAGACATTTCATATGAATGAAATAACAAAATTTGTGGTCTTTTGTGACTGGCTTCTTTCACTTACTATTATAAGTGGTAAGTGAAAGAAGCCATCTTTCACTTCTTTCATAGAACCATTGTTATAGTATGTATGTTTTCATTCCTTTTTATGGCTGAATAATAATTCATTTTATGGATATACCACATTTTATTTATTCATTGATTACTTGATGGACATTTGGGTTGTTTCCACTTTTTGGCTATTATGAATAATGCTGCTATGTTCATTCTTGTACACTGTTTTTCATGGACATATGTTTTAATTTCTATTAGATATGTATAGTAGAATTGTTGGGTCATTTGGTAACTCTGTGTTTAGCTTTTGAGGAATTGACAGACTGTTTTTTGAAATATCTGTGCCATTTTACAATCCCACATCAATGAATGAAGGTTCTAATTTATTCACATATTTTTATGTGGAAGTATAGTTGATTTACAATATTAATTTATCCATATCTGTGTCACCACTTATTATTGTTGTCTTGTTATTGTCTTATTGGTTCTAGCCTTCTCAGTGGGTGGGAAGTGGTATCTAGTGGTGTTGATTTTCATTTCCGTAATGTCTAATGATGTTGAGCATCTTTTCATGTGCTCAGTGGCCATTTGTAGATCTTGTTCTGTATTTTCTTCTTCTATTCAAATCCTTTCTTTTTTAAAAAAATATTTTAAAATTTATTTTGGCTCCACTGGGTCTTAGTTGCAGCACGTGGGATCTTCGTTGTGGTATGCGGGATTTTCAGTTGCGGCATGCAGGCTTCTTACTTGCGGCATGCAGACTCTTTAGTGGCAGCATGTGAACTCTTAGTTGTGGCACGTGGACTTCTTAGTTGCAGCATGTATGCAGGATCTAGTTCCCCGACCAGGGATCAAACCCGGGCCCCCT
This sequence comes from Mesoplodon mirus, assembly GCF_964341445.2. Taxonomy (NCBI): domain Eukaryota; kingdom Metazoa; phylum Chordata; class Mammalia; order Artiodactyla; family Ziphiidae; genus Mesoplodon; species Mesoplodon mirus. The sequence goes on along the minus strand of NC_138992.1, from coordinate 35,795,543 downwards.
GCACTGGGAGCACGGAGTCTTACCCACTGGACCACGAGGGAAGTCCCTTTTCAGATCCTTTGCCTACTTTTTAGTTGGGTTATTTGTCTCTTTATTGTTGAGTTGTAAGAGTTCTTTATATATTCTGATATTAGACCTTTATTAGATATGTAATTTGCAAATATTATCTCCCATTTCTCCCATCCTCCATTTCTCCTGTTATCTGTTCACTATCTTGTTTGAATTTATTTAACTGTTTAAATAACAATTTTTTTCCTTTATACTGTAATATATGTTAATTCCTTTTTTCTCCTGCTATATTGGAAATTATTCCTTAACTGTTTTTTCTTTCAATCTTAGAAATTAACACCCTTTCCTCAAAGTCAACTCTGGTCCTAGAAATATTAAGCTGCATATTTAATTTATTAAATTATGCATTAAATCAAGTTATTTGCTCCTGAACAACACACAGGTCTTAAAATACTTTTAATTCAATCATCCTCTCTGGATTAATGGGTTATCACTTAAAAAAATAATTGCTTATATTTATTACATATATATAATCAGTGCAGGGTTTGGAAAATTTATTTAGTAGGGAGCCAGATAGTAAATATTTTCAGTTTTACCAGTTATGTGGTCTTGCTGCAGCTACTCAACTCTGCTTTGGAGTGCAGAAGCAGCCGTAGGCAATATGTCGATGAACTGACATGACTGTGTTTCTTTGAAACTTTATTTACAAAATCTGATAGCCAGATTTGGTCATGGGCCATGTTTGTGGACTCCTATACTAGTGCCTTACTAGACATTCCTCTTACAATTCAGTCCTTTATTCTAACTCAGATCATTTTCCTTTTGCCTTTTTGTGATGATATGTTGTTAGCAAACTTAATTTTGTTTGTTTGAAAGTGTCTTTATTTTGCCCTCCTTTTTGAAAGATATATTGCTGGTTATATAACTTCTTTGTTGGTAGTTATTTTTGTCTGACCCATTAAAAATTCCGTTGTGCTGACTCTTGCTTTTTTCATTGTCCTATTGACAATGAAAATATTTATCTGCAATGTCCACTTGCAGTTTGTGTTTCTTTGAAGGTATTTTGTCCTTCCTCTCTGGCAGCTTTCAGAATTTTTTAAATCTTTGTGTTTTAAAGTTTTAGTGTTGGTGTCTTTTATGAGTTCTGCAAGTTTTCTGGCATAATCTCTTCAGATATTGCCTGTGCCTTTTTCTTTCTTATATATATTTTAGAATTTTTCACATTTTTACTCTTTTATTCTTGTCTCTTCCTTGTACTTTTATATTTTTTCTCTTTGACTTGCTGACCTGCATTCTCAGTAATTTCTTTAATTTGATCCTCCATTTCATTAATTTTTTAAAGCTGGGTCTAGTATGCTGTTAAACAGTTATTCATTGAATTTTTTGAAAAAACTTTTATAGAATTCAAATATATCATATAGAAAACTGCTCAACTCTTAGTTCACAGCTTGATACATTTTATAATAAACCTACCCCTGTTGCCTACATCTGAATCAAGATCAAAAATATTACCAGCACCCAGGAGATCTTCTCTAGTTCCTTGCGAGCCTCTCTTTCTTCAGATTCAGACTGCATCCTGACATCTAAAACCATAAATTAATTTACCCGTTTTTGAACTTTGTAACACTTTATTGAATTTAAATTTTTACTTATGATATTCTTTTCATTTTGATTGATTTTTAAAACTCCTTTTTATTCATAATTTTCAAGGCTTCCTTGTGTTTCTTGATACATGAATCATTTATTTTATATTATTGTCTAATTCCTGCCTACTCTTCCCTACTAGGCCTAGTATTCCTTGTGCATTCTTTGTTCTTTTTTATAGGGAGAGAGGTTATTTATTTTCTGTGGAAATTTGTCTATAGAATTTTTTTGAAGAGTAGCCAAAAGATTCCTCCTATGCATACTTGAATTTACTTCTGATACATTGGGAGTATTACCAGTTCAGGAACACTTGAAACTAAATTCCTTGTTAGAGGTTTTTTTGCCACTCATATAATAAAATTTTGAGTTAGAACTTACAGGATTGGCTGTGGTTATCAGTATTTTTCTTACTCTGTTCAAAGTTCAGTTTTCTGGTAGAGTTTTAGTTGGGTCATGTAGAGAGCAGAAAAATGGGGCAGTTTTATTTCTAGTCTACCCTAACATTAGTATCGTAGTCATTTGCATACAAGCCTTGTGTCCTGTTAAGTTCTACACTACAAATTGGCCTAGGGCTTTGTCTTTAATCAGCCTTACTTGTGAACAAGGATGTTCAATTTCACCAGTTTTGAAATGCCTCAAGCGATTTGTTTACCTCTGAGTTTCTGGCTTCTCTCATTCCCTGGCATTAATAATCTTTACTTTTTGGAGAAACTCATTAATGATTTTAAGGAGATATTGTGTGTGTGCATGTGCATGTTTGTGTGTGTAAACAAATATAAGTTTTAATCATAGTATGTGTTACATATAAACATTTTATAAATACATTCATCATTTTCATTTGTTTTTAGTGCAAGTGTCATTCAGGGAATGAAATCTACCATTGTTTCTGGAAATAGAATCCCCCAGTGAGGTTAAAGATGTTATAGCCCCCCCTTAATGGATTTTATGAAAGGGCTGATGTGTACTACCATACTATTTGTTATCTCTTCAATACTCATTTCAAATCCCTCTTACTCCTGCAGTGCTCCTGCCAACTTCAACTGTTTGTCCTTTTCATGTGATAAATTGTTTTATTCTTATCTTGTTTTTCCAATATATTATGAATGTCTTAAGAACTACAGAAGTCTCCATCTTTAAAGCGTAAGATGTTATTATATTCTCTGATTTTTTTTCTAGAACTGAGTTAGAATCTTAGTTTATTTTCAACTTTTAAAAATATCATATACCAGATGGAGAGGACTAGAATCAAATAGAAACTTCTAAAGTCTATTTTTCATACTCCCTAGGAGACTATAGAGTGACTATATAATCAACATTGAAACCTAAATTTTACTTTAGGTTTCAGTTTTTTAACCACCTGGTTATTCTCATTGGCCAAACCTACCTTGAGGAAAGGAGATTATTTCAAGATATTTAAAACTTCTTCAGGCATTTAAAAAAAAGGTAGATATTAACTTATGAAAGACCATAAGTATATATTTTTTCTTCATTTTAAATGTTGTTTTGTAAAAATATTTGAGTATAACCCTTTGATGCATACATGTAAAAAGTAGTTTACTCTTTATCTTTATACCTGTGCATAGATTGAGAAAGAATCTGGAGATCTGTTCACTTTCAGTTTTCAACTAGTCCTCCTGGTTTCAGTGTCATTCCGCATTCTCTTTTTCAAACATATTTGAGTATTGGAACCTGTTGAAGGATGGTTGTCATGAATCAGATTAATCCTTTATGGTTTATCTCTCTGGGCCTCAGTCAGTCACTTGCTATTTATCTATTATATTTATATGTTTAAAATTTTCATGATATTACTTATCAGCTGTTTTGTCCTCTCCTATTCTCATCCTCATTTTGATTTATAATGCTTTTTTTCTCTCTCAGTGTCATTTTGCTGGTTTCAGAATGGAGATAAATATTTTCAGTCATTCATGATCAACCAAATATGCAATGTATCTAAATCTATACCACCTTCTGATTGTGCTTCTTTCTAGTCTCCTTCTCCAATACTATTATTGTTTTATGTTCAACTCATTTTTGTTCAGTAAATGTTTTTTGATAATTGTAGATGATGGATTTGGTGGGGGTCTGAGAGGGCATGGGCTCAGAGGAAGATAGGAAAATTGGAGGCAAGGAGATTAGATAATACATCTAGGTATTATAGTTGTCTGGAAACATGACTGTCAGAACCAGAATGGTGGTGATAGGGATGGAGAAAATGGGAAAGAATAGAGAAATAGTTAACAAAAAAACTGGCAAAACTTTGTGACTGGATTAGTTATAGATAGTGAAAGAGAAGTAAATGTGTAGAATAACTCCATGGTTCCTAGCTTGGATGTCTGTGTAGACGTTTATATGGTTAATATTATGATTACAAATAAAGAAAGAGGTTTAGTTTTGGGTGTGGAAGATGGGAAGGATGAATTTAGGTTGGCACATACTGTAGAGTGTTTGTGGGACATTCAGGTAAATATATCTAATAAGCTGTTGCATATATGGGTCTAGAGCTCAAAAGAGGAATCACTGTTAGAGATACACAATGTGATAGCAGGGAAAACCATGAAAAAAGATGTGATCACCTGAAATCACTTATGTAGAGACAAGTATAATCCAGATAGAAAAAGGGGGGAACACTAATGTTCACTGGCTGAAAAGGAAAAAAAATAATCTATGTTGAAAACTGCAAATAAGGTAAGTACGGAAAAACCCATGAGGCAGTAGTATCATGGAAGACACACAATCTAGTCATTTAAATGTAGCAGAGATGCCCAATAAGATAAGGACTAAAAGTTGTGAAAGGGATTTGACAATTTTGGGTGATTGGTTTCTCTTATCACAGTACTTTCAGAGGAATAGTGTTAATGCAGATCAGATGATGGTGTCTTAAGGACTAAACAGAAAGTGAAAAATTGATATAACAAATTTCCAACGTCTTTAAAAAATATTTGAGAAAGATGGAAAAGAGAGATGGTAATTAGATGTATATATACCTTGATATCCTTTGGTTGTACACAACAGAAACCAAGTTAGGATAATTTAAGCAAAAATGGAACTTAATGACACATTGTCTGTATTCTACTGTAGGAAACAACTTTGAATTTTTAGTTAAAATTTTGATATTTCACCATTTGACCCTGGTGATTATGAAGACCATGTTTTCAATTAAAACTTTCTTTACCTTTTATTTTTTTTAACTTGGATTTATAACTCCTGTGAAGTTATTTTTCTCTTGCTCTTTGTCTTTGGTGCTGCTTGGTTATCATTCTGGAGTTCTAAATTTCTATTAAAACCTTAATTTTTGAATCTAGTTGTTTAGATTCAAAATACAGTGATCTAGTCATTATGATATGAACAAAATGAAAAAAACCCTTTAGCATTACAAAGATGATCAATAGGATGAACAAAAGGGTTCTCATTTTATAGATTTGAGCCTTCTTCTATACTGAACTTGGACTTCAAAGTTGAAAATGAGGAACTGTTTGTTGAAATGTGTCATCTGATTTCAGTTGCCATGGGAAGGGAGAGATGATCGCTAATATAGCCAGATCCAATCTATGTAGGGTGTGTGGGTCAAAATCAACATCTTGAATTTCATTAGAGAGCATTTGCAGTGAGGCTTGCAGATGTAATTTGCTACATCTAGCTCACACCTCTGAGCAGATGGGTTTCTACCCTGTGCCTAGCAGAGGTTTGTTTTTCCTTTTTTGAAAGAGTTGCCTGTGACTTTAATAAAATATTTTGACAGAGTTGGAAAGTAAAGATCATTTATAAATTAAAACTCTGCTATTGTTGGATTTAATGAGTTTTAATAGAAACTGATGTGAAAATTGTTGAGCATCTATGAAAAACATGAGGGCTATTTTTTCCATGTAATTCTGGTCACCTTAGTTGTTCATATGTATTGTTACAGTATAGATATTTTTTAAATATCATAGTTTGATAATCATAATTTCCACTTGTTCTGAAAGATGATGATGTACTATTGCAGTAGTTTTTTTCCCAGCTTTACTCAGTGTCTTTGACTTTAATTCTTAAACTGTATGTAAATGAGATTGCCTGGGTAAAAGAGGAAGCTCAGAAAAGAGCTTTAGATTTGTTCTTGATGGTGTTGTTTTTAAATAAATTTCTTGGAAGCCATCATACATGTATAACAAATGAAGTTAACCTGTTGGACTGCCTAAACATATTAATATAATTGCTACAGACATTGTTCTCTTCTCAGTAGCTCACATTCATCCTGCTCAATCATTTGTTTACCTCTGGGTTCTATGACTTTTAAAGGCTGGAAAAGGAACCTTACTTTATTTATTTCCTGTTAATCAATTTTGCATTTTCCACCCTCCCACACAAACACTTATTTTAAAAACAAAAACCAATATGGCAGATCTAATATCCTGCTCACCTTTTAAAAATAAACTATATAATTTACATTGCCTTAACTATATAATTTACATTACAGATCTAATATCCTGCTCACCTTTTAAAAATAAACTATATAATTTACATTGCCTTAAGATCTTAAAAATATGGTTTTTAAATGATACCAAGGTAACATTCTAATTAATGGGAATTTTTAAATTCAGATACAGTTGACATATAAAATTATGTAAGTTTAAGGTGTACAGCATGCTGATTTGATACACATATATTGCAATATGATTACCAGTGTGGTGCTAGCTAACATTTCTATCAGGTCACATAATTATCATTTCTTTTTTGTGGTGAGAACATTTAAGATCTAGTCTCTTAGCAACTTTGAAGTGTGTAATATAGTATTGTTGACTGAAAATCACTATGCTGTACATTAGATCTTCAAATCTTGTAGTTGCAAGTTTGCACTCTTTAGCAATATCTCTCCAATATCCTTACCCTCCAGCCCCTGGTAACCACCATTCTTTTATTTGTCTGAGTTCAGCTTTTATAGATTTCATATACAAGTGATATACAGTAGTTGTCTTTCTCTGTCTGATTTATCTAGTTTAGCATAATGTCCTCATTAAAGGAAATTTGGAAAGCAAGTAACATATACAGGAGAAAATAAAAATCACTTGATGATGACCACTTTTTTTTAAATAAAGAAGTGATTATTATTATTTTTTTAGTTTATTTATTTATTTATTTTTGGCTGTGTTGGGTCTTTGTTGCTGCGCACGGGCTTTCTCTAGTTGCGGTGAGCGGCGTCTACTCTTTGTTGTGGTGCGCGGGCTTCTCATTGTGGTTGCTTCTCTTGTTGTGGAGCGTAGGCTCTAGGCACGCGGGTTTCAGTAGTTGTGGCACATGGGCTTAGTAGCTGTGGCTTGCGGGCTCTAGAGCACAGGCTCGGTAGTTGTGGCGCAGGTGCTTTGTTGCTCCACGGCATGTGGGATCTTCACGGACCAGGGCTCGAACCCATCTCCCCTGCATGGGCAGGCAGATTCTTAACCACTGCGCCACCAGGGGAGCCTGATGATAACCACTTTTAACAATTTAGTTTTGTTAATTTCTTCCCATTGTTTTATCTTTCAACTTTTTGTTATCACATGTAATACACATATAATAGTCATTATGTATAATGATTATATTCATTATAAAATTAGGATACTAATGCCTGACGAAATTTTCAGTCATGTTTTTTTCTCTTACTGTTTTATCATGAGTGTTTTATATGAAGTTAACGTTTTTTGAATCCATTTCCATCTTAAAGTAAGAGGGTTTAGACTTTCACCATTAAATACAATGGTAGCTGTGGATTTTTTCATAGATGCCCTTCATGAGGTTGAGAAGGATCCTTTTTATTCTTAGTTTATTGAGACTTTTTATGCTGAGGTGGTTTTGGATTTTATCAAGTGTTTTTTTTGAATCTATTGAGGTGATTATCTGTGTTTTTCCCTTACTCTATGCTATTAATGTGATATATTTCATTAATCAATTTTACATAATTAATTGATTAAACTAATCTTTTTTTATTGGAGTATAGTCGCTTTACACTGCTGTGTCGGTTTCAGCTGTAGAGCAAAGTGAGTCAGCCATACATATGCATATATCCTCTCTTTTTTGGATTTCCTTCCCATTTAGGTCACCACAGAGCACCAAGTAGTTTCCTGTGTTATACAGTAGGTTCTCATTAGTTATCTATTTTATACATAGTAGTATATATATATATATGTCAATCCCAGTCTCCCAATTCATCCCACCCCCCTCTTTCCCCCAAACTAATCTTGTATTTGGGGATATAGACCATTTGGTTATAGTGCGTCATCTCTTCATATGTTACTGAACACGGTTTACCTTTTTATTTTTTTATCTGTATTCATGAGGGATTTTAGTCTATAGTTTTCTGGCAGTGTCTTTGGTTTTTATATCAGGGTAATGCTGGCCTCATAGAATGAGTTGGGAAGTCTTTTCTCCTCCTCTATTTCTGGAAGGGTTTGTGGAGTATTGGCATTATTTCTTTAAATATTTGATAGAATTCACCAAGTGAAGGCATGTGGAATAGCTGGACTTTTTTTTTAGTGGAAAATTTTTAAATGAATAATTCAGTCTCTTTATTTGTTATAGGTCTGTTCAAATTTTCTATTTCCTTTTTAGTCAGTTTTAATAAATTGTGTCTTTCTCAAAAGTTGTCCCTGAGTCTAAGTTGTCTAATTTGTGGGGATATAATAGAGTTGTTCATTGTAAGGGTTGTTGTTTAACCTTTTAAATTTATTTAGGGTTAATAGTAATATTCCTTCTCTAATTCCTGATTTTACTTGTGCCTCCTCTCCTTCTTTGAGGTTACCCTAGCTAAAGGGTTATCAGGTTGCTATCTACTCAGAGAACCAAGTTTTAGTTTCGTTGGTTTTTTTCTTATTGTTTTTCAGTTGTGTGTTCTATTCCACTGTGGTCTAGAACATATATGGTATGATTTTAATCCTTTTAAATTTATTAAGAATTGCTTGATGGCCTAGCATATGGTCTGTTTGGGAAAATGTTCCATGTGTGCTTGAATGGTTGTTCTGTAGTAGTTGGGTACAACATTCTATGTATGTCAGTTAGGTTGGTTGGTTGATATTGTTGTTCAGTTCTTCTATAACCCTACTGACTTTGTCTAGTTATTCCGTCAATTGTTGAAAGTACTAGAGTATTGAAATTTTCAAGTATTTTTATTTAGTCATCCATTTTTTATTTAAATTCTGTCAATTTTTGCTTCATAGATTTTGAAGCTCTGTTGTTAGATGCATATGTGCATATATTTGTTACGGATTCCTAAAATATTGATCCTGTTATCATTATGAAATGTCCTTCTCTGCCTGTATAAAACGTATTTTCTTAAGTCTATTTTATCTGTTATTTTTTGTAGCTATTCCAACTTTTTTATGGTTATAGTTTTTATGGTATATCTTTTTCATCCTTTTTATTTAAACATAGTTATGTTTTTGAATGCAGGTATTTCTCTTTTAGACAGCATTTAGTTAGATTTTGATTTTTTTGTGCAGTCTGACAATCTCTTATTTTTAAATGGGGGGCTTAGACCATCTGTATTTCATGTAATGTTGATGTATTTTAATTAAATTGGTCACTTCCTATTTGTTATCTGTTTGTCTTGTTTTTTGTTCCCTGCTTCTCTTTTAATACCTTCTTTGTTTTAGGTATGTATTTTAGCATATCATTTTTTCATTTCCTCCACTGATTTTTTTTTTTACTATGTATTAATTTGTGATGGCTCTAAGGATTATATTATGTTTCTGAATTTATCACACTCCACCTCAGATATATTTTAACTTAATTCTGGTAAATTATGGAAAAATTTTTTGAACATAGTTCTGTTCTCTATTCATTTCTGTTCACACATATATCACACCTCTATGTATCGTAACCCAGCAATACAGTGTTATATTCACTGCTCTGTATAGTCAACTGCCTTTTAAAGTACTTGAGAGGAGAAATGAGAAGTAATACATATATAGAATTTTTCATATTAACCCACTTATTTGTCATATCCAGCACCCTTCATTTCCTCCCATGGATTTGAATTAGCACCTGAAGGACTTACTTTAATATTACTCATAAGGCAGCTTTGCTAGCCATGGATTCTCTCAGCCCTTATCGATCAGAGAATGTTTTTATTTCACCTTAATATTTGTAACATAGTTTTTCTGGATGTAGAGTTCTTCATTGACAGTTTATTACTTCCTTTCATGTATCTGAATGTGATTATCCACTGCCTTCTGAATCGATTATTTCACGTAGAAGTCAACTTTTAAACATATTGATTTTCCACTATATGTGATGAGTTATTTTTCTTTTGCTCCTTTTAAGAACTTCTCTTGTTCTATAGTTTTCAACAATTGGACTATAATATCTATAGGTATTTGTGTTTCAGTATTCATCCTATTTGAGCTTGGTTGAGCTGCTTGGATGTATATACTAATGTTATTCGTCAGTTTGGAGATTTTTCAGCCATTATTTCTTCAAATATTTTTGTGCTCTTTTCTTTCTTCTCTCCTCTGGGCCTTCCATTTTAGGTTAGTACGCTTCAGCTCTCTGAGACTCTGTTAATTTTTTCTTCAATATATTTTTCTTGTTTTTCAGGATGGATACTTTTTTTTTTTTTACTTTCAGGAATTTTAGAACGTTGATTTTATTGTCATGTTTTTGCATAAGCAGTAAATAGGCTAACATTTCAGGTACAGGGTAATTATTCTGGAAAAGCGAGCCATCAAAATCAAGTTTATAGTTAACGGCCTGACATGTTGACAGGAGCTATGTGAAAGTCCCAGAGATGTCTCTGAGTTGCTGAAAATGTTAAAGATCAGTGTGCTCTGCAGGCAGGAGAGAGGTGCAAAGGTAAACCCCCTCTGGGGAATTCTGTGGAATACAGATATGCTGGGCTAGTTCCCATACAGGCTGATGTGGAGGAGGTTCTGGGAGGGGTAATTTCATGTCCACCATTGCGCCTGTCCCTTCCATTAATGCCACATGACTTCTAAGGACAGTATGTGGTATTAACACGCTTGTTGTTCCAATCTTGGAGTTTTACTCACCTGACAGCAGAACGCACAGGTACAGAAAGTGTATCTACACCATGCCGGAAGTGGGGTTAGTGGGGAGTGGGGGCACTGCATTAGATTCCACAGGCCAGTGGGGGATTTAAACACTCACACCTCTAGCTTCTAAGGAAAGCTGCGACTTAAGCCAAATCCTAAGAGTTTATTTAGGCTTTGATTCAAGGACATGATGGCTTTGCCTTCCTAGATGCTCTTTCTAGATGCTCATGACCCCAGTAGGGTCATGTCTTGGATTTGTTGGATGGCTGATGCTGCTCCTCTGTTAGGCCAACAAGGAAAGGCTTATGGTACAGACCTTTACATGGCAGATTGAGTGAGAGTGGTGCCTGCATCCTGGGGAGACCACTGTCTCTGGACTCTGGACAGCTCTTGGTCTGACTGATCTCCCTAGCTACCTCAATGACCCCAAGTGCCCCGCCTGTTTTTCAAGATCCTGATAGCATTGGCTATCCTTATGTGTTTGTATATAATGGGAGATGTTGAATGCTTACTTGAATAGACTTGAACACAATCCCCAAGTACATTTCTTTAGCATGGACATTCTTCTCCCTCCCAGAAGCAGTTGTTTGGGGATTATCTGTTTTGCCTGATTTCCTTTTGGTTTTCTTCCCTAGTCAGATTGGATAATTTCTATTGATCTGTATTTAGGTTCATTGATTGTTTTTTTCTTCTGCCAGCATGAATCTGCTATTGAGCTTCTCTACTAAATTATTCATTTCAGTCATTGTACTTTTCTACTTTAAATTTTGATTTGGATTGGGATTGACATATATACACTAATTTATATAAAATAGATAACTAATAAGTGCTGTATAAAAAATAAATAAAATAAAATTTTGATTTGGTTCTTTTTTGTATTTTCTTTCTCCTTATGAGATTATTGATTCATTGTTTTCATACTTTCCTTGAATTTTAAAAAATCTTTTTCTCTAGTTCTTTGAACACATTTATAATAGCTACATTGTTGTCTTTTGTTATGCTTCATGCGACATCTGTGGGCACATGGAGACAGTTTTTATTGACTGTGGTTTTTTTCCTGAAATAGGGTACACTTTCCTATTTCTGTGTTTGCCTAAAATTTTTTAAATATTCAGAATTTTAGGTGTGTGTGTATGTATTCTTCTTTTTCCCTGGAAAGTTGTTGTTCTTTTATCCTAGTTTACTTCTTTGTAAAGTAACTTCCTTGGGCTAAATCTGTTTCTTCCTAACTGTGTGACCACTGATGTCTCAGCTCAGTTTTGTTCTGTTCTTATTATTCTTGGTTTTATTTTTAACCCTGGCTTTTTAGGTATCACCCTTATGTCTTCTTATCTTAGTGGTCAGCCAAAATTGAACAGAGGTAGTTCTCAAATAAGGCTTTTGTCCTCTACTAATAGATAGATCTCTATATGTGTTAGGATTGTGTATTCAGTGCTCTGGCCATTCTTATACCTGCCAAAATTTTACTTTCCTCTGAGCCCTTCCACATGTCCTCTATACATATGTGTAGTCTCAGTGTTGTTTAGGAGTGTCCAGATAACTCAATTCTTCTGCATCCACTTTGCTTGTGTGCCACGGCAGTCAGGAATATGCTTTCCCCAATCACATTCACAATCTCAGGCTAGTAGAGCTGTTGGCCCTCCCTGTTCAACCATTACTGAGATCATCATTTCAATGACAAGACTTCTGGGTGTGGTTGTTGTTCACTACTCCAGATCAGGTGACCTCTTTTTGACCATGGCAGCAGTGCCTCTAGTTTTTGTGGCCTGCCTTGAACTGGCAGAACCTCCTGGACTTTGTTTGCTGGGAGTTTTTTGATTACTGATTCAATTTCATACTAGTGATCAGTTTGTTCAGATTGTCTATTTCTTTCTGATTCTGTCTTGGAAGATTGTATGTTCCTAGAAATTTATCTGTTTCTTCTAGCTTGTCCAATTTGTTGGCATATAATTGTTCGTAGTGTTCTATTATGATTTTTTATCTCTGTGATATTGGTTTTAATTTCTCCTCTTTCATTCCTCATTTTGTTTATTTGGATCTTCTCTCTCTCTCTCTCTTTTTTTTTTTCTTAATGAGCCTGGCTAAATAAAGGCTTATCAATTTTGTTTATTTTTTCAAAAAACAGCTCTTGATTTCATTGATCTTTTCTATTGTTTCTTTTATCTCTATTTCATTTATTTCTGCTCAGATGTTTATTATTTCCTTCTTTTGACTTTAGGTATCATTTGTTCTTCTTTTCCTAATTCCTTTAGATGGCAGGTTAGTTTTTTTATTTTAAAATTCTCTTGTTTCTTGATATAGGCCTTTATTGCTATAAACTTCCTTCTTAGAACTGCTTTTGCAGCCTCCCATAGATTTTGGAAAGCTGTGTTTTTATTTTCATTTGTTTCATGGTATTTTCTGATTTCCTCTTTGATTTCTTCATTGACCCATTGGCTTTTTAGGAGCATGTTGTTTAATGTCCATGGGTTTGTGTCTTTCCCATTTGTCTTCCTGTAATTCATTTCTAGTTTGATACTGTTGGGGTCAGAAAAAAAAATGCTTGCTGCAATTTCTGTCCTCTTAAATTTGTTTAGACTTGTTTTGTGACCTAGCATGTGATTTATCTTGTAGAATGTTCCATGTGCACTTGAAAAGAATGTGTATTCTATTTTTGAATGGAATATCCTGTAGATATTTATTAAGTCTAACTGGTCTAATGTATCATTTAAGACCACTGTTTTCTTATTGATTTTCTTTCTGGATGATCTGTCCATTGATGTAAGTGGAGTGTTGAAGTCCTCTACTATTACTGTATCGATATTATTATCAATTTTCTTCCTTTATGTCTATTAATATTTGCTTTATGTCTTTAGGTGCTCTTATATTAGGAGCATATTAGGGGCATATATATTAACAAATGTTATAGGTTCTTCTTGTATTGTTTCCTAT